>NC_046643.1:14672638-15872638 GCF_900324485.2 Mastacembelus armatus
AGCAAGTTACAGAACAACCCCCCCCCCCTCTCTGAAATGATGACTTACAGATGTGTAGCTAAGTCTTCGAGCTGCTAGCTAACGCAAGCTAACTAGCTAGCCACGTTACCCAATGTGGCTAGTTAGCTAGCAGCAGCCGCAACACTGGACACATTAATCCGAAGCTGTGCTTTATTTTTTCTACTTTCACTCGTGAGAAATCTGCACTTAATTTTCCGCATCACAACATTTATGAGATAAAGCAATCGAGCACTGTTGTTTACTATGCTAACGTTAGCTTAGTGGCTAACGTTAGCCATCTTGCAGACTGTCTTGGAAGCAAACTGTACCCTTTCTCCGTTGCTTGCTCTGCTGTCCTTTAAATTGAAAATCTCTGGTGTGTCATTGCCAGCAAACCAGTCCTCACACGGTGTATGCTTGTTGATCCACCATGCGACTATAATTCATTCAAAAACGCAAATTTTGCCATAATTATCATGGCCTTCTATCGCCACCGGACAAAGAGGGACAAGCAGGAGTATCGCGCACCATGGAAGGTTCCATCTCGTCGCAAAAATGGGGGTGCCTACAGGTATCCTTCATGACTACAAAAAGTATTTTCCACAATAACAATTGAAACTCTATCTGTTCTACCTAAAAACAAACTTATAATATTATATTTAAAAATCTACCAGTCTTAACATTATCCTCGGTCATTTTGTAATGCACAGAATTAGTGTCATACCTTTTACTGGCACATATGGAGATACTCAGAACGGACCATTTCCCACCGATGCCCTGTACAATTAAACAGGGGCGGATGGGGTGGGCATTAATTAGACACCTAATTAAGCACATTATCAACCAACATCATGAAAGTTATTTAATTAATATCCAGCATCAAAATATTGACATATCTGTCAACTTCAATTAAAATCGCCATCTGAAAATAAATTTGCATTAATGGAGGTAGGCTGTCTACTGTGCACACGCCTGTATTAGAATAATCAAAAGTTGCTGAAATAAATATTAGGAGGACAGTGCACAATGCAGTTTTTAACAATGGACTGCAGTGAGTGTATTATAAAGAAAAGGAACAGATGTCATTGTTCTTGGTTACGTGGCACAGGTCAATCTAATCAAGAATGCTGAATAGGCACAGAATAGGTTTTCCTAAAATGGTTATTCTGGTGTCTATAATAGTAAGTGTATCACCGCCCACCCGGCCCTGCCTCCCCCTCTCAACTTCAGATACCCCCTCCTCTATTCCAGGCTCAGTCGAGAAGCTCATTGCGACGGCGGATTGTTGTTAGATCAGATAAACCGCTCTGGGAATGGGACCACAAATCAGAAGCAAGAAAAACTTTGCCTTCTTTCGGGTGTTCCCACTCCGAAGACATCTCTTCATCCAAAGGGAATAAACTTTTCTCCGGGAGCAGAAGAAGGAACAGGTGTAAGAAAATCACCAATGGGATAAAACTGGTGTATTTGTTCGTTTTTTTCACCTTGACAAACAGGTGCGAAGGCTTTAAGTTCTTTACTTCTGAATATTTTCTGAAGTTGGAGGTTTAGGAATAGAGCCACTGTCTTTTGAAAGCTTTTATGACATGCTTTAAACCGAGGTGTGGAGATCCTGTACTCGACACAGGCTCTACCTTAGAATAAAGCAGCGGAAGAGAAGCCTTTTGTTAGAAAGGCTGTGATTTCTAAAGGTGCGTCTCTTGGCCCTGGTGTATGGCGCTAAAGGGTGGCAGGAAGGTTTACAGGTTTCCATCAGAGTTACAATGGCAAAGTGGTTCAAGGAGTTTCCCATCAATCTGAAAAACGGTACCGACAGGATCCGCTCAGCCTCAGAATCAGGCTCACAGCCCCGAGCCACTAAAGCCGGACTTGTCTCCGGCATTGGTACCAAAACCACATTATCCAAAACGGGACTTCGCAAAAATTCCTCCGCTGACAGCACATGTGGAGGAGGTGGAGGAGGTGGAGGAGTAGCTTCTCTCCTGTCCGGTAGAAACCGAAAGAACTCAGCCATAGAGCTGGGTAGAAACGGTGTAAGCTCCCAAAAGGATGGGAAAGTTTGGGACAATCTACTGTCTGGAAAAAATCGCAAGAGCACCAAAGCAGAACCGGTATTTGAGGAGCAGCACAGACCCCTGAAGAGCTCTGCGTCTGCCAATGTCTACATCAACCGGCTGATCCGAGTGGACAAACAGGACAAAAGCCCAAACTTCAATAGCGGTACCAGTCAAGTGGCTCCTGAAGCAGAGAAACCAACTCAGTGCAAAACAGAAACTGTGAGTTACAAACCGTGAAAGATCCGTGACAGTAATTTCCTGACGCTATAAATGGCAAGAATACATTTACTGCTTTTTAATAATATCACATGGTTATTTGGTATATGTGTTCTAACAAGATCATGTTCGTACTTTCAAACGTTTATAATAAGAAGACAGTGTATATCTAAAAGATATTAGTGAACTATTACATATCCTACAGCTGCTGGCTGACTTTTCCCATGGAGTTTCATGGGGAGTAATTAGAGTGTTGCACTCAAGTACAGTTTTGAAGTATGTCTTTTACTTTAGCTGAACTTCCACTTCATTACATTTCAGAAGGAAAATATTGTTCCTTCTAGCCTACTGCATTTTGTGGTTACGTTTCCAAACAATATATTTAAAGATAATATACTTTTAACAATAATAATAATAATTATTATGTATATATTATATAAATTATCATATCGCTATAGAAAATCTAGTATTGCTATAATGTAGTATGGGTGCTTTTATTTAATTAAAGATGCAAAATGTCTGTGGCATTCTTAATGTGAAGTTAAAATGAATCTAATAGGTGGCACCTTTCTCTAGTTTAGCGGCAATGATTTATCCTGCAGAAAAATGAATGTGGTGTCATCAAT
The DNA here is from genome assembly GCF_900324485.2 of Mastacembelus armatus. Taxonomy (NCBI): domain Eukaryota; kingdom Metazoa; phylum Chordata; class Actinopteri; order Synbranchiformes; family Mastacembelidae; genus Mastacembelus; species Mastacembelus armatus. The sequence continues at coordinate 14,675,538 of NC_046643.1, forward strand.
ACTGGCCGCAGCAAAGTCGCCAGGATCCAGTCAATGCTCTGATGTTATTATTTCTGTTTCTCCTTCCTCTTTGTCCCCGCTACACCCATTGTGTCTACTCCTCCCAGTCTGTCTTTCTATCTCTCTTTCTCTTCCTCCACACCCCCATCCATACACCCACGCTGCTTTGAATACAAAGCTGTGCTAAGAACAGGGCCTTTACCTTTCCTCTCCTCTATGTTATCTGGCTCAGTAGTCATGTTCGCTCACCTCCCTCCCTCTGCTTCAGCTCTCTCTTTGACTAGATTCAGGCCTCCTGGTGAAAGGCTATCATGTTATAAAAAGAATCGTGTTATTTGACACTGAGGCGCTAACCCCAGGGCCCTCCAACTTGGCTTTGAAAAAAAAAAAGAGAGGGATAGGGATATTGATAGTAGTGATATAGGCAGAAAAGAGACAGATCAAATAAAAGAAGAGTTTTATGTTTCCAAATGGGAGTAAATCCCCATTGTAGATGTCAAGTTCACGTCTGCAGCAGCCGCTAAGGTTGATTTGTCAAGTTCTGGCTCATATGTGTTATAGGTACCTGTGGGTTCATTGATCAGAATAGGTCATTATTTCCACAGGAGGTGAACATAAAGGTTTTTATCACATTAAACCTCTATAAATGAAACCCCTTAACTATACGCTGAGTTTCAGCCGGTCAAGCATCTGCTACTTTATTCAAACACAGACAAATGCCAACATTCCGTTGGCAAGAGAGCACAACTGGAAGTGATTAGAGAGACAGCTTCTTTTTATGGCCTACTGTTGTCTTATGGCAAAACAAAGATGCGATTTTATGGCACTGATAAGATGACAGTGAAGCATGATTAGTGTGGTAGAACAGTGGTTATTATTCATACCTTACATAACACTAGAACACAAACAGATGAGATCCTGTATCTTTTCACTGATGACAACTGATATGTTACAAACAATTAGTTAGACCTGACTATAAACTAAAGTTTATCGATTAGTTGATTGAACATTAATTGGAAACCATTTTGATAACTGATCAACTGTTTATCATCTTTACTGTTTACAGATTTTGAGATGCGAGGACATGATGTCTTTCTGTACCATATATGAGAGTAAACTGAATGTTTCTGGGTTTGTGAAGACAGTGCTTTAGTTTGAACTATCGCCCAGACACACTAATCATTAAAACATTCATTAGTGGCATCCATATTTAAAAACTGGATGATATTTATCACTATATATTATGTTGCAATATGTTTCATACCAGATCTGATTCTACAATTGTCCATTGTCTTTCGTTTCTTTTTTCATACAGTGGCAGAAGTTGGATGATTTATTCATTCATTTCAGTTATCCATGTCAACGTCTCTGATCACTGGCTATGTTGTTTCCATACAGTTTTAATCACGGCATGTGCTATGAAAGTGTTGCCACTGAGCGTCCTGTGCAGTGATGGTTGGTAAATGATTGTGTCCACAGTATACTAAAGAGTAGCATCACTATTATTTGCAATTACATTATTTTGGGTTTATGTCCGTCCTTTTCATTCTAACATTTCTGCTCAGTTTTTAAAGTGTCTAAAAATGTGTAAGTATTGATTTCAGTGCACTTTTTAATACAGGTGATGATTCTTGAGGACTACGCAGACCCGTTTGATGCTCAGAAAACCAAAGAGCAAAGGGAGGCAGAGAGGGTTGGGGAGAACGATGGTTACATGGAGCCTTACGATGCCCAGCAGATGATTACTGGTAAGACTTCCATGAATAGACACAAAGTGGCTCCTGCTGTAGCTTCATTCAGTCCCTGATCATTGAATCTGTACAGCTGCATCTGACCACATATCCCATGTGTGAATGACAGAATTCCCATTTTCAGCCTCTCCGGGCCAAGCAGTGAGAACCTGAACTCGCTCCCCTAGTGCTCTCTGTACCCCATGGGGTTGCCACGGCAACTAAGCTGCATTCGGACAATGGGTGCAGTTTCCTGCCCCTGCTTCCTCTTTCCTGTCTCTGTTTCCTTGTGCTATTCTCTAAAAAGGAAATTGGCCATGAGTGCCCCCTCCTCCTCTTGGACGCAGCTCTGTGTAAGCCCCTACATGGATCGGTCTGACCATTTATCAAACCTTCCAGCATCCAGGATGACTGGTGGTTTGTTGTCCAATCACATGCTCTTGTGACCTTTCATTCCATCGCTCCATTGTTTTAACTAAAAAAGGGTTGAACAATAGCCTGCTGTGAACGTGGAAACGTTTTATTGTAGTGCTCTCTAGTAGAATTGACTTCATTTTATTTGCCTGTTCTACTTCCAGGCCTTCACAGAGAACTCTGCAGAGGATGTGATGATGTGACAGTGAATGTATAAGGCTTATATCGCAAGCAAAATCTGATTTTACTGTTACATTATAAGCAAGTTTATGAGAGTAGGCCAGCATTATTTCAAGCACTCAGAAATTAATAATTATGAATTAGTAAATGCATGTATTTTTTTATTAATGCATAGCTAATTCTTATTAGTAATTGATTTTCAAAGCACAGAATAGGTTTTAAAAATTTGTTTATTTTAGACTTGCCTATTAATCTAGGCAAATTGTTTATTAGCAGATGTCATTATTTTTAATCTCATGTTTTCTACCTGCAAGAGATCAGACATCGGGGATCTAAGGACCTGCTAAAGGTGTGTGGGTTGGTGGACGGGAGTGATGGAGCGGTGGAGGAAGGTCAGCCTGCGCCCCTACAGATTTATGATGTCCCATATGAGGGAAGTGGTGACAGTGACAAAATGGCAGCCACACGGCCGGAGCTAGACCCTCGTCCCTCCGCTGAGTATGAGCTGCCATGGGAGTGGAAGAAGGAGCATATTGTCAAAACTCTGTCAGGTACAGGAAACTAACTTTGTCACACCGGTTAGAACCCACACACAGTGATACCTTAGAAAATCAAAATACATCACTCACTCAAGGCTGTTTCTTATCAGATTATGATTGTGGTTTATTGTTTTTGCTGAACTTTTTATAACACAGTACCAACCCTGCCTCTTCTGTGCTTTAGATCAATATGAAAGTATTTATTCAAAAAATAAGTCAGGCCTGTGCTCACATTTATATTTCATGTGCAGCATAGACCAACAGCATACCGAATAACATCTTGCATGAAACTTCAAAGTGCTGTTTTCTTATTCTATATTTACTGGAGGCTTCAGCATCCATTTCAAATTTGGAGTCACTTGTTTCTTTACTGAAATTCATATTTTCTCTCATCACTCTTCTTCCCGCAGCACAGTTTGACAGCCCTGAACGCCCAGCCAAAGACGAGACGCCTCACCCTACTCTCACCAGGCAGCCCCAACATCCACCAACCCAGATGCCGCCACAGCATCAGCATCTGAGGCAGAAAAGCTGGACCCAGAAGATGCTGCGATCCTCTCCACCGACACTGTCGCCTTCCTCCACGCCAGGCAGCAGCCTTGACACTGAGGCGTGTTGTGTGGACCCCTCCTTGCCCCTTGAAAAACAAAGGTACCAGGACCCGTATGACGACTAGAGCGTTATTCCTTCCAAATCATGAAATTAACTTTTGGCAGAGAAGAGAATGAAACAATGAGTGATGCAACAATCACGATTGCACCTCAGTGTTGGAGTTTTCTTATAGAAACACAGACATTTAAACTGTAATGCTCAATAATCCTCACTAAAGAATTTGAATGTTTCAGTGTCACATAAAACTAATCTTCATATCCAGGGTTTCAGTATAAAATGAGGTTCTGCATTTGATCAGTAGCAGATGAAATGTAACCCACCCTACTGCAAATTCCTACCCCCTGTCTCAGCTGGTACCATGGCTGTGTGACGCGCCAGGAGGCAGAATTTCAGCTGCAGTCCTGCAGAGAGGCCAGCTTCCTGGTCAGGAACAGCAAGTCAGACAACAGCAAGTACTCCATCGCCCTCAAGTGAGTGTAACTGGAAAGTGCATTTTATACATTTAGAAAAACGTCTAAAATATCACTTACTTAGCTCATGTTACTTTCTAGCCACATACTGTAGTGTGTACCAGGATTCAACTGTAAAACTCAAACTGGTTTACACCATAATTTCCTTTTTTTCATATTTATAACAACTTTTTAGCTTGTAAGGTGGTTTCAGCTTCAGCATCTTTAGGATAATCAACAAATGTCTCATAACACATACCAGACTGCATGAATTTAAAATATTCTTGGTTAATTCCTGTTTCACCTCACCTCCCTTTGTGTTTCTCAGGACGAGCCATGGCTGCGTTCATATTATTGTTGCCCAGACCAAAGAAAACAGCTACACCCTGGACCAGAGCAGCTGCGTGTTCCCCAGTATCCCAGAGGTGGTGCACCATTACTGCACGCAGCGCCTTCCTTTCAATGGCGCCGAGCACATGACCCTTATGCACCCAGTGCCTCGCATCCACTGACTCCACCCCAGCCCAGCTTAGGTATACAAAACAAACACTCCTGTGGGTCTTTTTTGGACACAGTGTTTTCAGAAATCAGCCATACCTCACATCTGATCAGTGATCAGTGTGCACTTCTACTGCCAAGCCCCTTTTCAGAAAGCCCCTTTTAATACATATCTGTGGCCCTACTTTATGTGTTATTTTTATTGTGGAAGGCTCCTTGTGTCTTTATTTTACTTTGGTGAGCAGCTGATGCAAAACATCCAGGCTGCTGTTTTGTTTGTGAACCAGGGGCAACAAAGCATTTTTATTGATTAAATGTGTCTTGGATCAGGAGTTGGATAGGACTCAAGCACAGATGTGATGTTTTAATTGTCCGTCAGGGCTCTATTCATCTGTCTTTGTTATTGTTACTGACTGAAATTAACTTTGGAGCAGGAAGTACTTTAGACAGGGAAAACAAAGTCTTTAATATGTGGCGTTCTTTCCCCCTCTGGTGGATTTGCTGATACACTGCACCAACTCTCCAACATTGAGAACTGTCTTCGTTCCCCAGAGTTCCCCCCAAAACCATAAATATAAGCATATCATACACCTATCAAGTTATGAACAAAGACCGACTATTTTATGGTTATGCTTGCAGCAGATGTGTAATTTATAATTTTATACTTGTTAGTAGCCACAGTCCCTTGAGGATTTCCTCTGTTTTACTGTGAATGAGGGATTTGTTTCCACTGTATTATCTTGCACTGTGAAGAGTGAGTGATTCACCCTGATGCAATGTGCTTGAAGGAGTAATGGCTTTTACAGAAGTTTGAGCTTTTCATGGGAAGAACTGAGACTAAATTTCATCTTTAACAAGCCTGTAAAATAATTCTTCAAGTTATTTTGATTTGTGCGAATGAAGCATTGTGAAATGAATGTTTTCAGCCAAACTTTTTTTTAGGTCAACAAAGCGGGATTATTTACAGATATATGTGGAAGAAATTAATGACAAATATTGAAATGTGGGAAAGAAAACACCACTTTTAAAATATCAGCATAAAAGGAATGCTTGTCTCATTTTAGCTTTCCTTTGTTAATATTGTTAATTCAGACATGTATTGCTAAAAAAACGTATCCTGTTTTTTCTCAGTGTGTAATTCCCTTTGGTGCTAAGAGGCATACCAGCAAATTGAGAAGTACTAACCTCAGTTGTCTTTATCTCAGTGTATTCTAAAAAACTCAAAAAAAAAAAAACATTATGTATGTAATCCTAATTTGGTGATATGCTGGATATAGTTTGAGCATCCCTGTTGTCATCAACAAAAGTTAAATGTTCTCTTATGTTATATGTTTTTGGAGTTCTGCCATTCCCATGTCTCTTTGAAGATTTAAGGGAGGCGAGTGTGTAGTTTTTGGCAGAGTGTTCATGCAGAAGTAATCTGAGGAGACACACCTGCTATACATTTTTCACCATTTTCTTTTGATATGAGGAGACCTGCTGTTCAGACATTGTGTAAACGTGATTATAATAAAAGGTCCTGAATCTTAATGCTGGAGATCCCTTGTGACATTCTCTCTGTTCCTAATAAATTAACAACATAAACAACAAAATGTGAGGGTGTTTGTGTCAGTGATGCATGCGCTGAAAGCAAATGATCAAAGCCTCAATCCATCCCGTCATCCCTCAGGAGCCGGCCTCTTTGCGGATGCTGGAATGATTGAATGAGGGCATATTTGAGCATAATGAATCTTTTAACAGAGATAGCTTGGTTGTGGGTTCAGTGGTTTTCTAATTTTAGTATTTTTTTTTTTTTTTTGCTAAAAAGCCATAGATGATTATGCCAGGTTAGAGTGGAAATTAGGTTTAGGGAAGATTAGGTTTAGCTGAAGATCATGCTGAGGACAAATGGTTTACGTGCCTGCAGCGAGCTCCCCAGCTTGGCCTGTAGGTTAACGCAGAACTAAAAACAGACTAAGATTAGGAGTAGTATCATTACACCTATGTCAAGATCGCTTGTGAAAGAGGAAAAAAAAGCAACTGACACCACCTCTCTCTCCTTTTCTTACATATCACTCACTCCTCTCCTTTACCTTCCTCACTCTGTCACTGTCATCCGAGGCTGAGATCTGCCTGTCACCTGTTTCTCATTGACTCCTGGGGTAGAGACTATCACTGTTTGCTCCTGTTTAGTGCCAGCGGTTTGTGTTTTAATTTATGAAGGCGAGTGCCCCACAGGTTTCATTACTCTTAAAACCAGAGATAACATTTAGTCTTCTCACGAATGTTGTGTTACCTCATGGATAACTGCTTGCTGGTACCTTTCCAAGCAGCTGAGTGGTTGGTGGTATCTGATGAGGGCCTTTAATCTGCCTAGCTACAAAAGAAACTTTACAAGTAACAATATACTGTGAAAATATTTCATTGCAAATTAAACAGCTACATTAAAAATTTAGCAGGTCAAAGAATACAGAATATGAAAGTATAAGTAAGTGACTGGTTTATTATTATCTATGACATTCATTTAGCACTGATGAATCAATATGTAATTTACTGATATAGTATACAGTAATATAGAATGTTGAAATACTGAAGTAAAAAAGCAACTACATTAAAAATGTACAATATTTTAATAAATGTCCCAAGTTACTTTCCACTTTCTTTATGAATTAGTGTCAGGTCATTGTAATTCATCTGTCTCCTGACTCCTGTGCTACAGCCATAAGGCCTCCCTCTGGTCTTCTATCAAGATGGATTTCATGAACCTGAGGAAAGCAGGCCTTCTCAAATTCTACCCAGGAGAGAGCAAGCTACACCTGGAGAGGGATGAATCGTCAGATGATATAGACCTGGATGCATGAAACACAGTATACCTGAATAAATAATTTTATTTTGTTCTCATGTATGCAATCCTACTCTCATGCAATCGCCCCCCTCTCAGCCGTGCATGATGTGATTGCTGCCTGACTCTGACAGACGTGGTGGCTTGACATCTGGGTGTCGCTTGACCTGCTCTCTTGGTAATCGAAGTGTTCTCCTGTCCTTATCAGATGCTTCAGGCTCATTGCCAGTGACATGGCTTGGCTTTGTGTTGCTCATCTCTTTTTCCTCGCTCAGGCAGCCCCCGCCATGTGTGATCCATCAGCAGAGACGCTTACCTTTTAGTTTCAATCGGCTCACCAGGTAAGGTCAGGCGTGCTTTTAGATACGGTTTGCAGGATTTCACTGAGCCATTGTTAGTCACAGTGTGGTTGAAAAGGCCACATGACCAAGAATTAAATAACTGCTCTCTGGCATAAACCATGAAGGATGTCTGTCCCATGCTGATTCACAACCAGTGCACCTCAATAACCAGCCCATATCTCACTGAACCAGCTCCATTTACTTCTGGCTGCTACTTTAGAGTCATACTTCACCACATCTCAAAAGTAAATGTTGTACTTTTAAGCACTGCAGTATTTGATAATTGTAGTTAATCATCACTTTTCAGGTTAAGATTTTACAGAAAAAGACATGAGAAACTTTTTCAACACAACAAAACGTCAAAGATTAACTCAGGTTCCAAAACAAACATATAGTCTGGTTCCCTTGTGGACAATTAACTTTATTCTTTTCCATAAGGGTATTACATTGTTTAGTCTGCCTTCTTTTGTCCTATGTGAAAGCAGTTCATTTATTGGTCGTTCGGAATATGAAAGCGGTTGAGCGAGGCTGTTATCACTCATAACAGGTTTGTTTCCCTTCAGGCTACAACAGGGTCAACAGTCATGGACACTGTCTTGTTTTGAATTGTTTAACTATCTGCGGGCTGTGAGCGCTGAGCTCAGATATTCAAACCACCCAATCAGAGTACACTTTTGGAGAACACAGAGACTCAAGGAATGAAAGCAGATAGGTTGAACCCTGCCCACAGACACAGGCCGACCTGGAATCATTTTCCTAATATTGCTGATGGTAAGAAGAGGACGCTGTTAAGCACAACTGCATCCAGAAGTGAAGAAATCCTTCTGGTTGAAATTAGAGGGCCTGTAATGCAGCTGCTCGGCATTTCGTCCTCCGTCATGTTTTAAAAATGACAAACAGCTGTAAAAGCCAATGAGGTGGGAGAAGACTTGTTGATTTACTGATCTGTGTATATTTGTGAGAGAGAGAGAAAGAGAGCGAGAGACACTGAGGGACACTAAGTGTGCAAACAGTCACAGCAGCTTGAGCATTCCTCTCTGATTATACCACTGCTTTCCAAGCTACATACTTAGTTGACAGGTCACAAACACTCTTTATCTTCCCTTACACCATCTCTCTTTCTCTTTCTGTCCTCCCTCTGTTTCTCTGATTTGAAGAAGTTTTCCATGCAGACCCAAGTCAAACATCTGGGTCAGCTTATATCTAGTGGAACAAGACTTGCAGGATATTGTTGGCAGGATGTGCGAACTGGAGCAGTTTACTCTGTGGGAATCCCCAACACACACATACACACACACACACATACACACACTCACTGTTTGCTGACATTGTGTCTCTCTGAACCATTCAACTTAATTTCCAGGTGGAGCGATTCATGCCGGACATGTTGATGGATACACCATGAGAGATTTTTAAGAAGGTGAAGCCAAACACGCTTCAATTAATAGCTGGATAAATGCCATGTTTAATATATTGAATAATGCATTGGTTATTACCAAAAAGGATTACAAAATAATTGCAAGAAAGACGATACCACTGAGTACATATAATAATACAGTCATCTGTTAATACATATAGATTTATTAATTATTCGTTTGCTAGAAATGCAGAAATGTTCTAACATTAAAGTGAAATATTTCAGAAAATAGATGAAACTGTCAAGAGTGATGAATATAAGTTGAAATGAATATGTCCTATTATGTATGCAACTCAATGTTTTGAAAACACTGTAACTAGTTTTGGATATGCTGTGGTAAGAAAGGCATTTACAGAGGGGAGCCGGTTCTTGTTGTTCTGTGAACCCACAAACTCTCTGCTGTAGTGTTTACAAATTACAGAAGATAAAATCCATTGCAACCCTGTTCTCCGTTTCTCCTGATTTACAGTTCTTTCCCCCTCCTCCTCTTCTCCCCCTTTCCACCCCTCCTTCCCCCTTCTCTCTTGCGCTAATTCAATCTTTCTTCTCCGCCGACTCGCCTTTGCTTCCGTCTTTCGGTTTGTCATCTGTTTTGAACTCCAGAAAGAAGTCATTGCAGGCAACCGTGAGGGCACCCATCAGAATGATGAACTCGGTGAAGTCCACCTCCCCGTCGTTGTTGGCGTCCAAGTCGTTCATCACTTTCTCAACTGCTTCATTATCTTTGGAGTTCTGTCAGTGGGACACAAGAGACAGAGAGATAAGAATGTGTCCTCTGTCAGGTGAGTGTGTAGACATACATCACTGTGCAGGCTTGTTTCGGCTTGTGTGCCTGAGTATGTGAGTACATACCGTCACGTGTGTGTCGCATATTTGTGCGTTAGTGTACAAGCTCATATTGGCCTCCTCACACAGGCCTTCTCTTACCCCTAAATAACTGCCCAGCTCCTCTACCAGCAGCTCCTTCAGTTCCCCCCTGCTCAGCGTGTACTTGTCGCCCTCCTTCCCAGAATACTTGTGGAAGGTCTTTATGAGCATCTGCATGGCACTCTCCAGGTTGGAACTGGGCTCTTTGGACATGCTGGAAAAGGTATCAGGTTAAAAGGTCAGACTCTGCCATAAAACGCCCGCTCCAGCCCCAGCTGCATGTGCGGTCACATAGCAATCAAGGGTGAAGCCACCTCCATGAAAAAGTAATAGTTAGACAGATGGATGGATGGAAGGAAGGAAACCTAAGCAGAGAGGTTTTCCCATTTTTATAGGTCAAATAAAAGTCTGCTTGTAGTACAGAGGCTATTACCAACTCAGTTTTTATATAAATAGTCTGGTCACCGTGTATGTGTGTGTGACCTTACTGGGTTTTACGTTTCAGAGGTTTGGATGGAAAGATGGAGGATAGGCACAAACACTCTTACACACATTGTTTCCGGCATCTTGGAGCTTCTTGTGCTGGACTCTTGGAGAAGACTGTGCACACACAGACAGACAAGTCACTGTCAATGATGCAGAATTTGAGTCTGACACTTCCTATATCCATGTGGAAAGAAAATGCACATACACAATTCATGTTACCACACATGCTGTATAAAATGTTTTAGTCCATGGATTATCACTCTTGTAATACAAGTTAGTAATGCATAAAAGAATTAACACTGTGGTATCAGTGGAAAGTGGTTTCAGTGTAAAACATGCTCTAAGTCTGTTTATCCTGTAACAGTCTTATCATTCATAATGGAAACCAGAAGTGAAACACTAAACGTGTCAGGTAAGCACATTCAGAAACTGAGGCCCTGAGTAACCTGAGGTGCCAGCATGAACACGAACTTGTGCATACAGATAAGGGCACTCATTCACTTCTACACTCACTCTGTCACGTTCAACTTTCAAGCTCAGGCTTGGACCTGCCCATGAAAAATAAAAGTCTACAGCATTATTTTGAGGCTGATCCATGAACAAACAAAATACAGAGGGACATAATAAATCTGACAGACTCTCTGCATAATTTAAACACTATCAGCCCTTACAAAAGGAGACAGCACCGCTAATGCCAGTCACCAGTTATTGTCTCTTGTCATGCTGCAGAACATTGTGTTGGAGAGGTCAGAGCTGAAGGCAGCAGACAAAAGAGGAGGCGAGTGGACAACAAAGCTGGCTAACTGGAAAATCTATAGGGGTCATCTGTCTCATTGACTGGCACAATATAAGAAGAAACCATGGAGATGAAAATGCAATCAGTAACACAATATTGAGAATATGGGTCCATTAGTAATAATAATAGTATAATAATGCATATCCACTATATAATCTTAATGATGGCGCATCCCCCATGTTTATGTATAATATTTAAATTTTGTTTTAAATCCATTTTATGGCACAGGAAATAATGATGTAAAAATAGTTTTGGTATATTTGTGCTATGCCTATAGTTCCCATTCATACATTTCAAATTGGTTATTCTACATTAGTCCCATTATATTGTTATTTGTTAATACTGTGCTCCCATAAATCCTTGTTATGTGTGTCTCTGTATTCACACATTAACTGAAAACATTAACTGAAAACAAAAGTACAATTTCAAGACAAAAAGTCAAATGACTTCCTTGTTTTTTTTCCAGCTCGTCTCACTGCTCCCCACCCAGTATCCTAAAACTCTAATGGTTTTGAGCATTGTTTGCTGCAGTTGCACAGTTGATATATATCTGCCTCACTTCACGAGGAAGCCTTAATGAGATAGTGAGGAGAAAGTATGGTGAAACGGTCTGCCTTACCTGAGTGCTGATGGAGAGCCTCCTTTTGTCTTTGAAGAGGTGCAGGGGACAAAGCCAAGGCACAGATGGACAGGGAGAGTTTACCTGTGGCTTAAATATCACCTGCCTCTCTCCCTCCTTCCTCCTCCTGCCCCCCCCCCCCCCCCCCCCCCCCAAAAAACCTCATTCAGCTACTTACGTACATTCACTCTGCTTCTGTTTCTCCATCCTCCTCCTCTCTCTCTTTTTGCAGGTGTCTCCCTCTGTGCATCACACACACACACACACACACACTCACACATGCCTATGTGTAGCGAATTCTTGCAAATAACTAGACACATAGCAGGCCACAAACAAAAAATCTGTTATTGTCACAGTTTTATTCAATATTAGGCAATACACATAATTACACTGAATAAGCAAAAATGGTACAGCATTACATATGAAGCTGAAATACTACCATAGTGGACTTTCCTGGACAGTGGCCTTAAATGAGTCCAAATGCTAAACACACACACCCTCTAGTACTTGGCAAGAAATAAACACAATGATAAAAGCATCTGCAATATCCTGGGAATGATCCTATAATCATAAAGACTTTGACCCAATTAGCCTTAAAAGCACATCCATATATTTAAATGTATTATATCAAGTGGGAGGATTCCTTAACTCAGGCTTTTCTTCCTCTACTGTGTCTCAGAATGAATGAAACCTATTGTGTGCCAATAAAAATCTGGCTGCAAACACTCCCTGTTGCAAATCTCCTGTGTTTGGTTCCAGCATGTCTTTAATCTAAATGGAGTTAGGGTTGGGTGGGGTTTACACTATGGGACAGTAACAAAACTGCTAGTTCATGCAATTTAACCTAAAGCTCATACTTCTCTGTCCATCTGTTATTCCAAATAGATTAAAATAAAGCATCAGCTGTGATAAAATGATTTCCAGATGATGTTAAATCCGGGTCTGTTTACGCTATATTCAGAAATATGTTAGAAGTGCAAGTCAAGTTAATGTAACACATCAATAAAGTGAATTTTGCTTTATCCAGTTTCTTCTTACCATAATTTGGCTGATTATGATTAGACGAGAGCAAAAAGCACATACAGGTCATAATTAAAACAAATGAGACTAACATGGAGAAAAGTGATATAAACTACTGTGTTTAAGTGCCCGAGGCCTTTGTAAATGTTGAGCAGAAAGACGGCTGTAGATGGTGCAAGAGAGATATGTTTCCAATATTCACAGGAAGTACCTTTAGAAAGTGTATAAAAAATATATAGGTTTTAATAATTTTACTAATATAGTGGAAATAGCCCAACATATCCAATAGTTTTTTTTTTAGTAATAGCTCATGCAGCAAACATAGCATAGTATGAGTATAAAGGCTGAGTGTAAATGAGTGAGTATTTACAATGGGAGTGTCACATTGAGGCAGGGTGACCACATGACTTAGGTTTATTTGTCTTGCCCATTTTGCTGCCGAGCAGTTTGAAGTGCCAGGTGCTGCTGGTTGTGTGCCTAAAATGTGTGTACCTTGAGTAATACATGGCTGGCCAGGTAGACTAGTAAAATAACAGGTCTGCAGCACAAGCCTTTCTCTCATGACTGCATTATTAATGATGACACCATTTAAAAATTACTAAATTGTAAAATTCCATATCTGACAAAGAAGTACATTTTCAAGTGATCTCCATAGTGGTTAAAACAAGGAAGAGTTAGGTTAAAATGTTAAATATAAAGAGGCCATGTAGAACTTAAATAATGGCCACATTAATAGTAATACAATGGTGCTATTTACCAAATAATTTTCTGATAGCATGCAATATTTTATTATTAGCCTGTTGTAAAAGATCACACCGTGTAGATCTATATTGATGGCTCAGTATTACTTTCTGAAAAAACCTCTGACAACGATCCCTCTGACACCATCACCTTGTCTGATGGGCAGGATCTCTGGAGCCTGGGATTACTTTCATGTAATTGTTTGTGTCCCAGGGTGTGTTACCCATCAAATGCCTAATCCAGTAGTTTCCCAATGTTTGGGACTCAAGGATCCAGTTTCAGGTCAAGCAGGGTCTTTAAGCTGTATCAGGTGTGACTAAAAAGCAAACATGCACCTGGTGTTAAGACCAGTGGAAAACAACAAGCAACAATGAAGATTTTTAAAGAGAGCCTCTCCCAGGGCTCACTCCAGGTACCGTCCAGCACCCTCACGGCTCAATAAGCCTCATTGGACCATTGTAACGAGGCGCTGGTGTATATTATCTTCTTTTTCTCCACCAGTTCCAATCCAGGTACATCAGTTTGCATAAACACCTTCTCTGACCTGCACCAGCCCACTACAAAGGGACAACTTTGTCCTCCCTTTCTTCCATAAGGCCTCTTCAGTGTTAATTCCATTCTTTGACCTTATTTAGCACATCTGATCTTCCAGTTCCTAATCTATGAATATGAGTATGAATGAAAAGGATATAGTATAAACTCCAGGCTGGGAATAACAGAAAAAAAAAACAAAACAGAAAGTGACCCATAAAGCAGACTAGACAGAAAGAGAGAAGAGTGTGTAATGGGGCATTAAGTACACAATTAAGATGAGCTGAAGTAATGCAAAGCTTCAGCAAAACAGTTTGTTTATTGTCATGCTAAATCAGCTCCATAGCATTGTGAGTAAAAAGATAAGAATGTAAAAAGTGTTATTGACAGATTTTCATGCAACCAATACAGGAATAGTTCAAAATGCACTTACTTGCTTTCTTGCCAAAAGTTCAATGAGAGGCTTGATACCAACCTCATGACTTTCCAGTAAATATGAAGCTTAGCTTAGCCAGCATATAATATGAAAAGAGGGGAAACCATCTAACTTGGCTCTGTGTGAAATCTACTCACCAGCAGTTACTGAGCTCACTTTAAATTTTGTTTGTTTAATGCATATAAAAGCCAAGGTATAAACAGGATTAGACCGCTAACATTTGTATAAGTGAATTTTAGAGGCGCTGGTAGTTGGCTTGGATGGATTTGGACAGAGCTGAGCCAGCAGTTTCCCTGTTTCTAGTCTATATCCTCAGCTGAACTAACCAGCCCAAATCTGCAGCTTCATATTCAATGGACACATATAGGAGTGGTGCCAGTTGTCCCATGTATTTTAACCAAAAAGGCTAATGAGTGTATTTCCCAACACGTCAAACTATTCCTTTAAGCCGTTAGTATCTAGGAAGACATATCCTGATGTTTCATCAGGGACTTAGGGAACTGTAGAGCAGATAAGGGACGTGGGGATGTGTGACAACTTAGGAAGATGAGACCCAGATGAAGACCAAAGTGGGGAGAAGACAGGATTTTAACAAGCTCTTTTGTGTGCAGTGGTGTTTTAACATACAGCGACACTTTGGTCATGTGTGCAGAGAAGTCATGCTTTACACTTTTCACAGGGATACAGCATGGACATGATAGTTGACGTCTGCATGCTCTCATAGTAGATTATCTTAATGAGGTAAATGTGCCATATAGTGGGATGCACATGCTGTACATATGAACAAAGTGGTAAATAGAAATACAAAGTAATAATTCTAATGTCATTCACATGTATTATTTCTCATATATAAAGAATATGGTTTCTTCAGAGTTGGGGTTGTAGTGCTTGAATTTTTATCAGTAATTTGTATTTAAAGTTGTGTGGATTTTAAAAATCTTTAGTGTCTTAAAAACTTATTTTGGCAACGTTAATGATTTTGTGTGGTGTTGAATGTAAACGTGTAGTGTGTTTGTTTTTTGTTTTGTTGGATTGTCCCCTATGAGGTTGCCTCCTCTGTCTTCTTCTCCACTTCTGCCTCCACAGTGGTGACCACCTTCTCTGCAACAACCACCACCTCTTCTGTTCCCCCCACCTTCTTTTCTTCTTTCACAACCACTTCGTTCACCACTGTCACTGCCGCCGCCTCAGTTGCCGATGCCACCACTGCTGCCGCCGCCACCGCCGGCTCCTTCTTTGCTGCCTGAGGTTGCGTCTCGCCTTCTGCTTTTACTTCTACCTTTCCATCTGCATTTGCATCTACCTTCACTTCAGCAGTTGCTTCTGGCTTTGCCTCAGCATTTGCCTCTGGCTTCTCCTCCTCTTTAGTGACCACGCTTTGTGCCACTTGCGCGGTCGCAGCATTCGTGGCAGGCTCTTCGTTGGCGAGGATGCGCTGCTCGTTGAGCGAGACTGCCAGGTAGCCGACCAGCTTCATGTACTCCTCGAAGCCAACCCTGCCATCCTGGTTGGTATCCAGGCCTTGACACATGTTGTTGACCGCCTCCTTGCTGTCCGTGTCCTGCGTTGTAGGCACACACAACCATGAGACAATCAAGCACGATGATGAGTAACTCTACCTCGACTCTCACTGGTGAAATCACCATACACGATTAGTAAATGACACTCTATCACTGGCTCTTCTTACATTATAATGCTGATGAATGTCATCCTATCATATCGGATCACTTTCCCCATTCACCTGCTGTATATTACACCACCATTTGGTCACAATGCACATATTAAACCTTTGGATAGACTAAGCCTAGCCAGTGCTACATGAAGTCTAGTGTATGCTTTTTGTGAGGTAGTTTTATAAAAAGTGTTGGTAGCATTTCAGAGAGGTTCAATGAAGATTTCCTAACCGACAGGATGTTGCTGAACTGGGACTTGACGAGGTTCTGGAAATCCTTCTTTCCTAGACTCTCCTTTCCCTTGGCCGATTTCATGAAGACCTTGACCACGGTCTGAATGGCAGCCTCCATTTTTCTCTCTGGGAAAAGGGAGAAGTCAAATCAGTGGTGTGAGATAGACAGTCAGACAGAGACAAACAGATAGATAGATAGATAGATAGATAGATAGATAGATAGGTAGATAGATAGGTAGATAGATAGGTAGATAGGTAGGTAGGTAGGTAGGTAGGTAGGTAGGTAGGTAGGTAGGTAGGTAGATAGATAGATAGATAGATAGATAGATAGATAGATAGATAGATAGATAGATAGATAGATAGATAGTGGGTTGTGTAAGACAGGAAGTGGCCTGGTAGGCATGTCCAGTGGAAAATAAAACAGAGGATCTCCTCTAGTCCCTGTGAAGCCTTTTGTTTCAAGTGTTGAGTCTAGAGCCACATTAAGGAACGGTGACGTGAGATAAGTGGAGAAGGTAAGAGGGAGTCTGACGGAGAGACAAGCTGTGATGCACAATGGAAGTTCTGATCTTTGATAGGTCATCTGATCTGCTGAAGCTACTCAGGGGACCAGGCTTCAGATTACCTAAGGGATTACCTAGTCCCTGTCTGTTTCTCTCTCTCTGCTACAGTCTCATCTTTGTGTTCACTCTGCTGCCTTTTATTCTTCTAAAGCCACTGCTGCCTTCTCACTGTTACACACAAACATCCATCCATTATCTATACCCACTTATTCCTATTTAGGGTCACAGGGATCTGCTGGAGCCTATCCCAGCTCTATTTGGGTGAAAGGCAGGGGTACACCCTGGACAGGTCCATTACAGTGTACACAAACACACACGCCCAAATGTATTTGATTATCTGTCGCCGTTAACACTATATTTGACATAAAAGGCGCCAGACATGCCAAAAAAAAAAAAAGTATTTGAGAGTCTCAGCAGATACTATGGCTTACAGAGAGACACATTCTTACATGTAGAAATATGTCATCTCAGATGTATCGATAATCTACAGACATTGCTCAGAATCAAAAACACACCAGTAGGTGACATATCTGTGCAGGAATTCCATTCATTCCTTTCTGCAGAGCTCACTTAGGAATTCACAGGCCAATTTTGAGCTAGTTTCCCCCCTTTTCTTCAGCTACAGGATGCTATATTGCTCATGTCACTTGTACCTTAATTACTGAAGTGTATGTCACACTCAAGCACCCTCCAGCCAAACATTTTCTCTCCAGCAGTCACCACAAGCAAACAGTATACGGCCAATTAGAGCATGTGCCTGTACGTCTCATTATGTCATAAGAGACAGAGAGCTCTGACTCTGGAACATAGGGTCATTGGAAGCTATAACATTTCACTCGCCTTTTAAATTCTGCAGGGTGACATACAAGTCTCAAACTGTGCCCCTCACAGTGCAGCAGCAGCTGATTGTCACACAGCTGTCACTGAACTACAGCAGTAAAGAATATCTTCAAAAACTGGTTCATTGGAAACACCAATATTAAAATTCCCCCCCCTACATTGCGTCTTTTTGGTTATACTGTAAACATAAAACGTTTTCTGTAGGAACTTTTGGGGACTTCTTCCTGCAGAGGTGACACACCCTCTACACTCTGAGTACACAAGGGCCTTAACGGCTCTCAGTGCGTCCTATCCAAAAAAGACCCAGCAAACGCTTTTCTTCTATTCCCAGACTGACATTTCTGTGCATTCTCACATTCATTATGAATTTAGTGACCTGTTTAAGGTGCTATCGCCTACTTGGATAGAGTCCCCAACACGTGCCCTAATTTCGACAAACACTTGCGTCACTGGTCCCATTCAGAAGACAAACTAATCCTCGTTATTCGTCTTAAAACTGGGCAAATAATGAAATATACAGGCCAACAACCAGAGGTTTCCCGTTTCCCCCAGAAGCCAGAAGAAGATCGAGTGTTGCGTTTTCCAAATGGGCGAATGTGATATGGTACGTGCGCAGCGTAATGACAATACGACCGCTCATGTGGCATAAAATATTAACAGAGGAACAAGTTAGGTTGTGGCTGTAAATTGCGAGGGAGCAGGAGTATCGTAGCTGTGTATAAAACAAATTCCTCTGCTAGGTTTGAAAACACAGACAACTGAAGGCTGAACCGCCCGGACGTTATGGACTTTGCCTGGACTCACCATCTTTCGCCCCACAGGCCATTTTAAAAGCTGAAACCAGAATTTGTTATAAGCCACAAAAGATCCTCACAGCAACGCAAGCCGTCACTCTTATGGGCCTCTTTATAAAAACGTGCGTAAAATGTTGATTTTGCGCAAATATTGCGCCTTTACGCGCGATCCGGATGCCCATTTGATACACAACATTTGAGCTCAGAACTCTTGACATTTCAAATCACGTCACTTTTTCATAGGCTGTTTGCAAGTGATCGGTATTTTGACAAGTGATCTATCAGAACATGAAATGCCTTAGCGCGATAGGGAGAGCGAGGGGGAGAGAGAGCATATGGCAATTAACGCGGTCAATAACTGCGACTAAGCAAAAGTTGATAAAAGCAAAACAGCCACCAACTACTAACATGTAAAACTGTAAGCTGAGACTAAAAACCTCGGAGAAGTGCAGTCACAGACCGTGTTGCAGCCAGACCGCCGCCAAGTTTTATGGGAAGGCTTTTGTAACAGTATATAGAAACGTGGCAAAAACGTTGAGCAAATACACGGAGCAGAAACACAAAAGAATTCAAAAAGACGCAATCAACTCACCGTATACCGTCTGCGGGACAAGAGGTGTATAAATATGCGCAAGTTTGACTTTCTGCCCTCTTCTCCGCCTTTCTACGCTGCTTTAAGTCCAGAGAACTTGCCAAACGAGTAGAGCTGCAGAATCTCTTCCGTGATTTACGTTTTTTTTCTTTCCTTAAAACTTTTCCCCCTGACAAGTCAAAGGGCGTGTACCTGGAAGAGTCTGAGGGAGAACTGGGAATGTGGAAGAGCGCGGGTCTAACGCTCAGGAAAAGGGAGTCAAAACGTATTAAAACCTTTAATTCCCGGTTTTCATTGGAATTATCTTTGGCTCTTTTGGCCAGATGTTTCACGTCATGAGTGATTTGCACAGTTTCACGCCAACTAGCTTGTGTCATCCCAGGGGACGTGGAGACAAGGGCGGACGAGGTGACATCATCAGCTCAGCGCTCAAAAATATTTCACTTATTAAATGTAAACACATAAAACACTTTGACACTGGAAGTCTAGTCATCATCCAGGATCGTATAATCTTGTTTTAGGACAACACACAGATGTGTTAGGAGGTTACCAATACAAAATGCGCTTCATTACTAACAAGAACAAAATCCAGATTTTTCAAGCTAAAACCAGGATTTGGCAGTGAAGCAGGATTGACATTTTCCAGTTAACTACGGAAATTTGAGAGTGAAGTGAAAATACTTTAGGAAAGCCAATGTGGGTGGCAAAAGTGATGCAAGAGGTAAAGCAGTCTTGCCAGATTCTTGAAATGACTTTCAAGTCTTTGTATTTTAAAAATAAATGTCCTGCATGGATTAAAGCTCACTATAATGCAGAGTCAAGCCTCCACATTAAAGTTATCTGGCAAAGCTCTTGACTGCCAGTTAAGGAGCCCTCCCTGCAATAGATGTGTCCCTCGCTCATTTTCTCTCTCGCTTTGTTGCTGCTGACTCACTTGCCCATCGTCACTCCTCCCATACTGGCACCTTTGCATGTGTAATTTGGATACAAAGGTCACATTTACTTATCTGTTGAAAGATCCATGTCCTGAAAATCAGTTAGCTGCCCCTTTTCTCTCTCACAAAATTAAAACAGGCCTATAGGCTATAAAACAGCTGGGGAGCACGCCAGCACACATAACTCTGTCTAGACATCAGAGTTAATAAAAAGTGAGAATACAAGCTAAACAACCATGATGCTGTTCAAATACAAAAGCCTAAATGCTGCAAAATCACTACGTCCACCCAAACATAATGGGAAGAGTTTGGTTGACATGTCTCTAAAACGTGTTCCTCTCAGGCCTCTCTGACAAACAGGCTTTTGCTTTTGGACAGACAGCCATTGTGAAGCTCTATGGAATGAGATATTGTGGCATGGATAGTTATGGCAGCAGTAACACATGGAGGGTTACAGGCCCCTAAATCGCACCTTAAAAGTGTGTGGCTGTACGTCATATAATATGGTGAATAACTGACA
Organism: Mastacembelus armatus; assembly: GCF_900324485.2. Lineage (NCBI taxonomy): Eukaryota > Metazoa > Chordata > Actinopteri > Synbranchiformes > Mastacembelidae > Mastacembelus > Mastacembelus armatus. Next base: position 14,696,185 of record NC_046643.1, read on the forward strand.
GAAGATAAAATACTAGAGGTGTGAGGGTTTATGACAATGACGCCTTTAATTCAAAGTTTCCTGCATCCAGCCAATGGCAACTAAAGAGTTACAAATGTGTTACTGGTGAGGTGATAAAACAAATAGAGTTTAGAGGTTTTCAGTTTAGAGCTGGGCAGCTTAAACTGAATTGATTGGTATTGCACAAGCTGCTCAAAGCCACGACAGCTCTATGAACAGAAGCCGCCCTCTTTGCTTGCCAGTTTTCCAATCAGCTGCCAGAACTCGCAGAAAGTCAGCTCCCCGTCGTTGTTTTCATCCAGCGAGCCCATGAGCTGGTCAATCGTCTTAGGATCACTGGCGTTCTGTGGGTGATCGCAGGAGAAAAACTGATCAATACAGGAGGATTCTGAGCTGCTGCAGTGCCTCCTCTAAATGACCGTCCTGCCACCTAATGGTTGACTGAAGCAATAAATACAACTGAAGTGAAAATTCATTGACGGTCACACCAAGTTTCTTTATGATAAAATCCTCTAAAGAGACCACAGTGAACAAAAGGTAGACATGGAACTCAAACCCTAACAATTACAATGAACATTACAGAACATCCATCCATTACATTAGATATTACACATTACAGAACATCCATCCATCCATCCATTATCTATACCCGCTTATTCCTAATGAGGGTCACGGGGATCTGCTGGAGCCTATTACAGAACATGTATTATACATTAATAATACATTGTGCAATTGTTAATATGTTTTCATATTGTTATACAGTATCTGAATTATTTGTCATACATAATTATTTCCATTCCACTTTCATTCAGATTCAATCCACCATTAAACTTAAACTTAAACTTAATTCCCTTATTAGTCCTACAATGGGGAAATTCCATTACCACCCAAGTGCACACACTTAAAATGTCCTGAATAACTGATGATAAATTTGATAACTGTTTCAGAGATTATAAAGGAAAAACTATAATAAATCACAGCTTCCCAAATATGGCATTAGCTTGTTTTCCTTTATTCTATACAATTGTCAGTTGGGGATTTTTATTTAGTTTGACTGGCAAAGGTGTAGATTAAAAATTTAAATAACCTTTTTATTTTATATACAAAATATTAAACTGATAAATTGAAAATGACTATAATAAAGAAAATAAGCTCTCTGCAACTTTAGATTTTCATTTTTAAAGCAAAATGATCTCACAGTCCCTCATATGATATATGTTATGGTGTAACAACATATAGCATGCAGACCCAAAAGCATGTACTTACTGTACTTACCTGGATTATATTAAACATATAATTACAGTATAAAAGTCGATACTAAATAATAATTTTACACATGACATGATAACAATACATATGAATTTGTGCTCAACCTAGAGAAAGAGATTCATATAAGTGATGGCAATAATGGGTTTCTTATGAGGTACCATAACACTTGAGTGTGTGTAAAAGCAATAGGCATACCTTGACATAGTTGGGAAGCTGAGAGGTCACCAGGTTGTGGAATTCGTCTCTGCTCAGGGTGCTGGAAGAACCATCTTTTCCAGCGTAGGTCTTGAACTGGGTGACAAGGGTGGTGATGGCTGCTTCCATGATGGTTTGTGCTCAGAACTGGAGAGTAAATGAAGAGAGAAACAAACACCTGAATATAGCGGCAAACATCTTTTATACAAGAAATAAGTTGAAAATCAAACTGTAAGCAAATGCAGAGGCAGTGGTCCTTACCTGAAGTGTGAGAGTCTTCTTCAGTCTGACACCAACACTCTAAATTTATATGTTCATCCCTGTTCATTGATGCACACATCAGCGGAAAACACTTAACCTGCCCCCTTCTCTCCCACCCTGCAGGCTGCCTTTATCTCTGCTTGATTTCCACTACTCTGGGGACCCGCATGATATATACACACAAACACACACACACACGCAACTATATAAACACACACCAGAAAAAAACTGACACTGTCCTACAAAGGTCATATTTGTACTGATGATTGCACAAAACCAATCCAGTTCAGTCTACAGAGAAGGGGTTTACTGATATCATCGTTGTCAAGTCATTCTAATCAAGTGGCTGATCATGCAGGTGGGGGGGGGGGTCATTACCTGCAGAAAAACGTTACCTTTCATTTTAAAGCATTTTAAGAGCGATGGAGGACGTTTTTGAGTTTTTGCACCCTGCCCTTTGAAAAATGAATGTTGGATGGGACACACTCTAGAAGAACATAAAAAAGTTGAAGAAATTATTGCATATGACTTGTTTATAGAATTCCAAAAATGAATCGAAAACTTCAGGTTCATTTCCACAGACTTGTTCTCAATTGCTGTTTACATTCTCACTCTTCAGCTTATCAGGTCAGCCAAACTAGTCTCTTCACAGATGAAGACTGACTGGCTGTGAGTTCGTGCCTGTGAACATGTAAGCTCCTGCTGAAAGAATTTGAATCTGGATGTAAATATTTTAGTTTGGCTACATAGCTGTGGTCATAGATCCCTGACATGCCAACACTTCCACTTCTTACTTTCACAGAGAGCGCCAGATAATGCAATCATCATTTTACATTTTCAACAATTACACAGATCCACCAATACAACTCACTCTGTTATTTAGTGTGTGTTTTCTTGACATCTTGAATTTTCCCCACATAATGACTGAATCAACCAGAGCTTTTAAATAAAAACACCATCACATATTTCATTGTGAAAATTTTATTGAACTTAGCATTGACTTCCTAAAAGAGGACATTCCTGATGATGAGAAAAATTAGCAACTGATCCAAATTCATCAATACTTTTGTCCAGAAATCAATTAGACATACATCTGAGCCACATTATGAATAAGCATAAGTCTTGCTGTTGTCCCACAAAGACAAAAATACATCACAAAAAACTAAACTTTTAGAAATGTCTTCCTTAAAGGATTTGTTGTGATTAAGTTTTCCACTATTCCCTTTGGTCTAAAAACTTAAAAATTGTTCTTCTGCAGAGAAGAACAATGTTTAACAAAACTTCATGTGTAAACTACAACATTCAGTGTCTGCTCTATGAAACAATAACATTGCAAGTAGTGTAAACTTCTTAATCTTGCAGAAGCAACTGAAATCAAACACTTCTTGTTCAATCTAATGAATCTCTAATAATAAAGGCACATAAGCAGTAGCTGGCAAACTAAATCAATGAAAACATCCTTTTCCCCATTCAACATAGATAGTTTGGGACAACGTCTGTGGTTTTTCTTCTCACATAAGGAAAAGAGTTGCAGCGTAGAGACAGAGTGAATGTACGTGAAACACTTCAAAGCCTCACTGAATTTTTGAGAAACAAGAACTGACAATTACATTCTGTCGCTCGCAGTGTCACATCAACCCAGAGAAAGAAAATCTCCACGATGAGATGTGAATAAAATCAAAAGCGTTTTTTGCTTCCACTAGAAAATAATACTGCAGTACTTTGTACCGTTTGTGTTTGGCTTATCAAAACAAAATTAAATGAAGCCACTATCTCCTTTTTCTTTTTTTAAGAATCAAACAACTTGAGTGCATTTACATCAACCTGCTAACAAACTAAGAGGAAAATGAAGAACAATATTGATGTGGTTGCCAATCTCTTTTAGGCAAATTTAGTAATTTCTTTTAAATGAAAAATTTGGGGAATTACTGTAGATACTCTACACTCTACTCTATACTTTTTATGCTGCTTGCTCTGGGATAACATACATATATATATATATATATATATATATATATGTAGATCATGTGTTGGAGGTCCCCTTAGCTACATTATAAAAATATTAAAAACAACATTTAAACTGAGTGAATAGTGAGAAGAAAAAATGTTGCTGTAAATGTGAATGTTTGGGGAAAGTGCTAAAGTTGTTTAGCAGTCATCAATTTAACTATTGCATTTTTTTTTTAGCAGTACTGATGTAAATGTGTCACAAACAGGTTCCTGGTTGTTTCACACAATTGCTGTCAACTGGCAGTTGGAGGTTGGAGCATGAAAAGTCTTTCAAATCTTGAAACCAAACACTTCGGGCTCTAAAACAGCACTCTATGTGTTTGCCCAAATCTACTAAAGAGCTGCTGGCGCAAAACTGGTCCGACCTGATCTGATGCTTATCGGTGAAACAACTGGGATCTCGTCCTTTTGGGATTGGACAGTTACACTTGACTTGAGGCAAATGGTATCTGTAAAAGTTTCTTTGTTTTAACCTGCTGGGAGTAGAGGCAGGTTATATTCCCACACAAGGCAGAAAGTCAAATGACACAAAGGTACTTAACAGTCAATATGACATGTTTTTCTGTAACTCATAATATATTTAATATTATATGAACCGTATAAATAAATATGACTGCATGGCACTGGTGCTCCAAAGAATCATTTGCGAATACCAGCTCCTTAAAAGCCTGTTTTTGTGTGATTTGTTTGAATTTACAGTATGAACTGCAACATGCACTAAGTACTGAGAAAACACTATATAGTAGAGGAAAAACCCACACAACACATTACTGAAGGACTTTGCATTAGGAGGCATGACTTAACAGAGGTAGGTAACAACAACTAAGTCCAAAATAATACAAGTCTAGCTTATAGGTAAATATTCAGAGGGACACGTTTATGAGAGGCACAACCAATCTGTACCAGAAGCTACTACAGTTACAGCTCTGAAGAGGAAAAGGTAGACAAGAAGTGCCCTATAATTCCAACTCTTGCTTTGTATCTTAGTGTTGTATTTTATTCTTTCCCCTCTATGTCTACATTTAAGCTGTGGCTGAAAACTTCCATAGGGCTTCTCGTTCAAACTCCTCCATCTCCTCCTCCAGGGAGTCGTCATCATTCAGCCCATTGTCCACTAAAACGTCCACCATGTCCTCCAGAATGTCTGCTACGTCCTCAGCAAAGTCGCTGAAAAGGACCCTGTCATGGATGAAGACGCCGTCCTCGAAGAACTCTGCAGTCAGCTTTCGGATCCTGTCCTTGCTCTCGGATGAAGATCCTTCAAGCTTGCTCAGGTAGCCCTCCAGCAGTTCCTCAAACTCAGACAGCTCCACTGGGTACAGCCCCTCTTTGCTGGCACAGTCCTCCACAGAGCTGCAGCCCAGCTGGGGGCGGACATTGCGCCTGAGCTTCTGCTCTTGGTCTCTCCAGAAGTCGTTGTGATTGTGCTGATGAGGCTGGTGGTGATGATGCTGCTGATGATGATGAGGATGGCTGTGGGAGTTTTTACCAGGGTGGCTGTGCCATGGTTTCTCTTTCCTGCGTTCCTCTCTGTCCATTCTGCGCTCATGCTTCTTCCTCTGCCACTCATCCTGGTGTTTCCTCCATGCCTCTTTGTGTGAGTTTTGCTTCTGAGATTTCCACTCCTTCTCCTTCTTTTCCTCTTTGTCCTTCCATCCTCCCTCTTTGCTGTGTTTCCACTCTTTCTTCTTCTCTTTCTTCCCATGGTCCCACTCATTGTTTTTGCCTTTGTTCCCTTTCCATTTGGACTCCTGCGGCTTCTTCTTGCCCCACCTCTCAACTTGTTCAGACAGCTTCCTCTGGATCTCCTCCAAACTATCCCTAACTCGTTTCCTGTCGCCTCCATCTTTTTTCATCCCTTCCAGTCTTTTCCTGCTCTCCTCCAAAAGAACTTTCTGTCTCTTGAGTTCCTCCTTGAGCCTGCCTCCCTCCTTCATGTCCTTCCTTTTCTGAGGTCCAGCCTCTTTCTGGTTACTCTGACCCTCGTTTGCACCAGTCTGAGGGGCTAAATTAGGAGTGGCTGGGGGCATTTCCGGATCAGCTGTGACAATAGCAGGACACCAAAGTTAGAAATGCCTTGGAAGACACTCTGATCAATCCATTTTCATATCACAGTATCTACACTCGGTTGCCAGTTTATTATGTACACCAAGCTACAATTAGTTAATATTGAACGACCTGAATGGCTTTGTGTTTACCACGTCACACCTGTGAGCTGGCTGAGTTCGGTCACCCTGGCCCTCAGACTCTCCAGCTCTTTCTTTAGCTCAGGCAGAGATGACAGCTCCTCTTTCAGCTTTGCATTTTCTTTTTCTAGGTCTGCTTTACCAGATTCATCACCGCTTGCGGCAACAGCCTTCAATGCTGAGTCGAGTTCTTCTTTCTGAGCCTGAGAGATAGAGAACAACAATAGACACTTAATGATGTGAACAAGTCATTTAGCTAAATCTACCGTGTAACTAAGTTTGACTTAGCTTGGACAATAATCAGAAATGTTTACTTAAAATTTGCTGCTAATATACTGCGGTGTATTAAAACATCATGATGAAGTAAAAAAAAAAAAACAACAACAACAAAAAAAAAACTTCATTAGCATTAATATGATGGTATGCTGACCTGAAGCTGAGCCTCTAGCAGAGTGATTTGTTGGTTTTCCTGTGTCAGTTTATCCAATAACTCTTTCATATCCTGTGGATCACTGTTAAGCCAATCCTGGATTGAAAAAGACTCGCAAATAAATAAAACACATTTTTTGATAAAGCAATATTTTTTACTTTTAGCATTCGTTGTTGACATTTTAAGACATTTTCTTTACATATTGTAGTGTAGATATATACTGGAGAAAATATAACACTGAGATTCAGTAAACAAAGTGAGACAGGACAGGAACAGACCTGGCTTTGTACTCCATCACTCAGTTCAGAGTCCTCAAAGTCACCTGTCGGATAAAAAAATACCACATCTTTCAACAAGACTTATCACACACACCTTTACTAATGCACAGCTGCCAGGCCATTTTATAACAGCAACATATGCTTTGTTGTAAGTTGCACTTCATGAGTTCAGGCCAGTATTCGTGCGCTTCACAAAAACTATTTATTTCATCATTTCTTTTTAATTGAGCATGATACATTTTGTCTCACCAAGCAAATTGTCTGCAAATAGATAGTTTTCCCCTCAAGCTAAGCCTCCTCCCCCAAAACATCCAGTGACTTGTTCCAAACAGTGATGAAGAGTGTTATTGTACAATTCAGAAAGCGTGTTATCTGCCATTTTCTGCTGCCACTGCATGACGTGTCAAGCCAGATAAATGCTTGGACAAACATGTTAGCCAGCTAGTGCACAAGCTTACACTGCTGTCTTATCTTTAATGCTGGACCTACCATTTTCCAGGTCAGAGAAGAGACCTGTTGACATAGTTCAGCTTAGTCAACAACACCTAAAAATAGACATCTAACTGTTGCTGACAACTGCAAATAAATATACTTAAGTATTTTGTAAATACTGGCATTGCCAAATAAGCAGATATGTTTAATGTAATGTTATGACAGAATTTCCAAAAAACCCTAAAGCTGTCCAACCTCTGATCCAACAGGTGTAAACAGGAGCAGCAATTAAAAAGACAGGAGTGGCAGCAAAAAGTAGTGTCTCTTATTGTGTCTGAGAGACAAGCTGGCAGGCTCAGTAAAGTGTGAGAGGAACTCACCTGAGAGGAAGAGGGAACCTAAGAAGAGCAGGATCAGAGCTCCCACAATGCACTTGTTTAAGGAAAACCATGGCTTTTCCTTCGTCTCAACCAGCTTGAACTCCACTTCCTCTTCCTCATCTTCCTCGTCTGATGTTCTGGGCCTTGGTGTCTCAAAGGAGGACACAGTCCTCCTCCTTAGTCCATCATCAAAGCTGCTGGTGTCACCGAAATCATAACTACTGGATGGCTCTAAGGACAGGAGAAATGTAAGAAAAAGAAAAAGTGATTCTTAAGATGAAAAGACAGAAGAGAGCTGTCACATTTTGAAATGTATTTTAGTGGCAGATGATTATATTGCACCTAAACCTACACCACATGTATTCAAATGTCGCCATGAATCACTTCACAAATCATCCTGACATCTTTGGCTACAAAACTGTCAGAACTGGACTTCTTTCCAAAAAAACATAACTAGCTATTGGAAGACTGCCTAAAACAAAATACCAAAACCTAAGTGTATACACGAGCTACAAAACACAACAGTAAGTAAACAGTGTGTTAAAAAAATAGGCTGACAAAAGTCAGTGCTGCTCATGGAAATTGATGACATTTTCTCATTAAATTACAACAACAGTAATTTCATGGATGGAGATTTCTCATTTTCTCTGTGGGGTGTACGCCTTCCTGCCACACTGATAAATCACTTTACATCTGCTAGCGTGACGCAGATAAGAGACATAGCAACCAGTTCTTCTGCAAGATGACTTTGAATATCTGCTTCTTGTGTGAATTATAAAGAGCCAGAAACCACTTACTTTGCACAAGGTTGTGTTACCAAGAGGGCAAAGCTGCCAAGTGCTGCATGGCCACAGACCCCCAGGGGCCCCAAAAAGCCCCATGTTTACTGTGTGGCATTTGGTTTATGGTAATATGATCAACTGCAACTTTGTTTGGCAATATACATCAGTAAAGCACACTATTAACTGACATGTCAAGGGCTTTAAGATGGGTTGTGCTTTATAACCTTGGGGTCATGTGTCAAAATGTAGCCTTATAATCTCATTATTTGCATTATAATCTCTACTGGCTGATATTGTGCATATTTCTACATTTACTTGTATTTAGAATTATCACACAGAAAATACATGTCCACATATTATTCCAGTAGAAGAAAACAGTGTACAGAGACTTAGAGGAACAAGAGTAAGCAGGAGCCCAATAAATAATTTTCACCCTGGGGCCCCATAGCAGGTTACTCCACCCATGACTTTACTTAAAAAAGGACTCTGCTCATCCGCTAAAGAATTAAAGTGCTTGAGTCTTTTATATACGGTCAATTATTTTAGGTGTAAGATGAATGGAGAATGTCACCAGGACAGGAAATGGTTATTACACAATATGTTGATAAACTGTATGTGCAGTGTGTTGATATGCTATAAATTGTCTTTGCTCTAACTGGAAAATCAGGTGTTGAGATCTCACATATTTTTTGTTTCACTTCTTTTGTTGTATTGTATTTTCTTGCTTCATTCATGTATATCCTTCCTGTCTGTCATTGCTTTCTTTTACCCTTAAGGATTTTGTCTAGCCAGCGGCAAAGCGTGAATAAGCTGGCCTGTTCAACACTTTGGTGCAGAGTGACAAATCTCACAACTGCTGCTCTAAATATAAAGGTAAATCTTAAATTTGTTATAATTATTTTGAATAAATTTAGGGGGAATCAGTGTTATATCTGTTTTATTGTATCATCTATTACAACAATTCACAATTGTGTATTGGGACCACTTAAAATAAAGCCATGTTTATCTGCAACTACTGCCAGAGTTATCAGCAGAAAAAAAAAAACTGTTTGGTCTCTCAATAATTTGTGAATGATTTTTGAAAATTAAGCAAAAAATTTAAAGTAAACTAAAATTAACATAAACTCACACTAAATTACTACCTCTAGATCTTTTCTAAAATAAAGACTGATCTTGCATCTTAAATGTTCCTATGTTCAAATCCCATACCTTCATCATCTTCTCTCTCATCCTGGATCACTGTTTCAGGTGGTTCTGCAGTTTCCTTTTCCACAGCTTCCTCCTCCTCTGGCTCTACTGAACCAATACTCTCTGGTGCAGGACCTTCTTCAGTGGGGAGCTCTGTCGCCAGGCTTTCTGGAACTGTGTTTTGTGGCTCTGTACTTTCTGGAATAAAGCTGATCCCAGCCTCAAAATGAGTGGGAGTGTCAGCAGCGGTAATGGTCTCTGTGGGGATGTTAGTTTTGGGTTCTGCGGTGAAGACAGGACTTCCTCCAAAATCAGAGAAAGTTGGCCTGACATGAGCAGGCATGTCGAGCACTGGTTCTGTTGAGAAAGTCATGAGAGGAGAAGAAAAGGACTCTTCAGGTTCTGCTGTGGGGAATTCTGCAGCAGGAATATCGAGTGGAGCCCCTAAATCAATGTTGGTGACAAAGGGGATGGCTGCCATGTGCTCGTTGTCACTGGGGGAGCTGGTGTCAATATCATGGATAACTGGAGGTTGACTCTCCAGGTCAAGATCTGAAGGATCAAGAGAACTGTGGGGAAAAGGGCTCATCCGACCTGGACTAGAAGGGATGGGACCCTCACTGGACTCTGGAGAGGTCTCTTGACACACCTAGAAATAAGAGCATAAGGGAAACAAGTTTTCTGTAAACACTTTTATGCTTTTAATAATATTCATCGCAATCAAAATGCTTTTTTGTCTCATTGTATTGTCTACAGTACTTTCCTACTGTAATAATCTGCGTTCAAATTAAATCTTGATCAGATTATGGCATAATGTATTCTGTACAAACCTGATGTCCTTCCTCAGACAGGACAGTCTCTACTGGAATGTTACTTAGTTTGAACTCCACACCAGCTCCTGGAATAAGGTCAACACAGTGTCACCACTACAATCTAAAAAACAGTAGATGTTTTAAAAGCAATACCTTCAATCAAAGGTGTCACACCCCAGCCCTAATTGCAGATCTTTTTAATACTGTAGTACTCTTGATTTTCAGTACCTGCCACCTCCTCAGAGAGACTGGGGACGTCACCCAGGCTCTCAGTGCCATCATCCACAGGCCCGACGTTCTCAACAGCAGCTTCCTGTGGAGTAATAAGATCCGTTGAGATGAGGCTTACTACAAGTATTTACATGAACACCAGGTACACTTACTGGTAATGCTGACTTTAACACTTGCAGCATGCTTAATGCAGGCATGCATACTTGCCAATGCACAAAAGGATTACTACTTAACTGTTCCTTTGCAAACATTAACTGCAATTTTATGATTATGGGGGACTCAAGGTTACACCTTCAGGCGTGCCATGTTTCACATCAACCTGTATTCATAAGACAGGATAATGACCAAATAACATCCAGGCATGCAGATCTCAAATCAGGGTTTTCTAAGCTCCTTCCTCTGTTTTACCTCGGGGGACAGGAGGGTCCAGCTATTGGTTGAGGAGCCACTGCTGCCTGTGCTGTTGCTGTTGTCAGACATCGCCCTCTTCAGGCTCAACGTGGTGAAGCAGGTGCAGATTCAGCTGTATGATATTCTGCAGACGACGACAGAAACTGTTTTCACTCAACATGCCTCATGCTGTGCAAACACTGTGGAACTGAACAGTATCATCTAGGTATATTTATCTGACGTTAACCTGGTTACTGGTTTAGACATAGGTAGGCTAATATCCAGATTACTCTGAACGTTACAATACACACAAAATGACAAACAACGCCTCAGTGTTTTCTTTTTTCGTATTTGATGGTGATTTTATACATGAGGCTACAATAATGAAGAAACCTCATGGTCTGAGGCCTATAATTCACCGCACACACGGGATAAAGACCAGATTATCGTTCAAACAAGTTACGTAACAGAATAATACACTGCAGCGCAATTAAAGAATGGGTTCAGTCAGAAATAAATGAGGAATCTCCTCACTGCATCTATAAGCCCTGCTATATCCAGACAACCATTTATTCAGATGCATCCATCCATCCACACAGTGTGTTGCAGATCAACTACCAAAAATGGTAAAATCCCAGACACGAGCAGTTCATTGATCCAGAAACGAGCAAACAAAGGTCCATACTCACTTGTCGACAGCTCTAGGTGCGGTAAGGCTCACTTTTGCACATACAACAGACAGAATTAAGGGGCTCTGGTTGTTGTAGCAACCAAATTCAAGGCTCACTCATGATGGTAAACAAAGGATGAACACTGAATATTCCCACTCCCACTCTTCCGCGTTCACACTCAGGCCCCACTGTTAGCAAGCGCTCCACACACCTGCTCGCCTCTCTCAAATTAAACACCAAGAAGACGTTTTATTTACCCTACGTGCTCACACCTCAGTCGCTGTTTTCCCCCCTTCAACACGTTTTGTTTTTATTGTGAACTACGCTCTTCTCTCCGTGTGAACTTTGGGAATTCCAGCTGCGTCACGTCGGGCAAAGCGCCTTTCATCCAATAGGATTTTAGTAAAGTCTCCGTAAGTCCCTCCCCTGCCCACAGGCTGGGCCAATCAGATACAACTGTCGTGTCAGGAAAAGGACGAACATCCGTGTTTGATTGACGCCCGCAGGTGAAAGTGACAGATGATGTACGTCGTTTCTTTCACTGGTGTTTAATAATACAGCGTCGTGTGCAAACCTTACCCTCAAGATGCACGCGGACACACTTATATATACAGAGGAGACAGGCCAGCAGGACCAGCCCCGCACTGACACGTCTGCAGAGTTATATTTGACTGCGGGACTTACCGGAGTGGACAACCCCTCTACTCCTATTGCTCCAGTGTAGACATAAATTTCATCATTTGAATCCTTCTCCACTATAATTAGTCTGTTAACGGATTTGTCTGTAATTGACACATTTATTTTTACACGTCTGCACAAGGCTGGACCAAAACCAAAACAGGCAACTGTCCAGGGGCCCTAAAAGCCTAGGGTCCCCAAAAGCTCTAGGTTTATTGCATATCATTTGGGTCTACATAATTGGCTTTATCAAAAATTTGTTTAAAATGTGCACAACTAAAATACATACGAGGTCTTGCAGAAACACTGTGTCAAAATATAGTTTTAGGATTGAAAGTATTATAGTCATTTTTTTTTCTGCAGACCAAGTTAACAAGTTTCTTTTGTTGCCTGACCAAAATTTAATGAAGTAAAAAATCTTTATCTAAAAACAAAACATTACATTATCAGTAAAAGTAATTAATTTGATATTTATTAATTCCATACTGTCAAATCTGTGCGTAAGACACAATAGCAAGCACAATTATGGCAATATTGTCATACCTAGGTATCAGTTGTTTATCTAAATCTTATTTTATTGTCATATTAATACTTAACAGTGTTGCAGGATCACACTGCTCATGTGCGGTAGTTCTATCTGGCCACGTCATTTATTTGTAGGCTACTCTTTTATATTTATTTTTATCTTTTACTTTTTTATTCAGTTTTTTTATGCATCATAAGAAGTAGAGCTTATTTTCATTGTACCCTGTGCAATAACAATAAAGACTCAAACAAATTACAAGTGTAATTGCATAAATATATCATAGCGATGACCACTGCAGGACTATGTTATCTGTTCAGTGCCAATGTGAGCTTCTCACTACAGCAACACTGAAAACATATTCTACAGGTTATCCAGCAAACGTCATGCATGTCGTGCTTTCTTTGCGGGTTGGTTTACACCACGTTTCACGTCACAGGTTGACCAATTGGAAAGCGAGTTGATATTTACGATAATTTCCTGCGACACACATAACTGACCAATGGCAAGAGAGTTCTTTAGTTCGATTGACCAATGGGATGAGCCGAGGTGTATTTGAACAGTGGAAAGCGGGCTCTCAAACATTCGAGAGGGAAACAAAGGAGGAGGAATATCTCGCTGTTTTTCGACGCAAAAAACTGGAAAAAATTGCTTTTTAAGACCGGGATACCTTGGCAGTCATATAAGGTAACCCAGTTGATTGTATCATACAACAGCAGAAACATTATGTTTGGAGTTTACATAAACGTAGGTGATTAGAGAGAACTTTTGCTCTTGGCTAACTTGAGCAACGTTAGCTTTAGCCTAGCCAGAGTCGTTCAGTGGCACGAAGTAAAAGATGTGGCAGTAACAGCTAATGTTTAACCCAGCTAATGTGTTTGGTTTACGAATCAGAATTTTTATGTTTAAATCTTTACCAGATTTGCAAGATGTCTCACAAACAGATCTACTACTCGGATAAATATGACGATGGCAAATATGAATACAGGTAGGTAAATTTGTTTTACTTTAAACAGTTACTAGCGTGTCAGCGTTGTTGTTAAACAGAGTTATCGACAGTGCTACTACAGATCTGAGAAGGACGTCAATTGTCAAATGTCGTCGCTTTAATTAACATATTTCTTGTTTTTATAGGCATGTAATGCTACCCAAAGATATTGCAAAACGTGTTCCCAAAACCCATTTGATGTCAGAGACCGAGTGGAGGAACCTGGGTGTCCAGCAGAGCCAAGGATGGGTGCATTACATGATCCACCAGCCAGGTATCTTGTCACTCAAGAACTGATCTGCAAACACACTAACTTAGTAACGTTACTATACAAAGAGGTCTCTCATTTCAGTATCTTGCATGATTTAATAGTTGAAGTTGTCAAGTGTTAATTTAGCAGGTAATTTAGGTGTTATTGGGAAAGCTCTTGACAGATCAACTTTAGCACATGTGCTTTGTTTTGTATAAAATGACATTCCCTCATGACAAGCTGCACAAAAAAAACTTGTAATGGTCACAGGAAGCTTGGCAGTATTTGACAGTGCAGACCTGAATCTTGAAATAATTAGGTGCACATTCAGCTATCAAAGTGTCTAATAGAGAGGTGGGCAACCCATGTCCCTCAAGGGTGGCTGCACTGCTTGTTTTGCAACCATCCCAGCCCTACCCACTACTGATTAGCTGGATCAGGTGTGTTCAGTCACTCAGAAGCTGGAAGATACCATCTCAGGGAGAAGACAAGGTGAATTAGTATCTTCCAGTTTTTAATTGACTGAGCACACCTGGTCCAGGTAATCAACACAATAGAGGACATGGGCTGTTTAGTCATGATTAATCTACTGACTCCCACACCTGCAAATTAATTGACTGACTAGTCAGTGTATAGAAGGTCCAACCGAGACCATGCAAGTCCTTTTTCCAGAGCCCAAGGTGACTTTACTGGGTTGATGAAATTTAACAATCCCTGCAATAGGTGTTTGTCACAGCTACCATGGGTATCATTTATGTCAAAAAAAGCTAGAATATAGGAAACTACCCCCCCCCCCCATATTTGTGGTTGGTTTTTCCTCTCGATTCATGTCATGCTTCCATCCCTCTTTTATAAGATCTATCTGTTCAATCTAGAAATATTTGAACAGATGTTTCTGTGCTCTTGTCCTTTGATTAACAGGAGTTGAGTTTGTGTGAATTGTAGAACTGTTTTAGCATTTTTATAGTTACTCATCGTGTACCTTTCTTCTTTGCTTCTCCCAGAACCGCACATCTTGCTGTTCCGGCGTCCATTGCCCAACCTTAAATCATAAAAAAAAAAGAACTTTCTAGGTTCTTGGAAGATCAGTCCCAGACCAACTCATCAAAATAGGGATCATGCTGTCAATTTACCGAGCTCGTGTAGTAGTTGACTTGATTTTGGGCTGATCGTTTTGGACCTGAAGGACTATCACGTTATAGGAGTGGATATGCATAGAAGGAACAATGATCACCCTTCTTTTGGGGTAAGACTTGTGCCAAAGTGTTAAGTGATGCCTGTCTGCCAGAAACATTTAAATCCGCTTACACTGTCTTTGACCTTACCCATCTGTTCAACTTGTTGAACCTGCTTGGGTGTTCCAGTTTTTTAATAGAATAAATCTTATAAGATGTGGGGAAGAGAACTTGTTTAAACAATTGAATTATTCTAAAGCAGTGTATTCTGGGTCAAGCTCAGGTCAGAAGAAAAGATGCAGTCAGATCCTAAATTAACTGACTCTTAAACATCAAATTGTGGTTTTAAGTCACATGCTGCTGCTCAGTTTAAATGACACTGTAAATTTGCATTTAACAATTTGTCATGTGCATGAAAAGCTACATCTACAGAGTCGCATAAAAACTACTTTTCAACCCTTTTCAATAAGTGTTTTTAGTTGTCTTACTTTAAAACATCTATTCACTGGGTCTAATTGTACCGGTTAGCTGCTCAGTATTTATGAATATGTTGCCTTTTCTGTAATAAATCTAACTTTTTAAAATCTTACTTATCTGAATGTGTTTTGGCAGTATTTGTGGTGGAGTTCCTGTACTAAGTAAAATGCTCTAGAATAAATCCAGATCATTGGAATAGCAATTATGTTTTGGTATTGGGTGCGATTCAATTAAAGTACAGTTTCATTGACGATATTCTGGAAATGGTCACGTGTTTATTTGCCTGTCCCTCTACTGAGCTGCTCTGCTGTTATACATGCACATATATGCATAGACAAGGGTGTAGACTTGGTCTCATCATAGGTTGGGGCAGATTGTAATGATCTAATGACTTCACAGCAAAGATGGTGTGAACGATGCTTAGAAGAGAAATTTCTGTCATGATGCGATTAGTCTGAGTAGAAACCATGTTGGGTGACGTTTTTTTTTTTTTTTTTTTTTTTTTTTTTTTGCTTGCTAGTTCATAGACAATAAAATGATTGCAGTAAAAATTTTAAAATACTGTTTTTCTCTCTAACCCTGGAAGCATTTTATTCACAGCTTAATTTTGACTCATTGGTAATGGCATAAGTGAGGACCTGCTGTAAAATTGCCACATGTAGGATAAATCAGGTGGTGGGTGACATCACCTTACATACTAGTTTAATTTGGTGAGCCCTGCTGGTACAAAATACACAGGGATGTTTGCCAGACAGCACACTTAACAAATGTGTGATATTATGATACACATTTGGTGTTCATCCAATGGCACAGTGATGCTGCATCTGTTGTCTGGCACTGTGACTGGACTCTTGTTTTTCCTTTAGTTTCCTCTAATCCAATTCTAGTTTCTTCCATTTTATGTGTAATGTGGGTATCATCTACTGGTAAATGTTTCTGAGTGTAATGGACAAAATGTTTTACTGAATGAGCAAGCCATTATGATGGTGTCTAACAGGAGAGATGGGCACAGCATCTGCTGCACATTTAGTAGTTGGTGTAAATCAGTAGTGGACTATTGCTGTACAGAAATTTGAAGAAAAAAAAAATAGGCAAATACAAAAACTTAGTTCTCTAGGTTAAGACAGCAGACTACCAAATGACATCACTTGGAACATAAACATGGCACCACTGATACAGAAAACTTAAATTTCATTGAGTTTTTGGAATGCTGAATTGTTTTGGGTTTGGTGATTGCTTACATATCAGGGTTTTCAAACAATGTACTCCAGTTGTCAGGCTAGATAACACATGGGTACTGTGGACACTGCAAGTGGAACAAAATTTGGGATAATGCTCAGCTTTAAGTTGCAGGAGGAGGCTATTAGGAGGAGAAACCCAATTGATTTTTTTTATATATATAAATACATTCTCAACTGCATTTTGTCTACTGAGCCACCCCCTGTTGACCTCTCAATTCACATCTTCTGCATATATATAGCCCCCAAAAGTATGTATATCACAATATGATTTCTATATACTGCAAAAAAATTCCCCTTTCAAACACGGTAGGAAATGAACCTTAATGTCTACTTTAAGCCACCACTTTTTTCACACTTTGGCCTGTGGAGGGCAGTACAACACAACTATGAATGGGAAGAAACCACTCAACTTTAATTTGAGTTTTTGCGTATATGCTGCATTAACACAAACTGAAAAAGTGCCAATGACTCAGGCTTTTGTTCATACTCAATCTACACCTATGTATTTGTCAACATATTTGTAAAACCATTTTGCTAATGTGATGTTTTGCTGCTTGGAGGAGTGGGGGGAAAGTGAACCTGTTAGTCACTGTGCACCAGGTGCACACAGACTAACAGTGGGTGCAAACGGAGCTCGTGACAGACACCGTGGGTAGTAAGTGCACAACTCTGGAAGTCATGGGTAATGGAGGGAAGAAAGTGTTTTTGGAATCGCAGGGAGATTTCTGACAATCTCTGGAAAATGTTGCCTTGGTAATCACTAGGCTGTGATGGTCAGCAATCTGAGCTTCCTGCTGAGATATGTGGTGGGCAGAATAAGATGCTTGATGCCTGAAGGTGGAATAAAGCTTGAGCACCTGCCAGAGGTCTGAGTCTGGCTGAAAATTAGTTCGTGTTGAAAACATGTAAATGATAAATGCAATAACAGTATTTACAGAATTAGCAAGGTTCTGCAAGATGGTGAGGCAGTTTATCAGGTTGACCTTTTATTTCAACACAAGCGTATAGACACCACCTAAATATGACAAAATAAAAGTGGATTGACAGACAAGTCACATCCAGCCACTGCTTGTTGTAAAGCATGCAGATAGAAAAAAAAAAAAGTAACTTAGGTTTTTACCAACAAAAGATAAATGCACAAGAGTATATCTTGCTCTTGAGCCTTTGTGGATTTTAGTTACATTTTTACTTATCACATTTTTTTTCCCCCTGTCAAAAATCTGCTTGTTGTATTCTTTACACATTCTGCTGTCTAAATACATCTTGCTAGCCGTCTTTGTTTACTGTTCATGTGTGCATTAAAATATGGTTGTGAGCTGTGATAAGCCAATCAAGTGCTTTTTAAACCTACATGTTGGTATTTGTTACTCTTTAAAATGTGTACCATTTGCAGTTGTTTGGTAAAATTAACAATAAATCTGTGACAGCTTACAGGTAAAACTTGAGCTTGTTGTAGCTCAGAGTAAAAATAACCATATTTAGTTTGGATACTTTACCCAATATTAATATTGAAGTAAAATATTAAACAATCCATTGGATTATTAATTGTCAGCATGAAAAGTTTATAAGACATTGTCCCCTGGGGCACAGAAATATAAAAGGCCGTCAACTCTAGGAGTAGCAATTACCAGGAGTAACAGCCAAATAATACAGTAAATGATCAAGTTGTCATCTTGTACTTGTTTTACATGTTTTCAGTCAGTTTCCATTTTTGTTTTGTGTAATATTGTGTTCACTTTGTGCACCTATTCTACTAGTTTGTCTTTTTTTTTATTTTATTTTTTTAGTCACTTTACATTTATCCTTTTTGTGGCTCTTAGTAGTTTAGCTAATTGACTTTTTAATGAAGAGGTTATCCATACATAACTTTAGTCTAAAGGCCCCCTGAGTCCTTGAGCCCCTGTGCCTGTGCCCAGTCTGTTCAGTTATCAGTCCATCTGTGTCTCTGTGGTATTTTTTTGTTTTTGAGTTGTTTTTAGTGACGACCTGTCTGTTTAACCACTCACATTACTGCAGCGATGAAAAGTGTATACAATATATAAACACCATAATTACAGTCTTCTCTTTTTCTAGATATAGTACTACACAACATTAAAAAACATAAACCTAAAGACTCACTTTCTGGTGGCTGGGAGACATAAAAACTGACAGATAGTACTGTAAGGTCTGGGTTTGGACACATGTGCATTATTAATTTTTATACAGCATAACACACTAATGCCCTGTGTCCCTGTTCTATTTTTGTACTCGGAATTGATGCCGTACCTCCGTTCAGTAAAGAAAACTGCCGAAAGACCACTAAAGTGTTGATAGGTTGAGCCAGGTGTATGAATAATTAAATGTAAAATTAAAAGCAGTGAGAGAAAAGTGTGATAGAGGATGACTGGATGTGAAGATGTGCTCGGTTAAGGACCAAAGGAGAGAAACAGGGGAAAAGGAGGTGAGACACAGAGACAGAGGGCAAAAGGTATGTCAGAGCAAAAGCTATGTCTTTCCAGGAGCGGGTAGGAGAGAGATGTGAATGGAAAAGAAATACAAAACTGGAGAGTCAAAGAGAAAGACATCGGGAGAGAGGAGAGAGAATGAAGGTCAGACAGAGATGGAAAGTGCTCTGGTGAGAAGGTGTATTTATGTCTGGGTGTCATCGGCACAGCGGGATACCTCCTAAAAGAAAGAAGTTTGATAGGGAGTGTAGGAGAAGAGAAAGCTGTTGTTGGAAAGATGGGTGATGGAACAAAGAGCCCAAAATTGCTCCATTAGACTGTCCAGAGAGACATAGTCTAGAAATGAATTTTAGAATGGCGTGAAATAATTTATAAGACTAATCTATCAAAGTATACAAAAAAAATGGCAATTCATTCTTAGGTTAATATTCTGTGAAACAACAAACTGTCTGTGAGAAATTAATCCGTGAATAATACATTTCACAAAATGTATAATTTAGTTAATGTGATTTACTGATTTGCCTCAGACTGATACTGTCAGAGAAAATGAAAATATGAAAAGATCCCCCGCCCCCTAAAAGACTTGACATTAAACCTTGGGGCCACAAGGGCAATTTTGTTGAAAATGAATGTCATATATTTAATTAAAGCTGCTGGTGGGATCTGTCCAGAGGCAAATGCAGACTGTGAGCACATTATAGAAGACAGAAACGGGAAATAGCCTCTTTCAAGTTTTAATATAATATAAAAACCCCACTGTGAGTTTCTTTACATGACTTGTTTTTTTCCACACAAGATAAAAGTAAAAGTGAATGTCACTGACAGCTTGTTGACTCCCTCTCTGAGTTTTACACAACTAACTCACAAGCTGCTTTAACCGTTTCAAGGTTGGTACACTATAATGTTTTAGGCTATTAAATTGACTTCAACTTGTAATCTACTGCATAGAACTCAATTAAATTAAATATTGTCTAAATTTCACTCCTCTTTGGCTAAAATGACATTTACCACACGGTTGTCTTAGACACTATTTAAAATAATCATGCATTCAGTCTAGTCTTTAAAAGTTCCAATTTTGCAGAAAATTAGTGCTGCAAGACCGGTCGAGGGTATAAATTAAACTTTCAAGGAGCAGTGTTTAACACCACATTAATGGTGTTGAACCATGACAGTGTCATAAAATCGAGTGAAAAGGACAACCTCTAAAGAAAGCCACTGACACTTTGTAGGTTTATTTATTTATTTATTTTTTTAAAAGATTTTCTTGGATTCTGTGCTTACTTTTTTTACTTTTTCTGAGTTTAATTTAAAACAACAACCTTGAATTTAACATAGCGGTTATTTAAAGGTTTTAATGACCAAGCGTTACCATAATTCTTGTTTAACTGAAATAGCTGTCTTTATTTTCACCTTGTCGGTGTGTCACAGTGTGGAAGCTGGACCTTAATTGTTCCATTCAAGTTACAGTTTAGGAACAATATTCATTCTTTGCCTCATGCTAATGGCCAATATAGACCTGTAACATTACAACCACTGACAGGTAAAGTGAATGACAGAACGATTATTGCATTGCAGTCAGGACTGTCAGTGTGTGGGTTGTATTAGGCAGCAGGTGAACATTGAGTCTTTGAAGCTAATGTGTTGGAAGGAGGCGAAGCATGAGGATCTGAGTGACTTTGACAGGGGCCAAAGTTTGATGGCTAGATGAATGGGTTGCAGCATCTCTCAAACCACAGGTCTTGTTGGGTGTTCCTGGTCTGCAGTAGTTAGTCCTGGCCAAAAGTTGCCTAAGGAAGGACAAACAGTGAACTGGCGACAGGGTCATGGGCCCCCAAGGCTCTCTGCTAATGAGGCTGACCTACTCTAGATTAAACTTTTAAATTTCATTCCTTCTTTTCAGAAAATTCCTTTTAGATTGAATATTTGTTAAAATGGGTTGGAAAACAAATACTGTACGTTGTTCTAATGGTAGAAAATATATGAATAAGTATGGGTAGAACTGAGAGGAACTATAGTTGATCTATAATTATCTGTAAATTCCTCAACATGGACAGAAGCTTTCAAATTATACATAGTAACCGAGCCAGTTAAGATAAACAGTTAAGAATCTTTAACTACAAATTGATACTTTCTAGTATGTGAGGATAGGCACGCACTGCATTTTCATTAATCTTGTGCATTGTGTTAACTCACACAACACATTGGCCTCCCTGCAGAGTCAGAATCTGACAGTCTGTACGAATCAATTGACAGCCCATAATGTGGCGTTCACAGTGAATGGGAGCACAGAACATCTGGGCACTTTTGCAGCACTACTTTGTGCAGTTATACTATGACCCAAAAGTAAGAAGGAAAAAAAGATGGAGACACTGTGGCCTGTTCTGCAGGGATTACAGTCAAGGCTATATTTAACCACAACATGTAAAATAGTAGAACAAGCTCACTACAGCTTCTATTGGGTCTTTTGACAGGAGTCACGTGGGAAATCGCACCATGTAATCACTCAAACTGCAGACAGCTGACCAAAGTTTCTGACATCGTAGACATCTGCTTTTCTGACAGCAGATTGCTGATCGTTCAGGCAATTATTCAGTTGCAATTATCTTAAAATTAGTTTGCAGCAACCAGTTTCAGGTTAAAATTAGGCCAAATCCACAGGCTGCAATCTTTGCCCAGCTTAGCATTTTGAATGCACTGCATTTATACGATTTCTACATCTTGTCTTTTTTTCCAGTGAACACTTTCTTACTCAGAAAACAAGTGGGAGTTTTACCAAGTTCAGAAATAAGTTTACCTACTGAAGTGCAACTGAAACCTGTTGCAGGAGGTTAGAGACACAGCTAACACTTGCACTCTCATTATGTCAACCACCTCCACCAAACACTGCTGTTGATATAAAGGTCCTCTAATGGAGATAGCCATTCAGGCATTGATCTGGTCTGAGGAGCGATTGTGGCACCTCTGGTGATACTGATTTTAAGATGTTTGGTCCCAGGTACGTTGCCTGTTGGGTGTATTGATCTAACCTTGCAGACTCTGCTCATTGTATTTCTATGGTGCGTTTGTCGAAGAGTTGTTCTTTAAGTTGGTTTATTGAAAAAAATATTGAGATTGGCATTGAAAGTTCTTTCATGAGTCTGCCTTATGGGATTTCTAGTGGCACACTGAGTCCTATAGCAGAAAAATCAGTAATGTCTGTCGATATGAGCGGCAGGGGTCAAGCTGCCTGTCCTTATAATGCTGCACTGTAAACACAGGACACAGCATTTCAGTCTTACTTTCTTCTCCATCATTCCTTGGAGATAGTTTTAAGGCTGGCAGAAATATTATCCAACCATATTTTTGGATTACGTCCTGAGACTATTCAAAGCGAATATGGCTCAAAATGAAATCAGCCTTAAACACTGTCGCACTGGCTCATGTATTTTCAAGAGCTCTTTGTGAGAGGTAGGTTATAAATCAATTTTAGGATCGACCAAGCACTTTATCTTGATTTTCAACCTTGGCAGATCCTTTAGGGGTCTTTTAAACATTAGTATATTTCTTGCACTGGTAAGTGGCGGTCGAAGCGTCTGACTGCTCTCTTTATGTAGAACAAGGCGACGCAATCTGGGCCG
Source organism: Mastacembelus armatus (assembly GCF_900324485.2). Taxonomy (NCBI): domain Eukaryota; kingdom Metazoa; phylum Chordata; class Actinopteri; order Synbranchiformes; family Mastacembelidae; genus Mastacembelus; species Mastacembelus armatus. Next base: position 14,719,093 of record NC_046643.1, read on the forward strand.
ATTCAATGACTCACTCGTATAAATGAGGCATATTAAACTGCACCTGTTGATGGGAGGTTGGGAGCAAATGGAGTGCGTGTGATTGTGTGGATGCATGGCATATTGATCCAGCTGGAGGAGAGCTGGGTGAGGACTTCCACATGGCCTTGATGTGTGAGTTGCCGTCTGGACCTGGAGACTGCACTATTGATCAGCATGTCGAGTCTTAAGTAGCCTCTCCATTCAGGCCCCTTGACAGCAACACACTTCCAAAATGACAGTAATCAATGGAAATGGTTAAATGACCCCACGCAACTCAAACGTTATGAATTGCCTTGGCACCATGGATTTATCTTTGTGGATTATGGAGCACTGTCTGTCTTATTGACCACTTGTGAGGCTACTTATCCTCCCTCAGGATAGACATTATGTCAAACTAGAGCTTAGTGTTTATGAACTATACCCCCAGGGAGTCAGGGAATGTTTACTTCTTTTCCCTTGCTACTGCAAAAGACCCTCTTTGCATGATAGATGGGCAATATATGAGCCATTTTCCCCTTTTCACTCCTCACAGCTTGTAATCCAAACACATTTGAGTGTGATGGTTGTCAAATGGTAGCGGGTAATCAGACACAGACAAAAATGAATAATGCATCACAATATGTCTGGCTATCATTGTGTTGATTATTGTCAGAATGAGCCAGTGCACTGTTATTGAAATGAAAAGACATTCAGCACATCTCCAGCTCTATATGCAACAACAAAATATAGATCGTCAGTGTCTCTCTAACATACAGTTCGAATACACTGCGGCACAATAGCAGAAAGTTATAAAAAGCTAGAACTGCAATTGTCAGTTTCTTCCCCATATATTGCAAGCTCCAGAGATGAAAAGGTAGTCAAGTCGTCTATCACTTCACTTTGCCCCTGTAGTGTAGACACATTGACAAACAGTATAACGCAGACAATTGAGATTGATACAACCGTAGAGACACTCAGAAAGCTCTGGACATAACAAAGCAGACCACAGCAGCAACACTGTCCTCTCACGAATGCTCAGTGTGTATTTACGGTCATCTGGGCTCAAATGGTCAAACAAAGAAAGGAAAAGCCAGAATAAACAGTGATGTGAAATACTGATGTGGTTGTAAAAATGATCACTTCTGTCATTAGACAAATGCACCTGTTTGGAAGATTTTCTCCTTTTGAGTCATAAGTTGCAGAATCGTGTAAGTGGTGTGATGATTTTTGAGGACCATTACAACAAGAGGGCAATATTGAGGAGGAGGACTTCTCACTTAAAGTGAGAGTGACAAAAAGAGTCAGAGTGTGAGAAACTAATTGTAGAAATGACAGCAGTGTTTAGCGACTGTTAAACAGCAGACCTAAAAGGTGGCATGCTGCAGAAAGGGCAGTTTATTCATTTGCAAACCATTAGAGAATTAGTGCCCGATGTTGTGCTAATAGTGTCATATCCACAAGTTAACCTGAACTGAATTTCACGAGTAAGAGCCTCAGTGTAACAAAAACCATAGAGAAGAATGGACATGTGGCATGAATGTCCACAGCATACATTTAAAAACTGTAATCTTTTCTGACTAGAGTATGACATTTCGGAGCAGCTATTACAATTTTTTAGAGCGTCATGTGATGACAAGCCCCCTCCATTTTTATCTGAGCCTTAATGCTTTTAGCCCTACTTTCTGAATTAGCTGTCAGCCACTGTGGTCTCCTTCTCAATGTTTCTTTGGAGCTCAAATGACTGAATTAGGTTCTACCTTTTAAGATAATTGCTTAATTGGGGTCCTTTTATATGCTGTCGGTAGCTGAGGACCTTAGAAAGGCTCGGATAACTCTGTAATTATGTGGCTACAGCAGATACACGCATTTGAAGCAGAGCTGTGAAGAATGAGCTGACAGCCTTATGCTCTCTCTACGTCCACTCTCCCTCCATGGACTTTGAGATAGGGGCTTTTTTAATATAAATACATGAGTACTTGTGTGTGTGTGTGTGTGTGGCTGTCAGAGCGTATGTGTGTGTATGTCAGGACTCGTGAGTGTATCTCTGTATGAATGAGACATCAGAAGATGTCTGAATCTAGCTAGACTGCAGGTATGTCTGGGAAAAAAAATCGTCTCTGCTTTTATTCCGGCTGCACTGCCACTGTCTTGTGTTTGAAAGGTGGAAAAACACTATTACACGATATGTCTTCTTCCTTCTGGTACAGCTCTTACATGCACAGTGTCAGATGAAGTATATTTGTGTACGAAGTTTTGGGGAGGAACATCACATACATGGTGATGGCTTTCACCTGAGTCTTTTTTTTTTTTTTTTTTCCTAAGGCTTAGCTGTCAATATAACTTTTCCCGTAGAGAGCAGGAGCGATGTCCTGTGGTGGGAAGGGAAGTAAATACAGTTATGGTTTGAGGTGAATAACAGTAGGATGTTGGAGGGAAGGAGTGTGAGCCAGAGTGGAAGGGAGGAGGGAGGGTAGGCAGCGATGAGGAACGGGGGTGGGGGAGGACTGAAGCCGTCATGGAAGGAGAAGTGTGTGTGTGTGCGTGCGTGTGTGTGTGTGTGTATGTGGGAGGGGGGGATTAGTTTTGCTCTGGTAACGACAGATCATAAAAACACGAAGGGGAGGAAAGAGGAGATGAAAAAGAGTAAAGGGGGAAGGATTAGTGCCACTTCATGAATGACAGAACATGGGGGAGTGAGAGAAAGTGGAGTGGGATGGGAGATGGGAGGAATCCTGGGAATTTAGTTAGGATTAGTTTTGCTTCAGGGGCTGGAGATTGAATGAGGGAGAGGGAGTTGGGTGATCAGGGTGGCGTCATGAAAACAAAACCTCTTATCAATCAATTGTTGACAAAGTGAGACCCAGAACAAGCTCTGTGACCCTGCACTCCCAGCCAGCTGGGATGTGTGGATCAACTGGACATGTCCAATGGCACTTTCCTAACAATGCTTTGATTAAAAAGAGATGTTGAACCTCAGTCAGAGACTTTCATAAGAAAACAAGTGTAAATCATATTTTAAAATAAAATATTGCTCATTTTATAAGGCGTTAATAAATAATTCATTTCCTGGAATCCTATATCCTAAGCATCATGACTCAGTTGTTGATCTGTCTGTCTGAGGTTTGGCTGGTTCACCACTTTGGTCCAGACTGAAATAGCTCTATAGTTTGTCCAGTGCTTTGATTGTCCTGTGAGACTAACATTCCCCTCAGCCACAACTATACTCTATTTAGTGCTACTATTACCATGCTAGCACACCAGCCTAAGACAGTGAACAGTAAACAGCATGTTAACAGAATGAGCGTCTATAGTCGTTTCTTTTTCAGTTGGCAGGAATCTCTGGCTGCTCCTAAATTGTCTTGGAAATAAAAGATTTGTTTGTGAAATATTTTTTCCTTTTATTGAGGCTATCAGTAGAGCCTTTAACATAGAAATAGTGCTCAATGGGGTGTTCTTTCCTGTTATGGAGGGTATAAAATTGATGCAATAACATCTTCAAAGTTGTAGCCTAACAGGAAAAAAAAAGGGCATAACAAGAGCAACTGATAAATAGCTCCCTGGTTATTACATTAGTTTGCATAGGAGCCAACAACAGGAGAAAGAGCCATGCCTAATGAGAATAAACACCACAGCTGGATTATATGTTTGACTAATCATGTTTCTTGGACGAAACTCATTCTATAAAAATACGGCAATCGCAGATGTCTTTTGTTTTTCTTGGGCAAAAATAAAATGTATTGAGAACTGGCTGACATGTTGCCAAGCCAGGCGAATGTTTCTGTGAAGCTACATATATTTTCTTTATGCAGGGCCCTGACAGGAAGTGACGGAGGAGAAAAGAAAAAGGGAGACACTAGAGAGATAGCTGGAGTACAGTGGGTAACGATGACTGGCCCAATAATAGGGCTTGTTGTCAGTGTCAGCAGCCTCAGCTGTGGACAGTGGGCAACAGTAGGTGCAGGGGAACATTGTTAAAAAGGCCCAACACTGTCAGATCTGGGCATTCTCCTAAAGTGTACATGGCTGGGGTCACATCGTGCACGGTTTAACACTAGCAGAAGAAAATAAGTCCAGCACTTTGTACAGATTGACTCTGAAGACTGTCCCAATGTGAACATCAAACCTCGACCGTGACAAATAGGCAAAGAGGACGAGGGCTGAAAGGCTGGGTGAGAGTTGTGAATTGATAGAAAGAGGTTGCAGGAAGGGAGGGAAGGAGGGAGGGAGGGAGAGAGAACAAGAAGATCTGAGGCAGATGGAGAGAGGTGATAGAAAGAAAGAGAATGGAACAGACTGAAAGGGGGAAGGTTTGTGTTTAATTAGTGGCCCTGGAGATTGTCTTGTTTGAGCCAAGGAGGAACATGGGATGCTCTGTAATTGGCCCTGCTCTGTGGAGAGGGAGGAAAAGAGGAAACGTGAGAAAGACAGGAGACAGACACAAGAGGGAGGAGAAGAAAAGGAGGCATAACTGGACTTTTGTCTGCTTGGCTATATGTGTATATGAGCAAGCTGTTGAGTCTCTGTCCATAGAGATATGTAATCTACTGTATTTACTTTTTTCCTGCTCACTTAACTTTACCTTTAACTATTACGTCTCTCTATTACTATTATTTAAGTGCAACATTTAAATCAGTTGTGTGATTTTTTTTTTTTTTTTTTTTTGTGTTTGTTTGTTTTGGAAATGGTTATTAGTTTTTTTGCAGAGATTTAAAGGAGAAAAATAATGATACCATTGAATATGGAGCTAAGAGAGGTTAACTGAGCTTAGAATAAGACTGGAAACCTTCCCAGGAATAGTCTGGCACATAATTCCCTGTAAAAATGCAACTTTTCATTTTTATACTTGTTTTTGTGTAGATTGGAGTAGACATGGTGTTTTTTTTTTTTTTTTAACTAGGCTAGCTGTTTCCTCTGCAAATTAACCAGCTGCTGGTGGTAGCCTCATATTTAACTTCCATATATTGATCAAATTTAAACTTTGCAAAAAAGTGAATTATGTCGACTGCATTAATGGCCTCAGTAAGACTCTTTTGGCTGAATGGGAGCAAATCCCTCTTCCAAAAATCTTGTGCGAAAGCATTACTAGAAATATTAATAGAATGGACTCAACAATATATGGGTGTAATGTCAGATGATCCATATATTTTTGGCCATTTATAATAATAGATGTTTATAGATGGATGCAGATAGCATAATTTAACAAAAAAAAGACAGGTTTCTAAAAATGATGTACTTTTATATTGATGTATTTCACAGTAATGTGTGTGTGCTCTTGCTGCACAGGGTCAAGGAGAAACTTGGTTGCCATGACACGCAACAAAGAGGAGAGGGGAGAAAGCTCAGAGGATATGAATAAGGGAGCAGGAGAGATGGATGAGGAGAGTGGGGAGAAGCAGGAGAGAGACAGAGATGGATGGAGTGAACAGTCTGGCTGTACAGGGGCACAGCTATGGAAAAAGACAATTCACAGATGCACAGAGGAGATCTGGGAGATCCTTTGGAAAAATGACAAGTCAAGAAGTTGGGGTAGGAGGGATAATGAGCAAAGACAGAGAAGACTGTGTGGGTGTTTGTGTGCAAGAAGGATAGACTAAGGCCAAGAGGGAAAAAGAAGGAAGTTTTAGATGAGAATTTGGACGGGAGAGGAGAGGAGATCTTTGCAGACTGCAGAGAAATTCAAAAAATGGGCGATTCAGGAAAAGCAGTGACAGTAACAAAGAGATGTAAAAGAAACAGATTGAGACTCTAGTGGGAGAAGGGACCATCCAGAAACAAATCGGCTCAGCACGTTCTTCTTCCACCACCCCATTTAGGATGGTGGCATTATTCTATCCATAGACCCAATCAATACTTGTGACAGTATATTGGTGATCAATCATAGTGCCAGGACAGCATTGATCAAGCTCAGTCAAATGTGACATAAACAAGGCCTTGCGGTCGATATGATGTTAGTGCATTCAGTCCAAGACAAACACTCTGTATCTCAATTAACTGCCTATTTTGCCACTGTATACTTTGATAAAGAGAGTCATTTATGCACACCTAAGAGCAGCAGGTTGAAAGATGATGTGTCGGCCGAGGCATGGGCCAAAAAAGATTTAAGTAATAACTTGTACCTTATTGTTATTGAGTCATTGAATTATTTATACCATTATACCTTAACTTACCCTTACTACAACGAGAAAGAATGTACACTGAGCTATCACTTTTAAATGCTTTGTTTCTCCTTGTCATGTGCACCGGGGGGGGGGAGTAAAGTACCATAAGGGAGAATATAAAAGAATCACAAAACATACATCTGAAGCATTTGCGTTTAAGTAAGCACCTTACTGAAGGAACAATCAACAGAGAAACGTGAGGCAGGAAGGTTCCCCCCCACACACACACACACAAACCTAATAATTACAGCACACCACAGCAAAACAATCAGATAGTGAAAAGCCATGAAAGGTGTTTTAATTATAGGTAGGAGCTAATTATGCTAGATTGAAGTTAGGCTTGCTGCAAAGGTGTCACCACATAATGAGACAGAGTGGATGTAGGGTCATGTGCAAGGTGCACAAGGCAGCAGACCACACATCTTGATGCAGAGGTCACAGCAGATCCGGACGCAGATTTAAAATCTTCATTAAAACTTTGATGATCGTGCAGCCTATTGGATGTAAATGAGGCTTAAAAATCGATACCCCGATGCTTGATTCGGTCTAATGGAGAAAAGAGTGACGGTGATACATGATTGTAACTACACTGCCTCGCATTACAGATAACCCTTGCTAACCCTGTGTACCCGCTACACCTGCAATTAAACGATAATGCCTGTGGGAGAGAGAGCGAGGGAGAGGCACGTCGTTCAAAGCGCAGATGCTTCTATCACGGCTAAATGATACTCTGTCTGACCTCAGGTGGAGCTATCCGCAGCGCACTGGGAGCTTTCGGAGCTGTAATGGACCATTATGATATCGAACGGCTGATAGCTCCCTCCCTCACCCCCGGCCCTTTTCCTACCACCACCCCCATCCACCTACACACAAAGCCCTGTGCTGCTCCTCCTCCAGAGCGATTGCGTGATCTCCAGGAGATGAAAACCCTGAGGAGAAAACAAAATTGCTAAATTGACCAGAATGCTGGGACTAATTGGCCCAATCCTGAAGAGCTTGGCTCATTAAGGTGTATGACGCGATAACAACGTATGCTACAGTGCAGGGGTTAATGTGTGAATAACACACATGCAAACATCATGCAGGGTAAACAGGTGGAGAAAAACACACACATGCAATTGCAAAACCTGGTTGTAGATAATTGGCACTGTTCACTTTTCAGTATGGAACAACATGCATTAATGAGGTCCTTGTTAAAGGGTTAGTTCACTCAAATTGACAAACACTTTGCAGACAATTTTGGTTTTATTTGACATGCTGACCTTTGAAGTTTCTGCCTTCAACAGTCCCTGTGCCACCCCGATACTGATATTTTGTAATTTCATAAAGGATTTAATGTATCTGGTTAAGTCACAAATTGTTGATACAGATCATACCTGTAAAGTATTTTCTGGCATTATTTCAATATATTATATCTACTCTTTAAATACAGCATTCATTATATGTCCGTATCATTTGGGTGAACTGACCCTTTAAAGTATAACAAGTCAGCTGCGATGTTGTGAGGTTTGACATATAGGCAATAATGGATTAATTGGATCTTGTTGGGGCACCAAAAGATGCCAGAAGATCTCCATCGTTTTGCCGCTCCTTCATTCCACAGGCCGTCCCTCCATCACAGAGTGAGAGTGGGGAACGGACAGAATTGGCCGAAGCCAACAGAGCGGTAGAGCGAGCAGCAGACAGAGAGAAGGTGAGAAACAGAAATAAAGGCAATAGGGGCAGAGGAAGGTGGAGCCAGGTGTGAAAGAGAGAAATACACAAAGATGGAGTAAACTGTCCTCTTCTCGGGTTATCCTCCATCACCCTCCCTGTGTTTTGTCCATCCTTGCGACTCTCTTCATGGCCTTTTGGCTCCATGACCCCTCTGTCAGCTGCCATTTCTCAGCCCGGTCCTGTCACTCTGCTCCTTGCTCAGATGGAGCCCACACTGGAGCGCTGAGTGTCGTCAGTGGAGCTTGAACCTCACACCATTGTTGTAAGACAGAGCAGATCCTGTGACGGACTAAATGTGACAGTTGAGCTGCTGACCTTTGGTCCAGAGACGACAGAGAGAAACAGACAGCAGGAGCAGCAGTGCCCATGCACACGGGGGTACTTCATACATACGGAAACACAACGAAAGAAACGCACATACAATCACAGATATAGCTTTGTCTGTGTATGAATATGTGTGTCATTGTCTCATTCATACAGTCAACACAAATATGTCAGTACCATATGTTCCGTAATAGATGAGTTAGTGCGTGTGTGCAAAGTATGACCACATAGTGTGAATTAAATGAGTGTGTGGATGCTGTATTTGAATAATAACATTTCTAATTAGGAAAATGAAAAAAAAAAAAAACTTCTCGTCATGCTTCTAATTAGTTTGTAAAAGATAGAAGAATAGAACTGCACTTTGAGTCAGTTTTACTTGCCGTGTTTAACCCAGTACAGGAAACACATATTTCACATGCAAATATTTAAGGTTCAACTCAATGAGGAAATTAATAGGCCTACATCATTAACAGGTGAGAGAATAATCACAAGTGCTGTGCAAAATATTCACCATAACATATCAACTTAGAGCAGAAATCCTTTATCTGTATAAGTTTTTATTCTAGTGTTATTCAACTATTTTTTTTGCTTTTTCATCTAATAAGCTCTTCTGAGCAATAAAGTTGGTATTTTATTGTATCAACAAATGCTTTTTTTTTAATGACAATAATATAAAATAATTTAAAAAATCAACATAGGTACCATGAAAGTATTTTATATGCAAATTGTTGTCATTATAATATAAGAAAATAAGCTGATGTTTTTCCTTCTCACAGTGGCTCCAGTACAAGAGGAAATGCATTTGTTTTTTGGCTGAACATTAAAGGAACTGTTAAACATTTCAGGAAATGCATTCATGTGTTTGCTTTGATGCCAATAGATGAGTATACAGTGTTCATGTGCACACATTAAGGATGAAACTAAAGCCAGGAGGAGATTAGCTTAGCCCAGTATAAAAACATGAAGCGGGGGGGAAGCAGTGAGCCTCCACTTAATAAAATCCACCAATCAATTATTTGATCAATTTCATCTGTTTAACAAGAACACAGACAGAAACGTACAAAGCATTTGTGGTTTTAGTATACTAAGTTCCTGTGCTGTCGCATCTCTGCTTATTGCCTGACGACCTGATGACGGTGACACAACATAACTGATCCTGAAAAAATATTTCTTTTTACACGTTTTACTCTCTAAATTTAACCAGCTACATCATGTTGATTAGTGAACTCTTAGCTGTGTTGTTGCATATTTTGTTACTTTGGACAGACTCAGAATAGGCTAATCACCTGGCTGCAGCTCAGTACTTTACACAATGAGTGGTATTGATTTTCCTAATTTCACTCATAGCTAGTAGCAAATCAGCATGTTTTTATGATCAAATATGACACCCTTTAATATTTCATGAAATGTCACTTTGCAACTGTAACTTCTTTAGGGGATTTGGAAAATGAAGTCCAAGACTTAAAATCATCAGAAATTTGCATCAACTAAAACATTTGCTCACTTTGTGTTACAAATGTAGGATATGAAGGCCTCTATGTATAATGTAAATTAATCACCCATATGTTATGTATGGAAGTTCTTTATTCTTACGTAATATATGCCCTCTGTTATGGGTCTAGGCATGCTAGTGCAGAAAGAGGCTCATTTAACATTAGTAAGAGAAGAGCTGGTGGATGAAAAGCTCATATGTTAACTACAGTGCTCTCTGTTAAACTACCATTTGTTTTTGTAAATGTCATTTGGTTTTAATAGGAAGTATAATCCCTGTTGAGTCATGACACTGGCTCTTCACATATCAGACTGTGCCAATGGTAGCAGAAGTAAATATGAAAATTACTGGCATTGGAAGTCTGGAGGTAAAAGGTTTTTCTGTCATAGTAAAACAGAGTTTAGGCTGAAGTGGCCCCTGAGGCATTTTTTCCCCTCTGGCAGTCATCGCTTCTGTTTCCATCGATTCACTCCTCTCAGTTACTCACTATCTTTCCCTCTATTTACCACCTTTTATACCAACTGCATTTCACGTTCATTGCCTCCATCTTTTAAACTGCTCCACCTCTTTCAATTCTATGGTCTGGTTTGTAATCAGACTTTTTATCTCTCTCCTTTTTTTGGGTGACATATACCTGACTTTCTTTACTCCAGTGTCAATCTCCTTTAAGGCCACTGTTCCTCTTCTTCCTTACTTAAAAATAGCCTGCATCCTCTCTCCTCCCTTTCTTCTTTTGCTTTTTTTTTCCCCTCCTACTATCTCCACCCCCCCTCCCTCCACCACTCCTACTCTCTTGCAGTGTTTATTTAAGCACTTTCACAGTGACTGCACCCTGCTCTGAGTGTCGAACGACCAGACCTCCCCTCCCTCCAGCTCTCATGGACACACACTCTTTTTTCTTCTACACTCCTCCTTTCCTTTATCCCTCTTTCTTTTCTCTCTTCCTCGTGGTGCTCTGTTTCTTTAGCCATTCTAAGATTCAGTTGCTTTTAAGACCCCCCTCTGTCGTCTGAGCTTTCTAAGTCTGAGAGGAGCTGGTAGCAGAAAACTGGGCTAGAAACAAATCACTGGCATAGGCATAGGCAAGAGAAAATATATCTTTACACTTAGACTGTCTCGGAGACATTAAATTGTTAAATAAAAGGAAGATCTTTCCAGGCAGCTCATAATTATCAAAAGGGATGGATGCCCTCATTGGGCAATTCAATAACCTGAAGAGGTAAGGGACTGTCAGATCCAGCTAATATTTGAAAAGAGCAGCATTAAGACACTAATCCCATTCATCTCAAGTTCTATATTCATTTTTCTTATGTTAATAATAGCTGCACAAGGACATGCAAGTGCTTCAGTCGCCCCTCTCTTTCATCCTTTTAGTTTTAAAATGAGTTTGTAATGAAATTATACATATTATATCTCAAATACCTGCTGAGGAGATTAATAATTATAATAATATTCTCCTAGAAAGTATTGGCTGCAGCCAGTGAGTCTTATAGATTAACATAATGATGGAATGACAGGCAGTTTAACTGCACATTAGCACTAATGTAACATAGAGTGCTGGTTTAAAGGGGATATTACATATGAATGTCTGTTTACAGATCTTGTGAGTACTACCTTAATGGGAAACTCTCATAAAGTGTTTTGTGAAGTCATACTTTGCCTCAAGTGATGGTGATGTCACTTGAGCTTTTGTGATTCCTGTTGGCATCCCTGGCCTGAGCTCTGCCTTTGATATCACCCTGCGGAAGACTCCTCCTCATTGATTCCTTTTTTGTTTTCTCATAACAAGCAGTAACTTCCTGCACTTTAGGAAGTTGCTAATAGAAGCTAAACTAATAGAAGCTAGTTGTTTTCCCCTTCTTCCAAAGCTAAGCTAAATGGCTGCTGGCTTTAGTCTTATATATAACAGACAGGCATAACAGAGATATTGATCTTCTCACCAACTCTTGGCAAGAAAACAAACAAGCTAATTCTCCAAAGCTATTGCTCTAATAAAAGCATCTCTGGTGTTTTGTACGTATTGCCATTTCTTACTTACGGATGCTTGAGAAAAGCAAAGGTGTAGCAACCCTGTCTGTTTCACAGTGTTTGTCAGTTTGGCGTCAGTATTTTAGAACAAGGTAGGCACTAAATAAGAGCTATTCAAATGTTCAATCATTCATTCATCAATAAGATCATATTTGTTATTATAATTACTACAAGTCTCTAGGATGTGGCTGTTCTCCACCACCACCCACACACAAACATTCATACACCGCCAAAGCACATCCCCTACATCATTCACAGCCACACTGACAGCTAGATCACTTTGTATTTCTATAGGATCAGTTATGTTCTGTGTCCCCCTCGCTCTCAACACTACTTTCTACCCTTGTGAGTGTAGGGAACTGTGCCGTCGGTGACAGTAATGTATTCTCGCCCTCCCCTCAGGCCTCCGTGGACCTGGCTCACTTCCTCTTCTTTTTCTCCTGAGGATTCCTTGATGTTGTGGGACCTGAGGCCTGTTGACTACCTCCCCACCTACCCTTTTATAACGTGTTTCCTCCCCTGTTGCTTCCCTCTTCCTGCTTTTATCATGGGTTAATGTCTACTCTCCTAGACCTGGCAAATGAGAGAAACCAGGATGCAGAGAGCGAGCGAGAGAGAGAGAGAGAGAGAATATAGTGCAATATGGTCTCATTAAACTGAAATGCAGATTATGTGCTGTGGACCTGAATAATGCCAAGATTACATTCCTGCTCCAAAATTGGATTATACCACAACAGCATGATTTGGATTACAAAAAAGTAGCACAATTTGGATGAGCCTGTTTTTATCAGCGTGTCTCATGAAAATCTGGATAAATGTTAGGTTTAAGCAAAAAAAAAAAAAAAGTTTAGGATACTAAAATGTGTTTGGGTTTAGCAAACTATAAACAAAGAATGTTCACCCACCTGTGTACCAAATGTCCTCAGGATTTGTGCTGGGCCCAGTTCACATGCAATTTATCCTTTTAAAAGAGAAAAGAGTATCTGAAAATTTCATGTAGTTACTATTAAATCTGATTGAAGACTTGATGCCTGCAAAGTATGTTAGATTGCAACTAGACAGCCAGTAGCAAACTCTGGTAGCTTGGAGACTGAGATAAAACAGACGTGACATTCTCACATTTCATATCAATTCATTGGGGTTCCACCACATTTGTTGCTACTGGTTTTGTCGGCTCTATACATGAAAACGTTAAATTCATTGGAAGGAATAGCTTGGTGTCAGTGTGTTACATAACCTGATGGATCAACACATAGCTCTGGTTGTTTGGTCGGTCTGATGAGGTATAAATACTCCCCATTGCTTCTGAACTCACTGTCTTCTGTCTGTACTAAACATTACCATGGTTCTGTACTTTAATCACAGCTAAGGCATTATTCATTGGCTAAGGGCATTAACTGCATTTACCTGTTCACAAACAAGCAATGCTCATTCCATTTTGTTTTGCTGTGTACCGCAAATTGAATTCTTCTCTCATTAGCGAATAGCTTGTCAATCTGAAACACTGCATGGTATGAATGTAGCCACAGATGCACAGCAGGGTGAGCCGCATGGCACAGACTCTAAAGCAAAGCTATTTCATCTTTTTTTCTCAGCCAGTCATCATGTAAGGCATGATCAGCTGCCAGCAAATTGTAATAGGCTACTAGCATGCACAAAGGGAGACCGCTGATGTTTCTAGTTGGCTGGCTGTATCATGCAAGCACCCATCTAGCCTGTGTGCATCTACGTTAAACAAAGAATAAATGTTTGTACGGATGGAGAGGTGGCAGAAGAATAATGATTGTGTGGTTTTTTTCCCCTCTTTTTCAGTTCTATATATTTTTCATATCTCTGTTTTTGCTGTCTCCTGTGTTTGTCCTCTAAATGGTTTTATCACAATGTCGCAGTGATAAGTAATTGTATGTCCAATGTTCACAAAGGCTGCAGAGACACATAAGCATGCACACACTGATACTGAACTCATGACGTGTTCAGAAGAACATACACACACACACACACACACACGGACACAGTCAGCTGCACACCTACAGGGAAACTTTACTCAGCTTTTGGTAAATCTGTTTGGCAGAGGTAGAATTTGGCAGAGCAGCTTCTCCAGGGTGAGTAACACTGAAACTAATGAGTTCATCTCTTCCACTCCTCTTTTGTCTCCATCTCCTTCTTTCTCCTTTGCTCACATTTGCACTCGTGTTCTCTCTCTCCCTCTCGTTAGTCCTGCCCTGTGTCTCGATCTGTCTCTCTTGTACGCACTGCTCCATTTCAATGCTAGTCCTACTGACTCTCTGTCTCACCACTTCTCTATAACCCCTCTTGGACAGCCTCTCTTTACCTGCACAGATGGTTTCAGTGACTCCTCTGAGTCTTAATTATTCTGTCAATTACTGTGGGAAAATGTGCAATTAAAGTGGACAGTCATTCTGCGCTGTGTGGCTCCATATTTATTAGAGTTACACCTGATTTCAGTAGCTCAGGAGTTTTTTGAAGCTCAATGCCATCCTTTCCTTCGCCTCTGGGTATGTGTGAGGGACATCTTGGGGGAATTAGCATATTTTATTTCCCTAATCTTTTTCTCTGTAGGGATTCCCACTAATGGATGAAATTGTATTTTGAGCATATGGCCTATAAACAATGTGATGACACACTGCAGTATATCAAATATTTTTCTGGATAGCTTGATGCTGCCGAGCCTACCTCAGTGATGAAATAAAACCCAATATCAACATGTACACATTCAGATTGAGCTCTTTGGCATTGATCTGTTTTTCTGATGTGCCAGTCTCTCTCAGGCTCGCTGTGCTTATTGTTGGCTCCGTAGCAACCCACAGAGCGTATTTCCCTGGGAATGAGTTTGTCAAATCACGCACTGTGGTGCAACCAAACACTTATGTGCTGCGTTAATCCGCTGGAGTAGTGTTCTAACCCAACCTTCAGCTACGTGGCTCTCCCTCTGCTCTTCATTACGAGGCTGTAATCCTGACAGCGACACTCCACACACAGGGCAGCATGAAGACGGACAAACAACAGGAGACCTGCTCATTCACAGAAAGCCCAAAGCAAACACTGCAGATGCTACGGGCGGGTGATGCTGACAGCTAGATCAGGGTGTGGGAGCTAGAGAGTGGCAGAGACGGTTATGGAAAGAGTGATAAATGTGAGATATAAATATGTAGACCTGTACAGAAGTATGACAAGCGATAGAGCAATCTAGATTAGTATCCAGTGTAATGACACCCACAGAGAGAGAAAGATAGACATGGAGATACAGAGAGGAAAGGGAAGATGTGAAGAGGATGCTTGGCTGATGAGGAGAGGAAAGAAGAGTGTTGTATGAGGAGAAAAGACTCAGAAGAGGAAGTTAAAGAGAAGAGCAAATAAAAAAGGGAGAAGTGGAAGGAAGGGGAAGAAATAGGAGGAATATGAGTGAAAGATTAATAAGAAGAAGATGGCAATGGAGGGTGGTGGTGGAGTAGAGTGCAGGGCCCGTGGCGCCACTCTAAGTCATCCTAACCAATGAGGACCTGGATGCTGAGAGGGCTTGTTCACAGTAGGCAGCTGCTAGCACATCATTTTGAAACCTCTCTCACATCCCTCTTTTCCCCATCTTTCCTGCTCTCTTGCTTTCTTTTGCTAGAATTGCACATCACTTATTACAAATTGTATGTTATTTCATTTATTTTGTTGTTGGTTTGTTAGTGGCTCAGAATGAAGCTGCTGTCTTGGCTTGTGAATGAGATCCTAGATCATAGTGGGAGTAGCTTCCTTCTATATAGATCTATAAAAAAAAAGGTGACTCAAAAAAGAGAGAAAATCTCTCCTCCGCCTCTTCTTTCCTCTGCATCTGTAGACCGACAGTAAACGTACAGGGTGTAACTGGGCAGAAGCCTCCTCCTCCTGCTCATTAATGAAAAGATGTGAAGGAAACCGAGAATAACACAACATGATTTGTGAATATATTTCTCTCCATCTTCAGGGAATATTAAATTTTAAGCTTTTGCAAGTTAATGTTAAGGAACATTAAGCTGCTGATTGAAAACAAAATGTGTCTGTCTGCATAATGTGGCTCATGAGTGTATATTTGCCAACTACCAGACCTGTTCTCAATTCTTTGGAACTGACTTTAGTCCCATCACACTGACTGACAGGTTGACAGGCCCACATTGTGACACACTGCGGTGTCAGACATGAAGTCCAAACTACCACTCCACTGAAGTTCAATAGTGAAGTACAGAAGGAAAATGCATCACACACTGATGATTCACAGTTAATGGGAAGCAAGAAGAACAACAGGGAACCTTATCAGCCCCATGATGTAATGTTTACCAGCTTTTTAATTAATTATGAAAATTAGCCGAAGCGGTAGGCATACTGAGAAGTGAAATCAGATCTTTACACTTATCGCAGCCTCGCAGCACTCAGAGTGTACTGTTTGAATGACATCTCATGCAGAACACGCAGGCCCACACACTGTCCCTCACAAGCTCACACACAAACAGCGCATACACTCACAAATGTACCTTTGTTTACAGACACATTTAAAAGCATCCACGAATACACACATGGACTCTCATGAAGTTCACTAACTGACGGTAATGTATGCAAACATTAAAAAACAATAAAAAAAAACCCCAAAACAAAATACTATTGATTGGATTTACTTTTTTTTTTTTCAAGGTCTGAATAAAATTAGATTTTGCCCTTTGCTCCTGGAATAATTACAAGAATACTCCTCATTAAATTCATCTGTCACAACTGACTGCAAATGTGAGCATGCCTGATCTGTGTTTACTATCACTGATATGAAAAAAAGTGAACCAAATGTCCACAGAGTAACACAAACAAGCAATTACTCCAGTGGCTGACATGACATTTCTGTGGTATTACTTTGTTCAAAAAACATTTTTTGTGTGTGCAGTATCTCCAATCAGGAATCAGTTGGCTCAGTGTGTAGTCTTCAAAGAGAGTGTCCTTTCTTTATTTTGCAGAGGAAAAAATTCCCCAACTGTTGAAAACATGTAGTCTGTAAGTGATAGGATAGTTTTCTCTTCGCCAAAATATCAGGGCTTCATTAAAGTGTTTAACATTAGCTGTGCAGCATTATTGCAGGGAATCTCCTCTCTGTTAGGTCTTGATTATTCATCACACAAATCTGGTCCCTGCAGGATAGAGATGGGCAACAGGCAGAATCTAATGCTCCACCTTGGAAGACAACCTTCTCTGTTCCCACCATCTCCATTCGAATTAGGGAACAGGATATTTTTGGAAATGAAAGAGAGAGAGAGAGAGAGAGAGGGGTCCTGCACTGCCGAGTTTCCTTCTCCTCCTCCCATTGGGCTTGTGTGGGGAGAAGTAGTGCAAAAGAGAAACATGGACAAGACACGAGACTTTTCTCTTGCAACTTTGGATCAAAGGAGGAGAGCCAAGAGACATGAGGTGTCCGTGGGGAGAGGCAGGATTACCTGGATTAGCTCAAACTCACTACTGATAGGACTGGGCCCTCTCTGGACAGAGAGGTGAACACTGGCAGCTGGACCTGTGTACAGGGGCCAGATGAATAGAACCCAGCATTGTCTCAGTAAAGCATCGCTCAGGACTGGGCTCAGCACAGAGAAGCCTGCCTCTACTATATCCTTCCCTTTTCTGTTTGTTTATCAGCGATAACATGGACTCACATCTACTGTGAGGAGCAATGAATTCTACTTTTGGTCTATAAGTTCACCTCGTCTTCTTTCGGGGAACACCTGTTTTTAGCTCCAGTGCCTTTACGTAGTCTTGCTGATAAAGTGTTATTAATTTGCATTGCACAATCTGATTCTTAACTGGTGGTCTAGATGGAGATGAAGCCCCACTTTAATCACTGAAATATTAGAAATGTATGCAAGGATAAATATGAATAAATAAAGTAGGCAGCCTTAATATAAACTAGTAATTTCTCTGGTTTGATCGGCCTTGTGAGACTGCATTAATGATGCACTGTCACTGCACCCCACACTCCTCCGATTTAATACAGTGTTTCCCTCCCAGGACATTAAATTTCCCTTGTTTTTTACTTCTCCTCTCTGTGCATTATGTATATTTCTTACACTGGCATTTACAATGCAGATGCTTTGTTGCAGGCATAATCCCCATAAGTCCTCTGCGGCAGCATGTGTGCTGCACACAGCTCAACTAAAACACTCTGTATCTATATGCATCTTGTGTGATACAGTCTTGGCATTCGTTTCTCTGCATGTTGCCTCAAGGGCTCCCCCGTGGAAAAGATTTTCCTGTACTGTATCTATAACAGAAATCACAGAAGAGGAATCAAGAGAAAAAGAAAGAGAACAAAACAGAAACAAGACAGCAAAAAGAGAACAAGAACAGTGAAAACATGGCAGGGGAGCAATTAAATGAGTGCAGTAGATTCAAAGTGGGAAAGCCAGAAAGAAGGAGATGTGGATTTGTGAATACGGATGGGGAATTGCATGTTATTAGACACGCTGCTGTCACACAACAGCACTGCAGAGTTCGTAAAGTGGCAAGATAACTCTTACCTGAGGCTGTATGTTGCGGTCATCGCTCACAAAGACAATCATATAGCAAGACTAATGCTACCATGTCCGCTGTTACCACTGTGCATGCATTTGTTTGTGCAGCTGTGCACAATTTTTCGTGTTGCCGTGTGTTCATTCATCTCTGTCTGTGGGGTTGACAATGTGGGTATGTGCATGTGAATGAATGTACTGTATGTTGAGGGCCAGAACCACAAAGGAGCAGCTCCTGCAAGCAGGCCTCAGCTGGTCTGTAGGAGTCAAGCAGTGGCGCCTCCATCTGTGATTAATTCTCCAGTCTGCATGGTGTCCAAGGAGTCAAGCATCCAGTGTTATTTATCTGCTCATAGTTTTTTCCCTTGGAGGGCTCCTGCTTAGTCTCTGGTGACACTACGGTTTGCACACGACCGCAGTCTTATTGTTGTTTGCTACTGTCTTATCTGCAGTCTTGTCAGGAAAGACAGAGGGAGGGAGGAAAGAGGCAGGGGAGGTAGGAGGAGGGAAGGGGCAGTGAGGGGCAGAGCGTTACCTGGCTTGTCTTTCATCCAGCTTTGCAAAGAGAAATTCAAAGTAAAGTAATACTGCCTCATCTCTTGGCTCAAATGCTCCTGGTTAATGGAAAATGTCATAAATTTGAATGTAGATTAAATTTTTTTTTCTCTTGCCATCAGAGTGTCTTGGATGACAACTCAATGAAACAGTATATCACACACTCCTGATGTAATGTTCTGTCAGGGGCGGTGTATGTAGATTTCATACAGACATCTTATTGAGATTTATGGAAGTAAGAGTTTAGACTTGATCTTGCATGCAATCCCACCCATGCCTTATTACATGATCTGTGTCTCACATGTGTTGTGTGTGTGTGTGTGTGTGTGTGTGTGTGTGTTTGAGGGACTCAAGGAGAGAGCCACCGGGGAGAAGAAAAACATACAGTAATATAGAATGGCTGTTTGTTACAGTACATTAAAAAACATTATGACTGTGATAGCTCACCCTAAGTGATCAGAGAACAACAGCAAAAGACACGCACACTTGCACATCGACACACACACACACACATACGTTTACAGTAGTAATCTGTGTGTGCTATTGCTGCTAAAGGGTAATTGCACATAGGAAAGTGCTGCATCTCTGTACAGTATGAGAAGCACGTACTGATACAGGAAAAATGACCTCTACGTTCCGTGCTCACTCTCACCTTTTTGTCTTTACTCTGCCGACATTATCACCTACCTACTGTAGTAAAGGTGGGCTGTAACTGCTTGTGATTTTACACAGCAAGGCTCAGAGCATCCTGGAAGCTGTTCACAGTAAAAGGAAAGGATGAAATCGCTCCCCCAGCAGGGTAAAACTACAGACCAATCACAGAATTATAGAGCCCTGGGGAGCACAACCTGTTTTCTGCTTGTGTTTAAAGAAAAGCAATGAGTGCAAGCGCCCTTCGGTTTTCTTTTTCCATCTACAAGTCTTAGATTTTCCTCTTGTTTTGTTTTTATTCTAAACAACGTCTGAGTCTGTTATTTTTAATTTTTTTTATTTTAATGCCCAGTCTCTACTATTGTTCTGTCTCTTGACGTTGACTGAAATAACAAGTCTAGTGATGCTGGTAAATGGCCCCTCCTTCTTCCCTGTGTTCCAGCTAGTGAAATTACCCATTGGTTACTATAGAGATGTGTTTATAAATGCATTTTATGCCTCCCTATCTGCCCTTTGTCTCACTGTATTTACCTCCTTATTTTCCACACCTACCTTCCCTTCTCCTCTAAAATGACATCCTTCTTGTTCCTGTTTTCTTTCTTTCTTTCCCCATGTCTGTCTACCTGTCTCAGTTTTTTTCCTTTGTCTGTCCCCTGCATTAGGTCCTTGTGCCCCTTTTCTCCTTCCTTTTTATCGAAATCTCATTATTTTGTTAATTTTGTCGCCAGCCGCTGTCAACGTGACTTGCTGTGCAAGTCTCATTGCACAGAATTAATACCTAATTTACCCTAATACTCAAATGGGCTCCATTCAAACTGCTTCCTTGTCTAGGTGTTTACAATATCTCAGGGCTTCAATATTTGTCTGAGTCAGAGCTCCACATTGCTTTTATTTTTGATAAGTAACTGTAGGGCTCTTCTTTATGATAATGCATTTGTGTGGGTATGTGCCATATATCAATGTCTGCAACGCACCCTTCTACCTTTGTGATCAGGGAGGTAATGTAAAGGAAATAAAAGCTTTGGGTTGTCTTTCTGCTCCCTCATGAAAGTCTAATGGAGAGCTGATTCATGCTTGTATCTATCCAAGAAGACAATGGACGTATGGGCATATTTATACCACTCAAAGCAAAGTGCTGCTGAGGCTACAGTTTTACTCCTACTGGGTTCAGGTGTGGAGGGGGGCTAATGCACAGCGAAGGGTTATGCTTTATGTAATCATGTAATAACCAACCTACCTCCCTTACCTCCAAGCCAAACGCTTTGAGTTAGAATTTTCCACAAATTCTGTGCTTGTTTAAAACATATTTACTAGTCTTGTAGTGAGCCACCTATGGTGAAAGCCATAATGTGGATTTACCTTTAACACTTCAGAGGTACTGTTATATAAAACACAGGAAATGGGAGGATATCACCTCCATCCAGGGTGGATCTGTGACTGTTTATTGATGTTAGTGACAGATTTTCTGCAGCAATAGCGGCTGGCTATTCTCAGGTCATTTCAGTAAAATGTCACTCTTCTCTGCAGTCTGGGGAGTTTACAATAGAGAGGATTTGAATGCCTCCTTCTTTTGGCTGTCTGTCCAGCTCTAATACCACTTTCGTATTGGCAATATTACAGTACACCAGTATGGGCTTATTCTCTGCTGATATTAGACCAAACTGAGCCTTATGTATACAGTTTGTCATTTTACAACATCATCAAAAGCAAGAAATTTTTTAATGACAAAAATCCATTCATATTTACTCTTATGATAATGTAGGTTTTGATATTTAATGCGTTTTCAGTAACTGTTTTTATCTGAATTCAGTAACATGTTTGATCTTCTTCTCATGTTTGTTTAAGAGGCATGTGTAGCCTGGGAAACCAACTATTTCAGGGAAACATGGTAATAGAAGAGTTAACTCTTCATTTCCTTCAGAAAAGAGTGTACAAAAACAACCTTTAAGTGTGATTCTTACATGCTGTCATTAAATGTTTTCCAAGTTTTAGTGAAATCTAAAATGTTGGCTGGCGTTACACCTTATTGTGGCTGCACTGCAAACGACTGCATTTTGGTGTGATTTTGTACCAATTATCTTTGGCCATGTATCTGCAAATATAAGAAAAACATCCCACAAAACCACATAATGGGGCCTGGAATTAGAAGGAGCCAATTCAACAGAGGTCCATAATTCAGTCTGAGATTCATGTGATGCATGAGTGTGTGGATGTGTATGTGTGATTATGTCTATCTGCCTGCGACATGAAGGATGATTTAGTCTGTCTTGTCATTGCACCTCAATTCCATGAAGCCCAGCATGGCAGAAAAAGCCCGTCTAACACCCGGGCTGGTTAGATTATACTGTACAAGACAGCGGGACGTGCTGCCATGACATCAGTAACATGATGTGTGTCACCCTTCTGCTGTCTCCCTGCCATTTAGCAATGTGGCACTCTGTGTGGGACCTTTGCTGTATTTCTTGCCTTCTCTCCTTCTGGGGATGTGATGAGGTGCAGTAATATATAAGAAATGACTTGGTGGCAACTCATCTAATATGATTTGTGTAGGAGCTCATAAAACCTCACCAAGCGTAACTTTAAAAGAATGAAATGGAAGGGCCGCGTTGATTCGGCTCCCTCTGTCGCATTGCAGGGATCGTAAATGTGTTTGAAATCAGCCTGTGGGATGAGGATTTTCTGTGAATTTCTATCAGAGTTAATGACAAGCATATCAATTTGTCATAAAATGTGTAAGTGCACAATATGTGTCACCCAGCAGCTATTTTGATTCCAAAGACCTCTATCTCCTTCAGTCTGTGTCATCCTCTAAGGAAGAAGTGAGGAGTCTGAGTGATTCTCCCTGCTTACCCCCTGCAACGACGCCGGAAATAAATAATAAACACAGTTAATTAAAATGAAAATGCGCTACATTTCTATGTTAATCCTAATTTATTCACCTTAATTGAGCTTCCATTTGCTTTGCCAGTGGTTGGCAGAAGTGTTAATAAATAAGCCATTGTCTGGATGCCATGAAGCATTTAGCTAAGCAAATCCTAATATACTGTAGCAGTTCACCTGCCTAATCAGCAGGAAGAAAACTCCTCAATGTCATAAACTTCTACATGCAGCAGTGACACACAAAAACACTCACACACACATACCGTGGCAATATTTTTGCAATAATTACCTCCTTTTTTTTTGGAGACCCATCCCAACATTAATTACAACAGTATAATGCAATGATAGCAAACTGTGTGTTGTCTAATGTGCTGTGATAATATTTCCTCACTCATTTATCTTTTTCCTCGCCCAACATTCGGTCTGTGCTTGAACAATCGATCTATTTGTCCCTCAGCTTTCTGTTGCTTATTAGCGGCATTTGGTAAGAGGATATCTCTCTGATGGCAGTCTTTACTCCCCTGCTTGCTCCTCATCTTTCCCACCTCATCCCCACATTTCATTGTTTTTTTTCCTCTAAATGATGAAAAGCTATCTTTCTTTTTCTCAGGGCTAGAATAATTATTTTCTCCAAAGTAGGGATTTAATTGCAAGTTAAAAGTCCTATTCTGAGTCTTTCACTGTTCTTGAACTATACTCCTTTGTCTGTCACCAAACCGGTATATGGAAGTAAACTTTCTCTCTCTCTCTCTCTTCTCCTGTGTCTCTCTTTCTCATTAGTGAAGTTTTCCCTTCATTACCCTAATGTCACAATTTTGTCTCTTTCTTCTTCTTTTCAGAAAATGTAATTGGGCCTTTGCGTGTTGGTGATTGTCTCTGTATCTGCTGCATGTAAAATCACCAAGAGTGAAATTTCACCCTAGGCATATTTTCACCGTCTCTTAACCTCCCTCTCGGCTTCTCTGGGATCCTGTTGAGAGACGATGAATAATTTTGGTAGAGTGCTAAATTCAGAAAGCATAAAAAAGAAAGTGGAATATGACAAATTTCCATCACCCCCTTTCCCCTGCCCCTTTCACCGTCCACCCAAATGTTATTCAAGCAAATAGAGACAGACCAAAAAATATTAAAACAAGTGCATTAAAAATTCATAGCATCTGATTATCTACTGATTGTACATGTGTTTTCTAGAGGTGCTACACATGTCTGGTATGTGTATATATATATATCAAGTGGCATCGTCCTCTTTCATGTGGCCCCAGGCAAAGCATCTGCACACATCTGCAGAGCACACAGTATCCCCCGTTGCCTCGTTATCTTCTCGAGAGCTGCTTAGTGATTTATTTACCTGCTCACCACATAGTGCACAGGCATAAAGGACGAGGGGGATAATAGAAAAAAGAAATGGGGAGGCAGAAAAGGAGAGAAAGTGGGAGAGAGACTGGTTGAAGGCAGGTGATGAGAGACAGATGAAAGGAGGCAATGAGTGAGAAAGAGTGTTCAGGGGATGATAACATGCTGACGACGAGAGGAGCAGGTGGGGAGACACATTCAGTTGTTGTTTACAGAATGACAGAGCCAATGAAGAACCAGGCGAGAGGATGGAGGAGAAAATGAAAACGACATGACTCTGAGGCTCACAAATTGAGACTTGTGTGCCACTTTTACTTCTAACCAAGAAGTAAATAAAAGCCTAAATGTACACATCAAAAAAAAAAAAAAAAAAAAAATCAATTTTCAAACTGATCATCATACACCAACTAACAAGAATTAACACCACAACCTGAATTACTGAAATTTTCTCAAGGTGTTAATGGCTTTGTACATTTTGGCACTGACATAAATCAGTTCTATATTTTCACACTAAATCCATATATTTTGTCTAGAAAAGGACACAGTTACTATTTATTAGAAAAACAGATATGACAAAAGAATACAGAAATCTCAAAATAATATCTGTTTGACCCGCCCACACACAGGCGTGGGTATGGATAAATGTATAGATGTGAGTGTCAACATACCTGCATTATGTTATTTTTTTTTATGCTGTGGGAATATCAGTGTTTTGATTCTGACCTGTTTTGCTGTGTCAGTTTGGTGGATGCAACATTTTAAAGAGATTTCTAATCCCAAACATGTAATAAGGTGCCTCATGTATCATTTTAACTATTACATCTCTGTAACAAGCAGATGGGTTGGCAGTGAGTGCAGGCTTGCCAAGGTCAACCCCGGGGTACTCAGAGATATCAGCGTCTGTGAGGCAGCACTTTTATCCACAGCCAAGGCTCACGCTGCTCCCTGGAGCTCTGCCTCTTCTCCCCATGCCACCCCCTTTGTACCCTCTGGATCTGCAGGCTTAGCTAACTCAGCCGTGTAAGCACATCTCCAGCACCGCTGGAACCAGCCGTCGTGGGGGCCCGTTGCTTGCTTTGCCACACAGCACGCACCAGGCACGCACCGTCAGTTTCACTGGAAGCCAGACAGACGTTCACAGAGAAATCCCTCCTGTGCTCTCAGCCTTTCCCAAACCAGCATGCTGGTTTTACCCCAGAGGTTCAGGGCCAGTCATGTCGCAGCCAAGCTGTAATCCTTTTATGGTGGGGTCTGAGATCTTGCTATCACATTCCACTGAATCCTGTTGCAGTTTGAGAGGAAACGGAAGGCCTTGTTGGTCCCCATCAGGGTTTTTGGAGCTGAAATGCTAAATGACCCTACTAATGTCACTGGGGAGAAAAATGGGCAATCTCTCAATTTGGCATAAGCTGGTCTGTGGCAGCAAGGAAAGAACTTGATAGAGTGTGGAGGTTTTAAGCGGCAGGAAACCTGGTGACCTTTCCCTGTTTTCTGACGCGCTGACTCGATTGCCCTTTTGAAAATGCTAATACCAAATGGTTCTCTACAAAACAGGTCCTCTGAGAAGGCCCTTGGCATGTCGAATAAAAGGGTGGAAGAAGACCACAAGGAGTTTGTGCTCAGAGGGCACTGTGTCAAGTTCTGGGGTTGAAACCCTGTGTAATGTGACACTGGTTGCATTCATTATAGACAGCGTTTTCATGGCAGCTCAGCTTTTCAGAAGCACCTAAATAGCTTCAAACACCCAATTAAATTCATGGGGAAAAAAACTGAAGTGTTCTTTCAAAATCTCAGCATCTAAAGGGCTAGTTTAGAATTTTATGGAGCTGTTATGAAATCACCATAGGTCTGTGGTTTATGATGAAGTCAGTCTTTTTCTACCAGGAAAGTATTTATTTCTCTCCCTGTAGCACCTGCCAAACCATGCACGTGGCACACAGCTGCTAGTTTCTTGTAGTCTGCAAAAAACATAAAGAGCAACTTAATTATTTGCAATTTTATTCATTCAATGGGCCACAGAGGTGTGCAAAAGGCGATAGAAAGCATAATTATCTTAATGGAAGACTGAGATGCATGGCCTTTGTAACACAAGCACCTCTTAACAGCCAAATCAATAGCACACTACGGCTGTGCCCTCGGCCCAGGAGTGGATCACCTCCATCTCCACTATCGAGCACAGATGATCATAATAAGCTGCTTTGATGCGATTCACATCACTGCAAATAATGAGACATCCTCAATCGAGAGAGCACTATTACTTTCTCCATCTCTCTCAACAAAGTTCAACATTAATGTAACTAGATAAGTTTCTCTTCAAACATCTCCAGGGATTTAAATCTCACTCGGTCGTCTCGCTTCTCCTGGACTTTGAGCCACATTTTGCAAAAGATTCAAAAACACTGGGAAAATCATCACATCATGAGAAACTCAATCTGGTGGTGTGAAAAAGACGATATCAGAACCTATTGATATGAATCAATAGGACAAGTAGCACAAGTATCTCCCTTGTTGGTTATCAGCTCACACAGAAAAAGAAATAAGCTACTGTACACATATTGTTTGAAGATGGCCACCTCACATCTGGGTACACTCCACTTAAGAACAAATGTAGCTCCACACAAAGTCCCTCTATGGGCTTGTATAACTCCATATGAGACCATGTCAGCTATGTGTCATTGGGATATGAACAAGTAACACTGATTGCTTGGCTCATTACTCCTCCTCACTGGACGACTGACTAACAATACTCCTCTGAGGCATTGCACTTGGCCTTTGTGCAAGTACTTACAGCAGAGCAGACAGTGTGGCTTGCTGAAATAGCTCTCTGAGCATCATTTGATGCCCCGGTGGCTCATACTGACGTTCACAAAGGAAAAAAAAGCCAGCGGGTTAGGGGAGAAGCCAGAACAAGGGGATTTGAATAGATTCATATCCTACTTCGTGACTCTCTGTTGGAAATGCTGTCAGTCAGTCTGGAAGAATTATCTTGACATGTAATGGGGAGCAGAACAAAGTATGAGATCTCCTTTACATGTGGATGATGTACTTGCTATTAGCTGACCAGATGACTTTGGTGTCTGATTCACATGTTGCGTTCTTAAGCCATTTCTGCAGGGGCATGCTCGACCTGAAAGCCCTTACAGTGACAGTGGAAACAAAGATGTTTGAGCTGCTGATAGTCAGCCTGCATCCTCTCCTACAAATAAAAGTAGTCTGCATGGACGTTATTAGTCTCCAAGCACTACTTTCAGTTATGAAACTGGTTATGACACAGTCTCTGGGAAAAAAACACCCATTAATATAACATTTCAGAATAGCCTCAGCAGTGTGGATGTAAAGTGCCATGTGGAGTAACAGTAAACTTATTGAACCCAGCAGAAATTCATCAAATTCCAAATTTCTTGCATAGTAATTTGAAGAACTTTATCACTGAATACAAACTGAAAAAACACAGTACTGTAAAAGTGGAAATTCAGGCAACTCAACTAGCAAGAGAGAGTTAAGTGGGGTTGCAGGTCATCAGCAGCCTTCTGTAGGTACCAATAAGATGGGCAGAGGGTTGATGGCAGATCAATGAGTCTCATTGGTACCTGGTTAGGGCACAATGCAAGTCCAACATGAAGCTTTAAAAGACATTTGTAAAACTGAAATTGATTGCTTGATAAAATAGTGGCTTATGGTTTTTACCTTCTGTTGTCCATAAGTTAAAGTTTATTGATAGGGAACGTTTTAATTTTGCAGAAAAGGTGTCTAGCTGTCTGTTAGAATTCTGATCCATTGTTTGGAAAAGTTTTTTCGATTATAATCTTTAATGCTATTTGATGTTAATATTTTCAAATGATAACAGGATTCTACAGGATCTTTTGGGCGGGTTATTTAAACACTTCCTTTACCGGTGCACACATTACAGTTTTACACACGAGAGTTAACTGAAAACGAAGTGCGGCCACAGATTATCTACTTCTGCCAACAACCCAGATTCGTCTGTAGCAATGAATTTAGCCCGGCCTGTCAGTCCTTACATCTTGCACACACACACACACACACACACACACACACACACACACACACACACACACACACACACACACACACATATATCCAAATCAGCCACATGCCAGGCAGTGGGGCAATTATTCAAACAGCTAATTAGGTCAGTCAGCTCCTTCAGCCCTGCAGGCGGAGAGTTGTGCAAGATGGTCAGGCCTGACACAATGACCTCATGATAGCTTGCCTGGGCACCACTAGCTAGGACTGGTCCAAAGCCAAAGGGATGAGGAACCCCAGTGTCAGTTGGACTCATGATTGAAATCCTGAGCCTCAAGTACAGGCCTTCTGGGCTTCATGCCATGTGTCGCTGAGATACTCTACAGCTATAAGACAACCAGGAGTAAAGTCGCTATGAACAGTTGGACTATGTTTCATTTTTCACCAAGACAAACCTTTGAATCAATGAATGATCTAATTTAGGGAGATAAACAGATCATTCAGAGACATCTGTGCAGGGATTAAATTAGACCTTGGCTGAATTTTATTTGCAAATAATTATTAGCTTTTACTTGAACCTACATAAAGTACCAGATGGATTTTGTAACATGACACAATATGAGGCTGAGACACTACAGAAGTGCAATATAATAACTGTGTAAATAACGTTTAAGCATATCTTGACTCTATTCAGAGAGATGTTTATATTATTTAGCCTACCCTCATTGATATTAACAAGGTGGACAAAATAATAGAAACACCTTGGTGTTCAACAGCAGCACAAACTGCAAACTACAGTTTCAACAAAAACTGAACATTCCTGCCTTCATGAAGGGAGGATTTATTGCAGGACTGTTGTATTAGATTGCATTAGTGTTAGCTCCATTATAAACAGCCACTTGAGTGTATGATATACATACAAATACTGTTTAAGCTGGACAGGTGAACAATAACAAACTGAATGAAAAATGGGTAGTTCAGAATGACAGGAAGCAGTTTTAATGAATGTGTGAATTAATGGAAGCTGAGCTGCTATAACTTGTCACATGCAGACCATTCGATGAGTGCCACAGTCTACAGCACTGGAAGGGGTATGAGTTATAGCCTATAAATAGCTTGTATGGTGTAAATGACACTGCATCAAGCCATTAGTTAGCAGCTAGACGGATGTTGAACCTACTGTGTCATCCACCTCCATAATCAGTATGTCTTATTCAGAATCATTGTTAGTTAGTTTTTTCTTTCCTTCCAGAAAGCCCACACGGAGAGAAGTGGATGTCCACACCAGACCTTGCTCCACTAGTGATTGTGACATTTCTCCTTCACCCTGAGGGCTTTGCTGCACCCCCTGCCTCGCTACACCCGCTCATCCAAAACGCTCCAATTCCTTGGGAGCAATATCTTCTGCTCACAGAGGAAAAGGTCACATGCTCCATTATTTCAATGTGAACTTTTGACCTAACATTTACAGAGGTGGCAAAAAATAGCTGTCGATGTGAAGATGCAGCAGGTTTAGTATGGCTGTATATTTTTGGAAGAAGGACAGTTATATACAGTAAAGTGAATGGAGATAACATGTAAGGATTAAGAGTGTTTGACAATACAGGGCTAAGTCTCTATATAGAGAAAGTTGGGATAACAAAGCTGAGAGCTCAGCGGCCACACATTGATCCCTGAGTGTTCCATTCACATCTACTGTACAAGCTATTACGGCACATTGTGCGTCATTTTTATACCAATAATAACTACTCTTTTGTGCATTATAGAGCCTGTACATGCAGGATACTGCCAACCCCTGAGGCTGTGATTGCAATGACTAACACTGTCTTTTGACTCTGATTCACTCTGCCACTCAGTTTTCTCTGCCACTGCACTTCTACCTCCATAGCTTCTCATTAAGGCTGTGTGCAAGCACAGTGATGAGATGCAATATATATATATATATATATATATATATATTTTGCCTTTCAGGGTGTACCATTAAGTGAGTGAAGTAACAATAAGAAAGAGGCTGTGTTTACTGATGATCCTACCTCCCAATTACTGATCTTTAAAGGTTTTAAGGGACACTACCTTTACTTACAGAGATGAGGATGGATTGAGAGGGAATAGGAGGAAGAGAGGGTGGGGAGAGAAACAGTCCTTTATGAATATATTGAGATGCTTACTTAATTGCTTCCTCGATCGATGCTCGTCCTGTGGTCAGTTGAGGCTGCTGATTTGAGCCTGGTTATTGACTCAGCTGTTGTTTGCTTTGTTGTGCAAAACCAATCCTCTGAGCTTCACTAAGAGCCAATCCAAGTGAGGAAAAAACCTTTTTAACCAGGCAGAAAATACTATCTCAGCCTCCCTGATATTTTATTTTCTTCAACTCTATAATGCTGTGGCTATTTATTTTTGTGCTTGAAGTTTGCATTTCGAACTACAGTCAGTCAGCTCAATAAACAGTTAATACAGTCTGTAGTTATCAAGTCATGAGTCCACATTACATAGTAATTGTCTTCTCTGATCTATTTGCATAGTGAATCATATCTTCAGTTTCTTCTTCTTGAATTCTTGAAGTGCACTGGAAATATGAATGTCCTGCACTCCTCTGTTTCCGATAGAAGCCATTCCTCTTCACTGTAACAGTCATGCTAATAATTTTCTCCTTTTTTTTTCTTGGTTTGCTTATCAGACGCATGCTGCTCCGCTCTTGTTTTCTCTCTCCCCTCCTCAATATTCCATGCTACTGAAAGAGCATCTATTTTCGTCGTTCCACGCTCCCTACCACCTCCTGACTGTCAAAACATAATTTTCTATCATTCGACACCCCTCCACTTTCTGTGCCCCTCGCTCTTCAAAGTAGAGGCCACCACCTGCATTGGGCTGACTTGAGGTATGTGCTAAATTTAGCTTTTCTTTAATTTTTCAGGTTTAGTTAAGGATTTAAACTAAAGGGAATTATATAGCCGGACATAACATTAGCTTGTAGTCAAAACACTGCAAAACATGTTTGCTCTTAGAGAGTTTTCATTAAGACAGCATTACTCCCTCAGTGTTGCAAAGACTTAACACAGTATAACCTAAAATTACATATGAAGTTAGATGAGATTAGATACATGTGGTCTAGGGCCACATATTATAGATTAAATTTTGGATTCCTGGACACTGACTGTGCATGTGGTCTGTGTAAATGATCGCAGGTTTAGCCAGAATTGACTTTGGTACGCTTGTCTGGGATATGATGGCTGGATGGATGGTTTGACAAAACACTGACTGACTGACAGGACACTGCTCTTCATTTCCTGCTTCAAACCAACAATTAATGTTTTTTCAAATCCTAAATGTGACGGTTTCATAACTAAACACTTATTTTAACCCAAACCATGATCTTTCCTTGAGCCTAAATGAGTTGTTTTTGTGCCTGCACCTATCCAAGCACCATAAAAGGAATTTATTTTTCAGCAGTGATTTTCAACAGTTTCTCTGCAGCATATTGCTAATTCCAGAAATGTTGCCATGGTTTGTATCAGAGGGTAGGTATAAACACTGGAGGATTGTTGCTATTCCTAACTCAGTTGTAAGTTGTTGAACTTTACCAAAACTTTTTCGTCACCCATCAACTCCAGCATTAAAGCTTCCTACCAAATACTGTTTAATAATTAGCAGCTATAACCCTGCCATATCAGACAATAGCTAAGTAAACTGTGAGCCAATGAATTAGAGACTGGGTGTGATTGGCTATAGCATTGCTGTGTCAGTGACCTGTTTACGTGTCATTCAGTTTTACAAACTTGGGTCTGGTGTTGATTTTGGGGAAATAAAGTATTTGGTCCACACAGAGGCTCCATAGATTCATTGAACAAATGTGTCTTATGGTTGAAGAGTGTCTGAGACTCCTCTTTTCCCACACCTTTTTAGTAGGAAATTCCCTCTGATTGTAACTGTCCCTCCGCTGAAGTAAAAACTGGGGGTGATTACACTGTAGTGTACTATACTGTAACACACCGACAGTTTTCATACTAGCTCAAGCTTCGTATGAAAAACTTTCCTCCTGCATCGTGTTTGTTTTCTGCCTGATACGATGACCGTATTTTGATTCATTACGAAGTGTTGCGCCCTTTGTCCATGTCGGTTTACTCCTAATATTGTTTTGCTGTTTCATCCTTATCTGTTCCTTTAAACAGATTTTCCTCACAGTTCCTTTCCTTGCTCCTCCAACTTTCTGTCCTTTACGACTATTTACCAACACACCACTGCCTTCCCTAAGGGTTCAGCCCTCATTCGAGCATCCATTTCCCGGTGCTCCCTTTTCATCACAGCCTGATGCTGAAGAACATTGTTCTTGATTGCTTGGCAGATGCCATTATCCTGGGCTTATATCTTCACAATCACATTAGCTATTTGCACAGCTGGGTACTTACTGAAGCGAAGCAGGTTAAGCACCACACTCGAGGGGACAAAACGATGGAGGCCCACCTGGAGCTTAGGCCAGCACTCTCCTCAGCACCATGCCATTACCAAAAACACTGTTGCCCTTTCTTCCATTTAGCTAATGTCTCCATGCCTCCCTCTCCATCCTCCTTGTACACACGTCACAGTCTCTAGTTTAGCTTTCTTTAGTCCTTCTCTAACTCTCCCCTTGATTCCTGCATTGTCATTTCTACCTACCTCCAACCTCGATCTTTCTTCCTCTCACGCTCTATAACTTTTTTTGTCCCTCTTGCCTTTATCTCTCACCTTATCACATTTGTATGGGCAAGGTGGCGTTAAGGGACTGCAAAATGCAGATTCACACCAAATGAGAGAAGAAAGCAAAGGTGGATGAGGGAGGCTGGTGAGGTGACTGTGTCAGCACAGTTTCCTGACACAATGCTGGGCTCGGGTGGCAAACCTGATACATATTTTTGCAGACACATATTTTTACGCACTTTTATTTCCACACGGTGATGTTTATTTATTTGTCGGTGTGTCTGAGCTCAAAAGCCTTAAGCTTCTGTTGTTATTTTTGTCACAGTTGCTTTATATTCAAAGCTTGACATTTAACTAGATTAACTGATTAATCACATAAATTGTTGTTTACTGACACCGCCACTGGACATCAAATTCAATCAAGATAACCTCATTTTAATCCATTAACATTAAAACTGAGATAACTCCAAAATGAGAGGAAGGGAAAAGAGGACAAACTGGGGGTAGGAAATTAGAGATGGCAAAGATAGAATCCAGGAGGAAGACTAAAGAAATTGCGCTGAGGAAGAAACCAGCACATTTTCTACAGTAATATTGCTTACACCAGGAATGAAGTCAGTTAGGAAATCAATATCAAGTCAGCAAGGATATATGAAAGTGTTGAGGCTGATTGATGAAAACAAATGATCTGAATAATCAATATGCCCATAGCTGCTGTTCATGAATTAATCACAAACATAGTCTGAGTCAAGGTAACGAGCCGTGGTTACTGTTACTATAGTGTGCACCGACGCCTGTAGTGAAATACACACCATGCAGCTGCAGGCACCACAGGAGGTAAATAGCATACATAAACAGCGCATCACGTGGTACAAAGTCGAGAGAACAAATGTGTTCAATAACTTATGACACTGGGAAGCTCCACTCTGTCACATGTGCGAAATACATACTCATACACACAGAGCACATCATAAATATGCATTTGTGCCTCTGCTGTTTGAGAGGAGCCCAGGAAACATATTAAATGTCACTCTCCATATTCTCATCTCACTTCCATTGGCACTATGTGGTCGGCAAATGCAACAGGAAGCGAGAGATCATCACTTTATGAAGAAATGGAAGAATATGCCCCTTATGTGCAGCACTTTCCCTCTGAGTGCAAGGCGACAAAAGGATGACAAATATTAGAACGGCTGGAGGCAAGTGATCCAGTGGAGCCGCACAGATAGGTGGTGGGACAGATAGAGGGAGAGTTGGGGGTGAGGGAAGAGATGGTACTTGTTCTTTCATCCACCCCTTTACTCCAGTCACCACGGCAACATGCCTGGAGGGCACTCAAGAGAGGCATCATCACTGACAAAAACAACAGAGGGGCAGAGAGTGAGTGAGAGCAAACGAGAGCAAACTAGACAGACCGCGTGTACGAATGAGAGCTGAGAGAGGAGAAAGCAGGCAGCACATCTACGTCTGACTCCGACTACTTCTCCTCACTCAAACAAGTGGGAATCTGACCTTCAGGGATTTGGATAAGAAGTGTAATGAACATTCATTCATCATTGGAGGTCATTCAGATTAATGCCAGTATTGCTCTGCTAGTTTCACCAACAGCATCTATAACCACATTTATGGGTGTGAATATCACTGATATCCCCTCCAAAAAGGATACTATTAAGAGCTATGAAATTGGCAAAGTTAATCAAACTGAGGCTAATGCTTAATATTTGGAATTAACTGAGCCATTAATACTAAGGGCTGCTGTTAGGCTAGATAGAGTGGCTAAACCACCACCGGCAAAATTAAACAGGTTAATTAAAGTCTCCGAAATTTTCATGCAAACCCCCTTGGTCTCTATTTCACAATTTTATACACACACACACACACACGCTCACTTACAATTACTCACATGCTTATATTACTGCTGTACATGTAATGGACTTAGACTGACTGTATTAATTTTGCTATGTTAGACCAAATGCACATTTTAACTTATTAAACCTTCTGAAAAGTTAAAAATATGTTGAATATAAAAACATTTCTCATCAATCTGGTGACAAATTAAGGGAGAATCCTATTTACCATAAATAAGCAGAGAAATAAGATAAATGTAAATGCCTCCATAAAGATTTTCACAGTTACTTTCCACTCAGTTGATTACCAAAAAGATTTTCGACCAGCATGTTGTGCTGGAGTGTAAAGTATGTGATAGAGACATGTTGGACCCTGACCAATCACAGTTTGTCAGCTTTCACATGTGAAGTTCTACTATTATTGGGTCTATATTATAGAAACCAGTTTTTAACATTAGACAGTGCTCACCACCACCATCATGTTGGTTTGGTGCTTTAATTTATTACTCACTTGTATCAAGCAACGTCCATGTTTTCTGGTTGTTGACAGACATTTGAAAAACGAGCTTTAAGATCATTGTGCAACTGATTAAATGTGTGATAGTGAGTCATTTTACAGGATTTTAGTCTTTAGTATGTTCCAGACATGAAGCAAATTAAAAGCCTGATCTACACACAGAACAAAACCAATGATGAGGATCGGGAAAAGTAATTAGGCCTAACTAAACCTGCCCCCAACTCTCACCTTCACTTCAACCTCAACACAATTAGTCCGTCTTTATCTTTACCCTAAACCCTTATCCCAAAATAATCAATAATTTTAGAATAATTTAACTTTCTTTTCTTTTTTAATTAAGTTTTTTTTTGGTAATCATATTGTTTCTGAAACGCACCCAGGGGCACAGATACCCACACACACGGTGCGTGTTGTGAGGGGGCGGGGCAGCAGAATAGATGGACATGTGAGCGCATCTCGGCCATCAGAGGGCGGGTTTGTGGCGTCGTGTGCGCAGCGTGTGGCTGCTGCTGCTGCTGCTGCTGCTGAGAAGAGACGCAGGTTCACAAACCTTTCAAAGGAGACCCAGCGGCTTGGAAGCGACTTTAAAGCTGTGTTACAAACAATAAGCACCGACCTCAGCTCTCATTCGTGAATGTGGCAGCAAACCTTTGCCTTATCATCACTAACACACTAATTCTCGCACACTTGCCAAACAAAGGAGTGACTTGTCAGTGCGCAGCGGTTGCGAGAAAGAAGTCCAGATAGATTTGGCACAAGTGAAGATGACCAAATGGGTAAGGTCGCGATGGGATTTGAGTTGAAGAACACGTAACTCAGAAGTGTCCCCGATCCAGCTCGTTGTGAAGGTAACTGGGAACTTGAAAAGGCGTTTTTTTGACCGCTGGGATGTTGTGAACGACTGATCAGAAGCAGCGGGGACGCAGAAGGAAGAGAGGGGAACCAGGGCTGGACGAGCACCGGAGGGATTATGGCTCTCACGGCGTTTTCTCTCAGCCTCATCACGCTGGCACTTACAAACTTGCACCTGTCGAGAGGCAGCAACCGGCATGCGGTGTACTGGAACAGCTCAAACCCACTGTAAGTGGCTCTCTGCAGCCGTAACGCAGCTCTGTCCGTGTTAACAGCTTATTAACTTGTGTTCCTGTGCAGATAAGTTCCGTGCAACACAGTGGGCATTCCTCTGCAGCAGCGTGTTTCTTTTGTTTACAGCAGCAACCCCCCCCACCCCTCCCCAAAAATATGCATTAAAGCCAATTAGTTTTCCAGTTGTAAGACAAGTCCCCAGATTATTTATCAGCATTTCTGTCTGCAGTCGCCAACAACTGGTTCATTACTTGATTTATTTGAATTTAA
Organism: Mastacembelus armatus; assembly: GCF_900324485.2. NCBI lineage: Eukaryota > Metazoa > Chordata > Actinopteri > Synbranchiformes > Mastacembelidae > Mastacembelus > Mastacembelus armatus. Next base: position 14,755,155 of record NC_046643.1, read on the forward strand.
AGCCTGAAATCTCTCGTTCTTTTTGACCCATTTAATCAGTTACAGTAATGCCTCTCCAGATTTCTTCACTCTTGCCTCCCTGCATGCTGAGTGGTTAGTGTATGAATATTTGATTTGTGCCTCACATTTAGTCCATCTACTGCTTCACAATAATGACTCATTTAAGCAGACATCTTTTCATTAACCCTGCTTTCAGTGTTCAGCTGTGTATCTTTCCACCTGCCCCCTGTGCAGCAGCACAACCGCACAATACACACACACACAAACACACACACACACACACACACACACAGGGCACAAACTTCCCTAAATCTGCATGCTCAGTATGAATAAGCATGCATGTCACACACACACACATATAAATATATTCACACACACACACATATACAGTACGCACATCTGAGCCTGTGCTTGGACCTCCTGCAGCAGTAAGGCTGCTTACCTTAGGTAAGCTTCCCCAGGCTCGCCTGTCTCTCTCTACCTGTGAGCTATAAAGGCAGCTTGCTGTGGGGGCAAGGATCGATGTGGATTCTACTGCCTTTGTCTTCTCATTAGCCAACAGTGAATCCATCTTTCTCACATTCTTTTTATCGGCTCTCCTCACACAACCTCCCTCTTTGCCCCCACCCCTCCACCCCTCCATCCCTCCAGCTCTTCTATCTGTGTTCATCCTCTGTCCATTTGTATTCACCTCAGACTCGGGTCTTTCCTATCGCCTCTCTCTATCTCATACTTGGTTATTTTCTTCCCTCTCTTATTTTTCTACTGTGTATCAGCAGCCAGCCTGTCCCCCTCAATTCTCTCTCTCTCTTTTTTTTTTGCATCTCATTACCACCACCCCCCCATCTGCTCTTGGTTCCTCATTCACCTCTCAGCACACACACACACACACAGTAGATGATTAGAATTAGAAATTGTATGAAAGTTATTTGAATGTATGTGGATGTGGGATAATTCAAATATGTGAGCATTTCCTCAAGTCAAATAGTGGGTGGGTGGGTTGGTGGGTGGGTGAGTGGGGGAAAAAAAACAGTCAAGGTGGTGCTGTGGTTCTGTCACCTTCTTATTAATGTCAGAGTCACATTCAAAACTATTTCAGATTTATGACTGCAGTTAATCCCGTCAGTGTGACAGGAATAGAGAAGGGGTATATTAACTGAGACTTACTTGCGTTTAAGCGTTGGGGAAAGTGCACAGGTTTTTGAGTGTCATAATCAGTATTAGTCCTATCTATCAATTTTAATTAGTCTTTCAGCGTGTGCCCCGTCTCAAATGATTTTCACAGCGTGAGTATGGCCGCTCAGTGTAGTCATGCGTTACAGTGTGAGCTGGCTTTAAATTGACATTTATGTGTTAAAATGACAAATATGTGGTCATATTAATGAATTCAGAGTACTGTGTGTCAGAGTGAGTCAGAGAGGGAAACAAGAGACAAAGTGCAGGTGTGGGTCTACATGCATGCGTGTGCAAACCTCTCCTTATTCCACAGTGAGATACAAACTTCTAAAATAATGCAAAAATTGACCCAGTTTGCAGGTAGCGGACAAATCCGGAGAGGCTATGGCACGAATACTGATGGCCATCAAGCTTTTAAAGGCCTAAGGCTTGGGGCCACTGCTCCCCCACTCTGTCTACATGCATAGAGAACAAGCTGAAGGCCTCACTTGCTCAACGATGCAGCTCCTTCCCTCATCCAGCTCTGGGTATGGAAACAAGCTCAGGAGGGAGCAGTAAGAAATCAAGGCAACGACAGAGAGCCAGAAACCAGAGACCTTTAGGGCCAAACTGTGGTTGAGGCCTTAAAGTTTTACCCTTGAGTGCAGCATTCAGTGCAGATGGTTATGGCACAGCTGCAAGAAATGGGATCACTTGGAAGCCAAGCTGTTTGTGCCAAAGCCATGAAAATGGCTTTTTATGATAACGCTAAGCTAGAAAAGTCCTGCTCTGGTGTATTGAAAGTCAAAAGGGGATTGTCACACAGTTGATACCCAGTAATACTGTGCTTTTGATTCTTTGCTGCTTTTCTGAGGTAAACATCATCAGACGATTTAGTGTGGCTTTTTTCTCTGCCTTGGACAATTTTAAAAGAGATGTCTCGATTATCATAACCCAAAGAAATAGTGCTTTGATTACCGCCCAAGTCCGTCACGACCACACTACCCCCCGTTAGAAAATGTTGCTCTCAGCTTCCGCTCTCAGCAGCATGCCTAGCCAACTCATTACAGATGTCCCTGCTAATGGCTGACTGAGGCAGGAAAAAACACACGCAGGCCATTAAATCATCTCACATCTGAAGCCATCTGCCAATTAGAGGGGGGAGATGTGGAACATCTTGAGAGCACGCGGGAGCAGCGGTGCACTGCGGTAGCCTTGCCTACCCACAAGCAGCGTCCTGTGCTCCTGCCACCTCTTCCCATCAGGTGTTTGGCCTGACTGGTTAGACAGGTTGCATCTCCATAATTGGGCACCCCATATCATTATGATCAAAACAACAGTGCGACCTTCATTCACTCTCCCATTCTTTCCCAAAGTGACTCAGCGTCTCTTTTATTGCTTATAACTTAGCAAGACACCAGTGCAGAAACTCTTTGCACAGAGGGAAGGAATAGCAGGGAAGTGAGTTTCAAAATGTGCCAAACATCTCAGCTAACTCACCATTCTCTTGCCAGCTCAGCAAGATGAAAATCATCTTTCATTGTTTGTAGCTGGTCCTCAGTGAGTTACAGCCCCGCGTGTTTCATGCTACCCATTATGACCCTAGTTTGGACCTAAAATGGTATGTGTCAGGCCCCTAGACCACATGAAGAATAAACAACCCAATTCCTAGCACACCATATCCAGTGCTACAAAATAAATTGTCTCCTTGACAAACAGTTTCCCTGAGAGTTGAAGGTACAGAGGCCTGGTGATCAATGTAGAGTCGAGATGCTGTCTTAATCAACAGGTTCATTAACCGCTGGGTCAGTTTGTGCGAGTGTGTGCAGACCAAGCAAGACTTGAAGTTCTGAATGTCCCTGTGGGGCAGAGGAGAGCCATGACTCCCTATAGGGAGACATTTCTACATATTTAGTTTCAGTAAAAGGAATAGGTACTCAAAAATAAAGAAAATATAGAATGAGTAATGAAGAAGGTGGTGACAAGTGAAAGAGGAAAGTGTGAAGAATAATATTGTAGGGAAGCTTTGGGTGGAATGGAAAGCGAACATATTGGTAAGGGGGAAAGTGGAGCAGTCTTTCAGAAGAAGAAAGATTGATCGGCTTGGCCAAAAGTCAGGAAGGGTGAAAGGGAATGTGGGTTTTACTGTATATGGAAGTTAGATTATTTGGCCGAATGTGCTGTTGCTACTGTTTTCAGAGGGGATGATTCTCATGGGAGTTGATCCGTGCTAATGTGGACAGAGGCTGGGTCATTCATGTGGACCAGTGCTCAGAGACAAAAGCATCCGCCATTCACCTGCCCCTCTGCCCTGCACAACATGGCACAGATGGAGCATACAGGAGACAAGCGGATTTGCTACCTGATTACATGCACGTCCATCCGCCTGCAGCTCTGTCTCTGGGCTGTCTCGGCAATTTTGCATACAAATGCATCTTATTCACTAGCATTCAATTTGTTCTTTCACATTCATTCCACCCCACAAGAGCCTCAGCAGCATTAGTTGGGGTGTATTTTTTTCTGGTTGCCGTTGTGCTAAATTAGAAATGTGTTTATGAGTGTTTGAGTGCAAAATGACCTTTTATACATATTTGAATTAAACGTGTCTCTCTGTATTTGTAATGAGGTATTCCTCTCTAACTCTTCAAGTTGTGAACATTCGAATGCTTTATAATCTTTGTCTGAATTAGACGTGCAGATAATTAATTTGATGAAGAGGGCTGCTAAATGGATTGTTAACTTGACATTATCACCTGGGTTCATTATGTTGTAGATCTGCAGTGGTGCCTCTAAGCTTATCGGGCTGCTAAGCAGTGTGTTGGCCATTTTTAGCTCATTGGAATCTGCTATGAGTCACATAAATGGATGGAGAAACACTGAAAGGATGTTTAATGGCTCATATGGATCCAAGAGTGGGTCTGTGGATCAATACATTTATATGGCATGGGAAGGTGAAAACACAACAAGGTTGCTTTTTGAGCAGCGATCAATCTGGGTGCATCAGGTGATCAATGTCCAAATGCATTTTTAATTTGATTTCACTGTGTCAGTAAATTGCCATGAAGTATTCGGAGCTAAGCTCGGGAAGCTTGGATCAAGTATTGCCTTGAAACAGCATGTCTGACAATGGCTTATTACAGCTGGTCAGTAATTGCTCTGGGGTTCATACTCCATGGAGGTCTTAACTATGTCTGCACTGCACTGTGGCATTGCTGCAGCCATGGCTTCAGAGAAGACAAAGATTAAAGAAAAAAACATGAGGCTGAGCACAGTTTTAAAGACACAAATATTTGAATATGTCTGTGAAACCTAAACAAACTTAAAGTTATTCCTCTATGAAATAATATAAAAAAAAAAGATATCTGAGACCTAAACAAAGTCCTCTGAAGAGGAAAATAAGAAAAAAATGTAATTGAATCTGTCTGAGACCCAAACCAACTGCAACTTATTCCTCCCCAGGATGTAAATGAGAGGTTTTCATCCAAGCATACTTTTAGATTTCGCTCACTTTACATATTTAAAGATTAGGTGAGAGTGCCGTGTTTGCCCAATGTCTCTGCTCATCTGCGTAACATTTTCAAGCAATTTAGTCAAAATAAATGTGGCATCACTGAAGATCTATTCTTTGTATTGGTGCTGTGTGAACTCTCCACACTGACATTCAAGGCTTGTGAAAACAAAAGGCTAAAAACAAGAGCACAAACATGTTAATGTTTATTCTAGACTGTTGCTCTTGGTAAACACTAATTTGACTCTGCAGTGGAGTGAACATGAGTTAAATTAAAAGGTGGGTGGAGATACAGATAAAACCTCAGGAGGAGGAACTTAATCGACCTGGAATTTAATAGATATGAACCAAAGGGAAACTGTGAAAGCTTTGACTATTACTCTCACAGTAAAGTTTTTATCTTGGTGTTTCTGTTTTTTTTTTTTTTTTTTTTTCATCCTCTCTGACTCCTCTGGAGGTCCAAAGCAGCTGAAGCTTCATTATTATTTGGAATTGGTACATTTGATGGGCTATTATATCCAGCTCATGGGCTCTGATGGGACAGTGCCATGCAACTCATCTAAAAGCTACCACAGGAGCGGGGGCAGCGCTGCTTTCTTCAGAGGAGACCAGAGCAAAACATATTTAGGCCCATCATATGCCATCAGAAGCGGTTAGAATTCCTTATGCTCCAGGGTTATCAAAACCGCACTTAACTGGCAGTGGGAATCCACAGGAGATATTCCTGATCCCAGACAGGTAGAACCAATTTCAGACTCAATGATTTGAATGCAAATGCTTTCTACAAAGAGGGCTTTCCAACTTGTGAATGGTAGCTCCACAGTACATTAAACTGGGAGTCTGCACTGCAGTGCCCGTTACCCACTGGGAAATTACATTACTGCTATGATGGAAATGGCTGTCATGTACAAAAAAGATCAAAGCTGTTGATAGGTGGATGGTCACTGGCTGGAGTTTGATTATTCGCAAAATGGGCCTTGTTACGCTACATGGCCTGGAAAACGATATGGCAGCCACAGCGGTTGGTCAAAATAATTTGTTTTGTTATTGAAGCAGAAGGCCTCTTCTGAGGTATAGCAATTGAGGTGGTATTTTGCACCGACCGGCGCCCTCAGAGTTATCAGTGTCCCTTCATAAAAAAGGCAGCAAGTGAAGACGCAGGTTTGTGCTCTGTCATATCTTGTTCTCTGTTCATTCCCTTCAGGTCTTGAGGCGTGACAGGTCTCCCCTCTAATGCTCTTGGGTGCTTAACAGCGGTGTTATGAGAAGTGGAAACTGTCCTCACAGCTTAGTGGATGATACTGCTCCAGTTTTTCTTTCATGCAAGGGCAATTTCAAATATGGGCAGTGTAATAATTAGGTATTCTGTTATAATTGAGATTTTTCCTATTGAAGATGTAATTATATGAAGGTCTGAGACCCTTTGGCAACCTTCATCTCTGTAATGAGAATATTTGAAGAAAATTGAAATCTCTCTTTTAGTGCTCTGTGCATCCACAGTGACTGAAAGTAATTTGACCCTTCAGCAGCAGCAGCAGCAGCAGCAGCAGCCACCACCTCCAGTGGCTAATGTATCCCTCTTATATTGTTAGAGTGAACATTTAAATCGGTACATCTTCCATTACAAATATGATAGTAAAATCTTTAGAGCTTGAAAGTGTGATGTAAGTGGATTGGACGGGAAGCTACAGACCAGCAAAAAAAAAAAAAAAAAAAAAAAATGTTATATTCTTGTGAGGAAGCTGGGGGGGCTGTGCTGCTCAAGTTTTACATTTGCAGATATTTACATATTCTGTCTGGTGAGGTAGCTACATGGAGATATAAAACACAGTTTTTTGGAGACAGCATGGAATTATTAGCGTAAACTGTGCACACAAGCCATCATGCAGTATCTGATGTGAAATTATCTGAGGGGGGGATCAACTGGTATATTAGTATTTTTCTAGAGGGGGGGCTTCATCCATGGGGTACAATAAACAACCTTCTGAAAGCTGTACATTCAGAGACCTCTACAAAATACATTTCAGTGAAATCCTATTTGATATTGGATATATTATATTAGTCATGTAATTAACTGCATTTTTTTTTTTAGAAACAATAAAATCATATGCTTGAAAAATATGTTAAAAAAGTAACGGGACTTAAAGGTGCAATGCATAAAACACGAAAAATTCAGTGGCATCTAGTGGTGGGATTGCAGAATGCAACTTTCTGAGCAACCCTCATCGTCCACCCCACCATTTGCAGGTATGAGGGAGGGTACAGTGGCCGCCACCTTTAAAGCAAAACGTGATTCCCTGTCTAGAGTCAGTGTTAGGTTTGTCCATTCCGGGCTAATATAGAAACATGGCAGTGCAACATGGCTGCATCCATGAAAGAAGACCCGCTCACTATGTAGATTTAAAACCTTTAACTGTAACACTTAATAATTAGTATTTTATTTGAAGTCAAGTTCAACATTAGTTTGAATTTAAAAGAAAAATTGCTGTACATTACCAGAATACCTGAAATTACTTTATTATGCTGACCATTAAATTTCTGGTCGGTCACGTCCGACAATTAAAGCTAAAGATATGTTAGCTGCTAATGTGGTGTCACAGTGTACTATTAGATTGACAGAACAAACTGCTGCTCAGTTCTAGATGTCCTGAAGGTAAAACTTCAATATGATGTTTTTAAAGTAAAACTCACAGATTCCAACTGTTTATTTTCTGCTAGGGTTAGCTGCTGGTTGATGCTTGCTTGCTGTGCAGAGCTGGAATATAACATGTGCAGACTTATAACTCCACTTTTGTTTATTTACCGAAAGACTTGGTCCTTCCTAACTTTTTAAATATAACAATGACACATAGGTTTATTTTGTAGTTTGTCTATCGATGAAAATAAATGGTGATATAGCTCATAAAATGTAAAAATGAGACGCAACAGCTTAGATTTCGCCGTTCATTTTATGGGGAACAACGGGTTGCAGGAAGGTAGTAGTGATAGGACTTTTTTTTAAAGAGGTCATTGTGACAATCGCATCCTCTGGTTCAAACCGTGAATTTGTAATACAAAGTTAGCAGATGAGAGTATAACTCTGTCAGAGGCACCACGCTCTTTCTGTCCATATCTTCACCCTCATCGTTTAATCAGGTCTCGTGTTGGTCTGTTTCAAAAATCTATTTGGAATTCATTTGCCGCCTTGATGTGTAAATTCAGTTATGGTTAATACATGAGCTACGGCACATGCATAATCATCTCTCTCTACTCACACATGCACGGTTTTCCTTCCTGGTGTTCTCACCCATTGATTTATATGGACAATACGTGACTCATCTCACACTACTGGCATCCACCGTCAATGGGGGGTGGGGGGTGGGGTGCCTTTCCCCTCCTTTTCTCTGCCTTCTCTCTTGATCAGTGTCTACTGTTGGTAAGAGAAACAACACTACAGTCCATTACTCACATTTGTTACAGCCAGGGGTGATTGGAGGAGGCGCGAGAAGGGGTAGAGCTCTGCCTGTTATCACTGCATTTTGAATGCTTTTCTAACAATAACAAAATTATAGAGGAAATGTCCAGCAGAGTCAGGCTTTTTATATTCTTATTATTCTCCTAGCCACTGTTATATCTTTCCAGAGAATAATGTGAACGTTTTCTCGTTCTCCTATGTTATCTGTTAATTTGTTGCGTTTTCCATAACCACAGGGGGAATTGAGGGACAGTGAAGAATGTTATAAAGATATTACCATTTTATGGAAGTTACTAATAGAGCTGGAAGTCCTGGTAGAACATACACTATCAGGTCATTGTGCCCTAGAAGGTTTGATATTGTTATCAGTCTAATAGGTCAGGATGTTCTTCCCAAAGGTTTCTTCTTAAAACCAGCATCAGAGGAAGCTTCTGTTTTTCTCCCTCTTGGCTATAAATATGAAGTTCATTTAGACTTTGAGTTCTTTATGATGGAGGTTGTTGACGGACAAATTGGCATCCTGGCCTGAATTACAGGTTTCAGATATAACTACTCCTGCACCGACTCCTCTTCATCGATGTGGCTCTCTTTCTCCTCACAGACGTCTACCTGTTCACTGCGCTCCCCTGTTAAAACTATGCAAATTCCCCCCTGGCTGTGTGCCTATCTGCCGCAATGCTTTGTTTGTTAAAGTATTTATTTGGTTGGTCCAGCTGCTTTTCTTTAGCTTTGGGCTAGGTACAGCCGTCATCTGTCTGTGGTGTACTCATGTCTAATAGATTGTTCTGTTAGTCAAGTGTGGCATGTACTGTGTGCACAGCATGTGTCATATATGTGGTACATGATGTTTTCTCATGGTAACACGTTGTGTAATGCTTCATGGGGCTGCGTCTAGACCAGTGTAATGTGTACAACTGGGAGACACATAGAGACAAGCCCAGATTCTCACCATGCTGTGTGTGGGTGTATAGAATATCAATGTCCTGCTGTGCACTCTTGCTTTGTGCGTCTGGCTGCTATTAGGTGGCATTTAAGGTGTTTTCATGTCTCGTTGTCTGGGTTATTTTGTGTGTGTGTGTGTGCGAACATGCTTGTTTGATTGATTGTTGATGAAAGCAGAGTAATGATTCTGTCTCCCCGTCTTGGCCCTCACTGTCTCTTTTGGTCAGTCTTTCCCTCACGCCTGCGTCTCCTTTCTGTTGGTTGTGTTTGCCTCACAGAACAGCAGCCCTCTCTGTCTCGCTGCCGTGTCGTTTGAAGTGTTTTTGCTAAGCCTTCTGTTCCTGCTTCGTTCTCACCTTGTGCAGAGTCAATGGGAAGTCCCCGAAGACCGCCTCGCTCAACTGCATTGCCGTGCGTGGGAGGAGAGTGGGCACTGCCGCCCGTTTGCCCCTCTTTAATCTATCACTAAATCACAGTGCATCATTATTTGGAAATCCTTTTGTTCACTGTACATGCACTTGTCTTTCTAATGCAGCACATACGAAAGATGTTGTGTTTTCTTTTTATCTGCAGTCTGTGTGTTTCTGTTTGCAAGTGTGTCTCTCAGCGTGTACGTACAGTAAGAGATAGATGGTTATGATAAATAGATTTGCTTTTGCAGCACTTAAAGGGATTCTGTGCCACTTCCCAGGAGGAAGAGGAAGAAAAAGTTGTAGAAAAAGTTGCAACAAAAAAATAACCAAAAGGAAGAGGTAGAAAGTAAGGCTGGGGGAGGGAAGAGTTTAAAATAAGAGAGATGGAGGAAATATAAGGCAGTGCAGAGGTAAAGGCGGAGACTGGAGTGGAAGCCGGGATAAGGAAGGAGGAGGGTGAAGGGGGGGATTCGTACGTAGAGGAGAGACGAAGCTTATGTATGGAGAATATTAATGGTGTGTCAGGAAGTTGAGTATCTTTAAAGACCTTAACCTTTCTTGTGGTACTGATGTGTACTGTTTAGGTACAAGCAGCTTGGAGGGATGGCTGTAAAAACCAGGAAGAAGAGCAGAATAGGCACCTGCCAAATACATTAGTTACCAGGAAGTAGCATTTTCAGGAAACAAATTGTAATGGCCCAACAACCTGAAAGGAAATATAACTTCGAAAACAATTTAGTTGACTTTTTTTTTTTTTACCCTGCATGTCCAGTAGAATTAGTAGGATTACCATATTAGTTCAGCTTTGGAGCTTTATTAAAGTTGACTTGTTTGAAATCAGTCTGATTGGAAGTAAAGATCTGGCCTGCTACAACTGCTCCTCTTACTGCTGTTGCTCTTTTACAAGCTTCTCAGTATTTCTCATTGACTCTTTTTCTTTCTCTATCATATCATATCATATCAGTCAATCTCACTCACTGGTTTTTGAGTTGCCGCTGTGTCAGGACTTTGAAATCCCAGTACTGGGACCTTAGAGCAAGAAGGAGAAGAGAAGGAGCTCCAGGTGTGTGTGAGGTGCATGTGGGCACGGGTGTGAGAGAAATGAAACTGAAAAGGAGGAGGGAGAGATGCGATGTTGATTTACTACATGATGCAATAAAGAAACACGCTGTCTTTAAGCGTAGTCATTGTCACAGGTGGCAGTCAGTGGCAGGGCAAGGAAGGTTCCCGTCACAGAGACGAGCCAAAGAGAAGAGGAAGCACAGCAAATGACAGAGAGATGCAGAGGGAGGATAGGCATACACTAAGATGTTGGGGCAACAGGAGGGCACATTGTTAAGAGTTAAATGATGTAGTAAAGAGAATAACATATACACCCCGAGGTCATTGTTTATGAAGGGAAAAGTAAGTGTGACACCCGGCGACTGCAGAAGATGGATTCCTCCTGTGGAAATTGGTTAAATACCAGGAGGTTTATTCCCTGGGAGCCCAGGCTGTCATTAAAAACACTGTGAAAAAAGAAACAGACTGTAGATAATCAAATTCCCATCTGTGGCTTTTATATTTTTTATTTGATCTGAAGTAATGAAAATTGGAACATCAAGCTCGGTACTTCTCATTTCTGTCAACATAAATCTTGTCTGTAGAAAAGAGCATACTTGTAGCATTGTCACGTTTTCCTAATATCTGTAAAAACTTCTGACTTGGCATTTGCTATTTGTAAAACAGGCCGTAATCCTTAATTAGCAGGCTTTAATTTCCCTAACGGGAATGAACTTTTGGTCAAATTAGAGGTTCCATTAAGTTTTGATTCTAACCTCCAGCGCTTGCTGTATAGGGGTAAATTAGTGCCGAGGAAACCATATCTCTAGCTAATGTGCAGTGCCAGGAAGATAACGGCACTTTCAAAAATGCCAGGGACATTAGCATTCCTGCATCGTGCTGTGTGCGCGAGGTCTCAGTTTTTAAATCTATAAAAAAAAATAAATTGCTGTTCGTCAGCAAAAACCTTCCTTGCCCCCTCCCTTCCCACTCTGCCTCCTCTTCATTAGACAGTTCATCAGCAATTTATCATCATATGTATTATTTATGAGCACAGCCCTGTTCATTCTAAATACACGGTACAGGTTTCTTTAGTTATTTAGGTTTTAGTTATATTTTCAAACTAGCGTCCCTATTGTATCCATATATATCTCTCTATATATATAGCAGGAGAAAGCACTCTGAGCTTCAGATAATGATGCTCTGCTTTTTAATGAGGACTCGTTCCTTCCCAGGATTGCCACCTCCATCTGAGCGGGGAGCCAGGGTTTGCTGCTCTGCCGGCACCTGCTCGGTGTCTTGTATGCAAATATTTCCATTTTTCAATCAGCCTTGCTTGGGCGTTCGATATTAGTCTGGCCTTCTGCAAGGTAATTTACCCAGAATGTCTGTGACCTCCAAGGTCACCTGGTGGAATGACACCTTTAATCACTAATCTCCACTCCAGTGTTCACGACCTCTGAAGACACAGAGGGAGGTCACTAAAAGTAGTTTGTATATAGTGAAGGTGTTGATTGTGGTGTAATGCACCGTCTGAGTCATGTTAACAATGACTGCAGTGATATGATCACTCATTTGGCCTCAGTGTGTTGAACTAAATGGGTTATTTTGTCATATTATTTTATCAGAATAAAATACGTTCTGACGTGAAGTAGCTGTTGATTGATGCACCAGGTAGGAACATCTTACTGAGGTGTCTTAGAAACAGTCTCAGGTGAGGCAAGATTTCACCGAAAATAAGTCAGAGCCCACATTGTGTTTGGAACTTTCCAGATTGGCAGCAGCGCTAATGAGGTAATTAAAAGTGAGCAGAGTAAATAAGAAGTTTTAGTATTGTCGACAGGTTTCCACACATTTTCACACATTATTGTCCGAACCCTTATTCTGCAAAACAGTTTTGAATAAATACAACAAATGTGAGGATATTTCTTTTCTATATTCTTCACAATCGTATGAAACAATAGGAAAAAAAACATTTTCCTCCTTAATTAATGTGACTGGTAATTGTGGAATGATTGCCATGTGACCTCAACTTGTTTCTATGACCTTTCACTCACATCTGGAAGTCTCGGATGTGAGAGTAAGATGTGAGTGATGAACCAAACTTCCTCAAACTGTTTGTCAGTCAGCAGAACTAAAGAAGCTGTGAGCTAGATTTTAATTATAAATCTATAATCCATTTTAATTATCCAAACTTTTTGTTGTAATAAAACCTTGCTGTCACCTGGACTTTTATTTTTGTAAGTTTCTTTTCACCCCTTTAAAGGAAACATCAAAGTTTTTTTTTTTTGTTTGTTTTTTGTTAAATAAAAATAATCATCAAGCTTCCAGCGCTATTAGTACTGCATGTTGTGTGTGTGTGTGTGTGTGGGTGTGCACACTCGTATGTTGTGTGTCAATGACCTTAAATGTTTTTGTACAAACAATAACCATACCTATACCAAAGTTTTTTATAACCTCAGTTTTGTCCCTCCATCATATATTTGCCATGTACACACATAAAAGAAGCAAAACATTTTGTTGATGGAAGTTAAAAAACATCGTCTTTGTGCGTAAATTGCGAAGTAGTGCAGTGCTGATGTTGTCTAGCTGTTTGATTGAAACATCTGTTTTTGGCCCTAAAAAGTGAAGCACTTCATGCTTTTGCGACGTTTACCTTCAAGGTGCCTTTGAGCAAGGCAATAAACTTTTAATTACTCAAGTGAGGCTGTTTAATGGCCAGTGAGACGGGGCTGGTTTTACTGTGTGTGTAACCCTCCTCCCTTTTGGCCACTGCTTTAAAAACGAGCGTGCTCTGTGTAAACAAGTCTAGACACCAAAGGTTAAAAAAATAAAAAATCTCAAGTAAAGGTAAGGTTTGTGATTTATACCAAAATGCACTGCAAATCTACTTGAAGATTCCTTGTATCCTCTGTGCACACCAGCGGAGACACGTGTTCATGCAGCATGGTTCAACTTAGCCAAAGATTCTTAATCGAGGAATAATTGTAAAATTGTATTGACTATTGATAAATTATGCAAATGTGTGTGTGCTGTCTTTTTTTTTTTTTTTTCTCACTCTTGATACATGTAGAGTAATCATGACAAATTGATTAAAGTTTTGATTGAGGGAGAGATTTTGAATGCTATTGAGTTATCAGTGATGTGCTTTTATAAAACATCTAATCAACCAAAAAAGTCTTTGTACAACCTGAATAACATAATGTCTAACTAATCAAGGAAGAAAGACGCTACACACACACACACACACACACACACACACACACACACACACACACACACACACATGTGCATAGACAGAAAAGCTGGTAAGTCTGATGTCTGATTGTTCTTTGTAAAGCCCTGCAGGTGTGGTCCATTCCTCCTGTGCTGGCTATTAGCACAGCCTATCATTGGTATTCATTTCCTGCTCCTAATTCCCCCACAGTATTTTTTCCCCTCTCACTTGACAGAGGACCGCGGGTTAAACGCCGGGGGGAGCGCTCCATCACGACTAGATCTGATCCAATTAAATATAGATTTAATCAGTACTGCAGTCAGTGAGTGAATACGCAATGTGATCAGGCCGCTGGTAACTGGAGCACCAGTAGCACAGGCACTGGTTTCCTTCCTGGTCTGGAGGATGTTCTTAGTGGGTGAGGATGTACCTCGATCCTGGCAGTTAAGCACAGCAACATCTCTGCAGACAGATTTGGTTTCACTTTTAATAAACCAATGGGATGTTGAAGCTGTTCCTTATTTGTCTGCAAACACTTGCTGTGGAGATCCCTTAACTTACTGATTAGTGTTGGGAGATACTCAGTGGACAACAGAGGAAGATTTACTGTTGATGCAAACTCTCCATTAATTAATGATTTAGGGACCAGATTATATCTTTGGCATGCGGGAATGATCTGGAGGAGGTTAATCTTCCATTTATTGGAGGCTGTCCACATCTGGTTGTGTGGAAAACATGAAAAAAAAAAGCCTCCCCTTGCCAAAAAAGGAAGATTTTCACTCCTTTCTCCCAAATGGCTGCAGCTGCTGATTGTTGAAACCTTTTACTCTGCAGAGGAAGCAGTCCTGTGATATGAAGTACAGCTCCCCAATGCCCCATCAAAGTCCACTGTAACTGCTGTGTCACCTTCAGAGCTCCTAGGGAGGATCGTACATGTGGAGCTGCTGCGGAGCCTACTAATGAGAAGTCATTGGAAAGCAGGTTGCTTTTTAACATAGTCCAGTGTCCGAGGTCAATTAAGTTGTGACCTGAGACTTACACGTAACTACAAGTCCTGCTGTTTGGTGTATAGTGTTGTGGGTGTGTGTTATTCTGTCTGTGACTATATTGTTGTGGAAAAATAGGAAATCTATCACTCAGATGAGTAACAGTAAATGCATAATGCCTGCCTTAGTTAGCCATCTCCCACACAATGCTAACATAACACACCATGGCATTAAGTGCACTGTTTACTGCCTGAACCAAATCCAACTTGGCAAGCGGATTGTCCTGGCTGGCAAATTTAACAAGCTGGGGGTTTGTTACTTATCCAACATGCCAGTCATTTATGTTAATGCAAACAAGTCTCCCCATTCTCTGTCTATTTAATGTTTACAGTGATTAATTATGTGCTATCAGATCGTAGCCTCATATCCAGACTGTCATTGACATTCAACGCATTCGTGCAACCTTTATTGAAAATCCACAGGGGAGAGATGCCTTGGATTCTATGCATTATTCAGAAAAGCTTATCTCAGCCTATTGTAAGGAAAAACCTGCAATTAATATAAAAATGACTTCCAATGAAAGGTCTAAAGAGGTGTAATTTGCTAATTACAGTATGAAATGATTCAATTTTTTTACTGTGAGCATTACAGATACATTGTGCCCCTGGGATGGGCATCTTTCACTCTTCTTGGACCTCAGATCAGTAGTCTTTAATTGTCTCTTGTGTTTGGAGGAAGACTCACCTCACTTGTTATTTCCAGGTGTAAATGAGATGAGAAGAGAAAGGTTACCCTGAGTCCCACAAGACTGTGCAGTCCTGCTGGATGGTCTTAGCTAACCCCTGCCATAGTCTGATATCTCAAACAGAGCTGTGTTTGAAGTGCTCGGTTGGGTGCCTGCGCTTTCTACACTCAGGCGAGCGTCGTGGTGCTTGTTCAACTCTGGCAGCCCCTCTGCAAGTTCCTTCTTTTGTATTTGCATACCGAACAAACAGGAAATTGTGTTCATTTGTATGCAAATGTGTTTGTCCCCAAGGCTGGGATTTTGAATTAAAAGTTTTACCGTCCCATTAATTCCAAATTACACACAGGCACTGACATGGGCTCCTCCGCCCGGCAGGGGGGTATCCGGCTTGCCATCCAAACGCATCTCTGTCAGTTTAGGCTGTTTAGTTTGCCATCTGCGAAACGGAGCCGGAATTTGGATTTAATCTGGTCCACTGATTTGCAGATTGATCGTCTGCGCCACGTTGCAATCTCCTCTTAATTATCTCACGAAAATATGCAAAGATTTCGGTGTGATTGATATTCGAGGATACTACCAGAGACAGACGTGAGGAGGCCTTGGAGAGGTTGACTGACAGGTTTAGGGGAACATGCTGAATGAGAAGGAGTGGTGAAGGCCGTCCACCACGCCGATGTAGCATGCCTCATCAGCCCTGCTCATTAAAATACATGTACAACTTTATGAAAGATGCATGACCCCATCAGTGATATGTGGCATGTATGGCCTGATGCTGACAGTCAAGGTAATATGAAAAATTAGCACCCACACATCATATGTTTAGAAGGGACTTCGCAAAAAGGGTCTCATCTTTATCATGACGTTATAGCACCAGCATTAGACGGATAGACGGATAGATGGAAAGATGGAAAGATGGATGGATTTTATTTAAAAAATAGTTTCCCCTGCATCAGTGTATTTCATGCCATCTAAAAACTACACAAGGTTAGCAAAAGCAGCTAATGGCACTCAAGTAAATATATCATATATCAGCCTGTGTAGACTGATATATGTTTTGATCTAAATTACGTCATATCCAACTTTCCTGTTCACACCAATGCAAAGTTTGAGAAGAAAGTTTGTCTCATGGTTCTGGTTATTTATTAGCCTGTTTTTTTGCTTCAGTTGTGTCCTATGGAAAAAGAATAACAAAGAAGTGATAAAGGCATTAGAATTGAAGTATTTTTGGGCTGAAGTGATATGTCTGTTGTCACTGTGGTCTTGTTCTTTTTGTTATTTATTTTTTTTCTTCTCTTCTATTCATTTTTTTTTTTTACCATGATTTGTCCAGAAATAGTTCAAGACTTGTGCTTTTCTGTTTGTATTTATTCATCAGCTGTAACCCTAATTTGATTACGGTGAAGAATATTTGCAAAATGAATCAAGACAAATTAGGAAAAATATAAATATAACCTGGTTTTCACAAAGGTGGTACATCTGCAGGATGCACATCTCCATCTATGAATTTGTAAAAAAACAAAAAAAAAAAGATTTATTTTCGCACAGAGAAAAAGGCAGACACATACACACAGTGCTGTTCACAAATTAATAATGCATGGAGCACATCTTGTACACATGCAGCTTTTGGCAGACATCTGATGTCTCTGTGTGATGAGCCAAGGGGGACACATCATTTTTGACTATCCAGTCAGAGAGTGATGGTGACTGAGTGCTCGGTTGCCAGGTTTGCTAATGAAAGGGAGAATTTGGCTTTGTGTGTTTTCAAAGACTCTAAAATGGGTTGTGTTCTTTGGAGGTGGTACAGTACCTAACCTGGAAAAGCTGTTCGCTGACAGGCTAAGAAATGACTCTGACAACAAGACAGACTTACAGTCAGTAATGTTAGCTCGAAGGGAAATTCTCCTGTTTGCTTAGAAATAAGAAAAGAGCACAGAGCTTAAGAAACTGAGGCAGCATCACTGGCTTGGAAAAAGAAAATATTTATGATTTTCCCACATTTATTCCCTGATTTTTGTTATTAACAGTTACAGAATGTCGCCAATATGAGAAATGTTATGTTGTTGGAATAAACACTTTCGCAGTGTTGTTTTCTAGAAAGTTTATTTGAAGTCAACCAACATTGTGAGAGGAAAAATAAGAACCTGTGTTGAATGAAACACAATAGCCATTCAACTTTCATAATGTGTAGAACAATTTTCCTGTATTGATTGTGAGTGTATAAGTGCTGCTAATACCAAATTTAGTTATACTGGCAATACTTTATCTCAATAATAAAACAATATTCAGAACATTTATTAAAAGAAATTGGTTTGCCCATTTCATGCAGCTGTTTATTACGTGTTACTGGAAAAATCAATGTGAAATTTATCAAGAACAGATGGAACCAGGATTGTTTTGCACCTGAACAAAGCAATTTTTCAACACTGAGAAAACACCAGGTAGATTTCTGTTTTTATTACCCGAAGTGACAGCCACGCTACCCGTTCACTCTCATTGCAATTCTCATTGCATTTCTATATAAGGCTGCAAAATATAGATTGGCTTATGCATTCACAAATGTTTTACTCAGTCAGAAATGCTTATAAATGCAGCAGAGTAACAGGTCTTTTGTGGATGTGTGATGATTAATATTTGAGTCATAACCCAGTGGCTGTTCATCTTAGCTACACCTGGAAAAGATATTGCAGTGGCTTTGGATTCAGATAATTGGAGCGAATATTGTATATATGGTGGGATGATTGCTTAGTTACATTACATGCTGCACTGTCCTTTGTGACTGTGTTGTATTAGCAGAGGGACCAGTGCCTTTGTGCCATGTGCGACAGAACATAGAGTTTTGTAATGAGACTTCTTTATATGTTTCTGCACCAATGCCACTGAGACAAATTAGAGAATGTTTATTGTACTTAGTGGACAAGGTGAATCTGAGAAAAAAAAAATTGTAGGAAAATAATTTCAGAATGAGCTTACAGGTTTTCTACCAAACACTGAAGCTACTAATTAAGTTACTATGCAAACTAATGATGTAAATGTGTTTTTCTGTTTTTGTTTTTTTTTTTTTAGGATTTTGGTTAAAGGGCTTCTTTTTCTAGCAACGAATGAATCTTTCCACAGTCCTTGTATTTTCGCCCGTTTGCTGTTTCATTCCCTCCACTATTGTTCTGTCCTTAAATGAACTGTCACAGAGCACAATATAGTCTGTAGTGTACATTTCCTGAGATGGAGAACGTTGTCACAATCGCCGCAAGTCATTATAAGTCATTCTCCTGTGAGTGTTAAAAAGAAAAGTGGTGACTTGGAACAAAGACTTGGACTGGAGGAAGCCTGCAGAGTGTGGGAGTCTGTAGGAAAATAGTTGGTAAAAGAGGACGCAAGGTTAAAGCAGGTGACAGGCCAACGTGGCACAAAATGTACCAGCAGTATTATCACAGCCCCCCAATTGGACACCCTGTCCACCTGTTATTAGTGCTGAATTGAGAGAATTGGATTAGACTGACTTGTCTTTAAAGGCTCCTAGAATCTAGCTGCCAAAGCTTTTCTGCCTTCCTGCCCAAGAGCCAGCAAGGGTCAGCAGGAGCGCGCGAGTGGGCAACAGCCGGCAGTCACAGCCACTCAAAGACACCCTGGAGGGGGGAGGGGGGCGGCGGAGAGCCGACCACAGCTTGGCAGCTCCACTGGAGTCTGATAAGCTTTAATGGCACCGCCACAATGATTCACACCAAGTGAGACATGCGCACACACACACACACACACAGAGGCATGTACACACACAGAAACACACACCCCTAGCAGCCTTGTGAGGAATAATTTCTGGACCCTGGATAAATTTGCAGTAGCAGGGAGTCTCTATTTACTAGTAATTGCATTTCTCTGCCCTCTTTCAGCCCTGCCTTCAAAAATGTTCTGTGCCTCAGGAAGTTGAAGGTGGCTGGGGAGAATGCAACAGAACATGTTGTCGGCCTCACATAGCACTCTGTGACCAGTTGACATCTTTTAGGCCAATCTGTACCATACATGAATACGTCAATGCGGTACATAACCTGTCACACAGATACAGATACATTACATTATCTGCATTTCTTAAAAGCCAGTTCAACCAGAACAGAATCTATTTAAACACAATCCATGTGTGTCCACTCACTATATAATGATAATAATTGATCCATTTACTTACCATTGATTGAGTACAACTGCATTTTCAGCAAATCAACATGTACAAACACAACTTCTGTATTCACTGCCAGCTGTAATTTATGATAAACACTCTTGGTATTGCTTTTTAAAAAAAAACAATATTTATCTATTTATAGTGATGCACAGACCTGCGTGTTTGTGTCAAGGCAAACAGTTTCTGGAATAGAATAAAACATTACAGTCATATTGAATGATTTTGAAATGCACAACTTACATGCAGTGCCAGTATTCAGTGCCAGCACAGGGAAGATGAGTAACAGACAGACATGGGGTCGTAAGGTTGGATGGGTATGTAGTGCTTCTAACTTTCATACAGGAGCTCAGACTTTACATCTGTTTAGTTCACACAGACCTACAGTTAATGTTTACAGACGTTCCCCAACCTTGAAAATGTTTTCCAGTGAGGCAAATGTGAGAAAAATTCATTTAAAAAATGTCAAAATTAAAGCTGCAGAAGAAAAAGTAGTGGCTCTTATATTTTGTGTGATCCAGCTCAGCACCACCTTCCTGCAGACCCCCATGTCTTTTAAGCTCGATGAAAAGTTCTGTGAAAATTACAGAATTTAAATGTAGTAGTTAAAGAGAGTGTAATGTATCTAAATTGGGTATTCAGCTATTCAGTTCAAGTGGTTCTTGCTAATTTATCTTCCTGTACGTCCTGAGAAGTGCTGCCAAATTGATTCACAACCTCATAGCTGTAGCTACATCTGTTAGGAAGGACATATCTGCTAGGAGAAGAGTCACATCAATGAAGAAGACTAATCGTGGCAGTGACAGATTTGAATTCCTAGTAGTTCTGGTGGGGGCACAGTAGTTTCATCAGACAGCTCCCAAAAAGTTTTCATATTTACAGCTCAGAGGGAGAAAAACACTGTGATGACTTTCTGGAACAGAATTTTGGCAAAATCAAGTCAATATGTTCTGCCTTTACATTTCCAGTACAGTTGTATGGAGTATACTTGAATGTTAGTTAGTATGAGTTACACAGAAAGCTCAGAAGCAGGGCATTTAGAAGGAGGTATACACAGTAGTAAAGAGTGCACAGTTTCCACAGAGGGTAGGAATAAAGATCAATCAAAGCAAATCATCTTGAGAGTCAAAGACAAAGGGAGCTGTAAGATCAGCCTGGAGGTTTGTATTACCAGGAGCTGCAGTGGTCTGAGCCAGAGCAAAGTCCATTAATCTCCCCTTCCCATACCTTATGATTGTGCGCTGCAGGTTCTGGACCCAGAATCTTTGCAGGTTTCAATTTCAAATTGGTCTAGAGCATGGATTGTTAAGAAATCCACTAACACATCATCATCAGGCCTCACTGACCTGCTCGAGATTTCAATTATAGGTACAGGAGTGTTGTCGCAGAGTTAAGAGTTGATGACACAACAGTGACATTATCAGTGTTATTTTCTTGACAGATGATTTCCAGAAGAAATGGGCTAATAAAACAAGACAATACTTAATTTAAAAAAAATTCTTAACTCCGTCTGTCTAGATGATAACATTGTCCTTGAACTGGACACTGAACATCCAAATTGCCTCTAACGTGTATGTTTCTTTTGATAAAACTATATGAATTCAAATATCAAAATCCATAATTGAATTATTTGACAGTGAACGTAATCGGGTATTTTGCAGATTGTCTTATTATTAATGTTCTGTATGGCGGTGTTAAGTAAACCAGCAATATGGAAATACACCAGCTGTGGCAAAGAGTATATATCCTTATTGAATGTGTCTTGACTGATCGCTGGGGTTGTGTGAGGAACTGTAGGGTATCTGGATGGTTGAATATGAAGATATATGACAATGCTGGAGAAAAATGAGTACTGCAAACCTAAGGGGCAGAGTGGAGCACTACTGCAAAGTATCTCCTCCACTTAACCTACACGCTGCTAAGTTGGAGACACACAGGGAAACACCACATGGACTAAAAAAAAAATCAATAGTCTGAAACAGTTACTTGAATAAAATACTCAACTCTGCCCAACTCTGTAGTTTTTTTTTTTTTTTTTTTGAAGCTTCACCCTCCCTCCGTGTAATATCTGCTCCTTGTTAGTAGGAAGTCACTACAATACAATAATGTACTTAGCAGCTTTGTCTGCAGAGAGTGACTGGTGTGCAGGCTGCTAGCAAGTGGAGCAGATTGCAGGATTGCATATGACTCAAAATGTCCATCTGCCCCCATTATGTGTGCAGTGTTCTTTTTTTTTTTTTTTTTTATATATAATTTTTTTTTGCTGCTTTCAGCATTATGTTCAAAGTGTGCTCACACATCTCTTTCTGCTTCTGGAGCTTTTGTTTTGTTTTTTTTTTTTGTTTTTTTGCACGAGATTGCAGGGGAAGGCATTTAAACACACACGTGGCCTCGGTACAACAGGTAATTATTTGCAAAGAATGGAGTAAGTGTGTGGGGTGCAAATTGCATTGTGTGATGGCTCTGCGGGAGTGAAAGATGTCAATTGAAGGGGCTGCCATTTTTATGTACACCTAATCCATTGTTCTCCGTGGTGAATTGCAGGGGGCAGTGTTACTGTATTTACATTTGGCTGCTAGAACGTGGGTGTTTTTGTTTGTCTCTGTCAGAGAGGACGATTTGCCCCTGACTGGAGAACACTGGCTGTGCACAAACTGCCAGTAAATGGGAACACGAGTTTAGCAATAATTCTGAAGCCCTCTAGAGAATGACACCGAGGTGTGCAGAAAGCCTGTCGCCACCTGTCATAACCCTCCAAACAGCAGGGAGGGCAGGAAAAAAAAAAAAAAAAAAAACACAAGCTGCCTGTCAAAACTCTTCTCTCCACTAATTGTTCTCCGCACATTACCAGGATTACTGGTTTAATTCTGCTTTATAATCACTGCTCATTGTTCTCACTTATTGTTTCCTTGCTCAATTTGTTTGTTTGTGTTCACACTTTGGCTACACAAACGTTCTTTTGTCATGCCAACCAAGCGATTTGTGTTCAAGGCAATTGAGTTTAATTTAATTTAAGAAGAGCATAGAAGAAGAGCAGGAGCAAGGATGAGGAAATAAAGGAGCACCTACAGATATAGGAAGTAAAGCACGTGAGAGGTGCTAAATAAGGACAGTTTTAATAATTTTTTTCAGGCTACACTGCGTTAACCAACGTTCCTGACAGAAAAATGATGGATTATTCATTTAAAAGGACACAATTAGCATATTAATTGGTCGATTTTTTTTTTTTTTTTTTTTTTTTTTTTTTTTTTTAAAACACATGAATCAAGCTGCTGTGTGTGGTGTCTGTCTGTCTGGACATACTGTAACAAGAAAACAGCCCTATCACTTTTGGCTGCCCATGCTTACAGTATGCCTTACGAGATGTTTTTATCATCCCAGGTGAATTCTATACACTTATCTATTAAGATTAAGCTGCAGGAATCCCTGATAGGATCTTCTATTCATTACAGCTGCTGAGGCTACGATTACACCATAGTATTTTTCACTTCCAAAGAGAAGATACATTACTTATTTTGTCAGCCAAAAACATTTAATTATTTGATATATTACAGTGGAAAAACTACATTTACAACTGCAGGATTAATAAAAGATATGTTGTAAAGTTATAACTTTGTCTGCTGCTGCGGTGATAAAAGAATACTATTAGAGCCATTACTGCTGCTAGAAGCGTGTATGATAGTGTTATATGATAACGTACTGTAATTTCCAAGGATACGCTATTGAGAAGTTATTCCCAGCTTCCCCAGGTCTGGGTTTGCAAAGATCTGTACCTGTTTTGTGAAGTGTGACATTCTACAGACTGGAACGTGTCCAGCTCGCACTCAGCTGTGGAGTTGGTTGGCGGTTCAAGGATCTTTGCCCAGCACGTAGTGGTGCCCAGGGGCAGCGAGAGAGGAGACCGATCGAACTGGTTTTACACAGGGGTTGTCAGAGGTCTCCTAACTTCCTCACAAATCAATATGGGTCTTAAACTGCAGCCAACCGGCTGAAACTGGCTGCAGTTTCATCTTGACTCAGGTTCTGTTCATGTTTCTCATCAGTAATGACTGAGCAGTTTGCACTGAGCCAAACGCCCCTTTGGGCCAGGGAACACTGACTCATGTTGTTCACACACATTAATAATGCATTATAGTATGTAACGCAGTATAATTAACTCTGCTGCTAAATACAAGATCAGTCCAATGTGCCATTCTGCCAGGGTGCTGTTTGCTGAGTGAGAAAATGTAAGGTGATGACTAAGCCATCCGTCTTTGTTGTGAATGATTATAGGCTTTACACTTGTTTTTTTTGGTGGGGGTTGGGGGGCGATTTGCATTTAGTTCCATCATTATGTCAACAAGAAGTGTGACAATTAGACGGATATTAATCAGCTGCCCAGTTGTGAGCCAGACTGAATGCAACAGTATTCAGTCTAAATGCTGAACTGAAGTGTGTGTGTGTGTGTGCTGTTACAGGTGTAGACAGGGCTGGTTGTCATTTAAATGTCAGTACAGTACAAATTTCAGAACTAAATGTTTTTTTGAGAAAGTTAGGGATGAGCTGAAACAACATACAATCCTATAGAACTAAAATTAATATTTGAAATCATTTTTAAGAGCGATAATCAATAGCAATAATGTATGGGGAAATTATAAGGAAAATCTTTTATGGCATTTGATGGTCATTATTCAAGCCATAATAATAAAGCATTTATTTAATGATGAAATATTACAAATATACTCACAAATTCTACAAATTGAAATAATAGTTTTACGAGAGTTTAGAAATGAAAAATCTTTTCTTTTTCCCCCAAAATTCATTTGTCATTTATAAACATGACGGATTTCTCAAATCCATCCATTTCATGTTTTAACACAAACAGAACAATTAGATACTAATTGCCCATACAGAGGTACTGAGTCTCGATACACAACGCTACCTTTTTATTATAGTGTTCTTTATGGCCAGTGCACAGGATGACGCATTGTTATTATGGTGTTCGGTGTTATAGTGTCTTCTCAGCTCTTTCAGCGTTTCCTTGTAGTGAATGTGAAATCCTGTGTCGCTGGACATTACAAACACTCTGATTCTGTCTGGGTCTTGCATTCTGCCAACCCTAATCTAACCAATGTAACAATCTAATTGATCACTTAAGTGTAATTGGAGTCATTTGGTGCTTTGTGCTCCAGTCCATGTTAGCCATGCTTCAGTCCCTTCAAACATTGCTTTTTTTTCCCCTGCCCTCCTTTTGCTCTCTTTTCATCTCTCCCTCTCTCTCTCTCTCTCTCTCTCTCTCTCTCTCTCCCTCTCTCTCCCTCTCTCTCCCTCTCTCTCTCTCTCCCTCTCTCTCTCTCTCTCTCTCTCTCTCTCTCTCTCTCTCTCTCTCTCTCCTTATCCCCACTGGTTCTGGTCCACTGCTCCCCCTCCATCTCCGTTGCTCTTTATTGACTGTTCAGTGTAAGGCGGTGTTAAACCAGCGTCGATGTAATAGTGGGCATTAGGCCTTTGAACTTCCCTTAATCTGATTGTAATAAACTCACATTTATTTTGGTGGCAGAGGCTTTCTTTTCCACAGTTATCACAGACATAAATATTTGTGGACAGTTATCTTAAGGAAACATGCATGCATTAAGAATTGGTGTGTAAAAGGAGAGACCTTGTCCCTGCATAAATGGGCATTGTTATGGAGAATAGCATACCTAGTGCAAAGCCTGTCAAAAGTTCTTCTGCGGTGCGGTGCAGTAGAGCTGTGCTTGAGACTCGCCTTTAATTGGAATGTAATTGGAGAAGCACCATTGATCATGACTCACATTCAGCTCCATCTCCCTCCTCCCTGAACTCAGGGCTGCTCTGTTTTCCACTGACTGACTCTGACTCTTTCTCTCCCTCCATCCCTCCCTCCTCTACACCTCCTCCTCCCTTAAGGAGAACGTCAGTCATGTGCAGTGGACCGACGCAGAGGAACAAGGCCCCCTGCTGGGTCCAGAGCGCGTGGGTCAATGTGCATCTGGGGCTAAAACCACAAGAAACATGAAAAGGGGAGATGGGAGGACGAGGAGAGAAAAGAGGAGATTAAGAGAAAAGACGAAGCAGGCAATGAGATGGAGCGCACTGGTGAAATCATTTGTAACAGCCTGTGCGCTCTGTTACGCCTTTTCATCCAGCACTTAGTTAAGCGAGATTTGTATTGTTTTGCCTTTGTTGTGTGGAGAGGAGAAGTCAATTTGATGGCTCATTTGTCAAACGCTGGACTGCATCAGTGGCATCTCAGTGATGTCATGGAGCGGAGAAAAGCTTTCTCACTCAGCTGGAGTGTAGATGGGAATCAGGCTTCTGCCGATTGCTTCTGTACGATTTTAAATGTGGACTGGAAAACAATAAAAGCTAAGGCCACTGGCAGAGCACCTTTGTCATAAATTGAATAGGGCAGCATCAGTGAAGAGTGAGGGAGGTAAAGAGAGAAACTGGGGAAAAAAGAATAATTGCAAGACAGTGCAGATAGGGAGGGCAGCTAATAGATTTATATTAACATTGCAGTCTGAAAGAGAGTCGTTTTTAAATAGCAAAGCAATCGAAAA
The DNA here is from genome assembly GCF_900324485.2 of Mastacembelus armatus. Taxonomy (NCBI): domain Eukaryota; kingdom Metazoa; phylum Chordata; class Actinopteri; order Synbranchiformes; family Mastacembelidae; genus Mastacembelus; species Mastacembelus armatus. Next base: position 14,781,341 of record NC_046643.1, read on the forward strand.
AAATTGACCACCACCACCTGCAGGAGGTGAAAGCTTTACCTGGCAACCATTGATTTTTTTTTTTTTCCCCAACCTGCAGTGACAACTGTTGAGGGCAGATTTACTCAACTGTAGCTAATTGACTTTAATTATGACATGTTGATCAAACAGCTCAGACATTCCCGGCTGCTGTTGGGTTAATGTGCTCTGTGCATGCTGCTCTATGCAGAGATGTGTCCAGAGATGACTTCTTGTCAACGATGAAACATCAATCTGTTTAATTTTGATTTGGGGAAAGACGGAGTCGGCTGTAACATCTTGTCTTTCTTGAGATAAATGAGCTCACTGCTCTTGTCGTGTCAGTTTCAAACCGTTAGCTCGTTAGTTAGAAAGTGTAAATGACGGACGGCAGAGATGTGAAATCTCCCAGTTTGAAATTTTTTGTGTTTATTGATCTTTTTCACAGAAGATATTTTGACATGTCACTGTAGAAAAACCACATGTGTAAATAGTAAAATGAAGGATGACTGAATTACATTGAGCCGCCTCAGTTTCTGGGTCCTGGTATTGTGCTTGCTGGATCACTGTCACACTGTCATGGCTCACAGGGACACATGAATAGAGAGTAATCTTTATTTTATTAGTGACACCTCTGCTTTTCCTATCATGACATGTCAAAATCTCTGCTGTGAAGAGGCTTTCTGGAGGTACAGGGATAATAAGAGCATATGTCTTTGAGTTTACACCTCTTGCACAATAATGATGAAAACAGTTAGTCTGTGGTGTGTGTTTGATCCTAAATGTTATATCTGTATCATCACAGCAACAGCATACCTGTGGCATCATTTTATGTCAGGATGGAGAAGCAGCTTGTTCTCTCCGTCTTTGAAGCAGTGACGGAGCAGAGCTGTCAAAAGTACCATTAAGAATTGTCAGTCAAATATAAAAACATCATCAAAACCAGCTTACAGACAGTGACATAACTAACATCATTAGCATGTACAGTGAGTGACCGGCTTTTCACTATAATAGATTAACAGCAATTTTGAATGTTGTGATTTTATTTGAAATATATTATTCATTGAAGTATATCAGGCAATGTGGGCTAAGTTTGTCATTATAACACATCAATACCTAAAAAAAAAAAAAAAAAAAGTAGTTGCGGTGTTTTGCCGGATTATTTATAATTCGAGTTTGACATAATATGCAAAGATACATTAGATTTGTGATCATGTTTAATAGCAGTTTACCTTTGTTTTTATATATATATATATATATATATATATATATATACCATAAATGCATGTTTTGTTTAAATTAAAATCACAATATTGCTACTGTATGTATTGAATTGAATTTTATATATTTATATTCTGTTCACATCTAAGGAGTAAAACAGGAAACGGAACTAGGAGACGAGAGGCGGTGATTGTGTTAGAAACGAGAACAGGGTCAGAGATTCTTGTTGGATATTTATGAGACATAAAGAGTGACACGGAAAATGTGATCAAATGGACGAGACAGAGTGAGAGATGAATGATTGAAAGAGCAATGATTACGGCTGAGGGGCTGAGAACTGACGTTGGGTCGAGCAAACAACAAACCGACACTCAGCAATCAATCAGACAAACAATAAAAAGATGAATAAGGAGCTCAATGAGGAAATTAAGTGGGGGTTGTGATGATACATGAAGAGGCAGGGAAGAGGCTACAGGGAGGTTGAAAGTAAGGGTGAAAAGAGATGGAGTGAAAGATGGAGGAGAAGAAAAAGTGAAGGCGGGTGGGTGAGGTTGTTGTTTTAGGATCAGTACGGATGAGTGCGTTTCCCCTCTCTGGGGAAGAGGCCCATCAGCTCTCCATGTCTGTCACTCCACTCGTTTGTGCCGCGCTCTGAGGGAAAGGTAAAGGGCGTTGAGTCATTATGTGTGTGTGTGTTCACCTGTGTGCATGTGTCTGAGGTGGCTCATGTGAAAATGGGGGCAATTTGGAAAAGGAGTGCAATGCTCTTTTCATCACTGAGTGAGTCACCCTCCCTTTCATTAGGCTGTTTTTCTTCTCTCCTCCGCCCTTTTTTTTTTCAGCTCCTGCCATGTTCTCTTACAATTACAGGTTGTACTGTTTTCCTGCCTTATTCAGTAGCTTATCACCTTTTATTTCTGAGAACATGCATTTTCATATCCTATTGTTTGGTGACAGGTTAAGAGACACGCATGACCACTGGCTTCATCTAAGGCTGCGATTCATGATTTTATTTAAAGCATCTATTAACTGTTATTTTAATTAATTGTGTAATTGTTTTGTCTATAAGAGGTCAGAAGATTGTGAGCAGTTTTACCACTGTGCCCTAGAGGTCTTTAAATAGGTTTTTTGCTTGATTAATAGTCCAAAGCCTCAAAATATTCATCTTTAATTCAGCAAATCTTTGCATTCGAGTAGCTGAGAACTGTTCACTGTTTCAGCAGCTGCAGTGTTTTACTATATGACTTTTTTAAAAGAGGTGGAAGGCGTGCAAAAAAGTTTTTAGTAAAATTATAGTTGTTTTTGTTTTTTTTTTTAAACAGGTGTGCAAAAAGTGACTTTGTTGCCGTAATGAGGGTGATTATAATTAATCACTTTCTGGCCCAGCTGCTGAGTTAAAATCATTGAATAATGAAATTCATTTAGAATAGGTAGGACTGTGCATGCAGAAATCTGCCTTTATAAAGCATGAATTCACAGGGAAATATGAAACAACTAAATGCATGAACAAAAATGGAAATAACATAAATGTCATTACAGGTTTTATGGTGTTTTTAAGTATCTTTGGGGGGATGAAGCCATTATTTTATTTTAGAACAGTGAGTGGCTGGCATCTGATATTTAATTAAAGGCCATATCCGTCAAATTTATTAGCAGGCTGGGTTGTCTGTCTAGCTCACGCAATAAGTAATATCCACCCTGTCATAAAATTAACACTAAAATATGACTTTGTTTCAATGTGATAATGTTCATTTAGGTTAAATTACACCATGTGAGATGTTCCGTTTTTGACACCAATAATTAGATCAGTATTGTTACTGTTATTGTAACTGGCGTAGGCCTCAAACGCTCTCACAGACAAAGTTATCATTGTTTTTTCAGGTAAGCAGACCTGTCACCCTGAGTGTGTGTTTAGCCCAGTTGCCATGAAGGTTATCAGGCCAGCACGCAAACTAGACTAGAGGTGGAGAGGAGGCGGTGTGGGCTCCCCACAGGTTAGGAGGCATAAGTATGCAGCACCAGTTAATGCGTATTTTTACCTGTCTGTCCATGTGTCTGTTTATCCACCTGTCTCTCTGTGTGTGCGCATGTTTTTAAGCCTGTGTGTGTGTGCGTGCGCGCGCAGAACCTCCCAGCAGGAGCAGCCAAAGTGCGTTCTCTAATGTCATCCTGTGGCCATCCTCCAGCTAAAAGCCAGCGGCTTGCTCTTCTCTACACTCCTCCCCCAATGTCACCTTTCCTCCCTCCACTTTTTACTTTCTCCTCCTCTAACACCTCCACCTCCTCCTCTCCTCTCCTCTCCCTCACTCCCTTCCTCTTTCTCTCTGTCTCTGTTTGCCATTTTTCATCATCTGTGCATGTTTGCTAATCTTCGTCCTTTCTCTGCTCTCTGTCTCAATTCATCATCTCTGGTGTTGTGCTGAAGGTTACCGAGTGGCTGATAGAGAGGAGACGAGGAACAGACGATCATAAAGACTGACAGGGAGGGAGGGGGCTATCCCCTGATCTCTCTCTCATTTTCCCACTATCTTTTTTTTCTCAGTTTTTCATTTTCCATCTCTGTCCCTTTCTCTTTTTCTTTTTTTTTCTTTCCCTCTCTGCTCCTCCAGTCCTCATCTCTGCCCCTCCATCTGCTCCTTCCTGTCATCGCTACCCTGACACCGCTCACCTCTCCCTCCCTGTCCTCCTGCTGATCCCTCCATACTGACAGCCGTCAATTTCAGACAGATGGATACACTTCACAGAAGCAGCATGTGATGTGTGTGCAGTTGTCTGTTTGTGCTGAATATGATGTGAAGCCTGTTATGGTGACCCACGCATGAGGTCACCGCTTAACCCTGCATTTACTCTACCGCTCTGAGCTGTGTTGGTTTGACTGTGCATGTTAAATACAGCTGGATCACCTTGCTCTGTCATGCTTCAGCACATATGAATCCACACACATACTGTATACACACACAGCTCAGTACATTAGGCGGTTAGAGTATTCTATCTTTACACTCATAAGGTCACATTCAGAGCTCCAGTATGCCTCGCTACACAGGCCGCCTGCATTAGGCCCAGGAATCATGGCAAAGCAGCCCGCCTGTCTCTATCTGAAATTCTAATCACCATTCGCAGACATTACTATTCAGTCCGTGCTCCCGCTGGCTGCCAACACGACGACTAAGCTTTGCACTAAAGTTTTGGCTAAACCGTGAAGGCCAAAGCTTATTTCATAAGACCCACATTTGTATTACATATTGATAAGCACAATCTGTCTGTTACTTTGTGCCCCCAGTCTGTAGACTCCTTCCCTCCCTCCACACTGTTGGTCTCCCTTCACCTTGGCCTCCAACTTTAAAGCAATTGTGTTTTGTTTTTTTCCCCCACATTCGCAGTGCATTCAGTGGATCCATTCCCTTTGTCACAAGTTATTTATGCATTGCACATCTTTTCTTAATAATCTCCCCTCTCATCTTTCAATTTTCCCTCCTTTGCCGCCCTCTGTCTCTGAATTCCTTTCTTCTGCCTCGCTTAAAGCGTTTCACCTCTCCACTATCTCTACGCCTGGGCACACTTTGCCCCATTTGACTCAATTCTTATCTTCTCCTTTATATTCCTTCATCTCTTCTTTTCCTATCATTCTCTATCTTTCAGCCCAGCTACCTCTAACATCCTCCCACTCTGTACCCTCTGTCCCCTCCCTCCCGTCCTTCTGCCCCCTGGATGAAATTAAACCCCATCGGCATGAGCCTGGCCCAAACTACATCTCCCACTGAGGCTCAGCCACACGGACCCAAGAAACAGACCTTGAAAAACAAGATAAAGTACATCAAAACTGCAATGGGTTCACTGCTCCATGGGCAGTGTATATTTTTGGATACCATTTTACATTTTTACACTCTGTCCACCCTGCTCCACCCAGTCTGTCTGCGTTTCTCCCCCCTCTGTCTGTTTTGCTCCATCTTCCTTTCCCTTCCCTTGCCTTCTCAGACAGACATTGTTGCAGTCTTGACAGTGAGGCGAGTCTGCAGTGATTAACATTGATTAAAGTGGCTAACGAGTCTCCTTTTCATTCTGTTGATGTCAGACTGTGTGTGTGTGGGTGTGGGTGTGTGGGTGATAGTGTTTTTTTTTTTGTTTTTTTTTTTTAATGTATGTGTATGTATGACATTGTTTTTGTGTTCTGAATGTGTTGCACATCTAGTTTAAGTGTGTGACATGGGCTCTTCTGTGTGCCAACGTGTGTGTTTGTTTGTACAGGATACAATGCGCATGAGCACACTCAGTAATTCAGGTGCCTGTTTAGCAGAGACTCTTCTTTGTTTCCCTGCTACATGGACCATTTTACCCATCCCGTGAGAACAAAACACCCTGCAGCTTAACACACTTTTGAAGCAAGTGACCAATCAAATGTCATTTTACCTCAAGAACATTCCGTCCTTGTCAAGGTGTCTGTGTATTGAAAATGGATGTATATTTTTTTTTCTTTCAAATGTGGTAATATGTTAAACTATTTGATATTGTCAGATCAGTTGTTGGCCAGGGCTGGGCTATAGGATTGAACTCAATGTAGATATGTTTAAAGCTGCTCCAATCAATATTTTTTATTAACTGTGGATGAATAATGAAGTCAAAGCTGCACTTTCCCTCTGCTTTATGGTGCATTTTAGCATCTTTCAGCATGTTGTTTCAGCTTTTCTCTCCAAGCTTTAATGTTAGGTTCATTCTCACTGCTTCCATTAGCACTGTTTCCAGCAGTAAAAGGCTCCAACAAACCCACTGTTCACTACTTTCCAACAGCAAATGGCTCCTATCAGAATGGAGCATTTATCAGTCTGATCATTCTCTCAGGAATAGTAGACACCAAAACAGAACTATGTGTAAATCAGCACCATTATAATAATAACTGATGTAACAACAACTGATGTGTGACACAACTATTGAATTTACAGTTTAAGCGATTATATGTCATTGATGTGTTTCCAGCTAGCTACACAACCCCCAAATGGCCGAAAAATAAATATAAATAAATAAATAATAAGAAATAAATGAAAATGACTAATATTTGTAGTTTTTTATTTACAAATGACTAAACAAAAAACTCAAAATAAATCTGTTGATTACTGCGATGGTCCGATCATTTAATCACACTGCTATTCCAGTGCTATTTATTTATGAATAAAAATATTCCAGTTTGGTCCAGCCCTGGTGTGGACTGCATGAAAGCATACCAGATTGGTGGCACAGTTTATGGAGGTTTAAACAAAAGCAGAAAATTTGCATGTTCTGTATGACTGAGGTGTGACTGAGCGGGCTGATTAAGTCTTGGTACCTGAGCACTGTAGCTTGAGCAGTAACTCTTCTGGTTGAGGCAGTGTAGGCTGAGGAAGCCTTTGAGGCGCACAGATTCACATCTGACATGGCTGCCTGAGCCATAAGAACAACTCCATGAATTATGAAAGGGCACAAGCCCTTCGCTGGGCTGCTCTGAGAGGAGAAGAGATGGAGGGAGAGATAACTACACATTGTAGATAGATAGAAAGATAGTGTTGAGCGAAGCAAAGTGGAAAACATAAAGGAGAGAAAGATACACTGGAATAATAAGGGAGGGAGATAAAGCGTGCATGTGTAGTGGAGTCAGAGGGTGTTTGCTTTGGAGTGTGTGCTTGTCTTTGTGTAAATGCGTTCCAGTCTGTGTATGTCAGTGAGATTGACGCTACATCTTTCCCAAATCTAACCAGCTGCATGAAGAATCTCTAGCTATGGCATTGGATTTAGGCTCATCACTAAGCCCACAAAAGCAACAATTTCACACAGACATAACATACACCACACAGGCTTTGTTCCAGCCTCTTCAAACAGTTTTCACTGCGGAGGTGTGACAGTGCGCCAGGCGGGGATCTGCTGCCCACCATTTCCAAACCCCAGCAGAAAACAGAGCAGAGACAGAGATGGGAGATTTTTTTTGCACCAATTATCTAATGTGTGATCTTGGGGCCTGGCTGCCTGTCATGTGCAGCCTCTGGTTTATTCTCTCTTTTAATCTTTCTAGTAATCTTTTTGCCACTGCTGAGCTGATGTCACAGCAGTGAACTCCAAGACAAGGCAATTCCATTAGGAGATGGCATGACGCGGCATTCATTATTGGCCCCAGCCAGATGCTGCGGTGCACATTGAAGGGAGGCAGGGGGGCGTTTGAATTTGATTTGATTCCTCAGGATAATGTATTGTGCGTCATCACACAATTGTTCCAGAAACGGGAGTTTCCATATTCAGGAGCAGGCATTGTAACTAGTGAGAGAGAAGGTGAGTTTCCCTGAGTATCATTGTCTGACAAGCGTCTTGTCAGACAATGATACTCCCATCCCTCACTATCCCTTAATCTGTTCCAGAACTGTTTCTCTGAGGCCTCCTATTGAGCCTGCCTTAGTATTCCAGGCTCTCAGTCTATCCTGTTGGTCAGTGCAAATGTGAAAAGTTTCAGCTTCCTACAACCAGTCCTCCCAGTCTCCCTCTCCCTTCACTGGCTGCGTGCATTACCAAGCAGTAGCTGAGCAAAGAGAAATTGTCCAGAAGAAGTGAACCATCCCAAAGATGCACTGTCTCTTCAAGGATGTCTCACACCATATGCTTTCAGATCGCAACTGTCTTTATCTTCTCAGTTACGTAACTTACTCTATGCACTAGCAGCCCTCACTATACATAACCTTGGTAGATGCAGTGTGATGGAACAGAAAGGACAGAAAGAGCAGAAGGTGAGAACAGTATGAAAACAGCCATAAAAGATTGGAAGTCACTTCTTCAGAAGAGAAGGGTGCATTGTACCTTGGGAGCTGCTTTGAATGTACCTGCCTTGCATCACCTGCTAATGGGCCACAGATTGACAAGCTTCCTGAGCAGACTTGCCTCACCATTAGCTCTGTGTCTCTCTCTCCTCTTATACAGGCTCTTATCAGTGCTCTCTGGTGGAACGTGTAAATAATTACTCCATGACCACTCTGCTGTGCGAGCCGAAGGGTTGTTTGCACAAAGAAAAGAGCATATATTTTAAAAGGGCGATGGGTTATTTTGAGAAGGTGGTTGAATTATTTATGGAGACCTGCTAGGAAGTGTTTGTGCGTTTATGCTTTTGTATGTTCAGCGTATGTGGGGGTATTGGCAGCTGGAAATGACGTAATTGGAGGATGTTTACCAGTGTAAAGTGAGTGTGTAAGGTAATTGTATTAAGCCTCGGCAGTCCTGGAGTGTGTTCACTTTGCTTTGAGGTTTCTTTTATGGTTTTCAGTGTGTGTGTTTGGTGGTCTTCAGGGTATATACTGTACATGAAACCCTGCTGTAGCCATGGCTTGTAGATTAAAAAATAACAGACATTATTCTACTTGGCACCCATTAGGCTATCATCCAGTATAAATCTGACTCAGAGCTACTTTCCTTCATCTTTCTTTTTTCCTTTCCACCTCTCCTCCTTTCCCTCTCTCCGGTGTTTGTTCTCTTTCCTCCCTTTCGTGCTCGCTGAGAGGGGGATATGTGTGTGCCAGCCTAGAGTAGGAGCTTAAAGACTCAGGTTTTTGAAAGTGAACACCCTACTGAGGTTGACTTCCTGTGAGAGCAGCCTAGCCCCTGACACACTGAACTTCAAAGCTTGCATATTGCACTTTGTAAAGATAATAGAAGTGGCTCTGTTATCTCATGGCTCATGAGGCTCTCTGTGGATTTATTTTGTGTCATAGTTTCCTTGTATTTTCTAATATGTTGCGTTTTCTTTTTTCTTTTTGTTCAGTTTTGGCTGCACGCCGTTTTAGATGATTCATTTGTCCATTTACTCTTTAGATGCCTGCTTCCTATGCTGCTGTGTGTGTGAACCATCTTACTCTTTTTCTTGAGTGTGTCCTCTGCTCTGTCAGTGGCCAGACGCTTGGAGATGGGTGAGATAAGCACTTTGTTTTTGGACATGGCCACGGTGGTCCAGCGGGAGCTGCCTGGCATCCTCGCTGAGGATATGTACTGTGGAGAATTCATCTTGATGAGAGCTTCTATTGTGTGTCACAGCTCCTTTTGCTATCTCACTTTCTGTCTCTCCGCCTGTCTGTCTGACTCTTTCTCTCTTGCCTTTACATTTAAGCTGGCAGTACAGCACAAACGATGTCCAAATTGGGCCGTTCTCACAGGTAATAATCAGGTGTGTGATTAAAAAAATGAGCCACATCATGCTTTGGTTGCCACAGTGCGCCCATCCAGAACTTGTCAAAATGTTCATATCCGCTTCAGGTAGACAGAGCAACTGTGGCACCGAGAGAGATCAGCCAAATTCATAACAAAAAGTGTGAGACAGAGTGGACTGACTTTAATTAAGGTTAAATGGATTTTTCTACACATTGTAAATGTAATTGTGTTTAATTAAATTGAGAGCATTCATTTTGTGAAAAGGCCAAAAAAAAAAAAAAAGACAATAAAGAATAATAAAATGATCAAACCACATTCAGCTGCACGATCAACTTATCTACACTTATTACGTTTTGCTAGAAAGGAGAAATCTCTTCATTCACTTTGAACTAGGAAACATACGCTCTCCTGTTCGTGACTGCCAGTTAATTTCCTTTCTTCTCTTTTTAAAAGATATCACAGCCATGGTGTTGTCTTATTTAGATTTGATGAATTTTGGAATTTGCACCACATTCAAGTCCCTAAGAACATATTAAATTCAATCTCATTTGAAGTATGCACCCTTAACTGCACCCATACACAAATACATACATGCAAGTGCACACACACCATTATATCCCACAGAATATGGATATATATTATTACCATGTGTGAATGTGGATCCTTTGCAAGATAACAGGCTTCACTGGATGAAGGAGAAGAATGAGCTGTGTTCGCTGTAATAGGACAACATAGTTATGCAAAGTAGATAAATAGTGAAGGAGAGGCAGAAGGGGTTTGGCTGTGAGACAGCAAATTAGAAGTGAGCTTATAGAGAGAGCAAGAAAGCAGATGTGCGCGATCAAGCCTTTAATAGTGAGGTACAATTAGACTCTCACCTTGAGAGAGATGGACTCTTGTTATCGCGGCTTGTTGCAGGATATAATCACACCAACAGCTCAGTGGGATGGATGACTTTTTAATGCTGGCCATGAGCACAGTCTGACATCACCCTGTGATACCTCTGAGGGTTTTCTATCTGCTGTCATTAAGAGAGGAGAGATTCCTATTTTCTTTTTTCCAGTTCCTACCTTTATTGTTTTTTTGTTTGTGTGATCAAATTATTTGACATTATATGGCACATGGCCCTAATATTTTAGCCACTCAAAATACTTAAACTAAGTCCTAGTCATTAAAAGAGGGTGTTTAATTGTTGGAGTTGAGCTCTCACCAAAGTGAAAACCATGTAGGCTACTGCCAATGCCAACGCAAAGCCCAAAGCCCAGTGCCCAATTACAGCCAGGAAAATATTCCCAAGTGGTCACTGGAAAAATTCTACTGTAATAAAAGTACAAAAGAGATGCCTAGTGGCCTCTGTTATGTTTATTTTATGCAAGGAGTCTAGTTGGAGGAGAGGCACGGATTAATATTCAGCTGTGTCATCCACATTTCTGTTTGATATTCAGACTTCCTTTGTGGATGTCTAGAAAGTAAAGAGCAGCTTAAACCACGTAGATTAATCAATAAAATTTATGCCGGTTCATATTTCCACTGAATAAGCTGGCAGCAACCCATAGTGCTTTGCAAGTGATTTAATCGAGGTTGGAGGTGTGGAAATGACATTATCATGATCAGTTTTGCTGCCACAATTCAAATAAGCGTGTCCACAGAGCCATCTAGCAAACACAGTGTCCTCTGCATTAGGCCAGTGTCTCTCAAACTCTTTGCTTCATGAAGCAGGTAGCCAGAGCAATGCCCCCCCCCCCAGTTATGCCTGGAGCAATGCTGGGGGAGACACCGAGCAACTGAACCTCAGGGTGCAACAGTGAGCAGGGAGACCGTGTTTTAACAGAAATATTCGTTTCTCAGCCCCTTTGTTGGCAGAAATCGTCCCCACAAGCTGCTGCTTCTTTAGCTGAGGCTGCGGCGTGACCTCCCGCTGAGAGGGGAAAGCAGAGAGGGTTCGTTTAGGGGAGATCTATAAAATATCACCATGAGGCTGCATGTTCAAGCTACAGCAGCGAAGACTGAGCATTTACTGTTGTACTTATTAAGCTGTTTCACCTCATTGTTGTTGACAAGCAGTGGAAATGTCATGACCAGGCAACATCCAACACAAATGTATTAATTGTTGACGCAGTTAATTCATTTGAAAGCATTGGCCTTTCAGCATTTCTCAGTAGTGGAGTACAGAGAGTCTCCAAGCAATTTTCGGTATTTAATCTTAAACCCTGTGGATACACAGTAATCAATATCCAATAGAAAACATCAGTGTTTTTTTTTTGTTTTTCCTTTAAAATTCAGTGAGCCTCTGCCTCACATGGATGCAGTTTGGTTACTGTACACTTAACAGAAGCTGTAGGTAACAGCAGAAAAGATGCTGTGTGCACACGGGTCAGGCAGGGAACAGAAACGCTGACCTGTGACTGGTCTGAATTGATAAACTGCTGTTAAGGTGCTTGAAAAGCTGATTGCTGTCAGGGTGTCCTTGAGCGAGATTTGCAGTTACTGCAGCGGAACTACAAACTATAGGGGATGTAGAGGTCAACAGATGGACACCACGACTTTACAGGATAGATATGGTGTGGATGTAAATGTTTAAAAATGATGTTATTGCAAAAAAAAAAAATATTCAGAAAGCGCTGCAAAAGTGGAAGGCTGGGGAATAAAACATGGGGAGGTTTATAGAAATGGGTAAATATGAAAATCTAATACTCCTCGATTTCTCTGAGGCCAGAATGGAGAGAGGTTGTGGAGGAAACTGGTGGATGACTCCCAGTGGTCTAATAGTAACAGAGGAGAGTTGCAGCGTGTGCCTCTTCCCACAGACTGGCTCAGCACTTGTTTCACCCTGAATCCTCCATTTTGGATCGAAACACTGTAAACCAGACTGTTAATTGCGGCGTTAACTTCATCAGTGTCGACTCACAGGAGATTTTGTGTTTGTGTGCATGCGTGCGCTCACATGCACGTCTGATAGTTGTCTGTGTGTTTTGTGCACATGTGCTTGCACGAATAATGAGTTTTGGTGCTGAGGTACAGAGAAATACAGCAGAGCCTAGTTTGGCCCTACAGCAGTAGGAGTCATGCCGGTTGTAAACATACGATCAGTGCATGGCATTAAGTCACGGCATTTCACACATCGGTGGTTCATCCTCCTCACGAGGCGGATGATGATTACCCAGGAGAGTGTTGTTAATGTCATCAGTGGATGACGCCACGCTGACCTCATCGTGTGAACTATCTTACTCTTTTTCTTGAGTGTGTCCTCTGAAAAACACAACAATAGAGCATCAAGATTTAACATAATTACTTGAATAAAGATTTTAATGAAGTCATTTTTCATGTCATCTATGTTAATAGATGCGGACACCACAAGACAACTTTGTTCAGTTAGACATAGATTACTAAATGCTGGTCCGGAGAGTGTGATATTGCAGCATTTATGCAAAAGTCGATTTTCTAAATTCAATTATAGTGACTCCATGGTGCTATTTTTGACGAAGAAAAGCTATATTCAAGCTGTTCTGTAAATGTACATGTGCATACTCTAAAGCAAGTTGGAGAAGAAGATTTTTTTTTTTTTTTATTGTAGATTTTGTGAATCAAGAAGGGAAATCTTACCCAAAAAAAGCAAGGCTTTGAGGATTTGTAAAAATATAAAGTGATAAAAGCACTTTGCTTTAAAACAGTTATGTGGATTTCAATTCATATTTTCACTTCCCAGCATGCACATATGATGTTATTTCATTAAAGAAAGCAGTTAATGCATTTGCAAAGGATAGTTGTGGTAGAGCTGTGTTCAGCATAAATACCTAAATACCTATGAAGAGTTAAAACCCAACAAATTTTTTTTTTCCCTCCAGTCTGAAGTTATTACAGTCTTTCTGCTGCGAGGTTGGACTGTATTCATCAAAAGCAACAACTTGTCTCTTCCAGCTGTTTTTAATGGATTTGTAGAAACTGCTGGAGCCTCTGGCAGTAATGTAGGGTGAACCTGCAGCAGAACAAACAGCACTAACGTCAGGCTGTGAAGAATACCTCAGTGGATTTAAACTGTTCATATCCATTCGTGTCAGACAAAAAAAAACCAAACAAAAAAAAAACAAATTCAATTTCACTGGTGTTATTTTCTCTGAAAGTCAACAGCGCTTTTGATTCTGTTTTCACTTTGATGCAATCTGGCAAAATTAGTATACAGAAGTAACAGAGGACATGGGTTTGGTTTAGTTTTAAGCTCAGTGAAGTAAAACAAAAAAAAAAAAACGATTGACATCACTCATGTGGGAAGTGAGTAATCCCTGATGTTTTCAGTCTTTCATCATTATTTAAAATGACTGTTGTGTTTTGTTTTGGTTTTTTTAGAGATAAATAGTTTGCTTCCTCTGGTTGTAGGAGATGCTCCGTTTCTGTCCACTGTGTTTTAACGTGTCTTTAGCCGGAGTGCTTGCTATTGTTATTTATTGAAACAGGCAGTATTCTCCAAAGACTCTTTTTAGCGCAGATGTGATAGGTGCAGCAGTGCTATCTTTGTCTCGGTCTTCCTCGCTTGTTCTTTTCCTCTCTCCCTCTCTCTCCCCTGCTACTGTATCTGCCTCCCCTGGAAGTCTTCACCAGCGTGCGCAGCCCTTACCAACTAGCTGCACTCTCCCACTCATAGGAAAATGATGATGAGACAGCAAAACCACCACAGACAATGCAGAGCGGAAGGAGAGGAAGAGAGTTGGAGAGAGGAAATGGGCTGCAGGAAAAGAGAGACGAGAGAATGAAAGCCATCAGTCTTTTTTTATGCACTTTTACCGCATACATGTTCATCCCCGGGGAGCACTATGTCTCTGTCTAGGCCTCTGCCTCCTTTTCTGTGCCTTTCTTTTCATTGTCATCATTCTGTGCATTTTCCTCCATCACCCCACCCCCCTTCCCCCCTGTGCCGTAACTTATTAAACGTCCTCTCACCCTCTTCCTCTCTTTCTCTTCTCTTCTGCTCTCCTCTCCTCTCTCCATCCTGCTCTGCCCTGCAACCTTTCTGTCTTGTGCCACTAAGTGGACTGCTTATATAACAGCATACACCTAGAGGGACTCCCCGCCTCTTCTCACCCAGCGAGCCTGTTTTTCTCACTCCTCCTTTTTAGTCTCCTGTTTTTCTCTTCTGCACCACCTTATGTTCTCTTCTTCCTATTGACTCATTTTTCTTCCTGCTCTTCCTTTCTTCTTCTGTTTCTTCCATTGCTGACTGTGTTTGGAACAAATGGTCCTCCTATGTAGCTACAGCCATTGAGGCTAAGTGATGCCCAAGACAGTAAACACTAAAGAAACAGGGTCACATGCTCATCCAGTCATAAAATTATTACTCAACAACAATAAAAACAAGATTTTAATAATCAATTATTGATTATTTTTCTTAAATAATACTAAAAACTAAACATTCCCAATTGTGCAGTCCAAATATAAGGATTAATTTCAAATTTCTAGAATTGTAAATTGGATATTGTTGGACTCCTTTGTAGCTACTTTTATACTCTACATCAATAAAAAAATATATATATTGCTGCAAGTTGTTCCTGTTCATTTCAGTAGCCTCTCATGTGCACCTTTGTATACATTTCTGCCTCTACAGACAGTAAATTGTAAAACAAGAACTGCACTGTGCACTGGTGGTGAGGTGGCTGCATACGCTGTGTCGTCTCAGTAGTACCCAGCTTCCTTTCATCCGTAAATGCTATTGAGCTCAAACGCAGCCTTGCACACTCTAGCTCCTCTCTTGCTTCCTTGTATTCAGCTTCTCTTGCACACCAACATCCTCTCACCTATTTCTCAATGACTGCGTCACTCTCCGACTTATTACATGCCACTCACATCCAGGATTCTCCTCGTTCCGTGTTTTTAAATTCAGCACATCCTCTTTCCACCACTTTCATCTGGGGTCCATCTACTTATCATTCTCTGGATCCCACAACCCATTGTACCGTCTTTATCTGTCTGTGCCCCTCCAATCTCATCCCATCTCAAACCTCCTCCCCTCCTCCACTGCCACCAGCCCCCCTCTCTAAATATAGTGCCTTTGAAGCATAGCTATGCTGTCTCTTCCCGCAACACTGCAAGACAAAATTCTGTCATCTCATATCTGAGCGGCAGGGATAGAAAGCACAGGTAAGATTGATGGCCCAAAAAGAACACTAAGTTAAGAGACTTGATATTCATCTGCCTCCGCCTGTGTTTAAACGAAGAGGTGTGGAGATGAAAAAGGAACAGCTGTAACACCACAATGAAAAAGATGACAAGACAGAAAAAGAGAGAGGGGGGAAACGAGGAGAGAGGTGTTATGACATTTCTGATGCTCATTTTGCAATTGAATAATCGTCTCTCCTGAGGCCTGACCCAGTAACGTATGCATGTGTGAGCATGTTTGTGTGAGCGGGGGGAAGAGGAGCGGGGGTGATTGTGGGTGTGTTTCTTTAGAAAATGTGTAAGAAAGAGGAGACAGCAAGGAGGGAAAAAAAAAATGAGTGCAGAGGAGAAAGCGAGGCGGTTTGCCTGTTAAACTTAATAAGGCACAATACTGCCACCCACTGGTGCAAGTGACTGATTACAGGTTGTTGGTGCAGGTTACACATGACTGCAGCCAAGGACAATTCCCATCTCATCAGCTCACCTGCAGGAGCCTTTCTAATGACTTCTACTTTGTCTAATTACAGGTTGTGTAATTTACATAATAAGTATACTTAGTATTATAAACAGTGAAGCTCACAGCGTGGTGGCTGAAACCATATCTGTGAAATCATATCACATCATCATCTCAGTTATTCATTCAGGAGTTGTTGCAGGTTACTGTAGTGTCATGTATATCTCACACACACACACACACAGGCTCAACCTTAGGGTGCCCTTCCTTACCTGCGAACAGCCTGCTCGTCCGTCAGCGGCAGGTTGCCAGGGGAGCATGGTGTATCATATGTACTGTGTGCAGGTCGGTTCCCCTGCGGCCAGAGCATACATTGCCACTGACAGGATCTCCTTCTGCCTCAATGACCCGGCCTGTATCTGGCTCAGGGGGAAAGACAGGAGTGCAGATTATCATTCTCATCACCATTCTCAGCACCCGCCATGGGGCATTTAGTTTAAAAAAAAAAAAAAAAGTCTCTTTGCAGTAGGAAGAAGGAAGTATGTAAAACCTATGGAATTACCTGGTGTTCTGTATTAATTAGTTATAAAATGTAATTTGATCTTATCAAAGAATCATATTTTTTTCTTTCTATTAGATACATCCATTACATAGTCCTGGTGGAACAAGGATTGTGAATCATTCTTCCTTACAGCTCAGCCCTATTCTTAACATGATCTGGAGGTCATTACACAGCACCTGAATTGGATGATGATGTTTTTTTATGTCATACGTGTGTCTTCCTCCCAAACAAATCACTCTTAGTGGCATCAGTCCACAGAACATGTTTTGTAGAGAGTGGAGTATTAAGGTGGTCTCTATCAAATTTCAGGTGCGTCATCCACCATGATCCGCCAATGGCAGACCCATGAACAGAAATGTTAAATGGCTCCAATGATTCCCTTAAGTCCTTAGCTGTTACTTTGAGGTTCATTTTTTATACCTCATTGAGCATTCTGTGTTGTGCCTTTGGGCATCCACTTCTAGTGAGAGTAATCGCTGCACTAAATTGTCTCCATTTATAGACAATTTGTCTAAGTGTGGACTGATCAGTATCTAAATTTTTTTCAGATTAGTTACTAGCCCTTTCCAGCATCATGAAGGTAAATCTTCTGAGATCTTGGAGAAATGTGGATCCCATCTGCAGATGCTCCATCTGAATAACAACCTCAGAATGAGTGTTTTTTTTTATAAGTCAAAGTACCTCTAACACACACCCCACCCTGTTTCATTGATTGGACTTTGTTTGCTTTTTCCCGACTCCAGTTAACTTCTGTCGATGTAGTCTCAGGGGTTCACAAAGTTTTTCCAGTCCACAATGTGTTTCAGTGAATGTGTCATTAGTTAAACAGGATCATGACTTTGACGACAATCTGACTGTGTTTTAAGACACATTTTTACATAAACACAGGTCATTCGACTTTTTGGCCACTGCATATGTAGATGGGGAGAAAGATTTAATAATTTCTCTCCTGAAGAAACAATAAGGGAACAGTGTGTAGCCTCTATGTGTTGATTTTGTGTTATCTATAGTGCTAAAAAGATGAGTTAAATAATCAGATAAGCAGGAAATTAATTAAAAATTGGTTAATCACTTAAGGGAGATTATGTGTGTTTGTGGCTAGTAATTTATATTTGGTTGAAATACTCCTTTAAAGGTTAATGAAATTAATAAGTCACATTTCAAGTGTAGCCTTTGTTTTGTTTTCTGACCCTCCTTCTTTCTTTATTCCACTTCTTCTTTAATGCATCTTTTTTTTTTTTTAAATCAGGCTGCGGAGGGAGGGATACACGGTGCAGGTCAGCGTCAATGACTACCTGGACATCTACTGCCCGCACTACAACACCAGCCAGCGAGGAACGCTAGAGCGTGTGGTGGCAGAACAGTACATCCTCTACATGGTCAACTACCGTGGCTACCGTACCTGCGACCCCCAGATGGGCTTCAAACGCTGGGAGTGCAACCGGCCCCATGCGCCTCATGCACCCATCAAGTTCTCCGAGAAGTTCCAGCGCTACAGTGCCTTCTCGCTGGGCTATGAGTTCAACGTGGGCCAGGAGTACTACTAT
This sequence comes from Mastacembelus armatus, assembly GCF_900324485.2. Classification (NCBI taxonomy): domain Eukaryota; kingdom Metazoa; phylum Chordata; class Actinopteri; order Synbranchiformes; family Mastacembelidae; genus Mastacembelus; species Mastacembelus armatus. Next base: position 14,799,417 of record NC_046643.1, read on the forward strand.
ATCTGTGAGTCAGACTAGTAAACCCCAGCGCTTGGTTATTGTGATGGATAGAAAAAGCTTGAGGCAGTGCACATCCAATATTTTGAGATTATAATGAGGAACTTCTGTTGAGCTGTTGTCACCCACATGTATTGACGCTGTGTAGGTGTTAATAGTTTCTGGAAGTTCAACTGATTATAGGGCTTTTGCTCAATTGCAGCTCTGTTTTCACCGCTGGTTATCGAAGCTGGTGTTGCCTGCAGGGGGCATAAGGTTGACATGTTCTGTGTCTGTGCTTTCGTTTGTTTTTAGCCACATCCACCCACCACCATGTCCACAGCTGCCTGAGACTGAGGGTCTACGTCTGCTGCTCCACCGGTGAGACGCAATACCTCTGCCTTACCGCTACACGGCTCTCCCACTCACTATCTCTTTTTAATCTCCCAAACACAGAGAAACACAGGCAAAGAGCTGGAGAGAAACAGGCGGAGAGCGAGAAAAACTAAGATCTGACAGTCTTGTCTTGGAGAGAGGCTTTTCTGCCTTACGCTGTCTTGGCGAGGTTTTGATGATGCCGTCTTTTCCCTCGAAGCGGCGCTTTGAGGGCGATGGCTTAATGTTATTCTCTGTCTCAGAGCTATCACAGTAATGCTCTATCTTTCACCCTCTAAATGACATACTCCTCAGAAGCTGTACAAACGATGTTAAAGAAAAAACCGATTCAGCTCTTTCTGCCCTCCATATATCTCTTGACCATCTCTACCACCCCACTCCTATCTGATCTTAGATCCTATCTGATATTATCTTCTGATCACCCCACTCTCTATATTGTCTTCTTTCTTTCTGGCTCTCTGATGTCTGCTGCTTTGGATAGTTTGTGTGTTATTTTTACCCTAGTAGTCTTGCTTGCTCCCCTGCAGGCCTTTGATCAGGGAACCCAGTGTTGAAAGCCTCCCTGTCTCCACTAACCTTGTCAGCACTAATACATCCCACACTCAGGCCAGTGTCAGCCCCTGTGTTCACATCACCTGAACCCCCACCCCCCCCAACCCAGTGTCACGGCTAATCTATTGATGTGTCTACCAGGGATCCATTTGCTACTGTGTGTGTGTGTGTGTGTGTGTGTTTGTGTGCATTACTGTATGTGTTTGAGGTTTAGGAGCGTGTGTGTGTGTGTCTGTGTCTGTGTTTATGAATGGCTTTGTGTGCATAAGTGCATTTAGCCCGTTTACAATCCACAACCTTTACTCAGCAAGGTCATTTTAACAGCATGCTATCAAAAACGCTGTTGATTTCAGCTGCCTACACACTGTTTTCATTCGCTCTGCGTGTCTCTCACCTTAACCTTCACAAGATTCGAAGATCAGACAGAAATGTGAATATTCATTTGCTTTGCATTTATGAAGAGCTCCTAATTGGTTGCCACCAGCTTCTATGTAAATTGTCTGGAAATGGTTTTTCATCCCCTTAACTATGCATCTGAATCACAGGCTCCCATTGACATGCATATTTTGTTTAAGAAAAAGCAGAAAATACACAAAGACTTATACACACGCACACAAAAAAACCCACACATCATTCATTCATGGGTAATTTGGCAGTGCAGACTGAACGTAATTCCGTGTCTAGACGAACAGTAAATGTAATAATGATTTCTGTCCACTGCTTCCAAATGCTTTTAATCTTCAGATGGAAGTCTGGATTCACAGCCCAGGGTTTCTTCATGGGTTCTTAGTGGCAGGGGCACACTTACTGCTCTGTGTTCTGCTATAATTGTGCACAATTTTATGGCATCGAATACGTTTTTTACTCCATGTCATTGTAATGGAGAGTTTTCTCCTTATCTCTTTCACCGTCTTCTCCCTCTCCTCATCTTTGTTTTTGTCCTCTGCTTTTTATTTCTCACTCTGCTTTCTTTCTCTCTGTCTTCGTGTGTATATGCCATGTGTTTTTCAGTCTCCCAGGCAGATGACGACTCCAGTCAGACTTCTCCCGACTACACAGTCAGGCCGAACATCAAAATACACAACCTTGGTGAGTGACGCTGCATTTGTTTCTGAGATGCTGAAAATGAACTGCAGCCAATTTGCCAGATGCTGGTCAATATTTGGCTGCGGCTGCAAAGCTTGATTTGTGTACCAATCGCTGTGGAAAGGAACCAAATGTCTTTTAGTTTTTTATTCTGTGGTTGGCACAAGAAACTCCACAGGCCATTGCTAGTTAAGTTTTATTTTCTGCTCTTCAGAGCTATTCAATATGGGGAAGCCCATGAACACAGAACCTTAGTGATTCAGCAGTAGTGACATATACTTCCATATTGTATACTGCACTGTTTATTATATAATTATTTATTTTATAGTTATATAAGAAGAAACCAAACGTACATGACCAAACAACCCACTTAACACTATAACCATCCAGTTTATTATAATTAGAGGGTTGTTTTCATAGTTTCAGCCATCATTTCGAGGCCCTGAGCAGTACATCCAAACAGTATTGCCCCCAATACTGATCTTTTACTGAAGTTAATTTGTCAAGTCCCATTATAAAATTCATCCTTTCCTCAGTCAGTTAAGTCAGTCATGACAGGCTGTTAGGTCAGTTTCCCTGCTCTCACGTTCCCTTAACTAAGAAACATTTGAGGCATCTAAATCTGTTTATATAGAAAAGTCAGATTAACACATCCTTAAAAAGCAATTGCTGATATCTGGGATCACAGGAGGTTGATAATTGAGCAGCTTGTAAATAAGACAAGACTTCCACATTATGGAAACCACTTTACTCAGAGGTAAATTTGAACATGTCTGTAAAAGCCCCTCTTTGAATAGCAAACCTGCTAATAACTGACAGCTTGTGGTATTCCCATCAGACTTCTTTTTAGCTACATCGCCACTTTCCAAGATCTCAGCTATTAACTACTTGAGATGAGTGCAGTCTTATCATTACCAATAGGAATTATGGCCTGTGAAAATGAGACACAATTAGTGTTACACCAGAATTACCACTTAATGTTTCTAAAACTCTAAATGCAATAATCTTTTACTATTAAAAAGATCACCTACAGTGTATATCACTCACAGCTTTCCTTTTTCTTCCCTGTGCAAAAGCCACAAGGTCAGTAGTGGTCTTGTAAGGAATGAAAGGTCCATGTTTACCTAAGGAGAAACCATGTCAGCGAGCAAGTCAATTGTGCAGCTGAGTGGTTACGTAAACCCTCTAGTTTTCTTTCTCTTTCTCCTTCCCCATCTCAAATAAAAGCCTCTTGCCGGGAATCATTTAGTATGCTTGTTTCTGGGAGAGGTAGGCAGTCTGTGACGAGGGCTAAGAGACTGTCACCTGCCTGAGATGGAAACTGAGACCAGCAGAGATCGAGTGAAAGGAGCTCTTAAGCCATCAGCAATGGGTATCTTCAGGTGTGTGAGAAGGCAGAGGAGAGAAGAACAGAAGACAGAGGTGGGGGAGAGAGGGGGAGAAAAGGGACCCTGGAAAGTGGGAGAGACAAAGTGAGACAGAGAAAGTCAGCGAGATAAAAGACAGGAGGGAGGCAGTGAAAAGAAATGCAGCAGGAGAACGCATGACAGAAAAAGGGACAGATAAGGGAGAGAGAGAGAGAGAGAGAGAGAGAGAGGAACAGGCAGAAAAGAGATAAAACCAGAGTGGGGGCAGAGAAAGGGGGTGCAGAGAGAAGGGGCACAGGAAGAAAGAAAAGCTCAGTGGTGGGCGAATTGCTCAGCAGTAACTCAAACTCAAACTTACATAGAATTTAATATAAAAAAGCACACACACTGGCAGGGAATCATAAAAAACCATAGCCTCTAGCATTGTGGTGCATTTTGCTGAATATATTTGGAGGAATAACAAAATAAGGACACACAGATTTTTGCACACACACACACACACACACACACACACACACGCACATTTAAAAACAACCCATACCCCTTATGGCCCTGCTGACCGCTGGACACCCACTCTCTGACTCACCCTCAGGACCAGACCAGCCCACAGACTGGATTAGCATCAACAAAACTCTCTGTCTCTCTCCACATATGATCTGCTGTCATCCACATTCCTTTATTATTATCTTTGCTTCTATGTCACATTTTATTTATTTAACATTGTATTTTAAGAATAAATTCGACCTGTTTTTGTAGTTTTGCCCATTGTTTCCGTAGGTAACAATAAGACTATTCTGATCCAGATAACTGCTGGTAACGTTGCTGGAGTCAAACACGGCAAGAAACATAAGCAGTAAAGTAATCGTGCATGTTTTAAACAAATCCCCCAGATCAGTCGAAGAAAAGCCAACAATAAAAGCATCATCCAAACTGTCCACCATAAACAGTCATCGCAGTTTATCACTGGTGAAATGAGGCGTTCCAACCATTTGCAGTCAACATGTAAGCAGTGCCTGCACATTGGTTTTATGAAAGAGGCCACTGTTGGATTGTTTACAACCTGTCAGATCATCTCGCTTGTTTTGGTCGCCCCATTAGAAAGTATTTCCAGATCTCAGTAACTACTTTGGTGAGTCCAGTAGAATAACATGCAGTGCATAACGAGACCTGGAATTATCATGTAGGTGTGAATTGAGTGGATTTACTTTTTTAATGGTTTTTCTCTTTTTGCTTGTAGCTGTTTGCAGTATTCATTGCAAATAGCAGAAATTAGTTATGCCAGAGCATCATTTAGCAAACTGCTCACATTGTTTCAACAAATGTGCTACAAGAATTCAGCAGCTTCCTTCCTGAATTAAACATAACTTTATCATTTCCTGCAGCAAAGGTTTGTATACTCTTTGCATTCTTCCATCTGTGATATCCTTGCCCTTAAAAACCTTCCTTTAATGCTCTCATGCACAGACTGACGAGTGATTTGCAAGGAGTGGTTGTTAATTCTGAAAGTTGACTCTTAATGGCTTATAGCAGCATCAATCTCCCTATTCTTGGTGCCATTTCTGTTTTTATTTTGATGGATGTAAATAGCTATAAAGGACATCGCCATTCTTAATGCCACTTACCAGGATTGATTGGTCAGCTGTTTCTCCGCTGGTGGAAAAAGCAAGCACTTAGTACATCACCAGAGCTAATTGAAAGGAGACAGGTGGGACAGAGGTCTGAACCTGGACTAGTAGTCTCCCAGTGTTAAAGTTAGCGTTGTCAGGATAAGGATTTATCAGACCAGACAACCATTTTCCTCTCATCGACAGTCAGGTGCTGATGCTTCTTATCTCACTGTAAACGCCTTGGGCAGTTTACCATGGACAGGAGTGCTACCCCTCATGCTTGTCTGTTGTTATACCCTATACAGACAGGACTGCACCGGATTGTGTGCTCAGAAATTGATTGCTGTATCCCACAATTGTACTGTGATGTTAGGTGTCGTACTCTGGGCTTTTGATGGCTTGTTATGGCCTGAGGCGCTCAACACCCCCCCACATTCATCTTCCAAGGGCAGTCTCCCTAAATAGCAAGGGTTTTGAAGAGGTGCATATTGGGCAGCTTTGTGATTGTCAAAGCTCTTGGCAGCCACCAACAACCCTGTAAGAATCCATTTGCATGCAGAGAAACTCTAGAAATGCATTTGTTTTTGCATAAGCAATCTGTCCCCATTTTTGGCCACTGAGTGAACATTTTACCTCGGAAGTCTGTCTGATGAAATCTTTGAGACACAAACCAGATTTGAAGTCACCTCTGTCACCTGTGGGCCCTACCTGAGGCCATGTTGTTTTTATTCTTGCCCTGCCGTCACGTAGTGTTTTCAGCGTTCACCTCAGTGCACCACGGTGTGAATGTCACTGTGTCGTATGTCATCGCCACAGATAGAAGTCTTGCGTTTTTATCTGTCATGGACTAGTGACTCACAACCAGAACAAACCAGAGCGACTGGATTGTTTCACTCTCCGACGGGTTGCAAAAACAAAATTCCAATTCAAACTTCGGCTGTCATGTGATTGTTCATCCTCTTATCTCTCATCACATTCCTTGTTTTTAGGTATACTCAATTACAGCAGACTCCAGCCACGCTGTAATGTCACAGTGAAACAGCATTTCGGAAGTGTCTTCCGTCCTCAATTTAATATATTTGTTGAAAGTCAGTTTATGGAAGTGAATATTTTGGATGGAGAGTTTACGCACTGCAACATTATGATCACGAAGTAAGAGTAATGGCATTTTAATAGTCAAACACAAGGTTCTTGTCAGGTTTGTGCAGCATTTGTCAAATGTATTTTCATCTGTTCAGTGTGTGATTTGAAGCTGTTAAATCTTAATTTTGTAATGATACAATGTAACTTCAACATGTCACATGTCACGTCTCATGGCTTTAAACTCTTCCTTCACCCATCCCCTTTGCCTACTTTTGTCTTTTATGTCTTATGTTGGGGTAATGCGACTGACACCAGTAAGAAATTGCAGCTTTCATCTGCACTTAGTTGCATCTGAACTTCATAGAAAAAAATATATATACATGCACATCTGATTGCAGCTAATTCAGATTGTCCTTAAAAAAGAGGTGTATCTGTAAGCAACAAAGCTCTGTTTGGTTCCTTTTCTGTAATAACCCTCCAGATATAATGGGAAGCATTATGTCGAGATAGAGCATAATGACTCAGGGTAATTCGCTTTTTACCGAATATTACAGAATGTGTTCTCCCAGCTCTTTCTCTGTCTTTCCCTTCCAGCTAATGTTCTGTTGTGTCTAATCAATGGCAAGGCCATAGTAATTTGGTTTGATTGAAATCCCTCTAGGATAAAAACATCATTAGTGCAAAAAGAGGAATACATAAAAAAAAAAAAAAAAGAAACAGATCAGAAACAAAAGTGTTTTTAATTTTCCATCCCACGGGGAAATGGCCATATGTAGCAGTGCTGATGATAATTGGTGGTTTGTTGATAATTGCATCATGTCTCTTTCTCTGCATATGTTAAAGCACAATTTGCATGCATCACACATTGCCATTAGATTGATGAATTAATAATGTTGTAATGGTTCGTTTCCTTCTGTCTGGCACACACAGCGTCTCTCTCGCTCTTTCACACTCGCATGCTTCTTTCTTCTCACTTTATTATTTTCTCTTTTTGTGTCTTTCTCTCAAGATGAATTTAACCCTGAAGTTCCCAAACTGGAGAAAAGTGTCAGTGGCAGCAGCCCATCACGTGACCGCCTTCTTCTCACCGTGGCGATGCTGCTCGTGTCTGCCGTCCTTTTGTCCTAGCGTCTGTCGCCACGAGTGACACTTCATGCATAGCTGGACCGCCTTGTCCAAAGGGCTTTGTATCCACCTACTGCAAATTTCTGATGTGTAAGCTGGCAGAAACAGAGAGGAGAATCAAATAAAGATGCAACAGAGCCACAATAAAAATAAAAAAAGACACAATCTTTAAATTTAACTTAGTGGACTTAAAAAAAAAAAAAAAGGAGAGAGGCCTTTTTGCTGTCATATTTACACCTGTGTATTTTGACACACCATGTGTTCTTGAACGTCATTATCATTTGAATACCACAGCAGGTGTGTTTGCCACAAAATGGAGGCCATAAGTACAGCCAATGTTTAGAATCAGACTTCTGTGCTCCTAGCAGCCGACAGGCAAGTGAAAAATGGTTGGATGTAGACTACACACTGTTATTGTAGCATGGCACCTATGGACCTGAAGCTGCACTGTCTTCAGCTGATAAAAGCAGGGTTTTCTGTGACTGTAAGTTTTGAAGAAGGAAGCAAATGTAACAGGAGCGGATTTGCAGTGGGTTGTTAGGCCTCGGACTGCGGACCCAGTATGCTGATGGATGAAACTCAGCTCTGATGTAGTGAAAAGCAAGCTTGACTCTGGAACTGAACTGATCTTACCTGGGCCAGAGAGGATATTTCTATAATCAGATGAGAACTGCTGCCACTGTCCCAGACACTGAGGAATGTTTTCACACTGGAGTGAGGAAGCTGCTGTAAGAGCCCAATGTGTTTCTTAAGAAAAGAGAAAGACTTTGTGAGGATATCTGTGGGCCTTTCAAGAATCCATTTTCTCCAGACATCAAAAACACCCCTGGTTTTGTGATAGGTTCAGATGCAAAGCCTGTGTTTCTTAGAGGATAGTGAGTGCCCTCTCAGAACTAGTCTTTTGTCTGTATTTCCTGCCTTCACACTGTAACAACCCTAGAAAAATACAGACCCCGGACTAGTAATTTGACGGCACTTAGATGTGGTAGATGTGTGTTTTGTTCCGATGCATTTACCTTCAGCACTTCGCCTAGATTTTCCAGATGTCAAACTCCTCCACCACCGCAATCAGCAGAGTCATTCAGAATACCACTAATTTACAATTCTTAAAAACCTCTCTCAGCAGCAAGTTCCCTTTTAATTCCAGAAATCCCCGTATATTCCTTTTCCACTTCAGAGGTTCCCAGCCAATCAGCGCTGATGGCCACAGTCACCATGGAAACGACCCCATACAGTCGCCAGAGTGCGGCAGGTGCCTGAGGAGAAAATGTGCTTTGAGTAACGCTGCCGCCATTTTGTTACAAAAAAAAAAACAACAACAAAAAAAAAACAACAAACAAAACAAAAAACAGGTGTGAATGTACAAATAAGAAGTTCACTTTTTTATATTGTAATCCAGGACAACGTAGGCTGGCATTAATCAGATCACAATGTTGTGCTTTTTTTTTTTTTTTTTTTTAATTCACTTTTCAAACATATTTATTTTAAAGTATATTATTTATCTACCTAATTAGTGTGCATTTGTAGGCCTTTGCTCAATAAGCTATTGTGCCATTTTTTTATTCTTTTTTTTAAACAGTGGAATTTTTACTGCAGCGTTTTGCTTGTGTAGATAAATAGTGGGATGTAACTCAGCCTGACAAAAAGAGAGGGTTATTGGTGTTGACTAATCTGTAGGGACATACACTCAGTAACCCTACTGTCATGTAACAGATAAATGCTAACCACGTTATGTTGCTGAAGAGCATGTCATAAACCAACTGTGAATGCACAGACAGAGCCGATGTTGATGGAGGGGCAGTATTTCTCAAGTGCTGCACTTGAAACAACGGAGTCTGCATTGTAATGTATATTTATAATACATGCCGGTTGTTGAATGTGCGTGTGTGTGCGTGTGAGTGTGAGTAAGGGAGTGTGTGTCTGTGCATGTGTGGGAGCGAGCAAGAGGAAAAAAACAAAACAAAACAAAAAAACGTCTGCACATTTCTGTGCATATGTATGTAGAATGTGTTTGTCGCTTTTCGAGTATGTGGCATTTAGAAATTTCGTACCCGTTAAGGAGTCGTTTGTAGGAGCTGAATATGCAAGTGTGTATGAGAGAATGTGCTTTTCTGTAATGTTACTTTACGTTACGGGGTCGCAAAGCAGGTGACAACCACAAGAAATGTGTTTACCTTTCAAAAGAATGAATAAAAAAAGCTGTAAATTGAAACAAGAATGATTAAAAACAATGCCAATTAAAATCTTTTTGCAAATTTACTTTTGTCTATTTACTAATAAGTGACTAGACTGTGTCTTTACAGTTTCTTTTCTCTGCTTTTATCTATCTTTTTTTCTCAACAGTCACTCCCTCACCTTCACTCACCCTGAATTCACTTCTGTTTGCTTTTTTGAGCACTACATGAAAACAATGCTCTCCTACTTTCTCTCATAACCCACTTTTAGGCATGTTGGTTGTGAGGAGAAGTAAACAGACAGTACTCGTGCTGCACATACTTGTGCTGTAAAGCTATCACCCTTTCTCACATGGCCCATCCACACACTGCCTGGCTTCACTTTCACAAACACTTCTTCTGCCATAAAACATAATGACAGCATGGGGAGGGGAGTCACAGCTCCACATCTCCCACTCTATCCATCTCTGTTGCTCAAAAAAACACCTGCAAGCCATTCATGTCTCCACAACTCTGTCTCTCTGTGTCACTCGTCCTTCCCTTTGCCCCTGTCAGCTTCTTTCTAATCTTCATACACTGAACAGAAAGAAGCTGACAGCGAGGAGGGACGCATGTCTCACATGCACTAATGTATGTGTCAAAAAGGGACAGATAAGATTTTGTCTTTGATGTTATACATCAGGCCTGAAATCACATGAGGGAGAAAGAGAAAGAAGTAGAGCAGATTCTGCTGTCGGTTTGTGCTTTCCACATTTCAAGTGTGTGTGTGTGTGTGTGTTTCTGTGTCTGTGTGTGTAGAGAGCTTGTGCCAAGAAATTTTCAAAGTTAATTTAATATACTTTATGTGATTGACGATTGCCGTGATATAATGTGAGTCATATTTAACCAAGCAGGTTACAATGAAATGATCATGTCCATTGATGTCGGTTTCCCAGCTGTTCGACTGCTGTGAGGGAGCAGCTCCTGATTCTGTCTGACATTTGTGCATTTAGCTGACAGACTGATAATTGCTGAATATTACACTGGGTCCTGCCTTATAGTCCCCTGTCTTATAGGTTTTGACTTGCACAGAAAGGTTATAGTGTTTGGACACTGAGGAACAGTGAAAGTGTTTTGACTTCTGACAACTTAAACCATCATTTTGCAGGAAATCAGCCTGTTTCATTTGTGGCATACTCCTGTCGGGAAATGCTTATGTTCAGTTCGTGCATAAATGAAACATTAATTGATCTGCTTACTCTTCAGATGGGCTGCTGAGGAGTGTTGCCATTGGATTAAAGTTGCTTACCTTTCCCTGTTCCGTCGACACAGAGCCTCACGTTTCAACTGTGCAACAGAAATCTAACAAGTGCTCTGTCCACACTCTAACTAAGGAAGACATTCCATTAGCAAGAGAAGATGACCTCTTCTCTGTTTGGAGGCATATTATCGTTTTCTGAATCATTTACTGTGAGATAAGCCATCTGTAGCACGCACAGGCCCGTGCTGTCGAGAAGAATTCCCCTGACAACCTGCACCGTCTGCCCAAAACAATGAAACAGATGCCTACCCCTTAGAGAACTTGTTATAGCTCAGGACATCAATGAGACTATCACTTTGACTAGTGCTGCTAGTGTTCCTTGGAAGCTCCTATTTCAAGTTTAGGAGTCATAAAAATGAGTTGTGGCTCATTCAAATGTCTCGGCACTTAAAATGATCTAATGATCAAAATTTTGTTCTTGTGTTTTATATTTGGAATAGAAAGAAATCTGGCAAATCCATTTGTTGAAAACTCACTACACCCCCCCACCCCCACCCCACACACACACACACACATAAACACATCAGAGGTTGCTCAGTGGAGAAAAAGAGGCAGGAACTGCATCGCCAACTTTTTGATTTATGGCCAACCTGAGCAACCTTTTATTCCAAAAGTTGTACAAATATGACGACCACACATTAAACAAAGAGGAAACATATATTGATCTCTGTTTACACAAAATGCTCCTCCCTTCACAGTTTATTTCCTTTGGTGCTCAGCTTGTACGGTCTGTGGTTGTTTTGTCTTGAAAAGTGTAATCCAGGATTTCTGCAGAGCCTTTTTCTGTCTGTATTTGGACTCGTTTGAAGCAGGTTTTCTCACTGTCATGCATTGACAGTTGCTCCTTTCTGGCTTCTTTTTTTTTTTAAATTTATTATCACTGCCCTGTTTTGGGAAGCCTTTGTCATGGATTCCTGGATTATTTTTTAACAGCACTTTGAGGTGGCATACAACCATGAATTTATTGTGTATATCTGTGTATTGTAGTGTGTATTGTATTGTAGTGTACGTGTGTTTGCTTGTATGTGTCAGAAATACATACCACAAAAAATATAATGACCTGTGGGGGAAAGAAATCTCAAACATTTAATATGCCACAGCACATACAGTGCAACATATTTGTATCAAATCACTGTAACCAACTAAACTACTTTCCACCCATAGGTGTCGCCAAAGGCTTCTTGCATTGTGATGGAACAGGCAATGGGATGCATCTGTGAGGCATTATGCAATAGATTTACTACGTGTGTTTGCCTATAAGATAAAAACTGAATATGGTTTAAAAAAAAATGATGACAACACTGATTTGATTTGTGCATTATGTGGTCTGTACAGCTTGGAGAGGTTTAGCTATTTTTGTTTATCTAAGTAGGTTTGAATTATGGGTTAGGCTGTTGAAGTTCCATAGGAATAAAATTTAATGTCTTCCTAGACTCATTCAGGGAGTTTAGCGTGACATCACCGTTGCTCCAGTTTGATTCATGTTTGATGGTGCTGCCTGTGAAGGTGCTCTGGGGCGGCCTGGATCCAAAACAACATGATGAATCAGTAAAGAAAGTTAATAGAAAGAAATAAGGTTTTTTACGGCCGTCAGAGGCCACGCAGGGCAAAATAAAAATAACTTAACAGAATATTGTCTCTTATGTAACAGCTGGAGGGATGAGCTGACCTACTGCACTTACAATTTTTTTCTCAATTCTTTCAGATTATATTAGTTCAAGAGTGCGGACGATATTAATGCTATTTCTGTTTTACATGGAAATCCTAAGTTTATTTTATTGTCTTAGTCTGTGAATACTTGGAACAGGTTTGTTGTTTGTTTTTTGCTCTGTTATTATTGGACACAGACAAAATGTTCTTTTTGCAGTTCACATACAATTATGTCAGTTCGAAAATGGCCCGATTCATCACTCAGGGCTGTAACTACTATTGAAGATAATATTAATGTTTGTATTTCACAACCTGTATGGATATTGTATGATCTGATTCCAGGCTTACAGCAAGAAGGTTCTGGGTTCAACTCTCTGGGCTTTTCTCTGTGGAGTTTGCCTGTTTCTCCTGTGTATGCATCAGTTTTCTCTGGGTACTCCAGCCTCCTGTTACAATCCAAAGACCTGTTGTTTGGGGTTAGGTTGATTGGTGACTCTAAATTGCCTATAGGTGTGAATGTGAGTGTTTGTCTCTGTGTGTCAGCCCTGTGATAGAGTGGGGATTTGTCCAGGGTCACTTTGCCCACTGTGACCCTGAACTGGAATAACTAAGCAGTATAGAGAATGGGAAGATGGGCATTTCCCCTTATAAAGATCTGTTTACCAGTACCTATAAAGCTGACTAAATACTTTGCTACATTTGGGCAAAAATAAATGTATTTCCCATAATTTGAATTTCTCAAACATTATTGGATTTACACAAGCAGCAGGATAACTGTGTTTATTCTCCAATTCATCTGAACTGAAAGGAAATAAACTCCTGTGTAAATTAACTGCGATATCACTGAGTGAACCCTAATAATCTCACTTCTTTAGCTGCAGTATGTACCTGTTACCTGGTTTCAGGTAGTGTCTCAGATATGAAGCGCTAAAATCATCCTAATGGGACCTCTTCAAATCTCCCCAGGATTTGATTTGACACTCCTCCAGCTCCAAGTCACGGTGAGTCAACTTTGTTCCTCCGCAGACAGGAACTGACCCAGGTGGGAGTTTGCACTAAGGTGAGGAGACACTGGGAGATCCAAATTGACATCATCTAATCCCCTGGGAAAAAGGATGCCAGCTCCCTCAACAAAGACGATGGCAGTATTGGAAAGGATGATGTAATAGCCTGCTGTCGGCATAATCAAGTTATCAAGGCAGGTAAGCACGAAACCATATGTTAGTGTTCACTTGATTATGTGAATAATTGACCCTGAGAGCAACAAGTATTTACTTAAAATAATAATAGAGCTTTCTTTAAAGAGGCAAAAACTTATTTAATAGTCGTGTTGGGTCTAAATTAAATGAAAATGTCTAATTTTACAATGGCAGCCTGCTAATTTAAGGTTTTATGAGACAGACTTTCTTGGACATGTTGGTAAGAAAGGCAGCAAATGTGAATGTGCATCTTAATTAGAATGACGTTAAGCTTCCTACAGGGCTTTGCTTTTGCGCACATTAATTTGGGCCCCTGCCAATCCTCTCCAGATCAGTTGACTAATGTGTTGACAAGTGGAGGAAAGTTATCGCAGAATATCAAACAGACCACATTTACCATCTGTAGCAGCCTCTAGTACTAGCAGCAACAGCATGTCTGAAAATGTTGTGGATTTGATTGTAACCCTGGGCTAAAAGGAATTGAGGTAGATATGAGGGAGCAATAGCACAAAGATTGTATTCCCCCAGCTGAAGTCTTAAATATAAATTTACATTTGTAACCATATCCGTGAATTCAGAGTCATGTAACCTTCCGTTTTCTGATGTAAACCGTTATCTTTTTTCCATTTAAAGAGGCTAAAGCTTCTTATGAATTATAGAAAACACATGTGAACTCTGCTGAAAGCAGGAACAACACCCTGGCCCTCTCCCATGGGTGAGTATATTAATGGAAGTAAGATTTATTATGCTTTAACTGCAGCTCTTGACTGCAACACATCCTTCTCTGCATATTGTATGCAGAGAGAAATCAATGAGTTTCCAACCAAATGAAAACCCAGTCTCACAAATTCCCACCATGGAATATTATATCTTTTTAATAGGGTTTTTTTTTATTCCCTCTAGCTTTCACTTGTTTCTGCCTCTTGTCTCCTCTTCCTTCCTGTGTTGTTATGATTTATCACGCTTTTTTTCTAATTTTCTCCACATATCGCCCTCCGCTCTGCCTGTGGCCATGTGTCATCTGTGTTCAATCTTTCTACCATCAAGTTGCATTTCCTGTAACCCTTTTTAACCCTTGTCTTCATTTTAGACAGTCGTAACCTCCGTCCCGTCTCCACACTCTTCCCTAATCACGACCACCCTCCTCCTCTTCCTCCCTCCAGATTTAACTGTAATCCCTCATTTCTGGTTGCTACATTTGCACAGCACTCAACAGCTGGGGACCAACACACAAAAACCAACCATGGACCTTGTGCATGTGCATGTGTGTGTGTTTGTGCAGATCTGCACATGTGCCCACACTTTGGGCATCTGGTCAAACTTAAGCCCACGAGTAGCTAATGCTTGTCTCCAAAAACATGAAAGGCTGAATGATTCAGGATATTGCAGAATGACACAAATAAGTTTCAAAGAAAAAGATTATACCGTCTAAAATTTACAGAAGCTGCAAAGAGAGAACATCTTGTCTGGTTTGTAAACAAATTTTTAAAAAGGAAAACCGGTCTCAAGCTGATGTGTTTTATTACCAGGAGCCTGGATCCAAGGCTAAAAATTGCTCTCTTTTAAAGTTCAATGTAGAGGCTCTCTTCATAACTTTATCAAAAGACACATCCTGGAGCCTCTTCACTCATAGACCTAAGAGACCTATTTCATAGAGTATACACAAGTTGTCAAATGTTGTTAATGTTGTTTTGTATGAAATTAATTTTGACAGAAATAAAACCAATTAAACTAATTCACATAGAAAAGTAAACAAGGCTGTAAGTCTACAACCATGCCTCAGGATCCAGGATGGTAAAGGCTAATGAGACACAAAGGTATTTTGTGCTAAATGCTAACACAAACATGCTAATAGGCCTAGAAAAAAGAATGGTATTGGTGGGTGCACCACAGTGTGTGTGTTATAAAATTATGAATTTAATTTTATGGAATCTGTCCAATAGTTAATGAGACATGTCAATTAAAATGGCAAATGTCAACCTAGAGGAAAACTCAGGGGATTATCAAGGTCTGTAGGATCCATCTTTAGGGAATCATGAATATTGGTACAAAAAGTGGGCCCTTCTATTGTGATTCATTCAGTAGTTGTAGAGACATTTCAGTGTCAACCTAAGTAGTGGAAAGAGCAAGTCATGCTGCTGGTGTAGCTTAAATAACAAATCCCCCCTCATGTCAAATATAAGCATAATGTTTTACACCTTCATAAATATATATTAAACCATATAAATATGAATTGAACTACACACAATCAGGTAACATGAATATTTCATGGGGGATTTTTGGTTGATTGACACATCTATATTGTCATATGCATTTTTGGGCGTTTCAGTGACTAAACTCCCCCGACTGATGACAAACTTCTGATATCAAAGGGCATTTTATTAAATGGTTAAGCCTGTTGCATGTCATAATTATATTTTGCATCTTGTGTAAGCCTGTGTCATGTCCACTTACTTCACCTGACTGCTTCAGATGTCACAAAGTACCTTGACTCACATCCCTCAGGGCATTTTTTCCCAAATGTCATACTGACAAACTAATTCAGCTTTATAGGCCAAGTGTGTAGGACATAGAGCAGCAGAATTTGGTACAGCAGCTGTCAGTGGGCTTTGCAATCACCAAGAAAAAGAATAAGAAAACAAAAGACACAAAAGAAGCTACAATTATGAATAATAATCTATTTCTTATTCTGGAGCATAATCTTTGCGTCAATGGCCAAAGACTGGTGAAGACTGGTGAGGCTTTCAAACGAAGTGAAACAGTGACACCACATTTCTCCAATATAAATGCACATTGAAAGTTCTATTTATTACCCAGCCACATCCTGAAGACTTTTCAAACACTGAGTTTATTTTTTTATAGGTAGGTATAAATGTTTTTGTTATTTTGGATTAGCTTTGTATCAATACTGTGTTTACAGAGTTTGCAGCGGTTCCAGATTGTGCTCCATGTCCTACGTACAAATCACCGTTTTGCCCCAGATGGCAGCTCATATTTACGAGAACCCAAACATGACATGAACGCAGCATGACTGTTGGTAGGAAGCCAGCAGAGGTCCACTCTTTAACAAGCTGCACCTGTGTCTAATCTAACCCCTGCCTTCATACTGCGGCTGTGAATTTCACCAAATATTGAGGAAGACATGGACTGAAACATTACGCAACGTTTACTTTACACACTACACACGCAATACTGCGACATATGTTGTGTGTTTCATATAGTAAAACCCCTCCATCCCACAGTGCACCATGAGGCCTACGTGTAAAAATGCAACCAATAAAATCAATACAGTCAACAATCACACCCTTTGAGCAAACCCCTTAACTGATATCTCATTGATTTACACTTTAGAAAGATTGGCTCAGTCCAACATCTTTAGGCATAAACTCAACAGGTTTTAAACAGTAGCAAGGGTAGGTGTGTTGGATGGCACATCAACAATGACAATTGTTGATGGTTTGCCAAGTAGAGTCTATGTGGGTGGGAGACTTGTCCTGTGGGAGACTAATCCCATCTAAGACTGCCTTAAATGTAATTTCATTGTGAATAGAAGCAAAACAAAGTAAAATATAGAGACAATGTCATTAGCAACACGTAAGCAGTTGGTTTTAAGGTGACGTAAGGGGTTTACCAAGAATGGGCCATTTTTGGTGAATTCCCTAGGGCTCCATTGTAAGAACTCTTCACTCACACTGTTATATTTTTGTGAAATGATACAAACATTGCTCATATAGACCCTCAAACCCAACATGACCCACTTTTTGTTCCCTTGGGGTTCAGGTTTTAGTGGGATGGCAAGTCCAATAAGCGAGACACAATGAATTTTAAAGCAAAGACAATTTACATGTTACACTAAATCTTAGATAGTTTAACATGGCTATATGATTAGAATGTACAGCAGAAGGCATTTGTTCCTCTAAAATACTCAAATCAATTATATTACAATAAACTAGTCAACACTAACCTATATACACATGCATTATACAGAGGTTAACATGGCCTTAAGCTTTTACCCTTAAGTAGAGGTGAGGAACAGGGAGAGGTCTAATAACACACATTATCAGTACAAACAAGGATCATGAGACAACGGGCCCCTGGGCACAGACATGGCAAAGGCCCCCAAAAGTCGTGTAAGATTATGTAATGTTAAAATGCTACTTCAAACTTTAATGGAGTATTCTTTTCTATTAATGTAGTTTCTAATGGATTTAACTGTTTTACTTCAAATATGTTATTTTTATGAAGAATACTAACGACTGGCAAGCATTTCTTATCCACTAGTTTCAATACAATATAAAATATGAAACTTTGTAGTTAATGACCCAGAACAAACCTCACTCCCACTGTGGTATGGAGTCCCAGAACGACCCCAAGCATTGCTGAATATTTCCAGGCATAGCCTCAGTTTATCCCCATACAACTAATGCTGCTATCCCCAGCTACTCCCTAAGTGCTTTTTCACTTTGAATGGAAATCTATGTAGATAGTTATTAAAAGACCTTAGCTGGCCTTTTATCTGTAATCAACAAGCATATATATGGGAAGTCCACAACTCTGACCTTTGCCCAGACATTTATGGGGATAAGTCCTCAAAGGCCATGGCAATGTGTTATGAAATCAAAACACACACATCTGTAGCATTGTGTGATGCTTTAAATAAATGGAAATTCAAAGAGCAAATGGAGTCGATGCAGTGTGACTAAAAAAGAAGTATGTGTGTGGTATGTCTGGGTTAGTGGGGACATATTTGAGTGAACTGAGTGCAAATGTCTACGTGCGTGCGTGTGTGTGTGTGTGTGTGTGTGTGTGTGTGGATACATGCTCAAGGCAGTGCTTATTCAACAGAATGAAAACAAGTCAGAACATGGTTACATGGTTCACCTGTCCTGGCAAAGCTGTTACACAATCACCGTGCAGTTAAAAACTGATCACAGTCAGGCGGAATAAAAACAACCCAGAGGAGCAGCTGATGTTCTCCTAATTATTAGCTCTTCTCATTTCACATCATTAACACTTAATTAGAGGTAGCATTAGCAATGGTATGCTAAAACTGTGTTAAAGTTTACATAAGAAGTATTCCAAGATATTGGGATATTCAACATCACACTTTCCAATTTTTTGTTGTTAATTTGATCATCCCATCTAGCTGTCAGCAAACACGCGAAAAAGCATTTTTCACCACAGAACATTTGAATTACTTTCTTTACTTTTTATCTTCTTTTCCTTTCGGCTGCTCCCTTCAGGGGTCGCCACAGCGAATCATCTGCCTCCATTTAACCCTATCCTCTGTATCCTCCTCACCCACACCAACTATCCTCATGTCCTCCTTCACTACATCCAAGAACCTCCTCTTTGGTCTTCCTCTAGGCCTCCTTCCTGGCAGCTCTAACCTCAGCATCCTTTTACCAATGTATTCACTGTCCCTCCTCTGAACATGTCCAAACCATCTCAATCTGGCTTCTCTGGCTTTTTCTCCAAAACATCTAACATGAGCTGTCCCTCTGATGTCCTCATTCCTGATCCTATCCATCCTCGTCACTCCCAGAGAGAACCTCAACATCTTCAGCTCTGCTACCTCCAGCTCTGCCTCCTGTCTTTTTCTCAGTGCCACTGTCTCTAAACCAGACAACATAGCTGGTCTCTCCACTGTCTTGTCCACCTTTCCTTTCATTCTTGCTGACACTCTTTTGTCACACATCACACCTGACACTTTCCTCCACCCGTTCCAACCTGCTTGCACACGTCTCTTCACTTCTTTTCCACACTCTCCATTGCTCTGGACTGTTGACCCTAGTTAAAAATCCTACTTAAAATCCTCCACCTTCTTCACCTCTGCTCCCTGTAACCTCACCGTTCTACTTGAGTCCCTCTAATTTACACACATGTACTCTGTTTTCCTGCGGCTAACCTTCATTCCTCTCCTTCCAGATGAAACCTCCACCTCTAGATTTTCCTCCACCTACTCCCTGCTCTCCCTACAGATGAGAATGTCATCTGCAAACATCATGGTCCACGGAGATTCCTGTGTAACCTCATCTGTCAGCCTGTTCATCACCACAGCAAACAAGAAGGGGCTCAAAGCGGATCCTTGGTGCAGTCCCACCTCCACCTTGAACTCCTCTCTCACCCCTACAGCACACCTCACCACTGTCTTACAGCTCTCATACATGTCCTGCATCACTCGAACATACTTCTCTGCCACTCCAGACTTCCTCATACAAAACCACAGCTCCTCTCTTAGCACCCTGTCATACGCTTTTTCCAAATCTACAAAGACACAATGCAGCTCCTTCTGGCCTTCTCTGTACTTCTCCATCAGCATTCTCAAAGAAAATATTGCATCTGTGGTTATCTTTCTTGGCATGAAACCATACCTCACTTCATCCTTACTGATCTTTGCTACTTCCTGCTCCACAACAGTTACCTCTTCTACTCTATGCTCTCTAACATTTTCCTCATTCAACAACTCTTCAAAGTATTCCTTCCATCTTTCCATCACACTTGTGGCACCTGTCAACACATTTCCATCCCTGTCCTTAATCACCCTAACCTGCTGCACATCCTTCCCATCTCTGCCTCTCTGCCTCGCCAACCTGTACAGATCCACCTCTCCCTCCTTAGTGTCCAACCTATCATACAAATCCTCATACGCCCTTTGTTTGGCCTTTGCCACCTCTACCTTCACTTTACGCTGCATCTCCCTATACTCCTGTCTGTTCTTTTCTGTCCTCTCAGTGTCCCACTTCTTCTTAGCTAACCTTGTCCTCTTAACACACTCCTGGACTTCGTCATTCCACCACCATGTCTCCTTATCTGCTTTCCTCTTTCCAGATGACACACCAAGTACCCTCCTACCTGTCTCCCTGATCACTTTAGCTGTAGCTGTCCAGTCATCTGGAAGAACCTCCTGACCTCTCAGAGCCTGTTTCAGCTCCTCCCTGAAAGCCACACAACACTCTTCCTTTTTCAACTTCATCACTTGGTCCTCTGCTCTGCCCTTTCCTCTTCATCTTCCTCACCACCAGAGTCATCCTACACACCACCATCCTATGCTGTCTGGCTACACTCTCCCCAGCCACTACTTTGCAGTCACTGATCTCTTTCAGGTTGAAACATCTGCCAAGATGTGATCAACTTGTGCGCTCCTGCCTCCACTCTTCTATGTCACCCTATGCGCCTCCCTTTTCTGTAAAAATGTGTTCACTACAGCCATTTCCATCCATTTTGAGAAGTCTACCACCATCTGTCCTTCTGCATTCCTGCCCTTCATACCAAACTTACCCATCACTTCTCGTCACCTCTGTTTCTGTTTCACCTCACCAACATGTCCGTTGAAGTCTGCCCCAATCACCACTCTCTCACCACAAGAGATGCCCTGAATCACCTCATCCATCTCCCTCCAGAATTTCTCCTTCTCTTCTAACTCACATCCTACCTGTGGGGCATAACCACTGACAACAGCTTCAGACTCATCACCCTATCTGACACTCTCTCCACCTCTAGAACATTCCTAGCAAACTCCTCTTTCAGGATAACTCCTACTTCATTCCTCTTTCCATCCACACCATGATAAAACAGCTTGAACCCTGCTCCTAATCTACAGGCCTTGCTACCTTTCCACCTGGTCTCCTGAACACACAAGATATCCACCCGTCTTCTCTCCATCATATCAGCCAACTCTCTAGTTTTCCCTGACAAAGTTCCTGCATTCAAAGTCCCTACTCTAAGTCCTACACTCCGCCCTTCCTCTTCTCTCTTTGCCCACGAACACGCCTTCCTCCTCTCCTTCGACCAACAGCAGTCCAATTTCCACTGGCACCCTGTAAGTCAACAGCACCAGTGGCGGTCGTTGTTAACCCAAGCCGTGACCGATCTGGTATGGAAGTCATATTTGTGATTCGCATGTTTGATTTGGTTTAACTTTTACGTCGGATGCCCTTCCTGATACGATCCTCTGCATTTACCCGGACTTGGGACCTGCACATGAATACACTGGATTGTGCCCCCTTGTAGTTGCATTACTTTCTTTACTCTTCTATTAATATTATTATTATTATTATTGTTATGCAGTAGTTAGTAGGTAATTATTGTTCTCTACATGACTTTATGCTGCTGATCAAGACAACAGGCTCACACCAAATAATAGCAGATCACCACAATAGCAGTACCCACTACCCTGCTGGCCAACACAGACACTGATTAATCCTTGACTAATACGATTTTTCGCTGGAACAGTGAAATTTGCCAATAGCTACAGGATGATTTAGAGGACCACACTGGGATGAGCCCCTCATATCTCCTCAAATGAACATAGCTTACTGTAGATGCACTAATACCTCCTTGAAGCCCATTGGCGGAACCCTAAATGAGGGCGCATCATCCCAAATAGTATCCATATGTATCAGCCCACCAAGAGGGTGGGTCCAGGTTCCAAACAGATCATCCAGCTGTTATGCCAGTTGTGTGGTAAACACAGCAAGGATTAGCCCTTGCTCTTAAGCTAGGAGATAATGATTCGAAATGGTCCAGAGTCAGAGGTCGATTGCATGTGTCCTGTTCTGTGGGTGGGATAATATGCTTTGTGTATCCTGTCTGTTTTCAGAAATAGAAAGACCTCTGCTCCAGTTTGGTGATGAGGCATCCTGGCTGAAGTGGAAGTGCAGTAATGTATGGTACAGGTAACATGTACAAGCAAGCACATACACAAATCTCACATATACTGTACATATATTTAGTATGCAGCACCTAATTCACATCTTTTTCCCTCTCATGATGACAGAGAAATATCAAGTGTGACCCTTATGGGCATATCCCTGGATAAAGTGTATAATTCACACCAGGTCATATGAGGTCTTTACTGATATTATGGATATTAATGAGAGCTCCAATGTATGAGTACTGCTTAGCCCATTATGGTTGGCTGATGAATATGACCTTAACTCCCCTCAGATATTAAATACAATTGCATTATATCTGCAGACCGGAAATAATAATTGTCTAAATATAAGTCTTAATTCATAAAGCAGCATAGCACCTAATAATCTGCAGTGAAGGTTGTGAATGATATTGTAGTTTTAGACAAGAAACAGAGCTGTTCAGTTTTCAGTTACTGATTTGTCTGATAATGATAATCATACTATAGCTTAATATAGGATAGGCTTTATGTGGGTTTTTAAATATGACTCACTGTATGAAATGTATTGGACATAGTTCGAATTGTTTGAGCTGTTGTTAATGGAGTGCTCCAAGGTTCAGTGCTTGGCCCGTATTTATTCTCTCTTTATATAAATAATTTAGGTGATGATGCAGATGGAACTTATACTCATTTATATGCTGACAATGCAGTTTTATGTAACTATACACATCACTCATGGAGACACTTCCTAATCTACTGTCAGTGTTCAATATTTTACAGTCTCAGCTAACTCATTTCATTTCATTTCATTTCATGCATTGAATGCAGAAAAAAAAGTGAATGTCATTTTCTAAATCATGAAAACAAAAACACCACTGGCAGCATTATGACCACTCAAGGGAAGAAAATAGATGTCATTAGTTGCTATAAATATCTTGGTGTTTGACCTGGTGAATGTTTTTTAAGTAATATGTTCTAAACGTTGTGAAGAAACTGGAGCTGAAGTTAGGGCTTAACTTCAAACACAAGTCTTGCTTTTCTGTGGAATCCAGGAAAAGGTTGGTTGCTGCCACCTTCTCTCCAGTCCTTGATTATGGGAACCTGTTAATCTATATATATTAATGCACCAGAACAACGTCTTGGACATGTTTTGGAGTCTATTTAACAAAGTGCTATAAGACTTGTAACCAACTTAAAGCCATTAATGCATGATGGAGAGGTAGGTGTCTGTCTCTGTGTGTCATTTGAGTCATCAGTATATATTTATTAATTTAAAATGTCATTCCTCATTTCTTTGAAAACTTTCACAGAACTAATCTTCCAGTTCTAATCTTAGATCACACATATCTGCTGTCAGTCCCTAGTGTGCAGACAGAGAAAGCTTTCATGTTTTCACTTGGGCGAAGTTTGCAGAGAAATTAATTTTAAGAACTTGGCATCTCAGACTGAATTCAAGGCTATTGTATACTGCAATGATTTCTATAGCGATTGTCTCTGTTTTTAGCTTAGTTTAGCCTACATATACCTGTTTCTGTGTGTGTGTTTAAGCTTCTGTTACCCTGCCTGAAAGCTTGAATGCTTTGTAAGTTTACTTCACCACCATGTACACACTCATTAGTCTGTACATTTGATCAGGAATGGCAAACATGGTAAAGAGAATACCTGCTTAACATCAGTTTAGTAGTATTGTTGCTACTACCATGTTAGCATTCTGACATTAGCTTTTAGCTCAAAGCAATGTTTTGCACAATTGTTTGCTTTGTCATATTGAGTCACTTTCTGCTGAAAAACCAATGCAACAGACAGGATGTGTCTCACGCTCTGCTCACACAAACAGTTTTCCCTGCACAAACATGTTTCTTTTCAAAGACTATCCTTCATCCCTGAGGAGACAGTTAGTGAGCATGCATGTTCATGATGGGTTCATGTATTGTCATGTTACAACGAAAGACAGGAAGGTCTGTACCAACTAACCTTTCCTTGCTCAGGGTTACTACGCCCTAACAAACACAAGTGCTTGATGCATAGTGGTGAGAATGCACAGGAGGCCAGGCGGAAAGATGGATTTGGACAATAATGGATTCATAATGCCAGCAGGAGAATGCAGCCTGTGTAAGAATGATAGCTGAAAGCCAAGCCATTTTAGGGGGGCAGATCCATAATACAGAAATCCCAAGAGGCAGCACCTGCCTTTTTATACAGGCAAGAATACATGCACATTTTTTTTCCCAAGCACACACACACACACACGGAGGCACACACAGTATGTAGGGCCAGTGACGGCATTTGCTTTGGCGATGTGAGGTGCTGAGTGGGGCCCCTCTTGGGCTGAGGGTCTTTGTTCCTCTTTCATGGGCTCTGCTTTCCTCTGATGATGGCCCCATTGTCCATGCTTCCAGTGGACCTGCACCATTCAGGCCTGCTGATAAAGCCTCCTTTCACAAAACCAAAGCAAGGGAGGAATGAGGGAAAGAGGGAGAAAGGGGAGAGAAAGGCAGTGATGGAAGTGTGGAAAGGCAAAGGAGATGGGATGAAGAAACTCAGCAAGAAGCAGAGAGGGGTTAAAGGCAGGGGGAAAGGGTTGTGATGGAAGAGGGAGTTCTGGAAGGTTGAGCAAGGCTGGTGAGATTTTTAGAAGCTAGTTAAAAAACTGGAGTAGAGTATTTCAAGATGAATGAATTAAGGATCTTACTTGCTTCCTGCACCAGCTCCTCATGTGCTGATCTGAGATTAGGCATCAGGTAAACAGAAGCTCCTGTTTCTCCAGTCGTTTCAAGCCTGTTAGTCACACACTGTGCAGTCAAAATCAACACATATCCATTGTTCATTGCATGACCCTAAATGATTTTCCATAACAGCATGACACTGGAAAACTCCTGAGAAAAAAAAAAGTACTTGATGAGCAAGAGGACTTTTTTTTCCTGGACTTCAAGTAGCGTTCTGTGCCACCCTTAATGAGAGCTAACATGAGCACTTGACTCGCAGTACTGTTCAGCAAAACACTGCTTACGTAATTATGCAGATTTATTTTTTTATTTATTGTGTGTAACCATGCGACTAAACCAAACATGCCCTTTTTTGCCCAGAATGGCAGGGAAGGAGGAAGACAAGGGAAAAAAGTGACCGCTGTCATGCGGAGCCGGAGGGGATGCTGCTGAGAATGTCACACAGCATTCGGTCATACCAGCAGGGCTTGGCCTGGAGGCAGCCTCTTCCCTTTCTCTTCCACAGGATTAGAGGGGTGAGTAGTGAGCAGTCATCATGGTCATGCCTTTTTCACCAGCCTGCTACTCAAGTGCACACACTGAAAATGTGTAAGTAGAAAGTGGACAGAAGGGGTAAACAGTAGCTAAGTACCACAGAAAGACACAGACCGGGGCCACAGGCCGTAGACAGGGACAGGATGAGGCAGCTGGTCACTTCAGATGGTTAATGATCCAGTTGACTTTGACTCTGACTAACAAGAGACTAAAAATAACATACTTGAGCCGAGCAAGATATTAAAGCAGATTTGTCCATAAGATCTAATGAGGTCTTTCAGCCATTGAAATCTTTCTACCAAGAAGTCCATTAATCTGCCCTGAAAAGGATTCATCTAAAATTAGTTGTCCTAACAATGAGAACTGATTCTGTGCACTATTTTTGGATAAAACCTCATGACATGATGCATTGCAGCAGAGGTGGTCATCATAACATAATCTGTACTGAGCCCGTCTAGAACGTTCTATGTCAAAAAGCAATAGCTTGAAAACAGGCATCAGGCACGAATGCATTTTCATAACACGTAAAACAGAAGAAGTGGAGTCTTCTCACAGCGAGCTGGTCTGTGTCAGCATATGAAGAAGATGCCCTTACCGATACTGTGAAAAATAAATCAAAGCTGGTTTTCTCAGTTTGACATCTGAGGCAGTCTCATTTGGACTTTTTAAAACTTAAATGTTAACCACATCTGTGAGTGAAAACTAACAAACTGTGTCGCAGATCCTCATCAGAGGGAGCTCAAAGCAGCCTGGTACGTCATGGCATTTTAGATCTAAATAAAAAGTGAACTTTCAAAAGTGATGATTACAAAGCACTACCAAAGCCTCTGAGGGAGCATTAGCGTGCTAAAGCAACAAGCCATTTCAGGGCTGTGGTGTCCATGGACTTTGAATTTTCATTCTGTCATTTTTATTCCAATGACCTAACCCATTACACATTTGATATCTCACAGACTCGTCTATGTGCAGCAACATTCAGAGGGCCCGAATAGATTAAACAGGTATCAGGAATGGAGCTGATTATATGTGTAAAGCAAAGAGACCCACTAAATGAGCCTTGACATAAATCCCTGCACAAATACACATCATCTGAAAAAATTATCTGTGTTGCACACACTCAGATAAAAAGAAACATGTTCTGAATGGAGAGGGGGTTGCATATCCATAGGTTATGATGGTAATTACAGGAGGGCTTGAGGGGAGACAGAAAGTACTGAAACTGAGAAGCAAGTAAAGCCACAGGGAGGATATGTTTTTCTGAGTGGACATGAATGTGTTCGGGACTTCCATCCACGGAGCAACAGGCACCAAGACAAAACAACAAAGCAAGAAGAGAAAACAAGAAATGTGGAGGGAGGAGAGGAAAAAATGAAGAGATACAGAGTGTCAGAGGGAAAATAGAAAAGACAGTAAATGCATGGAAGAACTAATGTTTCTTCCAACTTTAAAGTCATCCTGACAGTTGTGGTACTGTGTGGTATGTGGATTTAAATAAATTATTATTATTTATTTATAAGATTCATTCAAAGGATATTTAAATTCAATCAACAAAAGCAGAATAAAGAATGTGAAGTAGAGAGACAGAAAGATTTGTGTGATTTGACTGAGGGAGATATAGCAAGATGGGGGAGGTTACGGAAGGCAGAGGGAGAGGGACAGAGCAGGAGGGGTAGGTTAAGTACAAATTTGGAACCACACAGGCCAACCACACGCTGAAAGACTGTAATTTGGATTTTCCCAGAATAGCCGGTAAACGAGGGAGAGAAGAGGGACGGAATAACATAAACTCTTTAGCAGCACGCAACACACACAATAACAACACACTCCCCAGGACACTCATCATATCTCAAACACACATGCATGTATATAGAGATACACATATGCACCTCTGTACTTGTATGTATCCATACAACCACACATGTGGGGGATTACAGAGTTGCATGTACAGAAATATAACACTGTATGCACAGATGATAAAGCTCTACATTATCTGTTAAAGCTTTAAAAGGAAATGTTCAAATTTCTGTGATAGATTGGTGACCTGTTCAGGGTGCACCCCTGCCTTTCACCCAAAGAGAGCTGGGACAGGCTCCCCGTCACCCTGAATTGGAATAAGTGGATATAGACAATGGATGGATGGATGTTCAAATTTCAGGAAAGATGCTTCTTGGCTTTCTAGTCAGGTCTTGGATGAGAAAATTGATACCACTATAATGTTTGTACACTAAAATTGAACCTTCAGCCAGTGGTAGGTTCATTTGGCTTATTATAAAACCTGAAAGTGGGTAAACATCGAGCCTGACTCTGTCAAATGTAAGGCTACCAGCCCCCATAAAGCTCACTAATTAACATGTTACTTTAATCTGGACAAAAACCAAAGTAGAAAACATGTTGGGCTCCCAGTGACTTGATTCTAAGAAGTCACCACAACTCGTATTTTTTTTTTTTAAACTTTACAGAGTGGTATCAGTCTTCTCATCTTGCACTTCCTGTAGGAAAGCAAATAAGCACGTTTCCCAAAATGTCGAATTGTTCCTTCAGTTTTTGTGTAACTCCAATGTGACTTTGCGCTGGATTTTGAGTGTAAATGTTACATCACATTAGACCTTTGGTCTAATGCCCCAAAAAAGGTAGTGATGTCATAGTTTTAACGTGGGTGGTACAATAGTCAGCAAAAGCACCAGTGTAATAATGTACTGTTTGTTTCCAGTCTTTAATCTCTTGGAATGGCTGTATCTTCATATTTACCATATTTACCAGGGAAAGGTATCAAGCCTTTCCTGTCAACAAAGCAAGCGTATTTTAAAAAATGCTCAAAGCTTCCTCTAACATTAAGCTGTTATCTTTTTTCGTTTCCTCCTCACCTATGATTAGCCATAACACTTTTCTCTGCATAGATCAATGTGACATATATCTTCGGGGCACAATCATTTCCACTGTAAACTATCTACTGGATGTTGTTTTAATACTAACAACAGATTTGGATCTGTACATTTATTGAAGTCTTCAGTTTATTTTCTTTTGTGGTCATTTCCTACTTTACTGACACAAATCTGTCTCTGTAAATGATCACATCATTGCTACAAGTAACTAATCCCTCTGGTACTTCTGAAAGCAATAATCACATCAGCAGTAGTAGTGGCATGGCTGATTTATGACTTTGCATTTAACACTTCTACACAAGCCTGCACAGCCCTGCACACAGTGAGTGCTAGATCTCTATGGGGGTTATGTCCTCTTCAAAACACTTTCAGCTGCAGGTCATTTGTGCAGACGATACACATACAATTGAGGATTCCAGCAGCTGCTTATCAAATTTGCAGATAGTTTTAAATATACATGCATTTAGCCTAACTGAAGACAGATGTTGTGAAAAACATGGTAGGATCTGACATGCTGTTTAAAGCACCAAGAACAACCTTTTCTATCTATGTTTTACATGCAGCTTTAGTTCATTATCATTCAGGGAGCGGAGGTTGTGATGGCATTCTGAGTGGAAGATAGCTGGTTTCAATTTTGGTCCTCCCCGTAAGGTCTTAAAACGATAAAAACTGCTCATTTTAATTTTAGTGCCCTTGAGCAAAGTATTATTTCTTAACAGTGCCATGTTGTGGGAGAATAGGCCAGCTGTGTACTGCAGGCAAGGCAGCAAAACAGTGGTTAAAAAGGTGCTTTTATGAGTTGCAGTGTGAAACATTTAGACTTTTATACATTCCACAATGAACCCTCAAGGAGGTATGTGGTGATAGCTGTGCATATAAAACGGAAAAATCAGAATTAGAATTAGTGGACACTTGTTGCCCACTAATGGGCAAAGATACTACAATAAAGTGGAAAATGAAAAACAAATAGCCTAAATGAAATAAATAGACATGCACTGGTATTCAGTTTGTGGCTAAAAGTGGATCATTACTGTCTCAGAAACTTAGTGAGATTGATTTACTCGTTTAGATTCTCAAATTAACAGTCCTCTCATTTTTTTCAGCTAATGTTGTTTCTTATTGTCAAACCAGGAAAAAGTTAATATTGCAACCTAGTTTTACTTATTTTTACCTTGTCTGACTTATTGCGCATTAACATCAAATCACTAGCTTGGACACTGAGAATAAAAACTGAACAAATCTCACAGCCCTCTGTACAATGTTCTGTTTGAGCAGGTCAAGCAGAAGAAGTAGGTCAGCTGTTGATTTAAAATGGGTCACATTGGCCTATTGCTGAAGGCCCTCAGGCCAGCCAATGTGGGTATTAAGTGTACGTGACCCTTTTAACAAACAATCACTTTCACTTTGGGATTATCACCCTATGATCCGACAGACTGTTAAAATTAAAGACTCGCTTGGGGATGGAAAGAGATTAAGGTTCATTTACATTTTAGATGCATTCAGTGGAAGCTCTGGAGTGTTATCGCTGGAATAAGCTTCATTTCCTTGATCAGCAAACTCAGAAGAAACCAACAGTATTTCCTTACAATACGCCTTTATGACCTGCATGCGTCGTTCTGTGTAAACACCAAAGGCAAGCACCAAAAATGAATCTGGATATTTAGATTGTATTTTAAGCACATTTCAAAGAATTTATATTTTGTCTTAAACGATCAGGCTTGTCCTGACATAACCTACTCGACAATTTTGGAAGACACACTTATTCTACTTTTGGCCGAGAGTTAAATGCCATAATTTATCCCACTTTGATATCTATTGCAACAATAAATATTGAGCTACAGCCAGCAGCCAATTAGCTGCCCAAAGACTTCAAGGCACAAACCCTGGAAGTAGCAGGAACGTTTAGTCCAGAGATAAGAACCTGCTGTTAAACCACAACTTGACCTAATTCTACCGATTAAAGAAATGAGGTATAGATGTAAGTTAACTTTAGAGGTGCTGCTTGATGATTTTTGTTAAGTTTGGATCCAGTCTTTATGCTAAGCTAACCTAACAAGCTGCTTTTGGTAATTACAGACAGGAAATGTGTATCAATCATCACATCTTAATAAACCAAAAAAGTAAATGATCATATTTCCCCAAAATAAGCTATTCAAGCTATTTCTCTAAAGCAAATGTTAAAGGATTATGCAAAATTACTAACTGGACAGTGTTCACCCTGAGATCTGACCAGTTGTCTAACAGCTGAGTATTTTCTCCGTAGTGCAGGTTGTTGTTTAGATATCCTACACCATTAATCCAACCACTGAGCAAAATCTTCCTTCCTGTGGGATAGTATTCACTTGCTTAAACACATTTGTGATTTTATTGGCTCAGTGTGTGTGTTATTACCACTATGTTCTTCTTCTCTATGGTTTCTGTAAAAGCAGCCTGGGGAGCCGGTTGCTGCTGAGATGAGTCAGCCCATAAGAGAAAACCAGTACCACCACCAGCAATGTGTCATTATGTATTCCCTGAACTTCTCTGTCATAGTTCTGCAGCTGCTCTTCCTGGTGTTTCCAGATTTTGAGAGGCATTGGACACATCTGTGATTTTCATCGTTCGTTAGGTAAAGTAAATAACCCAGAGGTAGAGCACTTAGGGCTAAACCATGGTGATGAGCCAGATATGGCATCATTTGTCTGGTTTGATTTGATTTGAGACTGAATTGCATACTAGCTGTAAACAAGCTGGAGGGCACACTTGACATCAAGGGGAAAAATCCTTGGTTGTCATGACAAGTCATGCACATGGTTTTGATGGCATTGTTTTGCACAAAGCATGGGGCATCATCAGCCAAAATGTTGGCAACAAAAAACAATATGTGGTTTTGTCTTTCTCCTGTTTGGTTCTGAATTTCTATGACAATTACTCTTTTGCCATCGTGCTGAAATGAGCGAGGGGATGCAGTGAGTAAGCAAGATCATGTGTTGGTTTTCTGTTAATCATTTGGCTAACATTGCACATTTAATAGTGGTGAAATCCACCCAAATTGTTGCTAAGGACATTTTCTTTCCATGTTGGATATTCTTTTTTAAAATCAATTTGCTATCTAGGAATGCATTGGCATTTTGTGCCTCCCATACACAACCACTTATTTCAGTTCTCAAGGTCATTTTACTCTTTAATCCAGAAATAAAGACATTTTTGGCTGGCCCTGAACTGCACTTGGATGTGAATAAACCATTCAAATGGAGCACACTGACAGCCAGGATCTTTTAGTGGCTTTTTGTGCAGCTTTGTGCCAAATGTCCAGGCTAATTATGTTTGATCCAGGGATCTCTTCATCACACGTTTCTTTGCTCTTTTAGGAAAAAAATATTCAGTAGGGCTTGAGGAAAGATTGTTATCACTAAGCTCAATGTGCTCAGGTGTGTTTATTCTGCCTGCATAGGTGCTGCAGGCCATTAACACGCCTATCAGACATGCACGCATGCAGACACAGCAGCATTTAGTCTCACGAGATGTGTTAACATGCTCATACACATGCCCCACACACGCACATGCACGCACACGCACATGCACACACACGTGCACGCACTTTGTCCATGTGAAAAAACACATTATTTATAATGAGCCCCTCTTTTTGAAATGCTTATAATTGGACCAATAATTCTGCAGTTTCAAATATATTTTTTCTGCAAACTGCCTAGGAAATTTTTAACCATCACAAACAAAGATGTCTTTGCAGATTCAAAATCCCTGCTGCCCCCCCCCTCTTTATTTCCACAAAACAGTTACCAATGCAGCACTTCCAAAGTGTGCTTAAAGGTCATGTCTCTTGCTTGTGTCCTTCTGCAAGTGTTTCTTGGCAACAGTCACCTTCCACCACTCACACCAAATCAAAATTGACAGATGAATTGAACCAATTTTTGGAACACACTCATTTCCATTGATTTTATATTGACCGACTCCCTGCCACTGGCACTGCAGAGCACTTTTGATCTGATTAGTATATTCTCTGTCAGTTCTCCTGTCAGTACAGTTTTTAAAAAGTTTAAAGAAGAACTCACATCCTCGCCTGCCTGGGGGATCCTCTGTTCAAAAACAACAAAAGATTCTTAGAAAAAGGGCTTTTAACTGATGCTTAATCCATAAAACATACCCATATAAAGTCTTTTGACCCGTTTTCTAAAGAAATGAACATATCAGCAGATTCATTTTGTGTTTTGTCTCCTAGTGACACCCCCACGTCTTTTGTTTTTGAAGGTAAACCAAGTCATTTAGTCCTGGCCCATGACTGTATTTAGATAAGTTGGTTTTCAGTTTTTTGTGGTCTTTTGTGTTTGGTATAACACACTGAGTGTTTTGTTTGAGCATTTGTAATGTGGTCAGCACTCACACGAGAGACATGTCCAGAAGAGGGATGGGTGGATGGGTGATCTGTGTGTGAGCGTGTGAACTCTGTTGCCTACTACTGTACAATTTGCAAATACAGACGGAATGAAAATATCTGCATTTTTGTGTTGAGGTTTGTCAAAAACATATGTGTCTCTTCATGTCTAAATGCATGTGTCTCTGCACTTCTAGGAAGTCTTGTCTTACGTTCTTTTTCTCTTTTTCTTCCTCTTTCCATTTGCATGTGTTTGTATATTTGCATTGGGAGAAACCTGGGAAGGGCCAGTGTCTGGACAAACCAGGCAGACAGACGGATGAACATGCCAAAATGTGACCGAGAGAGAGGAAGGCAACGTTAAAAACAAGGGAGGACAAGAGGAAGAAAAAGCAGAGAGAACTTGGATGATGGAGAAAGTGGAGAGAGACAGGGCCCCTGACCTGACCACACTGACACACTCGGGTCTCTCTCTCATTGCCAGCTGTGCAATGTGGTTGACTCGGAGAGGACACACTCACACACACATATATTTATCTACGCATGCTGACGATGAGGACATACTTGGCCTGTGTACATGTGTGTATTTGAGTGTGTATCTGGATGTGACAGCCTACCCATGTGCGCTAAAGAGAGTGTGAATGCTACCAAAAGGCCTACCGTCTGTGTTTGTTTTCCGGTGCCTTTATGTTCATGTCCCTGAACCTGTGTGCACATCTGTGTGTACATGTATATTTGCACATCTGCCCGAGTATGCTGGTGCTTATTTCTGTCTGTTTTTCCTGCTCAGCAGCACGAGCAGGGAGGATACTGGTGCGTAGTGTGTCCCCATGTAGCACTCAATCATCTCAGCCTATACGTCTGCGAACCATTAGCAACGTCGACCACAAACGGAGTAATTAGGAATAAGTGCTCAAAGGTGCAACAGTTAGACCCTGCAAACCCCCCCAAAAGATCCCTTCCCATAATCCTTTGCCGCATTCTGAGGCCGCCGTTCCCACCACTGGAGCCTGACTGTTGCCCGACGCGCACATCTCCACAAATAGAAATGGTGCTACTAACAGGCAATATGGGCACCCTGTATTTTCAGAGCGGGCCCCGGAGAGTGCTAACTGGCCCTTGAAGGGATAATTTTTACCGTGTGTGGGTTCCATTGGACTGGCATGGGAGAGAGGTACAGGAAATGCAACATGGTCAAAGAGTCAAGGAGGGGAAAGTTCCCTCTTAACACAGCAGTTTGTCATGTCTGTGTATCATTCTGTGTGTGCGTAGTGCACAAGTTTGTTTGTGTGCATCTGTGGGTGTGTATGTGTACATTACACTGTAACCAAATGCGGGTGGGCTTTTACTTTATGTGTGCGGTGTGTTTAGGCAACGAGAACTGTCCATGTGTTTGTTTGTATGACTGTTCTTTGTGTTTCTCTCCTCATTTCTAGGAAACAGGCTTTCCTTGGCAAAGCAGGCAGCCAGCAAATCTCCTGTAACCTCTATAACCCTCACCCACCACCACCATCACCACCACCTCCACCCTTCCTCCTCCTCCAGGGGAGAAACTGGGAATCGATACTGCGCAATCGGATGGAGTGAGTCTGCCAGCATCAGTAAGCTGAGGTTTGGGCATGGAACATCAGTCAGAGTGAGCATACAAACAATTACACATAAACACATATGCATGGACGCACACACACTGAACACACGTTTGTTTTGCGTGGATGTGGGGACTTCCCACATGGGCTCATGATATCTTAATTCAGCGGCCCCAAGTGTAAAGTCGGACATAGCGAAGGGGAAAATGGAATGGAAAACTGTATCTTTCCGGCTGAGGTCAGTTTTGGAGGCAAACTCCTTGATGAGTGAGCAAAGTGAAAACCTGAAATATGTGCTTAAATCGCTGTCCTCACTCTGCCCTCCAGTGATACGTGCTCCTGCCTGAGTCAAACAAAGGACGAAGGGGGAAATCAACAAAAAACATATTTGCATATGCTCACAGCTGACACTTAAGCGAATGCAAATGTTGGATGGAAAATGGATCCAAATAATCATAGGTGCAGTGTAATTAAGATAACCCCTTTTTTCCATTAGTTCTAATCACTTAGAACATACAAACAAATCTGCTTGCTATTCACAGATTTTATGGATAAACACACCTACTCACACACATACACACACACACACATACATACATACATACACACAAACGTAAACACAGTGGGACCACCATAAATTACAGTCATCCCATCTGGGAGCATTAAGAAGCTGTTAATGAATAGGGTGCTTGAGCAGCAGCCACAAGTGGATCAAGGCAGCTGGGGGAGGGAGTGGTAGCGGAGGCGGGGGGGGGGGGGTTGATGGTGATGGACGGGAGGGGTGTATAGCATCTGGGCAGCAGATATGTGCGTAGTCATGTAAAGGAGACTGTGGTAACAGTGCACATCTCGGGGGAGTAGAGGAATCAAATGTTTTGTAAGTAGTGTTTTCTTTGACCTAGTAGAAAAATGTAGGAATATGTATCAAATACATATGATACCCATAATCATAATAATGGTTCTTGGTTAAAAAAAAAAAACAACAACAAACAACAACAAAAAAAAAAAAAAAAAAAAAAAAAGAAGAACTGGTGGAAGGTCAAATGTGATGCTCCCATATTAATGGGACTACAGGGAAAAGACAGCTCCAGACTAATGACTTCACCTTATCTATAGGGAGTTGTCAGAGGAGGTGTGGCAACAGAAGGGCCAGTTCTTAAGTGACCTTTTAATACCCTTGGTCCTTTCACTATACCTCCACTGGCGGGTGTTTAAAGCGGACACATGGGCCATATACAGAGCAGAAGTGTGCCTCAGAAAAAGACAAAAGCACCACCTGTATGCTAATGCATTGTAAGGCTTTCAGAAAGGGCAACGCTGCAGAAGCAGAAGGATGAAGTGTGCCGATCCTTTGGAGAAGACCACAGGCTGTAAAATGGGACGCAGGGGCCAAAAATTGATTTTGGCCCTTTTTTTAACAAGTAGAAAGGAAAGAAACTAGACAAATCTGAAGTGTGCCACTTTATGGGGGAGAGGGTGCTGTAAAATTGATTTTCTTCTTCTTTAACTCTGCAAAAAGAGACAATAAGAGGAGTGCGGTTGAGTAACTGTAGGATAGTTCTGAACCTAGAAGAAAAGGCATGGGCAGTAAAATTCATTTCCAATCTTTGTGTTAAGTAATGAGAAAGAGGGAGAGTGGCAGAGTGTGCCACTTCTGACTGAAGTCAGGGCGGTGTTTGAGGAGACAGATAGGACCAAAGGCTGTAAAATTCATTTTCCCTTCCTCTCTTTAAGTAATGGGAGAGCAGAAGTCGCTGAGGGTGAGCGTTGGTGTCTTTGTGAGTAAGCAGAGGGAGTGAAAAGGGGGCAATAAAATTCATTTCCTCAGTCCTCATTGTGCATTTTCTTAAGAAAGAGAGAGGTCTGACTAGCGGAGTGTGCCGTGGCAGAGGGACGTCTGTTCATATGGAAAAAAGGAAGCGAGGTCAGAGGCTATAAAACTCTTTCTCTTATTGCCTGAAGTAATATGGCAGAGTGGTACCATGTGCCTGTTTGAATGGAGGGTGGAGTAATTGCTATTAAGCAGATTTTGAGCATGGCACACTTGCACAGAGACAGATCCTCCTTTTGCAGCCCTAGACCACACATGCATACTCTTTTCTCATTCATAAACAAACTTATGTAAACACATCTTCAGCATGCACACAGGCACACCATTTGTGTCAGTTGGATTTACCGCTATCTCTGTGTTCCTCCAGACTTTGGAACAGCAGCTTTTTTTTTCACACTATCTTGTTTCAGCTGAGAAGCCCCAAGCCATCTATTTACCACACTGTCTCTCAGTGTGTATACATCCAGACCTCTGCGCTGCATATTTTTCACACCATCTCTTGCAATGTTTCAGCAGCAAGAGCCCTGAACCATCTTCAGTTATATAACACTAACATCAGTGCATGTTTATTCTTCTCACTATCACACCATAAGCAGGGCGAGTTACAAAAATCAACTTAAGTTGCAAAGTCTCATTCATGCTATATACTTTCCATCTGTCAGCAGCAGCACCACTGTGTCTGTAGTGAGAACATGCATGTAAAATATAACCTCTTGTTAGCAATGGTGTCACTGTTGCTGTCAGTGTGAGAATCGGGATGGCACTATTCTGGGCATGGCAACTGCCAGTGTCTCTTCTCTCCTCAAGCCTCCCCAGGGTTTATAAATACTAGGAAGGTCTGGCCACTTTGGACAGATCACTACTTTTCAGTGGAAAGACAGAGCACGTCACTTTCATTGAGTATATTTCAGGGGTTAATGAGCCAACGTTGACGCCTTCGGCATCCTTGGGACTGACAGCATGAGTACATGCTGTTCTCTCTCTAATCCACTTATGTTGACTGTTCTTTGGGGATCAGGTGCATCTAACCTACTGTTTCTTCCATAAAAATGGCTCTGCCAACCTTATCACATCAATTCCACTTACCTGCTGCCCACTTCCTCTGGAGAAAGGTGCTCAGCTGGTCCCTGTGAGATTGTTAGAGCTTTCTGTTTAAAAATCCCATTGTATGAGTGTAATGTGGTGCTGGGTTGTTTACCAAGCGATATGATTTAGGTTTTCCCTTCACTCTGATGTCATAATGATGTAATTTTACTTTGCTCTACCTTTTAAATTTACTGGGAAGGTTATTCACATTGAGCCCCCTGTGCACATCCAGGCTGTTGTGTTGTGTCAAGGAAAAGCAGGGGATGGTAAACAGGATCTCTGGGTGGTCCCCTTTCTCTGGACTCCCCGGACACACTGTAAAGTCTGCTGACAGGAGAAGAGCTCTTTCTTTTCAACACAACCTGCGTTGCTGTTCTCCATTCCCCTCTGTTCTGTCGCT
Organism: Mastacembelus armatus; assembly: GCF_900324485.2. Lineage (NCBI taxonomy): Eukaryota > Metazoa > Chordata > Actinopteri > Synbranchiformes > Mastacembelidae > Mastacembelus > Mastacembelus armatus. Next base: position 14,836,984 of record NC_046643.1, read on the forward strand.
TGTTTATGGCTGCTGGAGACTATGGAACTGCCCTCATACATATTGAAGGGGCTTTTCAGGAATCCACCAGTGTGCAGCTTTTTCATTCTCCTCTCCTTATTTACATTTGAGTGTCAATCTCTCCCTCTTTTTCTCCCTGCGTCTGTCTGTATCTCTAAAAAGTACTTTTGCATTCGACTATTCAGTTTCTGTTTTTCTCACTCTCTTCCACCTGCCCACTTCAATGCTGCCCCCATTCTCGTTCTCACACTACTTCACTCCCAATTTTTCTAATTTCTTTTTTTTTTTGTTTTGGCTTTGGTTTTGTAGATCAAAACTCTTGTGTGAATCGCTCAAAGCCTCCCTACCTTGAATCACAGTTCTCTCCATCTTCTCTTCTCTCAATCTCTCTCCCTACTCCAAATGTTTATTTCACTATCCCTGTCTTTCTCACAATCTCTTTAAAATACCCTTGCTTGAAAATTATACCTCTCATGCATTTTTCTTTCTGATCTCTCTACTATTTTTCTTACTGTCTCTCCTCTGCTCCAAAAATCCTTCAGTAAATAGAATAATATTCTATTTCTTCTTTCATCATGCTCATACTTCCGCTCACCCTTTATTATCTTGTCCCATCTTTCCAGACCCACTCTCATATCCTGCTTTCCATTCTTTGTGTTTGCATGTTGTTCCTCATCTGAACATCTTATTACATCTTGTGCCTTTCCTCTCTCACTCTGTCCTTCTTGTTTGTTTCCTGTCTATTTCTATCTTTCTCACTCTCTCACCAGCCCCCTCTTATTCATTTGGCATCCATCCTTCCTTCCGCTTCTCCCCTGCACTCACTTTCGCCTCAGATATATTTATGTTTACACATTAAGTTTCTTTTCACATTTATTTTAGACCTTTCCTCCTCATATCTCTCCAGCACTATTAGACTTCCTGTAAATTTCTCTCCCAAATGTAGAATTTTTGATATTTATATACTGCATGAAACTGTAAAGGATGGATGAGGTGGACTCATCTCTGTCCATTTGTTGCTGTTATCCAGCTTTTACAAAATGACTGCATTTCCCAAGAGAGGCCCCTGCATTGTTCATTTGTTTATCTGTGAGTCACCTGCTTTATCTCAGACACCACATCCTAGATTTTGACAGTGTAAGGGAATTGATGCATTGCACACCTACGTTTTCAATTTGCCCATGGGAGGAAGTCTTAATTACAGGTCAGTAAAGGTAACATGTTTGCTAATTACTAGTCCAAAGGTTTCCCCACATCATTTGTTTGTGAAAATATGTTTATTGCTGCCATGTAGAACAGTATAACTCTTCTTTGCTATATTTTTCCTCCATCATTTTACTTTGCATATTGTCCATCTTAAGTACATCTTTTTTAAGCTCTTCACTCTCATCTCACACGCCTCCTCACTTTTTCTTTCATTCTTGGTCTTCCACTCGTTATCTAACATTGTGTTTGCATTTCTCCTCTATCCGCCTCCTCCTCATCCGCCTCCTTCTCAGCTGCTCTTTGTCTCTCAGTTTGGCTTGTGTGGTGGGTATGCAGGAGTACATATTTGTGTGTCTGTGTGTGTGGGTGCATCTGAGAGTGTGTGTGCTTTCCCAAATGTCTAAGTGCAGTGACTGGTTGGCTATCAGCAAAGCCGCTCACTGGCATCTTGACAGGCTTACCTGCACTCCAACCTCTCAGCTGACACACTGATCATTGGCTATGGCTGTTTATAATCAGCGACCTCTTTCTTTGACTCGGATAATCAACCACAGCAAATTAAGAACTGGCACTTACCACTTAATGTCTGTGCTGCAGTGCTAGGGTTTCTCACTTATTACCTTTGTTTTGCTTTAAAACTGCTCCACCTCATCATTAACTTTACTTGCTATTGCCTCAGGAAAGTCGAAGTTTAAAAAAAAAAAAAAATCAACATTTGTGCCAGCTCTGGCAAAAACTAACCCATGAACAAACTTGTTCTTCACAGGCAATCCACTGAGGGAAGGATGCTATCTTTACAGAGTCTCTTTCATAAGAGAAGTTAGACCTGTGCAATGCTAATTACAGGAAACACTTCACTTACATTGCCTGAAAAGAAAGAACTCTTAGGTTCATGAACAACTCCTGCAGAGCAGCTGCATTGACTAACAATACACAGGACACAAACCAAGAAGGCCAGCATAGTGAAGCACATACACCAAGCACTACTGGTCTCCACAGTTCACACCAGTGGACTTCACTTATGTAAATAAATGGTGGGGTGTTGTTTGGGGATAGGAACATGATGACAGTCTGTCATTAAACTGCTCATTTGTATTCACAGCAAGGGACCAAACACTTCTCCTTTAATGGCCATGCTGGAGAGCAAGAAGGAAGAAAATGGCAACAAGCAGGCGACTCAGTACATATCTGAGAAACCCTGCTTGGGCTGAGGTGGACTCAAAGCTCAGATTAGACATGATCTCTCAACGCATTAAACAAGTTAAAATTGTGCCGCAGCTTAGAGCAGCTTCCTCAAACAGAATTTACATAGATTTTAGTGAGGAAAATCCTCTGTGTTTTGATTTCTCTTTTCAGGATCATGGAAAGTGCAACTCTATGACATCATCTAATTACTCCGGTTGAAATGGGCAAAAAAAAAAAAAAAAAAAAACTAATTCTGGACTGTCAGGTTCCCATGCCTACATGAAACAGTTTTCCCTATCATTTTCCTATATCTTATTTTCATGCGGCAGAACAGGCTCAGTGCAAATTCTGTCAGGATTTGAGGTGAGTAGGGTTGTGTTTATGTGTGCGTGTGCATTTGTGCTTTTGTCTATGCAGACGTGCAATCCTGCAGATATCCATGCATGTTGCTGTCTGTGCTCCTGCTGTAAAAAACATATACACCAGAGCTAAGTTGCAGCTTTGTTCTGCTTCATTTTGCTATTTACTCATTTGGTATTTCGGGTTGGTATGAAATTAAACGTCCACTCATTTGGCTTGTGATAGAGTTTTGACATAAATGTCTGCGGCGTGGTGAAAGCTTTTCCACAACAATTTTCGACTGCAATGCAAATGACAATTATGTTGGCAGTCTCTCACCCTTTTATCTTCTCACTGAGCCAGAAAAAAACAATTGGACTCTAAAAAATTGATCCACAGGGATGAGCACTCTTCATGAATACAAAATGCATTATTTAAGATGACCTGTTTGACACTGAATAGCACACAATTACCATGTATATGTGCCTTTTTGCATTTGAGCTGATCTAAAATGGTTTGTCAGATTGGACAGAATTTTTAAATGCAGACTGCAGAAACTGAATACTGAGAGCCACAGAATAATGAACTATCCATCCATCCACTATCTGTACCTGCTTATTCCTATTTTAGGGTCATGGGGAAAATAAACTATATTGGCTATAATATACGGAAGACTCCACTTTTGCTGCAGAAAGTAAATAACCAAAATAATGAATTTATGTAAACCAGTTGACAAAGTGGTGGTGTGGGTGTTTGATAGAAGTAATTATTCAAAGATGCGTATAAAAGAACCAGAATCAGACCTTAGTTAACGATGATGTGCAATCAACAGTTTATCTGACAGTTTAATTATCCTGTGAAACTGTCATGCCTACCGCAGAGACATTAACCTGTAAGATTTCAAATATTTTCACATGGTAGCCCAATCAAGATGAGCCCTCTTTAGGCAAAAACATAACATCTCAAAAAAGCTCATGTCAGGGGTGCATATACTGTAAGAATGCTCAATTTATTTCACTCTTCCTTTCTGTGGAATAGGATACCTTTCAGATTAAGTGTTACATTCTGGTTACATCAGGAGTGTGTCCTGCAGTCTCTGCATTCCTTCACTGCTTTCTTAAATGTGGATTAAATCCCTGCAGAGTTTATCTGATCACGTTCCTAAAACTTACCCATGGCAGGAAATAGAGTAAAACCTGCAAAATCTGTACAATTAGCTGCTTGAATGCCTTTTCTGCAATGGCTGCCCTTCCTTTTACTTATTTTTCATATTTGCTGTATGGTGTTATGTCTTCGAAAGCTGTTGCACTACTAAGCAGGCATAACAAATAAAGTGCCATGTCAAGCAGAAGCAGACTTGAAACCCCCTCTGGCAATATGGCTCACCAAGCTGAACAAGCAGCTTGTGGTCCAGATTATCCATGTCAATTGAACAGAAAATGAAAATCAGGATTCGCAATGTATCTGACAGCATGAAGGTTATATGCTTTCAGTAAACGCTGCGATATTTCTTTTTGACAGTCAAGGTTTTTCTTATGGTTTATATGTTATTCCAAAGCTCATTATTTTCAGAGTTAAGATGGATTATACTTCCATGGGCTTATTAAAAATAAACACCCTTAGAATAAAGGTAGAATTCACGAACAGTAATATTGGCCAATAATGTGTGTCCTTACACAAAATATATGAGATAACAATGCCAACTTCAATGCAAGAACTCACTATGCAAACACACCAGATGTTGCACAACCAGTACTCAAGCAAGGGTGGTGCACTCCAGTGATAAATACTGGGGAGAAAAATGTTACAGTTTGAACACGTTTGACATTGGACAGCTGAAACAACTACACAAAGTAATGCACCATGGCTCTTTTACAGCTCATTGGTGTGTTGTTTAATGCATTCGAGGCTGTATAATTGAATGTTTTTGTATTAGACTGGCTGTGCATGCTTTTGTCTCTCCTGTCCAATGCAGATGCATTTTCATATCAAGTGCAGAAGAAAAGAAAATGTTTATTTTGGATCCAAGCAGAATAACATTAAAAATGTATAATATTAATAAATAAGTGATTTTCTGTTTTAGAACTTCTATTTATTACCTTACTGCATAAGAGTAAAGACGATGACATCTATTGTGTTTGTAGCTGTTTTTAAATCATGACCTGCTTCTGTTTTAGAGCTTTTAATCCAATAAGACATGTCTCACTGCCTGTTTTTAGGTATGTACTGTAGAATCTGTGAAATGTGATATGTAGCTGCAGTAAGAAAACAGTTTCATAGGATTACTGTAAACACACACATTCAAGAAGTGTCCTTAAATGATATTGCACATTAGTGACATACAAATTACAGTAATTCTCTTAAAAATGTGCTGCAGGTTGATGTAGCCGCCCTGCGCATACTGAGCACATAAACATATAGCACACACACAGAGACCTGCAGAGCTCGCGTCTTTCGCACAGCTTCCCGATTGGTCTTCTCTGTTCCTGGAGGCGGGGCTCGCGGCTGTGGGCGTTTCACAAAACCTGCCTCCACGCAGCTCACGGTTTCATTCACTACGGATTTGTCGGGTTAACCTGATCTCTCTGCAGTTTCTCTCTACAAATCTTCTTGCTTTTCTTTCTTTTACGTGCCGGTGCGTGCGTAAAGTGTTTAATTGAGCGTACAGTCTCCAGGTGCGCGGACGACCTCTTTTAGGTAAACTTTTTGTTTTTGTTTGTTTTTTCCGTTTTGTTTTGTTTTTTTTTTTTTGCACAACCCACTTGAGTTGCGTCTGTCTTCTGCACGCCTTCACTCATCTCCACCATGGATTTGGTTTGGATTGTGGGGTGCGTTGTGAGCGTCTGCGCCTGGTTTGTTTCGGCGGAGCGGCACAGCGTCTACTGGAACAGCACGAACCCAAAGTAACTATCTTTTAATCTGTGTGCTCTTTAACCAACAACTGCGTTTATTTTTCAGTGCAGGGCAAGACATTTAATTATCTTCATATGGGCGAACTTTTAATCAACTTCTCAACGCAGATTAGATCCTCCATAATCTATATTCCAATGCCTTTGAATAGTTTAAACTCCTGCATATTCAGCGAGCTTGTTGTAATGAATTTGTAATGGCAGCAACTGGCATGATAATGCAAGACAGTTGGGAGCCTCTCTCCCTCCCCCCCCCGTCCTTTTCTGGGCTCGACCCTGTTATTATGTTGCTGTTTACCTGCTACTCTGTCTAACCTGTTCAGATTTAATCCGTTTCACAATCTGTGCAGCGGTGTTAGTTCCATCAGGTTAAGTCATCTATTTATCTTTGTGCACTGACAGTGAGCTGGTTAAACAGCTTATACTTTAGAGGGAAGAACGCAGCTTTATACTGGTGAATGTAGGGAAGAGAGAAAAGCAGGGAACTGTGGTGGTGTTTTTCTGTGGAGCTCAGTCTTTTTATTTGAAGGAAACCATGATCTATCTCCTCCTTTGGACTGTTCATGCACATACAGTATGTGATTATCTAAGTTTTTTCCAACTTATTGTATTTGTAGGAGTCCTTGTGACAAAAGTGTTTTTTTTTTTTCCTGTTATTTTGGTGCTGTTGTGTCTTCATTGATGAGATGAGATCCTAGGGGAAAGTTTTTCTTTGCCAAGAGTTATATTGTTTGTGATTTTACAGGCCTGGCTCACAGCAGAATGTGTTGAAATATGTGTTGCAATATCCTCTTCATCTGACAGAGATTCCTAACCTCTGTGTGGAGTGGGAGGTTGCTGCATCTCCTAAATCAAGACATATCACATGGGGTTTACGGGTCTGTCGGGGAGACATAAGGGCGGTCATTTTTCTGGTGGTAAAACGAGTAATAATGCTGTGTGACAGAGACAGAGGAGGTAACCCGAGGCCTGCCCAGCAGGTCGTGCCGTGGGAGGGAGATGGATTGTTCAGGGAGGAGAAATTGGAGCTCAAATTGTCGAGGTTAGGGGCCATTCGGCACAAGTGGGGGTCAATTAGAATTATAGCTGATGATGTCTGGGTTTAGGGTACGACAAGGGTTAGGTTTACACACCTCAGAATAACATCTATAGGCGCCCACACATAAACACACCCACTGACACACACGCAGGCAGGCAAGCACAAACAGAGACTCCTGTCATTCAATCACAAACCAGAAGTCTCAGTCATATACTACCTGACGCCACCGAAATCAGTGAGTGTAGGGCTCTCCCTGCTGTGCAAACAGATCTTTTCTTAGTTGAAAACCCCAGATTTTCAAATATTCAAATTTTAAACCTCCTGTGGTTTAAGCTACAGCATTTATGCTTCTCAGAAAGGCCATAATTGCAGCAACAAAGCCTTTCACTGAAAATCAGAATGAAGTCAAAAAGTCCTAGATTGAAAGGCATTTTGTTGTGTCCCTGCAGTGCAACAACAGTGATGTTCCTGTATATATACTGGTAATCCGTTCGTTTGCACTTGCTTTTTTTTTTTTGTCTGGATGAGTGTGCTAAATCTCTCCCCTTGGCTACTTTTAATCCTGCATTCGTAGAAAAAGTGCAGAGCTTCTGAGATGTTTTCATTTGGTGCTTTTCGTCTTTTCCAGCAATCTGCGCTCCCCTTTGACCTGTTACTTGATATGGTGTGTTGACATCCATCTTTTCCCTCATGAGATGTTTTTTTTTTTTTTCCATTACCTTTTTTTTTGGGCCTCAGTTTATTATTCTATCCCACTGGTCAGAAAGTTGTCATTAATCAAATGGATTTCAGATTGATCACTTTGGTCCCTGCTGTACAGGCTCATTTCCTTTTTTTTTTTCACTGTGTTTGTTGAGGGATTAAGTGACTCGCATGCTCATTCATATACATGTGCGGTTATGCTGCTCACCACTAATTTGAGTACGTGTGTGAGCACGCCTTGGGCCCTGTTGACGTCCCAGGTCGTATCTGCCTGCACTTAAATGACTACTTTGTTTCAGCATTAGTAAAATCTGTTCCTGAATGTGCACTTTCTCACCTTTTCCTTGTTAGTTGGTTTGTAGCCTTTGTGTCTGATTAGCGACAGCATCATCACCAGAATGGGTTGTTTCCCAGAAAGAGGCTCACCAGTGTGCCCAGTCAGCTTGGGTCCTGGCATACCAGTGCATGTACGTGTCTTTTGTAAAGGGGAGTGTCAGTGAAGAAGCTCACTAACATGTATAGCATCACCGGATTTGAGTGACTCATGCACATTAACCCAGCTGTCCACATGTGCCACACACTTGTGATTGATGTTAGCATCGTCCCAGGAGCCCTGTGGACTCCACGACTGCAAAGTGAGACAATAATCTAATCTTTCACTGCTTCTCTCCACCTTTTCCCTGCTGACTGAGCATGAGTAGACCACTATCCCCTCCTCCCCCTCCACCCCCCTCTGCTTTGTACCTGTCTCTCACTCTCTCCAGCACCTCCCTCCCCCTCTTCTTGGCCAGGTTCCCTTTTCAACTTGGTACTGTGGTCTCCAGTTCTGTGAATCTGTTAACTGTTTCATGGCTCGCTCACACACATCTGTTTGACCCACTGTTTATTTTAACATCATCACTGCCATCATTTCTGTTATCACAAAACAATCTGTTGTAACTTTAGGTCTTTAATTTGCTATGCCTTTCTAACAAGCTCTTTGATTTTGGTAAAAACCACAAAATAGACTTTCAGATTCTTTCAGCTTACTTACTCCCAGCTCAGCAGTTTAATTCAATTCATTGAACATGCGTTTCGTGCTGCGTTGGCTCACATGAGGGAGTTATTTTAGTTATGTTTCACCATACGAAGGATTTTCTTGGTATTTATCCAGTCATTATGGGTGTTTTGTGATGCTTCCTATACAAATTGGGCAACAGTCTTCACGGTGAGCCACAGAAAGAGAATAGTAACTGGCATGACTGATTGGGGGTCAGAGTTCACTGTGTGATGAAGTGGCACGGCCTCTATCAATCTGTCAGTCATTCTGTCACCACGGTGGTCCCTGAATACTGGCTGCCACTCAGTCCAGCCCCTCTTCACACGACCATGGCTCTGCTTCTGGGAAACTCTCATTCTCTCCCCTCCTGTCTTTTCGGTCCCCTTCGCTCCTTCACCAGCTTTTATCTCAACTTTACAAGCTGTCCCTTTTCAGTCTATTATTTCCTTACCTCCAATTCTGGCTGAGGGAGAACAGGGGAAGGAGGGAAGATTGCTAAGAGGTGTGGAATTTTTCTATCGTTCTTGGCACCCATGGCGATCCGTCACAAGGCACTTTGCCCTTTCCTGCATGCTTTTTTTTTTCCTCTCAACTTTCTTCTACTTCCTTATGAAAAGCCACTCCAGTCTTCTCACTGGACCTGTTTTTTTTTTTGTTTTTTTTTTTACTTTTCCTGGTCTTTTCACTTCCCTGTTCATTTGTGCCTCTGCTCTCTCAAGTGTCTTGCTGAAGCAGTGAAGTGGTAAAGCCTTTCTGAGAGCTCAAACCACGAAAGGGAAGGAAGTAAATTTTAAAAAAAAAGGTATACATGCAGGAGTAGATAAATTGTGTCTGCCTTCCATGCATGTGTGTGCGCAATTAGTTAGGATGCAGGACTGTATAGTCACATTAGCAGGAGTAGTTTGGTGAGTACGATAGAAATATGATCTCTGATTTCTAAGTAGTCTGAACTCAAAATACTTTCCTCGAACAATATCCAGGTTTTCTGTTTCACTTCCTAATCCTTTACTTTAAACCCCCGACTTTGGTTGACATTCTCTGCAGCAAATTCCTAAGTCCATCTCCCTCTTTCTGCAGCATCGTTTGTCCCTTTCCCCTCCCTCCACCCTTAATCTGGCCTTGTAATCTGTCTGGTGAATTCAATCTGGGGAAAATACTCTGAGAGATTGTCAAATGGATGATGATCGCCTCTTATAAGCTCAATGATCATCGAATGGTATTAATGTTTCCTGTCTTTACAGTCTGTATGAAGAAATTACATCAGTTACTACATTATCTAGAGTTATTTTTTCCTCTGTTTCTGTATTCCCATTTGTTGTTGCAGTGTCTGAGCTTGTTTTATTGACTGCACCAGATAGTGAATCAGGCCATAGGTTTTAACTTCCCGCAGGCGTGCTGCTGGTGTTACCAGAGTCCGTACGCTGTCTGTTGTGTATTTCCCTGTGAAGTGCTGTGCTTCCTGGCTACGTCTTTTCCCGGGAAAACTGCGTATCCTGTCTGTACAATAAACAATGCAGTTCTCACACACCAACACACGCAAGACCATAAAAGTCTGGACTTCACAGTTGATTGAATTTCCCAGGCTTAACTGTGAATACACTTGAACTCTGAGAAAAGGTAAATCAGCAGTGATTACTAGCAATTAATATTGTATTTTATGAGGAATGTGCTCAACTGTCAAGCCATGAGGATGATTTATGATCTGACTGCACTGCTGTCAGTTTTGTCTGTCTCTATTTGGTATCACCAGAGTCGCCCTGGTCCACCCCACCAGTGTTTCTCTGCCCCCCCGGTACATCCTTGCACCTCTTCCTTATCTGTGCAGCAGATTTCCCCTGCTTCTTCCCTTTCTGCTCCTCCTCTGCACTGCTTTATGATTGTTTACAACCATACAGTCATCTAGACATCATAGAGAATGCTCAATTAGTACACAGATTTATGATTATGGTGCAAACATGAGGGGGACATGCACTTTCTTCTGTGTGTCTTCTACTTGTTTGTTAAGTCTTGGTGACATTCAGCGTACCCACAGTTGACATGTGAGGAAGAATTATAATACAAGAGTCAGATATTATCTGAAAATGAACCATTGTGTTTGTTGTGTTGTATAAATAAGTTTCATTGTGTAACTTTTGTTTTTCCTTTGCCTTTTTTGTCCTGTTTGTTGAATGTCTGGATTGAGTGTGTAAACATGTCTGCACAGCAAATACTGCTACCCCCTAGAGGTCAGTTGTATTATTACCGATATTACTGCTAGATATCTGTAAGCAAGAGCTGCTGCTACGACTACATTTAGAAATCAATGTAATATCTGTAGCCTGTACTCACGTATAGTAAATTCTCCATGGGATTCATTAAGCTACAAGCTCAGGTTGTGTTTGCAGGGAAAAAAAAAACACTCTGCATGAAAGCTTTTTCTTGTGGAAATCAATCCAGCTACATCAATTTTCTTATACAGATATTTGCCTCCTGAGAAATGTGATGTCAGTGGTGACCTTTCTGCTCTGGCCTGTATAAGATACAGATGGCTCAGGGGACAGCATGAGACTGCTAGAAAGAGCATGTTTTCGTCTAAGCCTCCTTAGTGCGGTGGAATCAGCCAATTATTTCTCTCCTGGACTTAGAGCTTTGTCGTTTTGCTGGGTGGCAGAAAAGAGCTTGGCGAGTTCGCCTACGAACGCTGGCAGAATGACCAATGATCCAGACAGACAAAGGTTCAGTGACAGACGAGAGAAAGCTGATTGAGATGGATGACAAAAAGTCACACGGTGCAAGGAATGAAGGGAGGAATGTTATGTTAAGAGGGAGGAGCTGAAAGAGTCTGACTTTATTTGTTTCTATGACAACTCCAGCATATCCACGCAGCATTGTGCTTGGTCCGGCAAACAGTGGGTCAGAAAGTTGCATATTTGGAATACCACCGGGACAGGTTGTGATTGGTTCAGCAAGTCTGGGGTGGGGGAGGGACAGAGATGACATGAGGATCTGGTTTGCTTATTGAGTGATGAAAGACGGACAGAGAGTGGGAGGGGATGGCTGACACTGATGGATGAAAAGACAGAGAGCTGAAAGAAAATAAGTAATAAAGGTAAACAGTCCCGCTTAACTAAGCTCACAACACACCCTAAAAAGGCTTCGCCTCTCTCTGATATGCCATGTTTCTCACCGAGACATGCTGCTCCCACAGATATATATTGAAAGAAATAGCCCCCTTGTGTCCAATGTCTTTCATTATTATCTTAACACTTCTCACTTTACTTTCTGCAACCATGGACCGACATAGAGACTCACATTCACAGCCTCTCTTTGAACTCCATAAATCCAGTGTTAAGGAGTATTACCCCTTCTCTATGTGAAACAATAGAGGAGAAAAGTGCTCCGCCCTGCATGTCTCACCCTCTACTCTGTCCCCAGACCTGAGCTCCCCTCTGGGCCTCACTGTCCCCTCTAAGCCCCTGTATTAAGCAGGGTCTGGCGCTGATGAATGGACCCGAGCTCAGCCTCTGCTCCATGCAGTAATCCAGGCTTGGACGAGCCGATTAGGTGGTCCCCACATTCCGGCTCACTCATCCATGACGTGGGCCAGTCATCTACTGGATCACACTAAAGGCGTGTGTAAAACCCAGGATGAAAATAATCATGTGTATGTGGTTGGTGTGGGCCTCTGACAGACAGCACAGGTTAAGTAGACTAATGCTCCTGTTTTTAGATGCAGTGGTCAGATATGTATAGTTGGTCCTGAGATGGCCTTTATGGACTTTAAAATTGATTTAAATCACTTCCCGTCATAGCTTCTAACTATAGACTTTAAAATGCACAAGACCACTTCTTGCTGATTGACTGTGTATAAAATTCTCCGGTGCTGACTTGGCAATTGTCCGACCTTTGATCCACGTTGCGGCCTCTTCTCCTCAGAGGTCCGGAATTTCATGGGGCCACAGATTGCCGAGATGAGAGGGTGACGGATGGATGAAAGAGGGGGTAGAGGTGGAGAAGAAAGCAAAACTCTGGCCAGAGAGATTAAAGAAGAGAGATTAGACTCCTGCCCCTGAAAAGGCTCCAATAAATCAGGAATTCCCTTTAAGGAGAGGAGGAAGAGCGTCCTGAAACATCAGTAGTCTTATTTTTCACCAGCTTGTTCGCTCACAAACACACACATTCATTTGACCAACTTGACATTCCCTCACTGCCGTTATCACTGGTCATTATTGGCATTCATTCGCTCATGGAGACTTATCATGACTGAAACACACTCCCAGATTCTTCATAGCTCCACTGATACTTCACACACATACTCCAACACAAACAATCACACGTTCAAATATCTCAGGCTGAGACAGACACACATGCACACAGTCATCACTGCGTAGATGCCTCAGGTCTACTAATCATTAAGTAGATAATACAACAGCTCCTCAATGCCATTACTTCTGCTGCAGCTCCGAGCGTCGCTGTCATTAAAAAAAGAGCATACTGGGACAAACAATGGGAGTAAATCAAGACAGTCAATTGACACAGAGAAGAAAACAATGTGGAAGAGGGAAATAACAAGAGACCCACGCTGAGGTAGACAGAGGATTTTGTGTGCTAAAGTGACGTTGGCATGATTTGACTTTTCACACAGACGCCAAAGCTCTCTTTGAAGTGTGTTACTCCAATCAGTTAATTAAGCTGATGATGTGGAACGTTTCAATGCCGAGGCGTTAGAGGGGAACAAAAGGCGGCAGGATAATTAAAACTATTTTCCATTAATAAAAGAGACTATCCAGCCTCCCCGGGTGTGTATTCAGCCACTGTTCTCTCTGCTAAGTGAGGTTTTCCATCAGCACAGGCACATTGTGAATAGACACGCTGTATGAAATAGTGGCATTGATAAAGCAACTGTAGCACTCACACAGAAACACTCAAAGAAACATCAAAAGCCGTTCCCAATCCAAGCCCTTTGACCCCTCCACACCCCCCTCCTCTGCCTATACCTATTCATACCCTCTGCCTCCCCCAAACTCTCAGCCTAAAGGGGCAGGGAAGTGGGATGCAGAAGGGCATAATTACCCCCCTCTGGGTAACTTTAATACCCTTTTTTGTGTTTTAATTGCACCCCCCTACAACCCTCTTTTGAAGAACACATTGGGACCATACCGCAACCAGTTTGTAATAAGGGCTCGGAGTGAGGGAAGGATTTGGTACAGGGAGTTTGTTTGTGTGTGTTTGCAGTGTTTGCAGGGGGATGATAACTCTGTCAGGCAAAAGCAGACACCACTGTTTGTTCAATAGTGTTATCGATTCGACTGGAATTGAAAGTGGCAGGGGGAAAAAACACTTTAGGGCCAATCTGGTAAACAGAGCGTGGCAGGCAAACTGCAGATAAGCACTAAGCTGTCTGGACCATGGTAAAATGATAATTATTGCTCCCCCACCCGAAAGTTGGCTGGAGTACACTATTATCAGCACAGTTGGATGGAAGTTTCATCTGTATACTAAAAAGGTGGTGTTGTAATGGTGTTGCTGGCTAATCTGGTCATCAGTATTGAGATAATACATTCAGGCAGAGTGGGGTAAAGGGATGGGGGAAGGGAAGCCAGAGGGGGAGCAGGAGTCAGGCCCAGAGATTGGAGCCACAGCGTCTGTCCTTTTACCAGGGGGTACCACAGAGAGACCCCTGGCAGCAAACAACAACACCAGCTAATGAGCAACTGGGGCCTCTGTCTGGGCACTTTGATCGTCAGTCACACATATGGCAACACAAACTCCCCAAATGATACCTGTTACATTTAGGGGGGTTTATGAGAAAATGCCAGAAATCCCAAAGAAAAATCCACTTGAGGAACGAAATGCCTTCAGTGGGGAGGTTTATTTTCCCTGCTAAAGGTGTCAGTTTAGCGCCCTGTAGACTTCTGGGAACTAATAACTCCTTGAGATCTGTAGATCTGATTAAATAGCAGTAGCTTAACTTAGACTGGCTGGCTGCCTCCTTTTTTGGGGTTGTTGAAAGCCTGACCAACCATGCATATATTCATTACAAAAGCAACAAAACCCTATATTAGACACACATTCTCCTTGTGTGTTGTGAAAATTTAAGTCTGTCAGATTTCATCAATTCTCAGGGAACCCCTGGTGATCCAGAACAGTAAGAGACAGTAAACTGATAGTCCTCCCTTGGGAGCTGAATACCAAGGGAGGAGTTGTGTGATTGTGTGTGGGTTTGGTGGGTGCAAATTGTAGGTAACTACTGCTTTAGGTTGTTGATAGATGAGACTTACTTGGAAGTGTGTGTGTGTGTGCGTGTGTGCGTGTGTGTGTGTGTGTGTGTGTGTGCGTGCGTGTGTGTGTGTGTGTGTGTGTGTGTGTGTGTGTGTGCGCGCGCGCGCGCGTGTGTGTGCGCGTGTGTGTGTGTGTGTTGCTTGCGGCTAGCTACCGCTCCAGGCTGGTGATAGATGGCTTTGCCTGAGAAGAGAGCATTAGCTGTGAGCTGCCCCTGGAGCAGTTACTCAGTCAGGGCGAAGGGGACAAAGCTGAAATACCTTTAGTGAAAATTCTCTGGAGATAAACTCATACTATCTCTGAAAGAAAATTGAGGATGTGGAAGGAGTCATGGACAGTCGAGATAAAGTCAATTTAAGGTGCCTCAGAGTATGCATGATTGTTATTCAAATAGTCTAAGCTCTGTCTCTGGATTATATATGTTTGGACATTTGAAGCAGACTAAATTGCTAAAATGTCTGCTCTTTGACCCAGGTCAAAGAAGGGAGAAAGGAAGTTTGTTTTACTGAGAGGCTATCGTAAAAAGAGGAGTAGCAGCTAAAGGGAGGGATGCAGGGAGGAATGGAGGGCAGGGAGACAGTCTGTCTCTCTGTATTTGTAATGACAGGGAGCATGATGGGAGACAGTTCACAGACTGTCACCAGACTCGTGTTGTGTCTGCCCATCACTCTGACCTTAATCGATGGGTTAAGGCATATGTGAATTTATTTTAAACCTTGTCCCTATGAATCTCAAGTAAAGTCAGGTGTGTTTCTGCTTCTGTTAAGGTAAATTAGTCATTGTGCATTCTGCTGCTTGGTCTGTGCGCGTGTAGCCATGCAGATGTCGATACTCATCTCCTGTCTTGATGGGCTAACTGACTGCTAATGTTTCTCTGTAAACATCATTCAACTCTTAGGAGACATGGGATCAATGTGCACTCAGTGCTAACTCTCAGCACAGCAGCCACAGCATCCATATTTATCCACATGTTCTCTGTAGATCCTTCTTCCCCTTATTGCATTTTCCCTCTTTATTTCTCTCTAACATACACGCACACACACGCGCACACACACTATATATATATCCCCACACACAAACACTCTCGCTGTCTCATTCCCAGGCCTCTCAGTCTTTCCTCTGATTTCCCTGTTGTACACTGGCGTGTAGCGGATCAATATATAATCACAGGTTTTGAGACTTATATTTATTACCGCTCCAATGCTATAACCATGGTTATCGTTCTCCTGCGACTTGCGTAATCGTCCTTTTCTGCCTCCTCCCCTCAGGTTTCTATGGGACGACTATACTGTGGAGGTGAAGCTCAATGACTACCTGGACATCGTCTGCCCCCATTACCCTCTGGGTGAAGTGCCATTGCTGGATGCTGAGCGGTACGTGCTCTACATGGTGGAACGCGAGGACTATGAATCCTGCAAGCCCCAGTCATACGACCAGATGCGTTGGGAGTGTGGTCATCCTTTTGCTCCTCACGCCCCTGAGAAGTTCTCTGAAAAGTTCCAACGTTTTACTCCATTTACTTTGGGAAAGGAGTTCCGCCAAGGAGAAAGCTACTATTATATCTGTAAGTGTCACTACAGTTGTCCGTCAGATTTGTCACTGTGCTTGCCAGTTACTCCTATTTTCCAGTATCTGAGTCTGCTGTCATGCTTGCTTCCCTGTGAGACTGTAGTGGGCACAACAGTACTTTGTGCTAAATACTATCATCGACACGTCAATGTGCTCACAACATTGTTAACATGATGCAAGTTTAGATTTTGACCTGATGATTGCATGAAGAGTTAAAAGATCACCAACATCATTATCTTGAGGGAGACACGAATGTCTGGATTCAGTTTTATGGCAATCCATTAAGTTATCGAAACGTTTCACTCAAAACCACAAATGTCAACCACAGGGTGGTGCAGGAAAAAGGGAGGGGTCAGCTGATCACCAAAACTGTTACTATTTATCATCTTGGAAAGTTTATTGACATCATTCAAAAAGTGTTAACATATTTCACTCTGGATCAAAGTGCCTGACTGATCAACTTGTCATTGCCAAAGTTGTTTACCTGGACATACACTGAGGTGTCGGCTCAATTTATCCAATACTTACCCTGCTAGAATGTGGCCATGACAAACAAGCAGTGTTGTCACCCTGACCATGGCTGTAATTAGATAAACGGCAGGACAAGACACACTTTGCCTGGTCACAGATGGCCTCCTAAAGCTTTGTCCCTGCGTCTGTCTGTTGCAAAGTGTTTGTGTGTGTGTGGGGGTGTTTATGCGTGCATGCGTAAAGGGGGATTAAGGGGCCAAAGGAGGATAAGTGTGT
Organism: Mastacembelus armatus; assembly: GCF_900324485.2. NCBI lineage: Eukaryota > Metazoa > Chordata > Actinopteri > Synbranchiformes > Mastacembelidae > Mastacembelus > Mastacembelus armatus. The sequence goes on from NC_046643.1 coordinate 14,853,980, forward strand.
TAGTTAGGATGTTAATGGCCTGTGTTGTTTCTTCTATCTTCACTACAGCCAAACCTTTGCACCACCATGGGAAGGAGTGCCTCAGGCTCAGGGTGGATGTGGTAGCTGCTGATGGTGAGTTTAAACACCGTCCTGGCTATAAGGAGAACAGTACAATCATCCCTAACAGTCATGTTGGGCTTTTCCAAGACCCGAGACAAGTAATTGATGGCATTTGTTTTTTTTTTTTTTTCAGGTTCTCAAGAGGCCAGAGTGGCTAAAGGAGCCGGAGCCGGAGCTGACGCCGGAGCCGGAGCTGGAGCTGCAGCTGGAGCTGGGGGTGGGGTTCACAACCCATCCAACAGACTGCCTGCAGGTAAATGGACCAACCCTGCATCCTTTTTATTATCCTATAAAACAATCCAGCTGCATTCAAGACTACACTGGAGAGTTAATATATGGTACTAACCTGTTCTTTATCTCCCATCTTGAAGCAGATGACCCAGTTGTAGTCCTGCCAGACGTCCAGAAAAGTGTACGGACAAACTCTGCAGTTGCAGCGACAGCCCTCTCGATCCTCTCATTGCTAGTCCCATTTTCATTACTGCTGTTATTGCACTGAGAGTACATGAAAGGACTGCTTTTGGCAGACATTTTTTTCAGGGACTACAATGAAGACAGTCCGTGGGGAAGAAACCACTGACTCAAAAAGACAGTTTTTTTTAATGCCCAGTGCTGGCCACTGGGAAAGACTATTGAAACTTGTAAGTACAGATGAACCTGCTTGCACAAGAAGTGCTGAGTAACTCTGAGTATTTGGGGCAAAACATGTGTTTTTTGTCTCTTTTTTTTTTTTTTTTTTTAAAGCAGTGACAGTATTTTTCTTTGAAAGACCAAGCTCTCCTTAATTTGTATTGTCTGGGAGTGTCATTCCAAAAAACATGAACCTCTCTGGACAATAATCTTTGAGGGGGAAAAAAAAAAAGAAGAGTACCTAAAGTGGCCAAAGACCAATCAAGGGTGAAATAGACCAACTATATTTGAATCATATACAAATAAATTTAGATGGAATAAATTCAAATTTAATTAAAAAAAAATGACACAAGCTTTTGAGCCAAAGATCAGTCATCTCTCCAACTTGTACACTACTAGTGACTATTGTGTACCATTGTATTGTTATTGTAATGGTATTGAGTGGCATTGATGTCCCAAGTGATTCTTTCTCTAAATGTAGCATTGACCAACGCAGGGGCTGTTCTCATCACCATCATTCCTTTGCAAACTCGACCATGTGCTTGTATAACGTAGCACTAATACGTCACAGTACAAACACACTAACAAACACTCCACATCAGTGTTACACATAGACACACACACACACACACACACACACACACTGACATCAGACATTCTGTAACAGGAAAACACACTACAGTGAACCTTGTACATTCTGTGAAGATAATTTATAACATTTGCATCTGAGGAGTTTTTGCTGTATATACCATGTTTTCATGAAAGGAAATGTTTACTGTTGGCAATGAGGGGACCTTTTTCTTTCTCTCCTGGTAGAGTTACAAATTGTGTGAAAGGAAAAATGTGTGTTGAAGTGAGTAGGAGAATGTGCGTGAGCTAGAGGGCGATTGATCGAAAGAGTGATGAGACAAAATGTTTTTCTGCCAAAAGCAAACACTGAGATGTTGTGTGTTTAGCAGAGAGGCTGGACTTCTCTGTTTGTTGGATCATGCCCCTGTATAGGTTAAACTGTCTGACATGAGGAGCTGGTATCACATTGTTAGTACTGAAGGACCCAGCCCTGTGGTGATTTCCTTCATGTTTCTAGCCCCAGTTAGAAAACAAACACCTGATTCACACTAAGTGAAGTAATCAGCTATTGGACTTTTAGAATAATTACCACAGTTTGGGATATTTCTGAAAATGTTAGAGTTGCCAGTTCATGACAAATAAGACAGAGCATCAGACCAAGTTGCCAAGCACATCTCCACCTGACAGGTCGGCTTGATTAACAAAGCACAACAGTATATGACTCTGATTGAAGTCAGTCCTTTTTTTTTTATCGGAATTCTTGTAACCTAGTTTTGTAAATGTGTAAGTAAGAGAAGTGTATAATATGTGTACATATATATATGTGGATATATATATATAGAAGATTATATAAAATACTTGTTTGATAAATATGCTAAATGTGAAAATTTCATGTGAAATAAAATAATATTTTTGGAAAGCCAGAACAGATCTTTTTGTGAATGTTTTAGACATCGTATGCCTGGCAATGTTCCTAAGTCCACTCATCTACCATTAGTCTGAAATATCCCAACAAACTACTGAATGGATTTGAAGTGAATTGAAACATTTTGTGCAGACGTTCATGGTTGCCAGAGGATGACTTTGGAGTTTGAACTTCCCATCTAGTGTCACCATGGAGGCTACAACTGGGTTCAAATTTCATCTCGTGCTATCACCAGGTCCAATGCTTATGTGCAAATATGCACAAAATGAATTACACGCCCACCTGTGTTTTATATTAACCATTAATTAGAAATGTTAGATTGGCAACACAATGAACTAAATGTTAAACATTATACCTTGCTAAACATCATTCTCAATCACTTGCATGGCTGTAGACTTTTTGTTTTTTTTGGCTAAATCATTAATTATCTACTCAAGGAAAGACTAATAATCCAGTTTCCCAGCATCATCCCAAACCAAAGATAACCTTTTTCCTTGGAAATAACTGATTTTGGTGCCATAACATTTTCAGGAAACCCAGCCCATTTCTCCTTCTGATTCCACATGACAGATGTCTACAGAAGAAACCAGTGTCAGAGATAATGACTCACACACACTAATGTGACAGAAGTTGAATAGAATCAAGGCCAAAGTGGCCAGAGATGGTAAAGTACTACAATGAAGAGATAAATGGAAAACAAGAAGAGGGTTATATTTATTGTTACCATTAGGCTTGCCCTTTAGCATGAAGAATAAATTGACTACACAGGTGTGATGCCTCAAACTCTCTCCCAAGAAATACTCAAACACAAACACACCTCCCCTTACCTCCACCCATGGTACTTTGCTCTCCTGCGAGTTGCATGACAAGCCATTGTTCTCATCTCTCTTTCCCTCGTCTCTCCGTTCCCAGGGGAGCTTTACGGCCGTGACAGTAAAAGCAGCTGTAGCACCAAAACCTGGTGCCACAGCCTCACAACTCCCCGTGTTTTCAAAGGCATGGTCGTAAATTAGGTCTGACATACAGACCCTGTAACCATCCGACCCCAAGAAGAGGCTCCCAGGAGCTCATCAAGAGGACACAATTGTTTTCATTTATTTGCTTGTTCAGCGTACCAGCTTGAGTAAATGTGAACAGCAAGTGTGAAAGCTTTAATGCTGTGGTAAATGTTAAAGGCAGTCAGGAGATAACCACAGCAAACATTGAGCTCAGGAAAGAAAAACATCCTTTGCAGGCTTGAGAGAAGAAAAAAATATCATGCGCTTATATAACATTTTAGAGACTTATTTCACAGATAGTAGCAAAAACAGCAGGATCACAATCTCTGAGATGATTATAGAAGATGGACAATGCTTTGAGCACATCACATAGTATTAAATCTATCCTCTGTTTCTGTCTCTCAGGCCATTCGATGTTTGACAAACCCATCAGCGCCCAGTGCTTATTTTATTTCCAGAATCCTCAAAGAAACTTCAAACCATCTGGATGAAAGATATTTCCTTTATCTTACTTTATACAGTTTGAATGTGCAGTATTTTCAGTTTTCTTTTTTGAATAAAGAAATAATGGTATAACTTATGAAATGGGCTGAAAATTGCGTAGCAGATGGAGTATTTTTTTTATCCAGATGGTTAGGAGGTTCTTTGCGGATTCTGGAAATAATTTTGGAACAGCAGTAAATGTTTTGAAAGGACCCTGTGGGTTTTTCAAACATTACAAGGTATTTCTTTTTTTGAAAAAATAAAAGCTTAGCTCTGTGATTCAAAGGTAATTGCAATTACATGCCACAGACTGGCTAAGTTCAATTCGAACGTTAAATCAAACATTTCCCAACAAGCAGAAAGACAGGCCGTTTATCAGTTTGCCAGTTGTCAGCGTTTAGCAGAACAAGAGCTGAGCCAACAGTGTGTGATGCGTAAAACTAGGAGAAGGCCATGAGATCCAGCAAGAACTCCACTGTTCAGAGTAGCGTTGGGATGGCCAGCTGGTCTGTCTCTGCATCTCTGTACTGAGTCAGGCCTCACTATCAGCAGGACACACGATGACTGCCTGTTAGCGTATGCTACTGCTCAGCCAGGAGAGTATCTGCTTTGCAGGGCCTCTGGAAGGTTACCTAATGTTATTGTAGCTATTTGTAGCATTTATAAGCTTCCATGCTGCTTTAGATTGAGAACCCAATGTCTTGTATGTATCAGAGCAGCTGTTTTACGAGCAAAGAGCAGTAGGCTGACCCATGAGTGACTTTTTAGCCTTGTTCACACCACTTTTATGTAATGTCAAAGCACTGCATGTTTGGATTAACCGTCTTTTTAATGTAGGAGCGTGTTTGAAGCTCCTTTATTCCCTCTTCTGCCATAGTACCTGTTAAAGGTAATGTAGATGACAGCAGGGTCAGAGAGGGCTGATGGCAAGCATGCAACTCTGTTTTACAAAATAAGTTAGAGCCTCTGGGCCACATTTTGGTCCCCTGCCACCTCCAGCGGTCGGGGTGTGGTCTCTTCTTCCCGAAAAAGTCCTGTGACACAGTCTTGGCCGTCGCCACTGTCAGGGTCATCTGTCTTGTTCCAGCTCATGCTTTGGTTTCCTGTCCATGTCACTTACTCACCCTCCACTTTTTATTCATTCTTGCTTGCCTCCTTCTGTTTATATCTTTATATATCTCCTGCTGTTATTTCATTCTTGTCTCTCTCTGTCATTACTGTTGTTTACCCCTTACTGTATCTGTATTAAATGCATCAGATCTCCATGTCTTTCAGCTCTGGCCCTCGATTACTAACTCCATCTCTCTTTCAGTTAATCTCTAGATGGGTTTGAGGTTTTGCTATGAAATGTGTGGGTGGGGAGAGAAAAGTCTTTTCTGTGCAGAAAAATGATAACCTACTATTTCTCAGTCTTGGTTCTCAGCCTGTCGAGATGGTTTTGCTCCCAGCAGTGTCACTGACTGTCTCTAGAAATGTTTTTTTATAGTGTCTCAAGGTCTCAGAGGGGCCATGCTGCGGGCACAACCCCATGGCCTGCACCTCTCACTGCCTCAATCCCCTTCAAATGTCCTCCAGTTTTTCGGGCTCCTTTCCCAATTTAGCCGATGCTTCTCACCTTGTAGAAGGTGAAGAACATTCTGCCTCCCTCAATGTCATAATTCTCCCAGACAAAGCAACTGGGAAATGCTGCGAAGTGGCAAAAACAAGAATCCAGGCACAAAAACTGATCAAGTGGATTCTGAAGTTAACACTTAGACATGTTACATCACTGAGAGGCTTTGATGCACGAACAAAGAATGTAGCCCTTTGTGATACAGTCCACAACTGAGTCCTTTTCCAATAAAGCTTACTGTAACTTTTGAAGTCACATAACTTCAAACCAGCAACAGAAGATAATCAGCTCTTGGTTTATTCCTTCCCATCATCTGGCAGCTGAGATGCACAGGTAACGATTCAAAGTTTGTTACTGCTGCACTGCTAAAATGATGCAGCCTATTTACAGCTTTCAAAGCTGACAACACTCAAACTTGAAGTCTGCTGAAATACAAAGTCAGCTTTCTGCAGCTCTCTCACCTCCAAACCATTAAGATTATATTGGCAAAGATACAGAATTACTAAGCAATCATTATAGATTTTGCTCAGTGCTTCATACTGTACTCTATCAGGTGCATTCTCTCTTGTGAATACTGATATATGGGACACACCACTATAGTTAGCTATGAAGAAAATGTATGGAGGCTGAAATGTTTAGTTATTTGCAGTTTTTATACACAGCTCAGATTACTTTTACTTACACTTGCTATTATGAATTTTAAGTTCTAGCTCTTGTGTTTAAGTAAAATAATATAAGAAAATGCACAAAAAAAAAAATTCACTTGTACTGTAAATGACCTATAAAATATTTGGCCTAATCTGATGTATTGTCTGAGCCTGCAGAAAAGGGATGAACAGATGGACATCTTCAAAGTCAGATTTGGGGAGAATGATGACAAAGAGTTGTGATCAACTAGTCTACTTCACATGTGGCTACAAGTAAGAACATAACTGCCTACAGAGGGAAGCCTTTGGTGTAATTGCCAAACTAAAGATTTTCTGGTAAATAACAGGTTGCCTTTCATCCAGTCTGCTCTAGCAACAGCTTGCAGACATTCACGGGGGGTGACGTTGCAAGGCATGATGGGTCTACAGCCAAATGGCACAACAGGCAGTGCTTGCACACTGAGAACTGCCAACTCGTTTGCATTTGTTCTGAAGTTATAGGAGCTTTTGAAACCCTATAATGATGCCTTTGGCCAGGCTATGCTTTGTTTATGCACAGCAGGGACTCTGAAAATGAGCATAGGAAGCCTTTTAAGGTTGACACAAAGAAACTGCACTTGCCAGCATCAGATTACTTCAGAACTACATAGTTTACATTTTCTGATTGGAACAAATGTCTGTGAGGGAAAGAAAAGGAAATGCTGTATAATGTATAGCTCATGTCATTAAATACAAAAAGAACAAAAGGGGTCTGTATCTTACACATAGGGAGGCATTGAACAGTTGATATCAGCCCTTAGGCCATGTGGGCTGTGCTCAGAGAAGGAATGCATCTTATATGCGAGCATTCATGCACATACTTGCATACCTCCTGGCAATATCCGAACCCCCAACCCACAAACAGAAACACATTAATAGGCCAAAAAACCAAGAAAATAGAATCCATTTTAATTAAGTTCTCGCAATAGCTGCAGGGCACAAATATGAAATTGTACAATGGAATGCACACTTCTTTACAGATAAAATCTGGTCCATCTCTACTGACAAACAACAGTCTCCAGACACACAACAAGGTCCACACTGTGCGGTACCATTTTGATGCAGATTGAAAGCATCTGAGCGTTCCCAGTGGAAAACAGTCTTCAGTCAGATTGTTCCAATGTGACCTTTGGGTTTCATTTTTTGGCATTTCAGTGATTGGCAAGTGGTTACAGATGATAATTTAGCATACCAGTGATATGTATTCAGTATTCAACTGTGTGTAGTTTCCAACCAGCACAAACAGTATGTGTTCATTGTTCAGCTTCTTTTATCTGGTTTGAAATGTGACAACCGCAGTACAACCGCTCGACTCACTGATTTGAACACAAACTCAAGTTGCCAAAAATATAGCTTTTACTTTAAACAAGGTCTTGAAAATGTGAGGATCACAAACATTTTCAGCAGAGATCAAATTGTCATTTGACACGAATAACCCAGAAAGGCAACCATCAGACGTTAGGTTTCCTGAAGCACATCTGATCAATATGTAATTTCAAAAACGTGACAGTGAATAATACAATCTAAACACAATCGCTGCTCCAAAATGGTATGACTGATGTTGACTACTGGAAACACCAATATCAGCGTGGACTCAGAGTTCCGTCACATTATCAAGTTCACAAATAAAAGACAACAGCACTGCCAGTGCAGACACTGGTTTGTGTGTGATGTTGGTCCTTTCAATCTCCCACTTCCCGCATAGTCCTTCACAAGTTCTACATCTTTAAGCCCCTTTTCCTCAAGTCCTCCTTGGCTTCTTGTATCTGCTTCTGCAGCTCTTTCGCTGCGTCTTCGCAGTCATTGAAGGTGGCCACCCTGTACCCCACCGTAGCCAGGGAGTAGCAGCCAAACGAAACGAGCAGATACAGCGGCATCGGCCACGCAACCTCCCTGTAGGTCTGCGGCAGGTTCAGGTCCAGCAGGTCGAAAGAGACCAAAGCCCAGACGGCGCCCAGCAGCGACACTCCGAACAGCCACTCCAGGAGTTTAGTCATGATGACTGGGGATTTCAGGTGAGCAGACGGAAAACAACCTGAAAACAACACGAACACATTTAAAAGCCTGTTTGTTGAAGTAGCTTAGCGTTAGCTTTAGCTTAGCACCGTGTTGGCTTGTTAGCTAAGAAGTAAAGAGGACAAACAGCGGGCAGGAGTAGGAACACACCGGGGGAACTGAAACAGCGGATTTAATTCAATCACTTATTCGTTTAAAAAGATTTTCGTTCATTAGAAAGATTTAGAAGAAATAATCCGCTGTGTTTACCACCCGCAAACGCCACCTCAGCTCTGCGCAGACTTATTACGTAAAAAAACTGCAACGGTTTATGGGAAACGTAGTAACCATTATTTTCTGTAGCGATGGCAACAAATCAGATGAAGTACTTTTTAATTTTCCAGTGGGCAATTGTAAATTTCATGCTATTCACAAAAGTCGTTTTTACATGCAAATAATGTTCATTTAAAGTTTTCACTTGTATGAAAAATTATTTTTAAAGAGCCTTTGAGTAAAAAAAAAAAATCAAACTTTTTTACATCTTTATAATTATCCTTACATGCAAACCTGTCACTATTATTTATAGATCTATTAATTCATTAAAATTGGCGTTGTTGCATGTACATATTTTCATTTTATTCAGCTATTTGAACATCTTTCATGAAAATGTGTATTAAACTCCTGTTATGTTGCATAGCCTATTTCCTGTGTTATTGTATTAAAGCAATAAGAGTGGCAAGAAATAGGTCAGAAAAAAATGATGATTACAACTTTTATTTTTTCATTAAATTTCAATATTGGCGCTGTCTCTGATTTGCATTAAAATGTTTGATATATTAACAACACCAGTACCCTGTCAAGTAATTTGTTTTAACCGAGTCTTTTAACACACATTAGACCATTTAACTGTTTCTATGTGTCATCATATAAATTTCGGGAAGCCATTTAGAAATTGCATTAGGCCTACCATTAAAAGCTATCTATAAATACTGTTATTCCAAAGCAAGGAATCCAACAACAGTTTAATTAGGGGCTTCTGGGAGCTCACTGTTGTTGGATCTTCATGTCTCTTTAGGTGCTCTGGGGCACGTCTGTTCATTCAGGGCGGCAGACTGTCCAGTTGCAGTGGGCACAGGGTGAAATCCAAAGGAATAGGAAGTGTAAACATCATTCACTTAGTTGGGGAGAGGGAGACACGGAGCCACTGAGAAATAAACATTATTCTTTGGAGAAAAATTGAGAGCTATTCTTAGGAGAGTGGTGTTTATGTTTGTCTGCACCAGTGTTAATAGTGTAAGTGATGATATGTGCGCCTGCCAGATGGAAGCCTCTTTCTTCAGTTTATGGAGACAGTAATATGTAGGACTGGAAAATAATCAGTTTCTGCCTGTTTGCTGAAAGCATAAATCTTGGAGTCTTGAAATTAAGCAGTGTGAGGATGTTTTGTCTTATGAATAGTTTTCTACCATTGTAAAGCAATGATACATGCTGTGGCCTAAATGTATGTTCATGTTTGGTACGTTTGATTTTCCTAATAAGAAGCTGCAGATTACCTTTGTTGCTGATTAATATGTTGACTTAAAATGACTGAAGCTATTAAACCATTATCAGAATTGTGGTCACGTCATTTTCTGTCAATCCAGCAAACCTATAATAAAATAATCCATGTGTTTATCTAGAAAGCAATATCATAGAAATTAAAAAACTAATCTGAATCTAATCATATCATACTACTTTTAAATTTGTTTTAATGCAACTGAAAATAGCCTGGACCTGCTTGCCTCAGTTATTAAGATGTGTTATGACACATATCAGATTGCCAGGGGCAGGTCACTCCTCTGCATCGATGGAATAAACTGAATCCAGGTGGGATTACCCATGGCATGCCTCATCATTACATACATCATAGTGTACACTGTGTCCTGCCTGTGCTGCATCAGCGTGAGCAGCAGTGTGAGCGTGTGTGACGCTCAGTGGGAACAGTCATGCTGGCTTTTCTCAGTGTATCTCCCTGCCAGCTCCTGTTCCGTTCCAGTACTCAGGAAACCTGTGCTCCAGCTGAGAAGGCCTGGCAGACACAACACAGCCTGTGAGCGCAAGGGCATTGAAACAGAGACAATGAGAGAGAGACAGACAGTGAAAGAGAAAGAGAGAATGAAAGAGAGAGAGGGGTCATGCAGAGTGATAACAACAAAAAAATAAAAAATAAGAGGGAGACAAGGATGTGGGTTACTAGAGAGGGGTGAGGATAGGGACGGACAGACGGACGGACGGACGGTGGAGCAAAAATGGCAGTAGTTATATTTGCTGAAGATCAAGAGTTCATAGATGGAAGGGCACGAAAGAGAAAATGTAGAGGACCAGGAATGAAAAAAGGGGGAACTGTGTGTGTGGAGGAGAAAGCAAAAGAGAAAAGAGGAGAGGAGGGAGGGCAGAGACCAGACAGGGGAGAGAGGTTTAGATGGGGGGTGAAATCAGGGGATTGCAGGTGCAGTTTGAACAACCAATGACCTTAATGGTGCATTAAATCCAGCTGTTGCTTATCCAGACTTTCTTCAATCCCCCTAACACCTTCAGCTGTGCACTAGACTGCATGCAGCACCTCGGTTCCCACAACAAGGAGGGAGCATGGCAGTTCAAGCAAAGAGACTTAGAAAAATAGCTCAAAGACAGTTTGTGTGAGGGGCTGGCAAAGACAAAGAGATGGCAGAGGACATACTAGAACTTCAAGTGCAATAATAGGAGTGACTGTGTGACCTCATCCAGAAAGCAAAGATAAGAGGCATTGATAAAACAGGAAAGGTGGTAATGGAGACTTGTGTTGACTCTGTTTCTCTGGTTTTGTCAATGTTAGTAGAGTGAAAGGTCCAGATAAGAATATGTTCTACTAATGAGCTATACAGAGATCAAGATCTGGATAGATAATAATTGTGTAATATCTTAAGTGTGTGAAGCAAGAGTTAGTGAGAAAATCAGAGGGAGCGCGAGCATGTACTGTCAAATTTCAGTTTAAGATAACAATAGAGCTTCGACTCAAAAACAGGAACCCTCTGTTTCCTGAGCTGGAGACCATAGCTGTGTGTTATGTTGTCATTAGATGTGTGAGTGTGTGTGTGTAGATGTGTTTGGGAATAGGAAAGCGTGACTAAAACTGCGTCATCGTATCCAGGTTCCAGGCATACTGCTGGTGGAGGAGCGAGAACTGATACTTGTCTGGAAGAAATGAGCCTGGTAAAAACCAGCCAGAATCTTTCAAGTTCAGGTTTCGCTGAGCAATTTTGGTCTGGAAAGCATCGTCTCGAATCGATTGAGTCTGGCAGCTAGATGCCAGACCAATCAGCATAATATGAAGTGTGGTTTAACTGGTGAGGAGACCTCTGAAATCAGCTCAGCCTCCATCTAAACTAGGTTTTGTTGACCAATATGTTCAGAAATTTCAGTGGTTAATTCAGGAGAAAATGCATATTATACTATATATCTCTGTTTGTTTCGTTATGTCGAAACACGATATGTTAGTAAAAATGTGAGACTTTGAATGTCAAGTTCATATCTGAGTTCACTAGTGATAGCTCAGGACTTCTCTCTTCTCAGCTGAGTGGTCACAGTTTGTGTAATGACTTTGTGAGTTTAAAAAGAGGCTCCTCAGACAGGTGAGGTGACTGTGTATCAGAGTGGATGCATGAGGGTGGAGTAGCATGGTGATACTTCTCATCAGGGGTCCTGAATTCAAAGCAGGACTCCTGGCAGTTTTGACGTTGATAAGCACGCTGCTCGTAAATATCCTTGATCCAAGATCATTCAGACGACAGCGAGAGGCTGCATTAAATTTCCAAATAATAGTTCTGGGACCCCTGCGCTACTTAGGGCCTACTTAATGAAGTCTAGGGCTACTCAAGTGGGTATAAGTTCAGAGTGTGGTCAAGTGTGACCAGTCTCAACCATGTGAGAATAGCACTTGTCTTGACCTCGGCACCCTGAGTACAGACACACACACCTGTTTCGACTGCTGCTGTGACGGCCGCGGTGAAATAGCAGAGGAATGCGCCCTCCTCTTTCTCTCTTTCCACACCCTCTGTGCTGTCCTAATCAATCTCATCACACAGCCTGGATCTGCCCCAATAGTGCTTTGTTTGCTGACCTTTATAAGACGTCATTACTTATTATCTTCATGGGTTGTGTAATTTTGCCCCATAACACAACCCCCATCAACCACATCCACGACCCACAATATGTGTGTGTCTGATCAAATGCTTCTTGTCAGTGTAACAGCCATTAACAATGAGCAACGGGCATACGCTTGATGACGTCTCCCTCCTCCCTCCGTCTATCCTCTCCACTTACCCTAGAACACATTGTCCTTTAGAATCACCATTATTGACAGTGGAACTAATTGGCACAGGGCTATGAAAGTTCCCCCTGGGCCATTTTAAATTGGACTGCACAATTTCCTTCAGTGTCTGATAGGCGAGTCCATGCATGGGACCTGAGGAGGTATTGATTATAAATGTATTAATGTGGGTCAGTACCTTGTTCTCAGCGAGGGGCAGACGATGTAGGGCTACATGTCTAGACTTTAATAAAGTGACCTCATCTTGTGTGTACATAATGGATGGTAATGGGAGAACGAGAGGAATTCTGCCTCGTGGTCTGCTCACTGTGTTGTTTTCCCTTCGTTAGACCTGTTGCACAGATAAAAGGGATGTAGTTGTCATGTGAAGTGAAATCAATCTGATTGCTAGTCATGTAAACCATCAGGAAGGCAAAATATCTCTTGCCAATACCTCAATGATTTCAGTGTTGACATTTTGAGACTTTATTGAATCATTTCACAAACTAATGAGGGGGCTCTAGAGAAACTGGGGCATATATTAGATATATCCAGAAATGCCAAACTGAACATGAAGTTACATACAAAAACTCAATAAGTCCAGTCGATGGATGTAAGTATCACTTACCGCTTACAAAATGTTGCCTTTGGTTGTTCATTATAAGCTACAGATGTCCAATGGTCTGTCTTGTTCCATCAGGGTAGGTACAGCGTTCAGGGCTGAAGTCATGTTGCTCTGTGTGATCAATACGTTGTCAGTTGATTTTACAAAATCATTCCGCTGCTGTTTGCATTTGAAAAAAGGTTTAGTGTTCCTGTAAATTATTATACGGCATGTCAAATATAATCAGTAACTGTTGTTTTACAATTATACAGCAAACTTAAATGCGCTGTACATTTGTTGATACTGTTTCATTTTTTTTCCATTACATTACATTGCACAAAATAAAAAAAGTAAAAGATTCAAGGATTACGTATGGATTTGTGGTAGGCAGTGGGGAATATCCTGGAAGCTGATTGTGGCCACCTCAGGCAGGCGTGGCTGTCTGTCATTGCCTGTAAATGAAGTTGATTAGTTGAGACGGCTCCTCTGTGGTCCCATCGAGCTCGTGCTCTGGACACTAACCATGCTGTGCCCCCTCCTCGCTCGTTCCACCTCAAGACCACGACCGCTTGACCTCTGAGAAATCTGACCCTGAGGCTTCTTACTGCTCCCCCAGGCACCTGCCAACCTTTCAACCCTTCAATGGGTGAGCATCTGGAAGGTGAGGAGGGATAGATGAGGAGGCCAGGGTGGGTGGTGGTGAAGTATTGAGATGATAACAGATCGGACCTCAGAGTCGTCGTTGGTATCTGTTTTTACGTGTCTTTTCTGTCACTTTATTTCTTTCCTTCGCTTTTCTGTTTTCCATTTCCTTCTTTAACTCTACACACAGATCATGCAGGCTGTGATGTATGCGCAGCTGGTCTTGACAGAGCCGTCCAGGAAATGTGTGGTTTACAGATCCCCTGTTGACATTAGGCTTTGACTTGCATTTCACTTTTCAGAGACCTGGAATTTTAACCGTGCAGGGGCTCTTGAGGTCCAACTCAGCATGTCTGACCACAGTGGAAACCCACTCAAAATATGCTGCATCCTGACTGACTTGACTGTCTGACTGAATGGATATGTCACCTGGTATATAAAGCTGAATCAAAAGTCATGGTTTCTAACTATACGTGCAGTGGTCCCACACCTGCTCACACCATTTGTTACAAAGAATTTCATGTCATTAGTCTAGCTAAAATGCTATTCCACATCTCAATTTTATGGAAACAATAATATCCAAGTTGTTAAGTTACAGGCAAAGTGTAATAACATATAGTATATCTGAAGTTATGCCCTATGGCCAAAAGCTATGTAAGAAGTTTCAGTCTACTTCACAATCTTGATCTAAAAGACATGATTTTAATGGTTCGAACAAGTGAACCAATATTTTTACATTCAGAATTAAATCATCTCTAATGATCTCTAATATATATATTAAAATGATCTCTAATATATATATATTAGAGATCATTAGAGATATAGATAGAGATATATATATAGTTTTTTTTTTCCCGTCCCGTGTTGCACTGTGATCCACGAGGAACAAAAAAATAACAATAAACTTGAAACTGAACCTGAAGCATATTTGCCAAAATGTCAAACTCTTCCTGTGATGTAACATTTGATGTCTCAGGGCTGTCTTATTGTTCAGTTATGCACTGTTTGCATTTTTGTATGTGCAATAAACACCAAAATTGTATTATATCCACTGGAGCATTTAACGTAGAAAACAATTTGCAGCGCACCAATCCAACATGAGTAGCATGTGCACTGGAGTGTAAATGTTAAACTGAATTAGCCCTGTGTCTTCTCCAACAATTGCAGTGCACTAGGTTACAGTATGTGGCCATATGGGCTCTGTCTAGCATTACTGTCACCCCTCATTTATTGTAGTGAGAGAAGATGCCCCCACTATGCCCCTCAAATCCTCTTAGCCAACATTTAGCTGATTGATTTTTTCCCCCTTCTATCTCGATCAGATTATCAATGCAATAAAAGCAGGAAGTTGTATTTTATTAATGCTATTCAGTCCCATGGGTAGATAGATGGACGCGAAAGAAAAACATAAATGTTTCAGTAGTGGCCATGTCAGGAAGAATAATATCAAGACAGCGATAGTGAATTACAGAGAGAGAAAACTGAGTAAAGGAAATGAATGATGTGAATGGAGGTTTCCTATAAACACTGTACTCTACTTCAGGTTATAGAAACCACGTAGCGCAGTCAACAAACAAATCGGGTATTTTGGAGATGTGGTTTAGCTTCATGTAGTTTAAGACAGTTGGGTTAGCGGATTCAAAAAGAGTCTGTCCTACTGTATGTGTTCTCCAGATGGCACCACACACTCACAGATTGTGTATAGCTCTGAGATCCTTCATAAGTTCAGATGATTCCCTCCCCCAGCCTCACCCTCTGAGCTATACTAAATGATGATCTTGGAGATTATGTATTGGTAATTCCTGCCAGGTCTTTAAAAGAATGCACATGCTGTTGTGCTTAATGCTCAGTAGAGGGATTATGCAGACCCCTACATGTGGTGTTGTGGCTGCATACCTCCAGTCAGACTAAACCCAATCTGTTACAGATTTGGAATAGAGAAGAGAGGTGCTGCAAGCACAGGGGGGTGGATGGAGGGCTGTGCAGTGCTGTATTCCTGCTTTATGGTGCATTCCACATCTTTTATATCATGGGGGATCAGAGCTAAACCTCTCTATGGAGGCAGTATTTTTATCTGTATGTATTAGGACATTAAAAAAAGAACCTCGACCTGTGTCAAGGCTATACCCTTTATTATTTTTTTCATCGATCTTTTTTTTTTTTTTCAGTTTTATTTTTCCTTTGTGGTTGAGGCAAATCAAAATCCCCCTACAGTTTCCCATTGAATGTGGGTCCAATTAAACATATATTAGAAACATATGTGGATTTTCATATTGAAGCTCATAAAAGGTAAACTCCAGCGATTTACATTATATTTACATAAGGAATGCTAAGTACCTACACATGTGACGTGGTAATATCTCTATGAAAAGCAGATGGTCATCACTATTCATTGCTCTCACCCAGGGTTCTGTTGAGCAATAATTTCATAGTCAGACATGATTTTTAGTATTAAGCGTATTACTTCCCATCTGAAAAGGCCAAAATGTCAACATTTCTAGGTGTCTGAGTAGTCTCCTAAGGCTGCGTTCTACTTGCAGCTAGTCAACAGGTGGCGTCGTTTGCACAAAATTAAACTCATATTGTATTCCCGATATCAGAGGTCATTTAGGACTAAAGGGAACATATTTTACATCTGTTGTTGTGTGAACTTTTTATTGCATGAGTGGAAACAATAAAGCTTGATTTACCTACTACACAACCCCTTATAAGTGCCAGTCCATTCATCTAAGAATCCATTTGGCAGTGAGTCTGTTCAGGAACTTGGCATGAGTCATATTGCTGCATTTTTGATGGTTGCTGAGATCAGACATGTGTCAAGAGTTGTGTGCTGGTAAAACAGGGCATGTCAATGTGTAGCAATGCATATATGGTTATAGATTTTTTTTTTTTAAATCTTTTGTAAATAAATCTTAATTGTAATTCTCCCTCTTCCTTTTCTTAATATTGTTCCTGTATGGCCGTTGTTGGACATAGTACTTTTTAAAACCGTGATTTAAAAAAAAATGTTATACTAAGTATAAACAAAGCCCAGAAACTTTACTGTTTATTGGCAAGATAATATAAAAGGCAAGTAATATACATACACTGCATAAACGATCCATAAAGAACGGCATCCATAAAGCCAATCTGTTACAATTTTATGAGGAAATTATGGAAATTATTGCTATTGCTCCAGTTTCCATTTTTTAATAGCGCATTTCCAAAATGTATATTTTCCAGGATCCTGTAATTACGACTATTTGTATAGTAAATATGCAATTATTCATCTTTACAGAATTAATACTGTGATCATTACAAAGCTGCAGTGGTAAAAAAAAAAAAAAAAAAAATCAGGTTGGAGATGCTTCTGTTGTTCTGCTGTGTGTGGCTGCACCCTAGTGGTGAATTAACAGTAATGATTCTTCTTCACGGTGAAGTGGTTAATTATGGACGGTTGAAAAAATTGATGAAGCAAATTGAATTCTAACTAAGCAGAAACAACAACAAAAGAAGACAGTGAAAACAGAAGGTGCTTTCATATTTTAAACAATTTGTATTTATTCAGTGTTTATTTCCTTAATCCATTTTTTTCTTTTGCAAACATTCTGCCAGCAGGGAAAGTTTACATGAATTTAATCTGCTAATCGTTTCATAAGAAGCGCTGCTAATTAACTTACAATCAAGCGAGGTGAAAAAAAAAAAATCCGAAGTATTGTTTGCAAGAAAACAACTTTTTACCATCAGCCAATGAATCAGTGCTGTTATCAGTCAAACCACACACGCACCCATGCGCATAGGGAGGTACACACATGCACACACACACACACACACAGACATCAGACTCATGTATTTGAAATACAAAATAGCAAAGCACAAACAGAACTGTGGAAACTAGTGATTAGCTGTGCAGCAGAGGTATAATTGGAGCTTCTAATTACAGTATTGCCTCATTGTTCGTCTCTACCTCTAATTTACCACATTTACATCCCAGAAAAACAATAACTTTGGTTGGGATCATAATGGGTGAATGGAACACATCCACCAATGGTGAGAAATCTCATCAAATGTGTGGTTAAACACAAGGTTAGTTAATATTTGAGGCTTTTGTTGCTCAAATTATAATCATATCTCTGAAATATAAGAGCTGTTAGGCTTTTAGCATTACGGACATGAAATGACAGTAAAAGCTTCTACGGCAAAGACGACATTGTGAGGTGCTGTATCTACATTAGCTTTATAAATGTATGTAATATATCCTGGCTACAAGTGCAAGCATCAAAGATATAGTTACATATTAGGTGCTGGATATACCAGACACTACTTAAGCAATAGTCCTCGCAAAACCGTGTATAACAAAAATGTAAGAAACATAATTACATTGCATATTTGTTGCTATAGAAACATTTTCTTATATAAAGAAAATTAAATACAAAACAAAATCGCTGAGATGTCTACCTTTTTGCTCTAGCTGTGTAAATACTTAACAATTACCAATTACATTCCAAATTACCATATATCCTCAGATCAGGAGTCAGTTGTTATTTAAATTAGAGACACGGGGTTGGATGGTTACCCTTCTGACTGGTGTCTGATCTGCATTGCGATTGGCTACCAGCTCCTGCAGCTGCAGCGCCCCTCCACCAATGAAACAGAAAGCCGGACACACAGGGCCGGAGCAATCTACGTGACCCTCCCACAGGGGTCGCAGAGAGTGAGCGTCATAGAAGGTGACGCGACCCTTCTCAAAGTCAAGGCACACACCGAGCCGGGGCGGCAGCGGGTAGGTGAGGCCCGTGGGTGAGGAGGGGCTGTTGCCATTGGTGATAGGGTCTCGGATACCGTTCCCATGGCCACTGTGGTGGTGGTAGCTGTGCTGGGGCATGTAGATTTTACCCATCCCCATAGTGAGGAAACAGAAGGGTGGAGCAGAGTCCAGGGCATCCTCAGCTCCACTGTCATGGCCACTGTCTGGATCGTAGCTGAAGAGAGAGCACAGTTTGGAAAATGAGGATGAGACTGATGACTACTACTAATGTCTGTTTTTCTACTTTTATTTACTATTCAGCCTTTTTTTCTGATGAATAATTTTAATCAACATCACCTAATACCAATTCTAATATAAATGTGGATATTATCACAGTACTTTTTATACAAGACACAGCAACAGGTTCAGTCAAGTTCGCGTTCACATTTCCAGTAGTCAAAATTAATTAATTTTTTCAAATTAGTAAAGTTACTCCACAACCTTTCCAAGTAGGTAAGTTGTGAAAAAGAACTGCTGATTAGAAATGACTGAATAGTAGCATTTCTTTTATTTGTCTGTCAGTGTTTTACATTGCTCAGTACTCACCGGGGACTGGCCATGTCTTGTGGAAGGTGAAACCACTCCTGCAATTTGGATTCCAGACCAACTCCCACCTAGTCAAAGAACAGAAACAAAATTATAATCATCACATCATCACATGTATCTGTAAGCTGTTTTGTATCTGTAATCCTACACTGCACCTACAGGATATCAGGGACACATAAACAGTATAAAAATATTCTTAAATTCCTTTATATTATTTTTAGTACATAACAGGCATAAACATGTACTTTGAAATTACAAATTATGTTTTGGATCAGTCTCTCTGTCCACTTGTCCTCCAGTTAAGTAAGAAACATTTGCTGCACAGTTGAGGAAGACAGCAACAAGGAAACTAAATCTGTATTTAGTTCTTATTTCTTATTTTGTGTGGAGCAACATGTGGAGGTTTATTCAAATGAGGCAGTCCAATATTATTCTGGGGGAAAATAACTGATCTTATCAACACACCACACAAAGTAAATGCACAAATTGAGTAGTGCCAGGCCAAAACTCAGTGCCAATATGCAAGACTGTCAGCATTCGCTTTTATTACAGTAAATCACAAGCAAATTATGCAAAGTAACCAGATACAATATTACATCAGACTGGTTTGTTATGACTTTGTATCCTGTTGTTTATGGGGAGATCTCAGATTACAGTGGCTCATCAATCCTGTGCGTCGCTGCCTCATTTCCAACTTTAGTTTTAATGAAAGTAGCATCTCATTTCTTGAAATGTATTATATTGTGAAAGTTGTATTACATTTTATGGTATGATGCATCTATTTACAATGGGCAATAGAATAGAAATCCAGACGGCCTATATTTTCTGCAAATTTAAGGTGCTGGCCTCAGACTTACCAGGTCTACCCAATCACATACAGACATGTTTTCTAGATTTTTGCTTTTTAACAATGTGACAGTCATTCATTTTCTCAAACTGTCACTACTATATCTGGCCAATTAAAAGTCTTGAATATGCAGTTAAGCCGGTGTTGACGTCTGACAGTTTGCGTGCACGGTGAGCTTGATGTTGTGAAGTTCCTGAGGGGGTAGAACAGGGATGGACAACCCTTGTTCCTGAAGAGTACTAACAGTATGTAGAATTTAGTCATTACATACATTTTCCACACATAAGAAACATATTACTAGAATGTACTTGCCTTCACGAGGTAGGAACCAGGCTCCACTGAGCATGCCCAGTAGTGTCGCCCCTGTGTAATGGCTACATCCCCAACCAGGAGGTCTGAGGTCAGGTGACAGGAAGTGAGGGCATGGTCAGCGGCCTGCAGCAGCGAGAGACCAGGGACGCTGCGAGCACAGCGCTGCTCTTTACTGACCACCAGCCGGTCGGCATGGAGACCCCAGCGAGAGTCCAGATAAAAGTTGAGCACTGGGAAGAGACGGGGAGAAAAGCGAGAGATAGGGGAGAAGAAGGTGTTGTGTAAAGGTAAAGAGAAGCGACAGGCACATTCAGTAATAACATGTTTGAAAGACAACAGAGGGGAAGTGGCACAGAGTTACAGTCAGAAAACAGCAAGGAGAAGAGAAAGAGGATTATAATAAGGAACAAAGAGAGGAACAGAGAGCAGGCATGCACTTCCTCCCACCCGCACTGGAATAGAAAAGGATGCTGATCTATAGGTTAATGGCTCAGGGAGTAAAACACAAAAGGTATTGCAAAGAAGCAGCGCTGCCAATAGGGAGTACACATTTTTCCCGAGGACATACAATATACACAGGGAACATATGCAATGGCAGGAAGGAAGAACCGTTTACAGTACAGGGAAACAAGAAATTCACCATCACGCAGCTGGACCATTAAAAAGCTTGGGATCTGAGTCTGATCCATGTTGTTAAGCTTCACGTCTTAACAAACTGCAGACCTCAACAGTGAGCGTGAGGCCGTGGGGTGAGTGGTGGAAGAACAGGGAATGCATAGGATGATTACAAAGAGAGAAAGGAGGAGAGATAATTATGCTGTATGGGTTACAGAGGGGTGGTCAAGTGGTGTAAATGCACTTCTTACTTTCCGTAGGAGGCATGTAGGTTGGCGGCGTGGATGTAGCGTAGAAAAAGATGACAAGTACAAAGCTGTGAAATGGAAATAATACATGAGAGAAGGATGAGGAAATAAAGAGTAAGAAAGTGAGGATGTGTTGAAAGTGGAGATAGGTGGAGAAAATGGGAAAAGAATATGGGATTGGACAGAAAAGAAAAGTAATGAATTATTAGGAGTTTGGCCATGGCAACCACGCTAATGCTTTGTGACTGATAAATAATAGTAGGTAAAAAAAGATGAATTGCTCCTGGATGACAACAACTACTGCTTGGTGTGTGGATATAATGACATGTTTTTGTAGCTGTGTTATAGCTGTCACCGATTTGAGTGGATTTAAGTCATTAAACTGAAATAGTAGAAAGACACTTGCAGAGTTAGGTGAAAGATAAAAATCAACACATTCTGGACATTTTATACAGATATTCTATGTCTGGTTTTAGCACCAAATAAGTTAAAGTCTGTTACGACTTAGGTCTCATTTTCATAGTCTTGGCCATCTTTCCTATAATAAGAAATAAGATAAGAACATCTGATGTCAGACAATAACGATCAAATCAAATAATCTTGAAGCTGTAGATCTGAATATTGAATGTGTTTCACTTGCTTCTTGCCCCATCAGATTTTATTCTAGCATTATCACCATGTTTCTACATCTCAGCAGTTACATTGGTGAATACAGAACTACTAGAAATGAAGGCTGAAACTAGAAAAGAAAGAAAAAAGAATTATCCTTTAAAATAATAATGAGAAGAAGCCCTTGTTTATGACTGGGATGCAGCAATGTCAGCCTTCACAGGTGCAACACTACATGGAGTATAGCCAGCATCAATTTTTTTTAGCTGGGACCATTTATTTTATGCTAGTTAGCTTCTATTTTATTTGACTTGCTGTAAATGAAACTTATTTAAGAAAATGTATATGTGTCTCTTTATATTGTCATGTACTCAGGCCTGAGTTTAGCCTCAAATTGGACCGTTTGATACCAGGATTCATTAGAGCAGATGACCTTTTTACACTGTAAGAGCATTTAGCCATTGATTGTGGATAGGAGAGGTACCCTGTGTGGCTGTCGCTGGTAACACGTCATGCAAATAACAATGTGATGCCTCAGATGTCCAGTAGTAATGTGATGTCAGCCGTGGATTGACAACTAGTTATGGGTTACCTCATGTTCATCTACTAAGATTTCTTTCCACATTACAAATGTTTTGATCAGCTTATATTCCTTTGTATAATGATGTTAAATTTTGTGCTCACTGCCCTCATAAAACTCAGGGCACCACAATGTTGGTACAGCCGGTGCAGTTTCCCTGTATGAAAATAAAAGTCTTTCTGTGACTACGATGCCCAAATTTTCAGTGTGTGCTCTCACCTGGTGCAGGTGGGGTGTGCAGGTACACCTCCTCACTGTAGTCCCCATAGCCCGCCTTGTTGCAGCCTCTCACCCGCAGCACATACACGCTGTCCATTTCCAGTCTGTCAATAACAGCGCTGGTCCCACTCACTTCATCCAATCGCTGCCAGCCCCAACGAGCTGCAGCCAATCCTCCTCTGATCCCCCCTCTGGATGCCCCTCCTGGTACCACACCCCGACGGCGATACTCGACAGAGAAGTGCCAGGCGGGCGCCGACTCTTGGGGCAGTCGCCAGCACAAGAAGAGCTGGTCGTAGGCCAGAGTACGCTGGGTGTCAATCACTGGCGCTAAGGGGGCTGTGACATATTTGAAAATGGTACACATTCACAATGTGAGATAAAGTAATGAAAACACACCTGTCTACCATCTCCCCTGTCTCTACACCTCTTCACTTCCTTCCATCCTTATCTTGTTCCCTACCTTCAGCACTACCCTTTACCTTCCTCCCCTTTCCTCTCACCACTGCCTTTCTCACCCTGGGTGAAGTTCAGCTCTGTCAGGAGTTTCAGTTCCTTGGACACATCCAGCTGGAAGTGTCTGAAGGATGGATCGGCAGCCAGAGTGAAATGCTGGAGATTCTCTATCGCTTTGCTCAGCCTGGTGCAGAAAAATACAGAGAAATAAGCATAAGAGGAATAAAGGAGGAACAGTGTTCGCACCATGCTCCCATCAAGATGTGTGGGTTGGACAAGACAGACTGATGAGGAGGGAGAGCATTTTGAACATTTTGAAAGATAAGGCTTGCATCAGTCTGACATAGTTTTTTTAGTATCAAAGTCAACACTGCATTAGCCTGTCTGATGTGCAAATATAGCAAATAATAGTGTGCCTTCTTTCACACAGAAAATAAAGTTAGCGCTCCTAAATAACATATTAAATACTTTTAAAATTCTTTAATTACTTCACCTGTAAATAATATACTGTAAATATTAGGCTACTAACATTGTGAGTTAAACCTGTTCTAATGAGAAATCAAAAAACAATAAAGGACAGGTAAAATTGAAGGTGCATTTAGTCAAGACAGAGAGCATGGCCAGACAGAAAGAAGCAAGAAACCTGTTATGAGTCTGTCGAGCAGCCTGCACAAAGCAAGGCTGGTCCGTTTCTTTTAGCAGCTCCTGGGTAAAAGCCATGAGGCCTGCATGCTCCATCAAACCCTGCCTCTCCGACACTTGAGCAGCCAGTGCCTCGCCTCGTTTCTGTCGCGCCTTCTCCAGAGCCTGGGTGAGCGAAGCGTGGCGCTCAGCCAGAGCAGCCGTCAGATCTCTGATGCTCTGAGCCAGCTGCTCTCTGGCTGACACGCTGTTAACCTGGTGGTGGAAAATCACAGATGGACGAGTTCAAAAATCTGAAAACACACCCAGCTAATTCTAGATCAACACTTTGGCAATCGACTTCATGTCAAGTGTTTGACATGAAGTTGATTGATAAAGTTGTTCTGTAAATAAGGATGGGATTAATAAGACATGGTTTCTTCATGAAATAAATAATAGTGGTGCTGTTTTAGCATTTATCAGCAGTATATTCAGATATTTCTAACACAGTTTAATGTATTTATATGCAGACATAAGTGTATTTTTAGTGTTAATTATTTGTTAACAAGGCAATCACTGTGAAGCTCCATAACTGCTGAATAAACACTCACAGTTATTTATATAGCGTGCATTATATTTTCATATTTTATATTAACATTAAGCAGTTCTTTAATATATTTATTTTTTTTCTATAAACACTAAGTAAACCCAGTCAGCTGGTGACGGCCATGAGATGCAACTGGAGAAATTTTGTAATTATCCTTTTAAGTTTTGAATCTCTTTATAAAGTATCAAACATCTCTGTAAATGATTTGTACACATTTAAGAGTGTTTAGGTTTTAATATAATATAATGTCATTCCAATATATATAGTATATATAGTATATAAAAGCAAGAGTCAAAGTGTTGCAGGCCTTTCTCTCCTTTCTATCAGTTTTCAACAATAGTGAGTAAGGTCCAGTCACCTCAGCCATAAACGGACAAAGCAATTTTGAGTATTGGGTGTTTTTCTGCCGAGGGGTGTTAATCACCTCAGTCTGTGTGATGGCACTCTCCAGCTGGGTAATCTGAGCCAGAACTGTGTCCTGGTTGGACAGAATGTAGTTCATCTCCTTGGTAATCTTCTCCTGTCAAGCAAACAGCACATACACATCAGCAGACAGCTTAATTGTTGCACTCAGCCTTACATTCACTCTGCATTAGCCTATTTGCTGTCCTGCATTGTCTTATGTTGTACACTGTGTGATTTTGGTATACTGAAAACTACTGTTTAACATTTTGAAGTAGTGCTGTGTTTAAAATATTGCTGCATCACTTCACTTTATCAAAATATCAATAGAAAGGCAAATGTCAAATATGCATACTGTTGAGTTAGTGCTTTTAAAATTAAGATACAAATCTGCTGACATAAGGCTCCAGCAGATCCCCACCACCCTGGTTAGGAATAAGCAGGTATAGATAATGGTTGGATGGATCTTTGCTAACATAAAAAAAAAAACATTTTAAGTCATGTACAAAAGAATACATGGTACTTTTGGCACTAAATGTCATTTGAAATGAAATGTCATTTAGAATGGATCCCTTCATCATTCTTACAAACTCTGACTTCAGTCTTATATTTATTTATATGTTTCAATGTTAACATGCATTTTTCAGGACTATTCTGTGTATTAGACCTTTCACTTGCAGAGCATGTAGAGAAAACTCTTTCAGACTGTACCATATTTCCAGAGCCTCACCTTCAGGGCTTGGTACGCCTGAGCCACTGGAAGGATTTTGTGCCCGGTGTGGATGCGGCGCAGTTTACAGAGAGGACAGAGCAATCGCTGACAGGACCTACAGTAGAACTGTAGTTTCTCCTGGTCATGGTCTGGACAGGTCAGAACCTGAGGAGAAGAGTTGAATTAAATCAGAACTAATTTAGTTAATGAGGAAATTTACTTTTCTTTCTTTTCGGAGTGTCCCAAATCTGATCTGGGAATTACTAGTACCGCACCAAAAGCCAAACATACGCATAACAACTAATCACCAACTTTTTACAGAGGTGTTCCTCATACACACATGCTTTAACAAGATAGTTATTTAGATTTTCTTAAATAGTAATAGTCTGTATTCTAAGACTTTAGTTAAAGACCATGCTATTGTTGATTAGAGATGGATTCTGTTTGTAGAAATGAATTTATTCTCTATAAATGTGTTTTGTATTTTCTTTCAAAGTGATATAAAAAAGAAGTTCATCTTGCATGTGTATGTAGATGACTAGTAAGTGTCTGACTGTCTTACCTTTGGTCTGAAGTTGAGTGTGGGCTGTATATGTTCATGTTGTGCACGTGGTGTCCCCCACGGGTGGTACAGCTTGAAACACTCGTTGCAGAAATTGGCCCTGCAGTCGGCGCAGCCCTTGGTGGCCTCCAGTGCATGAGGAGGCTTACAAAACTGGCACATCACAGCCACACTGCCCAGACTCACTGTGTGTCTGTACCTGGTGGTAGGAAAGAAAGACAGTTGTCTTCCTTAGTTATATCCAAGGTATTTTACTGTGGTTGTCTTTAAATTAGAAGATATTTGGCAACAATCAGCCAATAGGAAGCTTAAAAGAAAGATGTTCATTCGCAAAAAAGAATTGTGATTTTTCCAGTGAAATGGAAAAAGCTCCAGTGTGTGAGAAAAACAGTACTGAATACATGATATAAGGAAGCTTCTCTACTGTGAAAATCCACAGTCAGCTAGTGTAGTAGGGTGGTACTCTGTTACAGTGCATGCTCTGCTGAATTCTTCAACAGGTCAGCTGCTGCTGAGTAATTACAAGCAGAATAGGACATGTTCTTCAGGCCCAAGTCAGCCATTCATTTACATTTGGCCCCCAAACACCATTAGCACCTGTATGTTTTTGTTATGTTGATTGAAGAGTGTGTACATGTGTGTGTTTGTGTGTTACCAACCTCTCCACAATTCGCTCCAAAGTGAGGTTGCGCAGACAGTCAGTCAGACCCTTCTCTCCCAGCTCCACATCCCTCCCACAGGGGATACAGGGGAACATCATTACCAGGGGTGGGCCCTCCTTACGGCGTCGCCCTGGATACGTCCCATATCCTGGAGATCGAGGCATGGATGGCGAGGGCGGGTGGGGACCTCAAACCAAGAAAGAAATAAGCACAGGGACCCATACATCTGGCTACAAATATTTCATATTGATCAGTAAAATTAAAGACAGGGTTAAGTCACATGGTTTCTGTTTTTTTCAGTGCATGTGAAAATGCAGTCCAAAGGCCTCATGCCAAAAACATCTGCATAATCTTTATGAGAGAATGTTTCATTCACACAAAAGAAAAATATTTCCTACTCTCTCCCCTTGACAGATTAAGCTGAAATAGCAAATGAGAAGTTCCTTCACACCTGATCGCAGTATGCGGTCAATGGGTCGCTGCTCAGCTTTGGGTGTAGGCCTGCGTGCCTGACGGGGTGAGCGAGTGTTGGGTGTGGAAGCTGGGGAGTTGGGTTCTGGAGGAAGTTCTGGAGCTGGGTACCCATTTGCCACCAGGACCTCAGAGGCACACATGAGACAGACGCTGTGCTGGCATGGTA
The DNA here is from genome assembly GCF_900324485.2 of Mastacembelus armatus. Classification (NCBI taxonomy): domain Eukaryota; kingdom Metazoa; phylum Chordata; class Actinopteri; order Synbranchiformes; family Mastacembelidae; genus Mastacembelus; species Mastacembelus armatus. The sequence goes on from NC_046643.1 coordinate 14,880,978, forward strand.
GGACCACGGGCTGTTTGACTATGTCCTTACACACATGGCAATGCAGCTCGTGCTCCAGGCTCTTCATGTTTGACTGTTGGAGGCAAAGAGACGAGGCGTTAGCAGCTACGCAGGGTGCCGAACAAAACTAAGGTGTGATCCCCAGCCCTACTTGCAGATATTCCACACAGGAAGTACAGTATAATAAAGAAACTGAATTGAGAGACAGAGAGACAAGCTGACCCTGACAAGTGACACAGACTATCATTCTTGTTAAATATGGATATAGACCAGTCATTAATTATTCAACCACCGCACAGAGTGCTTCCCTTTAATTGCAGCACAGCATATGAGTATGAGCTCTTCAGCCAGTAGCCACATGCAGTATGTTTGTATGACACTATGAGATGCGAGTGTAAAGACTCTAATAGCCTCTAATGTTGACACACAGTGAAGTGATGACAATATTCGGAGCAAAGACACAGTAGATTACCTGTATCACATGCAGTCAGGGTGTTCATTTCAAACAACATATAACTAACTTATTATTTGTAACCAGCACCTTAAGTCGATATCCCACAGTGGTCAGAGCTTGGGGGGGGGGACCACTGCACATCTGGAGCAGTTTGTGTGTCACTGCCCTGTTCAAGGACATGGATTTCACAGAAAAGGACACACTGGCTCTTGCAGAAACCTGTGACTTCACAGCTGCAGTCGCTCCAACAAGATAGTCTGGTGAAAGAGCCAAATCACTTCCTTTACCCATTTCAATAGCTGTTATAGTTACTCTAATATTGTGTAGAGTCAGTCTCTGGTCAGTGCAACACAGGCAGAGTGATAAAAATGTTCATTAAAATGGTCATTTTGCTGCCTGCTCTCTTTTGCACTATCAATGCCCTTGACACACAATCCCAACCTACAACTGAAAGTGTTGCAGGGCCAGAGGCAAAATATCTACATCACAGACACTTTGAGTTAACTTCAAAACCAGGACGAGACAAACTGACTGACTGTGCTGCATAAGGGGTTTGGGGATTTTGTCACAGTTATATGATGTGATGCAGCATCAAGACAACACACCGTTAAATGCTCTAAATACTGTGCTGCATGGGGATGCAGAATATATACATAGCATCATACACACACAAGAGATGCCACTAACATCTTCCCAGATGACATCGTCATATAGAATAATAAGGCACGTTAAGGCAAAATTAGGCTTTTGCAAAAACGCTGTCAGACCCATACTGAAGCAGCATTGGGTTGTATAAAGCAACCTACTTTATCCGTCAGAGCGCCCCAGCCTCTCTGTGTCATTCTCCAATGTCAACTCCGGCCTGTCTTTCTCTCCTCTTGCAATTTAGCCTGTCGCATATTCAGACCATTGCATTTCCAACAGGCTACATGCACCACGACGACTGATGGGCTCAGCTGCATCTATTTGGATTGGATAGTGCGCACTGCTGATGCCGAGCGTGGTGAAGGCGTAAAACAGGCGTTGCGACAGCGCATCCTTACCTTCACCTGGAATCTAGGCGCCATGACAGAAGACTACGTGCATATTTCGAGCATGAAGAGAGCGCTGTCTCTGGGAAAGAGGGGAGGGGTCTGAAGGCGACGATTCCGCCTGCGCGTCGGTGTGAACTACAGTAGATGGTTCGATAGTATGAAAAAAAAATGCTGCAGGCTATTTCCAAGACTTGTTTTAATGTGGTCGACTATTTCCTGCGATACGTCCAGAGCGTGTAAGCATCCCTGCAAACCCTGTACCAGCCAGTGCTACAAGCAGCATTCACGCTTTTTCTCTGTTGCCTCAGCACCAGCCGAAGGTCCTGCATCTCGTCTCCATGGAAACGACCATCGACTGAGCCCCCCCCCCCAAAAAAGAAACGTTTTAAGTGGGTGCTCACGCTGTTTGGTCATTAGATGATGTTCGTCTTTTAGCGAAGATTTACCTCGAGACAGGGCTGCTCCGTTTATGTGGGTTAGGATCAGGGAAGCATCACACGGCCTGGACTGAGGATAGACAATATGAGCCACTCCAGGCATTTTAAGTGAAGGGCCTTTATGCTGGATGCTGGCCCATCTTACAGAAACGCTCCGGCAGGTTAAACATGGAGACGTGACTTGTGCGCCGTTCTCCACAGGCTGCAGTGTAGGTTGGAAAAAACGCCCCAGTTTGAACGGACACACAGAGACAACACACAAACTGACATATAGACATATATCTACTCACGCTGATACGAGCCAAAGTGTCCATCGTTGATGCGACTGTTTTTAAATCCATCTCTGCCATTTTAAGGAAATAGCTGCCCCCTGTTTTCATCATCTGGATATAAATCGCGATGTAACAAGACCATAGACCACATCGCGCACATTAACAACTCAAGAAAATGAACCTACATAATCCGATTTTCTAGGGTTTTTTTCCCCCAGTGTGATAAATTCTCCGTTTATGATTTTTCAAAAGAAACTCGACGTGGACATTTTTACGCACGCAAAACAAAACAACAAAAAAAAAAAGCCTGAGAATTATTATCTCCTTCCGGGATTACAAAATGAAGAAACTGAGTCTTAAATTTGTAGTTAAGGCCAATCTCCACGCTGAATACTAACAAATGCCTGTGGCTTTATTCCTCACCCAGACATCCCGCCCCGCACCCTTCCCACCCCGCACCGGATGCTTTGAAATGATGTGACACACAGCAGGGTGAGACTTGGGTGTTAATGGAACAGAGACGAGCTTTGAATCTTATGCTGGAAATTACATTTTGATCTGTAAACCATCTGTGATGTTGCCTGAAGCAGACCAGCATCTCCCACCGTCTATATTAATCTATTGTCTATGGAGACAGGACAGATTTTCGGGAAATATTTTTATAATTTGTAGGCGCTATGGCTTCGGTCACCATCTTGAATGTCATGGTGGTAGCCTGGACTGGGCTCCATGTGTTATTTTATGCATTCAGTCCCATAAAAGTATTTACACGTTAGTGGCCTGTCTCAATAATTACACTGAATTAGATCAGTCAGATGTAATTAAACTAGTGTAACAATTGGTGTTGTATTCACAGGAAGCAGTGATAGTATTTATGGCAATCCAGTGTTACATTTAAAATGATTAAATCAAACATAATTAAATCAAATCAATTCATTTAGTTCAGTTAATTAAATTAGATGATGCCACTCACTTACTATAACCCAGTGGTAGACATGTATTTAGCTACACTATGACACTTACACATTACAATACTTTTGTATTCTACTTTTCTTGAATACAAAATATTTACTTCCTATTGTTTTCAGTTAAGTGAGAGCTGGCTATACCTTTTTCACTGCTGCAAAGGTCCACATTTATTTTTACAATCCTCAGCTAATGAGGTTGAGAAAATATAACTAAACTAAAATACGAGACTCTTCAAGGAAGAAAGTAGTTGTCTTTATTTAACAAAATCAGTTCTCTCAAATCACACGACCTCAAACTGTAATACCGTATTTCCACCACAGGAGCGCGCACAAGTCGTTAAAAACCTCCAATGACCTGGTAAATTGCAGAGGAACATAAAAACAATAAATACTACTACTACTGTACTGCTAACAACAACAACAACAACAACAACAATAATAATAATAATGAAAAACACAATTGCAGCATAGCAGTGATGTCACGGATGCCATAGATATTATGACATCATGATTGGAGCAGTACTAAGTGAAAACCTTGTGTTTACTCATTTCTTACATTAATCTTATTACTAAGAGACTAAAGGAGATTATATTTAGTCCAAGTTCTCCCAAACCAACGGGACCCATCAGCAGCGCCCTGTTCAGCCTCAGAACAGAGTCCAGCGTCCGTTTCGCAGATTGAGTCACGCTGCACAGCAGCCGGGGCGGCGCCCAGCTATAAAATCCGCTGAACTTTGTCCCAACTTCTGAACATTCCCATCTCTTCTCTGTGACCACTTCTCGGACCTGCACGGTAAGAACTAACTCTGCTGCTCTTTCCCAGTTGGTACTTTCACGGCATTTTGTGTGTAACGCCTGCACACGGGTAGTCTCCACTTTGGCGAGTAGGGAAAGAATTTATTTCATTGTTAAAAGTGAACTACCAGTTTTAACTCTTCTGAAGAGAAGACAGCTCTATAGCTGCTTAGTGACTTTTAAAGATTTTCTCATACCTTTTTCTGTTAAATGTTACTTTTAAAGTAGATTTTTAAAGTAACATATTACATCAATGTTGTATTCATGTGACTGTTTTATCTGTCTAGGATCTGAACTCAGGACTTTCCCTGTTTAAAAATGTTAAGACTTTTACCAGAATCTTAGAGTTGGCTAATGCAGTAAGCAGTGAATAGTCTGAAGGTAAAGGGTGTGGATGCAGTGTATGCATGTACACACATGCTCTGCTGAAGATCATCTCCTCTCTCATTTACTGCAAAACAATTCCACTGTTGTGGGACTGTTTGGGCTCATTTTTTCCTACTTCAGCTAAACTTTTCCATTCCCTCTCACATAAATAACACACAAGCCCTGGTTTCCCTCCCACTTCTCCTTTTTTTTTAAAAATCTGTTCCAATTTATGAGTACCAGCACACACTGATGTTCTTTTTTAAATTCTACTAGTGTCAAGAAGGACAAAGTGTTGTACCTCTTCCATGGGGCTACATGGCGAACACCTACAATGCAATAGAGCCGTCCTTTTTTGCAGGGCACAGTGTTACCTTTACTTCTCTAAGTGGTAGTCAGGAGAAAGTATGGTATGTCAAACCAGTATTTATTTCATGCAACTAAGGCCTGTTGTTTACACACCTCCTTGGGTTTTGAACTCCCACATGCTGCTTAGATAAGGTTATCAGGATATGTTCCTCTTTTTAGTTTATTTTTATCATTCCGTTTGGCAGATCTCTGAGGCCTTTCTTGTGCAATGAAGCTTAACTGTATCACTTTCAACATTTTCTGCTCTGCTACTTTGTTTATCAGTCTAGATACAATCTAGCAGCCATGCCTTCAGAACTGGAAAGTGCTATGGAATCACTCATCAAGGTGTTTCACCGTTACGCCTCCAAGGACGGCAAAAGTGGAACACTTAGCCGAAGGGAGCTCAGAGAGCTGATGGAGAATGAGCTGTCTACCTTCCTTAAGGTGAGAGTCCAGAATTGAAACACAGTTTTGCGTTACTTTATCACTTTCACATGCAGTAGTAATACAGCAGGTTATTAATCAATCATTTCTTGTTGATGCCCCCCTCCAGTCTCAGAAGGATCCTGCTGCTGTTGACAAGATCATGAAGAACCTGGACACCAACGGTGATGGTCAGGTGGATTTTGAGGAGTTTGTGTCTCTGGTTGTTGGACTTTCCATTGCTTGTGAGCAGTGCTATCAGATGCACATGAAGAAAATGGGAAAGCAGTAAGGCCACAGTGACGGACAGCAAGGGAGACCAAAAAGAATTCCTTTTTTTTGTAGAGATTGTTTTGTCAATTAAAGACAGAAATGTGTAAAAACCTGGTGTTGTCTGGTGGTTTTTTATTTCCAAAGTAGAATATATTTCAACTTATTTGTCTTCCTTCACACTTAACATACATGATCCCTCACTGAAATATAAAACCACCTGTGTCTTTTTGAATATTTTAGTTAATAAACATATTAATAAATGGATAGCAAGTCCCATATCATAGCTATTTACCAACAGTTGCAGTCTGCTCTTGTGAAGCTCATCCCAGAGATCACAGCGTACAGACTCTTTTGGCAACAGTACCGGTGACACTAGGTGTGAATTTTTAAATCCCACCTTTAATGGGACAGATGTCTGGCTAACCAAGCCTCACTTATCGCTGTTCTGAGGAATGTGCAGAATGTTCTAGATACAAACACACCCCTCAGTGAGGCTTAATCACTGTGCTGATGTTGCAACTTTATGTGTTATGAACAGATAAATGAGGTGATAGGGTGATTTATAACTCAATGGTGTTTGTCACATTCTACTCAGTTCGACTTCACTGAGTCAGTACAGGGCACTGGGAAGAAATGGAGGGCATGAGTCACAGGGCACCGCAGATCACATCCATCACTGTTTTTCCACCAAATTCTTTCATTGTGTTTCATGTCTGGTGAAGGTTGGATGCCAGAACTTGGTCTGTGTTTTCTCTCAAATCAAATCTCTCAGGCAGAACTGTTTCTCAGGCTATGAGCCTAAAATGACAGGCTCCCCCAATGAAATGCTGTAGTCACTGATATATAAAGCATATGATTCTATAGTTCAGGGTTTAGACCACAGGTTCTGGTGTTGATCTGTCAGTCTGAGCAATGTACAAGCAACATTCACTGCTTGAGAAAAGCCTCCCTGCAAGACTAAACTCAGGGCAAATCAAAAACTCTCATGAGTCTTATGATCTCTACACACACACCTCCTTGGGCAGGGCCTGACTCTATGGTCTACCAGTGTTCATGGTTACAGGGCAAACACACAAGTTGCTAGGTTGCAATGCTCTGAGTGGTGTGTGTGTGTGTGTGTGTGTGTGTGTGTGTGTGTGTGTGTGTGTGTGTGTGTGTGTGTGTGTGTGTGTGTGTGTGTGTGTGTGTGTGTGTGTGTGTGTTCACCCCTCGGTTTACACAAGCACCACACCCTTGTGACCCACAGCTGAGTTTAGAGCCGGGAATTCCTACTTTGCTGACTGTTTTCTTAATTTCCCTTTTGTGTAGTTGATGGTTGGACCGTTGTCTCTTGCTTCATGCTTGAAAACAGTAATTCCTCACAAATTTGGATAACATGCCTCAACAGCCCCTCTTTGTTGACACTTTAATCTGTTAAACAATAACACCAGTGTTCTGAATGTACCAACCCTGAACATCTGGTTTGTAATTGCTGCCATGAGAATTGACATCAAACGACTGTGATCATGTTGGAAGATCAAGGTTATAGTTTATACAGTTTGTTTGTTTGTTTGTTTTGTTTGCCTTACCTTGCAACCGTGAAACAACCAGCCAAACTGTTGACAGTCAGAGTGAGCCCTGCCCTAAGTGCACTATTTTATTTCCTGGGATCCTTTGAAGAACGGATGAAGACACTCTGACATGTTCAAAAAGGAAAGCAAATGCTTCAAATTAAAAAGTACACAATTACTGATTGTAATATTCTATCTTCTATTATTTTGTAGCTAACAGAAAAGGTATCCTCTGAACCAGCATTTAGACCTGAAAAAATAAATGAAAAAAAGAATATATGTACATATGGGATCCATTAATGGCATGTGCATTACCAACCATTGTCCACAATGACCCCAGTTTTCACTCTCCTGTCATTATTGAACAAAAATAAAAAACAAAAATAAAATAAATAATATAGCCAAGATACTTTAAAAATACTAAAGTAAAATCCAGGAACGTTTGATTTTTTTTTCAGTGTACTCCAGTTCCACCACTAGGTGGCATAAGAATATAACAGTAATCACAATGTTGCCAGTGAGTATGTGATGTGTTATTAAAAACATACCAGTTGTACTGAAAGTGATGAATTACAGTTGTATATAATCGAAGGTAGTTTCCACAGATGCTTTCTCTTTGTTTGGTAGAGTCTATGCAATAATGTGTGTATATTTTAAATGGTGTTTCTATAGGAAATTCACCTGTGTAAGACATGAATGGTGACACTGACTTAATGTCTAACCTATGATCTGTATTTTACTGTACTTTGGCTGATTTTTTTTTATTTGAGACCAACATAATTGTATCCTAACCAAAAGGGAAAATCAGGAAAGAACCATTGAGATTTAACTTAAAGTCACAATACATACCGCACACACACATAGAGATAAACATACACAGTTACCACAGGGCTGATGTTTCTTGGTCTCTGATTTTAGTCTCTGCAGTATGACTCATGAGCTTCAGACATGAGACATGACTGTGAGTCACAGCCTCCACCACAAAATTGCAAGGGTGGAGAGTCGACCCGTTGAAGACCATAACAATCAATGCTCAGTGAGTCATGTTGCCCAACGTTTTCATTTTAGAATTATGTGCATTTCAAAAAGTAAATAAAAATAGAAAAAATTCAATTATACATATGAAACACTAGAAATTAGTTAGTACAGTACAGAATTAAAGCACCCTGTGATACACGAAAAAAAAAATCCTTAAACTAAATTGCTTTGGTCACTCGTTTTGCCACACAATCAGCTTGAACACTGCAATAAAGATCTCTTCACATTTAGCCATCATCATTTATTTGGGATGTGTTGCACGGAAATACTGCACATGACAAACTCTCAATCAAACAGAGCTAAGGTGAGATTATCATTCTGAAATTAGTCTCTTGACCCAACATTTAAGACTAAACAAACAAGCAAAGAGTCTGAGTAAAAATTCCCATAAAAAACGATAACATCCTGCAGCCTTTAAAACATGTTACACAAACTGTAGATTTTAATTTCCTCAAAAAAGAGAAGCTGTGTGTGACTACATCGGTACAAAAAGCCATTCAGTTCACATAGTAATTAGGCTTCTGAGACTAAAAAGAACAAAACCCTTTTAGACTCTGACATTACTAAGTTAGATTTAATTATACTGTAGCTGTAACAAGCATGAAGTAGTACACAACACCCCATTTTTGCTTTGAAGAAGACAACCTGAAAGCATATGGCTACCCTTCATATTCCAGGCCTATATGCCTCAGACTGTGTGCAGTACAAATAACACTATCTGTAGGGTTCAGTTTGAGACATTAACAATCAGCTCATTTTATCATTTAAAAATCCTTCCACAATGCAAAAATGCACTATACTTATCAGACTGTAAAATGTTGCAAATATTAAGTGTAAAATGATTCATATGAGGTTCTCTAATAACCAGTAATCATCAGTATCAATCATATAGAACCATACACCCACCATACAATACTATATAGTATATGGCATCAATCGTTTTTTTGTTGATGATTTTCTAACCAAACATAAATTCAGTGTTTTTTAAAGAACAACTTAGTAAATATAAAAAAAGAGAAAAAGAGACATGAGGGGAGAAGGAGTGGTTGAAGATGAAAGGATCATTATTGAGGGAGGGATAAAGGGTGTGGTGTATGTTGTATAAAGCATCCTTTGCATCCATTTCTCCATCACTACAGCTCCTCCAAAACTGATCTTCACGCTCTTATCTCCTTAAATCTCCATTTCGGTGAGTACAAAATCTAAACAATGTTGTTTTGTTTGGTTGGATTTATTGACTTGCTGAATGCACCAAAACTTTTTGCAGTGGGATGTTTTTTTTTTAATGCAATAATATTATGCAACTTTTAGTTTTGCAACTTGTAGTTTTATTTGTGTGGATTGTGTGAAAATCAATACACAAATATTTATAAACTGCAAATTTTCCAGATGTGTGTGCATTGTGTTTTTGAACTTCTGCAACTATAACGTCTTACCATTACCTGTGATGCTTAACATTAAAAAAGACACTGTTCATTTTTCTCGAGCACTTTACTTTAGCCTTGAATGTTTGTCATTGCATAGTCAGATGTTAGCACCAACTGTTGATTCTTACTTTTAATTGAAACCAAATTACAGCCGAACATTGATATGGTATTCATTTTGTGCTCTCTTCCTCCACAATTCCCATGTGTTTACAAACCCCTTGACACCACAGTTTCCTCAGCTGAGCACACCCCAGAGAGGGAGCAAGCATCATGTGCAACCAGAGCTGACTCTCATGGGTTCATGGAGTCAGTAGAAAAAACACTTTTCAGGCATACAATATTAGGAAAAAAGACACCTGACACCACGGCTGTGACTTTAATCAAGTTGTGACCTGTTTCTTTAGCCTATTCAACTGAGTTACCCGGCAAGAAAAAAACTGTTGCCATAACAATGCCCTGTGTGACTTGGCAGCCACTGCTTTAGAGACCAGTGACGGGGAAATAGTGTGAGCTCCGGTGGAAACTCAGGGTTTATTTTTATCCAGCTCCATGGAAAATCTTGAGGAAAAACACTGCCAGAGAGAAACACAACGATGTTTGTGTTTTGAATGCAGGTATCATGTAGGCAGAAAAAAAAAAAAAAACAACTGAAACCTCACCAAACACTAATCTCGTTTTCCTTCCCCTGCAACCACTAACCTAAGTTGTGGTTATAAAGGATGTCCTTTGTTAACATTTCAAATTTGACCACAATACCACATGATCTGTTATGTTGAAAATGAACAGTTCTGGCCTCTAGATGGAGTCACAGCATCTTTATTTAGGAGTATCATCTTTAAGCAACTTCTTCAGTTATCATCAGTCATCTGAAGATATGTAATAGATACTAGAATAATCTTACATAAATCCATCCCATCACAATGTACAAATGCCCAGTTGCCAGAGATATGTGAAAAAAAAAACATGTGCCACCACTAAAAACTTTTTTTTGTCCTGTTAAAGCAGCTAGCACCATGTCTGACATCCAGCAGGCTATGACCCTCCTCATCACAGCCTTCGATAAATACTCTGGTAAGGAGGGGGACCGTGACACCCTGAGTAAGTCAGAGCTGAAAGAGCTGCTTGAGAATGAATTTGGACAAATGCTGATGGTGAGTGTCATTTGATTTCACTATGGTTCAGCCCTGAAGACCCAAAATACACATGAATAAGCTACCATACATGTAGAACTTTATATTGAGAGGGCAGTAAAAATTAAAACATTTTGCAATGTAGATATCAACTCCAGTGATGATTCTCCTCTGCTTCATCGTCAGTGAGGGTGATGCTGAAAACCAAAGTGCAACTAATGGCTTAAAATAAGCACAAGACAGAAGCATGTGTATGAGTGAGATTTGTGTATAACCAGTCTTTCTGTTTTAATGCCTGCAGAAAGCCAATGACAAGGCAGCATTGGACCGCATCTTCAACGACCTGGATAAAAACAAAGACAACTCAGTGGACTTCCGTGAGTTTGCCACCCTGGTCTGCTGCCTCACACAGATGTGCCACGAGTACTTCATCAGCAAGAAATAGGGAGCAAAGCGCCATCTTGGGGCCAGCATAAAGAGCTGCCTTTTGTGTGTCTCTTAGCTGCTCAGATATAGGAACACACATTTACTACTGCTATAAAGCACTAATATAACTAGCATGAAGTTACTAAAAATTATGTTGTAATGCAAAATAAAATAAAGTTTTTTTTTCCTTTGACATGCTTGAGTTGTGCACTGTGTGTTACTGTGCAGATGGGGAACAACATGCTGATGCTAGTTGTGATGTTTGCACTTGCAGCTGTATTAACGTCAGAAAAATAACAAAATAGACAGGAAGGACTTCATAGATGTTCTTTGTTTCATATAGGTAGGTGTACAGAGCACATGCACCAGAGCACTGCAGTGAAAGTGTAACTATACAGTCATTTACAGAGGAAACAACTCCATCTGCCTATTACAAATTAAAAATTAGAGTCATAAGAATTTAAATGAATCCTTGCTCAGATCAATACATCTTCTCCGGTTTGACCAGTAGATGATGATGAATACAAACTGCAATTTTTGTCAAACCTTATGTTGTATAACTGCTATCACTCAGTCAGTTCGCTGACTTTATTCCTCTATGTGTGCAACTACTGAGTTGTATTATAGCATTTGCCATTATCCTGTAATTGTACCTTGGGGCCACAGTGAGTTTCATTCAATAAAAGTTACATAATCTTAAGGTTTTGAGATAGTTTGCTGTAACTTTATTTGAGTGTCTGTGCTTTATTATATACTCTGTTATATTCATATCACAATTTCTCAGGGGTTTTACCTAAAACATCAATAAGTAATAAAAATAAATCAAATATAATAAGTCACAACAATGGTTCACCAGTTGGAACATCTGTGTCATAACTAGAAGGTGCTCTGTTTATACTGTACCAGACATTACTGGCTGGGGATTTCCTGTGTGAGTATTTGCATCTTTTCATGTGTGGGACTTTTCTGAAACCTGTAAATCTACCACCCCCTATAAAACATTGAATATGATTAACTTCTACTCCAATAGTTTTCTTTACAAGAATCAGCTTATTGCTATATTGATTGAAAATACTTGAGATAAAGTGTTCACAGACTGGTTAAAGCTGGTTATTCGTATGTGAATTGATGGGCAGTAAAGGAATTTACAGTACAGTCAGTCATGCTGTCATTCTAACAAATAACACATTTCACTTTAACAATCGAGATTTGCATGATGAGTTTCTGCACTGTAAACAGGAGACTAGACTCTCGATGACGCCCCGCGGGAGGTCACGTTGTGAGGCCGTGTCCCGTGACGCCACCGAGAGGCGGGTTATCAACAAGAATCGGTCCGTAACGTTACCGAGGGACAGAGCTCGAGTGTTTTGAATTTGCTAGAAGACACCGACCGGAGGGGGGTAGGGCCTGTGGGTAAGATGGCGGATGTAGGAGACGATGAAACTCGGTCCACTCTCCCTTCGGCATCCCGTAACGGTCCGGTTGTCGTTTCTTCGGCGGGTACCGCGAGTCACAATGCGGCTACGGTCATGTCAGGTCCACGGATAGTGAGGATCGTCAAATCGGAGTCCGGCTACGGTTTCAATGTTCGCGGTCAAGTTAGCGAAGGAGGACAACTCCGGAGCATCAACGGGGAACTGTACGCGCCTCTTCAGCATGTCAGCGCTGTTTTGCCCGGAGGCGCGGCAGACCGAGCTGGGATAGCAAAGGGGGACAGGATCCTGGAGGTGTAAGTCCGCTTCTCTCAGTTAAACCAGAGTTAGCTGTTAGCATTAGCCGTCCCAAGGTATAAGGCGATATCAACAAAACTCACCAGCTAACATTAGTGGTTTACTTAGCTAACTACTTGTCCACTTTACGGACATTTGTAGCAAACTAAAGGTTTGCTACAAAAGCTTCACCACACTAAAACCGCGAATGTAACTAACGTTAGAAAGCTAACCAGCTTACATAAGTGGGACTACAGGCTGTGCATGTTGATTAGCTTCAGCTAGCTAGCGAGCTAGGTAGCTAGTGTCTTGTTTAGCTACTAGCCCTTGGCGCACTGACTGCTTCGGCCACAATTATTTAAATAAAATTTAAAAAACAACCTGGCAGCCTATGCATTGTTATATACACCGTAGCTGGGACATGTATTTTCACCGTCCTAGAAGACAGTGGACAGCAGTGTTGTCACTCAAATTCAACATAATGCGGTGTAGTGTGAGAGGGTACGCGTCTTGTTTTAATGAGAGCTCGTTTGACAGACTAGCTTAATTAGCCATGGTGTTTACATGGTGTAGTGTTATGCGCAGGCTGTTGTTATTATTATAATAATAATAATAATAATATAACACTCTCGGTATGTTGAGTGGTTTAGATATATGTGGCTGGATCCTGGAGACATCTTATTGTAAAGGTTCTTGTTTGGACACACTTGGAAAGGTCAGGCACTGTGACTTCACAATGGTTCAAAGTCCCTTCCAGCCTTTAGGTTTTCTGAGGTGTGTAACAGTCAGTTTAAAGAGGACATCCCAACAGAGCCTTATTTGGTTCATATTTACAGCTATATGTCAGCCTCCATAGTTAAATCTAACTATCATCTTCATAGTAACACTTAGTCCAAACAATAAGTTTAAATGCTGTGAAGCTTACAATGGAATATGTGTTATTAGTTAATATACACATACTACAGTCATGCTCCTTATAAGTCTATAACTATATTTGGTCTTGCGAAATCCTTAATGTGATGATTTAAGAAGTGAAAACATGTACATGTGATACTTGGCCTCTGGATAAGGCAGAAGAGAAACAGAAAACAAGAACATTTGTCTCAATCTGTTTGCTGAGGCATCAAAAAGGTTTTACCCAGCCTGTTCTTTCTCCATTTTATCTGGTAAAACTCTCTCTGGTCATATGACAGGAGCAGTACTTATCATGTGACTTATTAACCAGTATGAGTGTTTTGCAAAAATGAAAAAAGGATCGTCTAGTAAAGTATGCCAGCAAATTTCATGCACTAAGAATGAGAACGGTTTGCTTCATTTGTGATAACCTGTTAATTTGGCCTTGAGTATAATTTATCATTTATGTAGAACACCAGATATTTTCTTAGTCAGCTTAGAAAAACTGAATAAAAAATGAATTTACTGTAGTCCTATATTTACAGCAAAAATAGAGTTCTGTAAGGCTTGATCTTAGTGATAAGCAAATATGTGAACATTGACAAATTATATGACAAGTAGTCCCTGGGCACAAGCATGTAAAAAGTCCTAACTCTTTAGGAGTAAGAATCACGCATTGTGCAACCACATGATTTGTAGTCTACTTGTGTCGTCTCACAGTTAATTTGCATCCGTTTTTAGTCTGTTAGTGTCCATTTTTGCAGTGATTTAACACGTATTTTTTCTAGCACCTATCTTTTCTTTTTTTCCTTTGTTATGGCTTTTAGTAGTTGTTTTGTGCTCATTTGATAGACTTTCCAGCGAAAGATTAACAGTCCCTACATAATTCTCTGCTCTAGGGGTCCCCTTACCCCAAGGACCTTTGGCCTTGTTCCCAGTAGTGCCATTAAGTAATCCATGTATATGAATTAGCTATAAATCACTGAAGCTGCTGCTGCTGCTGCTGATGAAGCTGTAGTTCATATTAATATTTTATTTTTCTATAACCATTTTCATCAGAAATCAATACACGCTCTTGTTAATTTGTTGCAGGATTTTGTTAATGTTTGATTTTTATTTTATTTAATGAGCTAAACATTTCTTTGAAGACTTTTCACTACATTAATAAAGAATGAAAATATTTGATAACAGTATGATTTCAATCCCACTTCAGTGTCAGTGTTGCCTAGTTTCTGTTTTAGCTTAATGCACATTATGTCAATGCTTTTAGTGCTGATCAACTCAGACACCTTTCTGGCAGCAGCTGCCTTGCTTCTGTTTTGTTTAACAAGCATATCAGTGGATCAGAGACCAAAATATCTCCCTTTATTTTCACCTTCTTTGTCATCTCATACTTTTCAATGCAACAACACAGACAAATGCTGTTATGTCAGAAGACCAGCTCACCAAATGTGCCTTATTCTATCATATTAAACAGTTATGCAGTTATGAACTACAGTGGAAACAACATAGCGGAAAGACCAGCGCACGCTCTTTTGTCTGCTCCCTCCTTCTGTATGTTTGTCCTGCTGTTTCTCATATGACGGTTAGCAGAGACAACTGATGCTGGTGCCATCTGGCATTAGCAAAGCCAAGAAAGTAGGTGTCTGACAACACCAAAGAAAAAACAAGAAATTAGAGCTAATCTGGTACTAACCTTACTACACATTATAAATGGACAATGTACAGGAATTGTATATGCAACATTCCTAAATTGGAGTTACACAGATGTGAGATTGTTCCATAGTAGGGACACGCAATCCAACGTGATTAGGTGACATGACTAATCCACAATAAATGCAGTTTCTTTATCAGTCATAAAATTCAGTGTTGCCACTATCAGTTGCATTTATTCAGACACAGCATGCTGACAACTCAGTTTTTAGTGCCACAGCTTGGCCTCAGGTTACCTTATGTAAAACTGATTACTCACTGGATTTTAAATATGGGAAAAGGGGTAGTATGTAGTAAAATCAGTATGTAGAGAGAAGGTGTTTTTTCCACTCAAAAGGGGTTTCAAAAAGTTAATTTTATTTCTCCTCTTTCCTTCTTCTTCTGTCCCTCTCTTGCTCTCGCTTTCCCTCCAGTAACGGAGTGAGCGTAGAAGGTGCCACCCATAAACAGGTAGTGGACCTGATCCGTGCAGGGGAGAAGGAGCTGGTTCTGGCTGTGCTGTCTGTTCCACCTCAGGAGGCTGATGGATTGGAAGGAGAGGACGTCCAACCCAACTATGACTACAGTGACAAGCAGGCTGTTCCCATTTCCATTCCCACTTACAAACATGTAGAGCAGCACTCGGAGAGGTTTGTGGTGAGTGATCAAAAACATAACCTTAACTGTTTATCTTTCTCATAACAGCCTATTTTGGCTGCAATCAAAACTCTCAAATACATGTAGAACCTTTATAGCTATGTAAGTACAAAATGTTTTACTGTGGGAATATCGAGAAGCCCTTGTCATTTTGTCTATATTCTCTAACGCCAGTTTATTTATTGTCCCAACGGCCATAGGTGTACAATGTGTACATGTCAGGTAGACAGCTGTGCTCAAAGCGCTACCGGGAGTTTGCGATCCTGCATCAAAACCTCAAGAGGGAGTTTTCCAACTTCAACTTCCCAAAGCTTCCTGGGAAATGGCCTTTTTCCCTGTCTGAACAGCAGCTGGATGCTCGCCGTAGGGGCTTGGAGGAATATCTTGAGCGAGGTAGGATGATTTGTCAGGGCAGTAATGTATAAGCATGGGCAAAAGCTTAAAGCATTTAGCTGTTTCAAAGCATGGCATTCAACCTATTTAGAACCATCAAAATCTGTAATAGCTGCAAATAAAACAAGTATGGTAGTTAGGATAGAATATAAGTCATGCACTGGCTGTGATCAGCTTTCCTCTGAACACAGAAAATACTGTAAATGAGAGCAGAGGATACAGACAGAATCTTTTTTTTTTCTGTTGTATCTTTGATTCACTTTGACCTCATCTTTTTCTGTAGTTTGCTCTGTACGGGTGATTGGGGAGAGTGACATCATGCAGGAGTTTCTCTCTGAATCAGATGAGGTATGCATCTCCTTGATTGTCCTGTATGTTTTGGAGGTTGTAGCTTCTATTATCTGATCTATGGAATTTACAACTGATCTCATTACGTTTTTTTTCACTGTGCAGAACTATAATGGAGTGACAGATGTAGAACTACGGATAGCCCTGCCAGACAAGACCACCATCTCTGTCAGAGTCCGCAAGAACAGCACCACAGACCAGGTGTACCAGGTAACACCTCATGACATCTGTTGGGATGCTGCTGCTATACAGCTATATTGTATACATTATTGCACCATTGTTTTTACTGTGTTTTTACCTGACTGAGTCTGTAATGCTTTTCCTGTAGGCGTTAGTGATGAAAGTTGGAATGGACAGTATTATGGCGAGCTACTTTGCTCTTTTTGAAGTCATCAACCACTCGTTTGGTAAGAACTCTATGTATTTGTGTTTATGAATGTTTCACAGTGAAACTCTACAGTGCATTACATACTCTCATGTGTTTAATTTAAGAGCCCTCTTAATATCAAGGCTCATATCATCCCACACTTGTGTTGAAATATATTAAGCCTATGGCTATGTGCACAGTTTTAAACATTATGGGCAGGTAATTTGATGCAGGTTAGAATTTAAAAAAAAAAAAAAAAAGACACATCCCCTATATTTCATCCCCGTCTTCATACCTCTTTTTACTTTTTTTGTGTTGCAGTACGGAAGCTGGCACCTAATGAATTTCCCCACAAGCTTTATGTGCAGAACTACACATCAGCAGTGCCGGGGACTTGCTTGGCGCTCCGCAAATGGTTGTTCAGTTTGCAGGAGGAAGAGTTGCTCCGAGACAATCCGCTGGCACTGCACTACTGCTTTCACCAGGTAATAATAACAATTGAATCCCACACTTGCAAGCAGTAACAAGCAGTAGTTTTATTGATATTGATATTATATAAGCCTGAATAGTTAAGCTTGCAATATATGTATTTTTTTTTTTTGGTGAGCAGGGTTAAGAATAAGTCAGTATGTAAAACTTGTTCGTCTGACTTGTTACTGTTCACACCCAGTTACAGGGCAACATTATCATTCATTTAGAATGGTGTTTCTGTCCATTTGGTGAATGTAAGTCCAGAGATCTCTTTTTCAGCTCTGTTTTTTGGTCTCCACCAACTCTTGAGGTACACATCTGGCCCTTTAACTACTAAATGCTCCACTTTGTTCACCAGTTAGTTGCTAACTGTGTCTGCTGGTGCTGACAAAGCAGTGTACAGTGGGCTTTAGAGCTTTTCCACTGAAAACAACTGCCTGTTGTGACTGAAAATAAAGTTATGGGAGCAGTGAGAGTGAACAGTAAATATATGGACCAGACAGTGAAACAATGAGCTGGAACTCATTATAAAGCTTCTTTAGGCTGAGAAAAACTGAACATTCACTTCATTGGTTCAATACTACAAGTGACCCGTCTCACCTTGATTTCACCTTCTCATTTGATACATTAGTACAAAAAAAATCTCAGTTATGAATAGCTGCTCTAAAATGTACACAAGTGTTTATTACTTTTATTGGTTGAACGTGTTATATGAGGCAGGTTGTCTTAACTGTTTTTAATAGATTATTTTTGTTCAGTGAGCCCAAAAGATAAATTGTGTTCTTTTCATCTCACCCAACCCCCCCATCCATCCCTCCTCCTGTCTGTCTAGGCATTGGATGATGTGAAGAAGGGATTCATAAAAACAGAGGACAAATCCTACCAGCTGCAGAAACTGGCAGAGCAGCGCAAGATGGCCACGGTCAGTCCCACAGACCAGTCTTTGTTCATGGGATGACTACACTTTTTGCCTGTTGACCAACACCATCACCAAAATGTTACCAAATGAAAAGGGACAAAAAAGTCAGAAGCCCTTTCACACTTCAGAATACACCCATGTGTGGTATAAACAGAGATAAACCCAGTGGATTTGTATTAATTTTTGTAGAATGTTTACTGAAAATGGCTTTTGTGAGTATGAGAGCTTCTGTGTGTAAATTCACACTACATTTATTGTTATGTAGCCACTCAGCCCAACATTTCTAAGCTTTTGAATAGCACTGTAAAAGCAACTTTTGTTTACATGTACTTCAGTGCTCTGATTATTCCAAATGGTGCAATGTGCCATAAATTATTATGTATTTAGGTGAAAGTAAAGGCTGTGGTTATTGCACAAATTTTATGGCCACTGGGCTTTTAAGAAAAATATGTTTCTTTAATTTGCCTTGACTTGGCTTATTTACACTAACGCTGTAAGTGTGCTCTGTAATATCTTGTTTGTTAGTACCTGAGCCTGTTGCGGACATGTGAGGGCTACAATGAGGTGACATTCCCCCACTGCTCCTGCGACTCCAGAAGGAAAGGACATGTCATCACTGCTATCAGCATCCATCACTTCAAGCTGCATGCTTGCACTGAGGATGGCACACTGGAGGTGCATGTTTGTGCTTGAAAAAGTGTGAAAATACACTGTAACTCAGTAAAACTTTTTAAAACAACATAGGTGTTTACTTTTTAGTAAAAATATTAAGCCACAATGCATTGTTTATTGTGATGATTTTTCCATCAATGTACAATTTTCGCTCTGACTTACATAATAACCTTGATTTATCCTAAATAATTAATTGTTAATCAGACTAATGTTAAGCTGATCATTTATACGTCCATTAAACTTACCTTTTGTCAATTCCCTTTCCCTCAGAATCAGGTAATAGCTTTTGAGTGGGGCGAGATGCAGCGCTGGGATACTGATGAGGAGGGAATGGCGTTCTGTTTCGAGTATGCCAGAGGGGAGAAGAAACCTCGCTGGGTCAAGATCTTCACTCCATATGTGAGTGTATATGCACCTGCACTCCTGCTAAACATGCTTGGCAGGTTTTTTTTTTTTTTTTTTATTGTTGATGTATTTATGTATAAACTTTGTTGGAATTTTCAGTTTCAGAGCACAGACTTTATATAAAGATGGATGATGCGTCTACTCTTCCTACCACTATGCAAAAGTGAAACCTAAATATTTTTGTGGGCTGACATCTTGCTTTTGTGATGCAGTTTGCAACCAGATTGGCACAGAAGTGACCAGTATCAGTAGGTATCTGGCAACCAATCAAAGCCAGATTTATACACAGAGCAGCATGATAATATCTACGTAAATTGACAGAAATCACTGTTGGAGAAAATGTATTCAGATCGTACTTTGAATTTTAGTTTGGCTCATATCCCATCTGTTAACATCAAGAGGGCAGGTTTCATGTGCTGTACTGTAACCAGCCACCAGGGGGTCAGTTGGTTTCCAATGGCTTCACTTAACATAGCTGTTAAGCCATTCATCTTTATAAACTGTCTGTGTTTCATGGTGACAGGTTTTCTAAAGTGAGCAAGTTGTTGTAAGTAATACCTGTGTGATTAATCATTCAACACACTTATATTCAGTGAAACTAAGCAAAGAGCTGATAGAAATCGAATGTTTCTCTGACATTGCAGCCTGGTTGTGGTGTATTGAAAGTCTGAGTAGCAGCTGTTTTTTGCTCTGTTTTTTTTTCTCCTCCCAGTTCAACTACATGCACGAGTGCTTTGAGCGGGTCTTTTGTGAGCTGAAGTGGCGGAAACAGGTAAGGGCCACTCCTTTCCTCTTTCATTCTGGGACGCTCAGGACTAAATGCCAAGTTTGACTTATCACAGTTTTCTTTACAAATACAAAACACTAACATACAACATACAATACAACATATTTTCTTTAAGCTTTGTTTGAAAATTATTAATTTTGTATTTCCTGTGTCACGATTTTTTTCTTTTTTTTTTTTTTCCCTGTCAGGTTGAGGAAGAGGCGTCTGACAAAGACAACAAGAACTGCAGTAACAATGGTAAGCAGCAAGCTTTGTGTTGAGTTTTAGACTAATACAAACCACTAATATTGTTTGTAACAGAGTTGGTAAAACAAAGCACAAACACAGAGAAACTGTATTTTATTTGGGGCAAATCATGCATATGTATTCAGATACTGAGTGGTGCTTTAAATGACTGCACCCATCAAGCACAGCACATTATGCAAAAAAAATCCCTGTCTGGTTAAAACATAAAGGGCAAGGGCATGGAGGGGAATTTAAGTGTGCTACCTTCTTTTATTTCTGTTTTAAGTTCAAAATATGTGTGAATACTACACTAGTTTACAGCTATTTCAGTAGAAAAAGTGCATTCAGAATGTTTATATTATTTTACTACCTCTATGCAGTACCTATGGTATTATAATATTCTCCAGTGCTATCAGATTACTGAAACAAGAAGTATAGTTATGTATTTGTGCATACAGTGAAAATATATTGACACGTGGGTTTGCTGTCTCTAAGAGACAGAGGGAAGTTGATTCAAAACCGTTAGCCCTTTGTGATACAGCAATACAAGTCTCTGGAAGAGCAACTGCAATCTGAGTTGGAGGAACAGAGACAGAAAATGAACAGTTGAAGGCTGAGGAAATCTGAGACCACCAGTTAGAAGGCAAGGGTGTCCCACTGGCACTGTTTCAGTGACACACTGACTTCTGTGTTGTTTTACAGCAGCATTTTCATGTCACGTGACATGCACAAAAAGCCCATCATTCAGACTTGTTCCCTGAACTGTCTCGCTGTGTTGCAGAGTTTCTGCCTCCTCTGGAGACACAGCAGAAGGGATGGCGCCACCTAGGGGGGGAGATTGCAACTTCCTAAAACCGTTGGTCATCACTTGAACTGGAACTGGTCCACTTGCATCATCACAGCCACCCCAGAGAGCGCCCATTAACAAACACAGAACTGAGTGACAGACTGAGGCGATCAATGCCCTGAAAACAAGCTGGAAGTGACCAATTTGGGAAATGAGAATAGTCACATTTAACCAAACCCAGGTATACACACAGCACGAAGAGCAATGAAGGAAAATAACAAAACTCAATTTTCATGTCATTTTCTAAGTGTCCATAGTGTGTTGTTTTCCTCCATGCATTCGCACGATCATGTGGGCAGAATACAAGCAAAGTCTCACCACTGGTTGAGATGTATCACATGCATACAGTGTATGACCAGTCAGGGTTTTTCACAGCTCTGTGGCACCATTTGCACAAAGGGAGCACCTCAATGAAATGCTATGTGACCCTGGAGCTGGAATCTGGGATCGGACTGTGATGATCGTCTCGGTTCGTAGCTGATAGAGGATGATGGAGATGAAAATAAGAAGGAAGGGATACAGAAAAATAAGGGGTTTCACTTTTTCACAGTTGGTGGTAAATAGAAAGCAAAATTGCGCTTACACTGATGGTGGACATTAACACAAAAATTAAGTTTTCTATCTAGAAATCAGAAGTATTCTGTCAGCAAACATTTATGACACAAATGTACCTAACTGAAAACTGATGTGGAGTGGGGGGGATTCATAATTCTGTGTTTAATATCTGATAAAATATAGATTAATATAAGACCTATAATAATTGATCTAACACAGTGAAACACTAACTGAATTCAAGCTGCTCTAACTCATCTCCATTTTTCGTGTTCTGGTTTAACCCACACTACTTCAGGATTATATCCCCCTTAAATGTATTATGGTTATTTTGTCGAGCTTGGAGAGGAGGAGGCTTCCTCATTGTCAGCTCTGTGCAGGGATGACCTCTTTGAACAAAGCAATGTTTTATGTCACGTTCTACACAGGGAATGTGCCTGACATATTAGGAATATAAGAACAGGAGAGAAGAGTTTTTGAGTGTCTGTTGAGCTGCAGTTTTCTGGACAGGCAGCAGAGAGCAGCAGAGTGTCACATAAATTTAGTTGTAGGTTTTGAGCAGAAATAGAAATCTTTTCAGAGCTCCTTAGAGAGTGATCCCTCGGGCTCTGTAACTCACCCGAAAAGTATCACTCCTTTCAAGTCTGTCCGTTAACCGCATCAGGAGGGCAGACGGTGAGAGAGTGTGTGTGTGTGCGTGCGTGTGCGTGTGTGCGTACATGTTGTACTGAGGATGATGTACTGAGATGATACCTGAAGTTATGTAACTCCACCCATGGCCATCAACATACATGACAATGCAGGCAGCTGTCTGCCTTTTACTGCACCTAAATGAATACAGTATTACATGACATGATTTAATGAGCATTTCTTTTTTTTTCTTTTTTTTTTTCACGTAATAGGTATGTTTTTATCTTGTGTAGTTTAAACACACTGCAAGTGTGTCTAGCAGGTTTACATGCCAATTAAAAAAAAAAAAGTATCTGAATATCGATAGTGTGCTGATTTCACCTAATTGCAATGGACTTTTGTTTATCCCACTAAGGGTTGGGGTTTTATGTCAGCTGTTTGATTAGCATTATTCTTATCCTTCACTCACCTTTTCTGGCATCAGTCAAAACCCTTAAACTGAGGGCATTGTTTAATTCTATTATTCACAATGACTTTTACAGCACAAGTTAAAGTTTAAATTTTTTATTATTTTTTTTTGTCGCAGTTGGGATAAGCTTTTGGTTCAATAAAATGCTTAGGTTTAGTCATTATTTGATTTTCAGTCAGTTGCCTTGGAGCATGCTTGTGTATGTGTGTATGTCCTATGTGTTTATCGTTGACATTGCTGATAAGGTTTTAGGCTCTGATTAGACGTGTCTGATGAGCTGTCACTGTGAGAGCCAGAAAATGAAGATGGGGTTTTGTATCTGTGCGACAGCAGAGACACCAGACAGATAAAGACAAATGGGAGGCTTCTCCTATTGTCTAGCTAACATTCACAGCCACTCACGTTTTTTTTTCGTGTCTCTTACACACACATACACACAGTCCTGTCTCCCTGTTGGTCTGCATTTGTAGTTTGACAAAATTGTTAAGTGCAGCGTTGCAGGATTGTTATTTTAGTTGTTGCCTCTGAGGACAAACCTTGGCTATACTGTACACCAGCCTATAGCAATATATACCATGCAGCAGGAGCATGCTCTGTTTAAACATACACACAATAGACAGCTGGATTGAGAAAGAAACTGCAATGTGAAGTATGCTGGATGGTCATTTTGACAGCCAAAGTAATAGCCAATTTGCAGATGGATTGAAACTGTTCAACCATGATGTTTTTTTTTTCTTTATAAAATGTAGAGGGAGAGGCAGGTAGTGGTTGAGTGATTGTGTGTGTTGGCTTGTCTGTCCTCTGCTCCTGCTCTCTCCAGGTTGGTCTCCCATCGTCACAGGGGGGATGCGGTTGCCGTGGCAGCACCACGTTAGCTCAACATGCTCAGTGCAGCCTCGGTTCCTTTTATTCTTGTCTGCCAGCTGACTCTCTTCTCCCAATAATGTATTCAAAGCAGTATTTTTTACTGTTTGATGTTTGTTCTATGTCCCTGTGGCTTGTGCTGCTGTGAATAGGCTTTTAGAAAGCTGCTGTTTTTATAATTTTGTGCTTCAGTTTGTCTTGTCTGCACCACTTGCCCTCAGTTTTAGTGTTCATCACAGGCAGATGTGCATACTGTCAGATGTCAGTTTTGTCCATCAGTGAGATAAATGTCATAGAAACAGTGTTCAGGTGACAGCAGAGAAATTATGGGAATGTTAAGAAGCACGTCTTTGTACGCTTGACCTGTGTTTTTGTTTGTCAGTGTATGCTGTACTGTGGGCCTGTGTTTGTGTTTGAAATGCTGAACAGCTTGGCCTTGTAAGTGAATGATTATTTATGAAATAAGGATAGAATATCACATAGGACTTAAAAGAACAAGAAAAAAGAATGTGTGGATGGTACAACAAACATGGTGGCAGTAGAATAAAAAAATAAGTTGTCCAATTATGGACCAAGTGTAAAGTTAATAGTTTGTGCTCATCACAACCACCACTCAAATCATCACGTAAATGATGCGGTTGTTATAACATAACATTTCTATAACATGGGCCGATTCTGCGTAAAATCTTTTCTCTTTGAATGAATTCTGTGGCATTTTGCGAAGCTCAGACCCATGTTTGAAGTGCCATTTATGAGACGGTTCAATCAGTCCCTCTCTCTTTTTGACAGTGTTGGTTCAGTCAGAGCCGGCGCATTAGCTCATCAGCATCTTTGTGTAGGCTTAATTTTCGTCAACCTCTGGAATGCACCTCCCATTCAAAAGGCATTAGCTAATGCCCTTTCCATTTCAGCTGACGTGTCCTACCCATGTCTAACATGAGGGGTGGATATAAGTGCTGTTAAAAGTGTTAGCCTTTTGTGTAATTAATTTCTGTTTGTTGCTTTTAAAGACAGGGCTTTTCCATAGCAAATATGCAGCGACATTTATTAAAAACACAAGTCTTGTTTGTCTGTCTTTAGCATAATCTGTAAATAGTTGTTTTAAAAGGAAAAAGAATATCCTTTGGACAAAATGCACTCTTGTTTCTCCAAATAAGAACTTTTATTTATTTTCAAAACATTACAAAGATTGGGGAAATGATAGTGTAGAATGTCAGAGCCAACGTCGATCACTATTGTTGTGTGTGGGGAATGGCTGTATGGAGGATTAGCTAACCACACAATGAAACAAGCTGTTTAAAGAGAAGCAGTGTCACATTTACTAAGTGTCTCAAGACATCAATTAGCACCTGATGCAGAACTAGGCTACAGAATGGAGAGTTTTATATCTAAAAAAAAACGAGAGAGAGAGAGAAAAACAGGCAGTTTACTAACCAGTATAAGAAAAAGGAACAAAGCTTTGAAAATGTTGTGTAGAGTAATAAATTGTAACAATATTTTAAATAAAGTTATATATTGGGAAAAATCCTGTTGTTCTGCATTTATTTACTGTTTCTGGACAATAAATGGACTGTGGACAGCTACAATCTGAAATAGCTTCAGGGAGGCATTTCACCAGCTGTTAAATGATAACACTGAGATTGTGTTCATCAATGTATGGATTCTCTTTCTGTGCAATGGGATGAGACTGTCCCCATATAAAGACATAAAGTGATAAAGCAACAGCAATGCTCATCTGGGGCCAATTAACTTCTTGGACAAGTGCACTTAATTAGCTTGTTAAGTTTGAAGTGGTCAAAATGTGGTCATGCTGAAGATATTGCTTTAATGAGTGTTTCTTTTGTGTGCTGCTGAGCAAGGTGATGGCAGAGTCTCATTCACGCGTGTTATTCAGTCTTAAGGTTCACTTTCCACTTTCTCTGGGAGAAATAAGTCCTGTAATTTGTGCATGTGTGGGAGGCATTTATGTAAGTGCAGTTCATAATGGGTTGGTGGAGTAGTAAAAGTTGAGTTCTGATCAGAATTATTTGGTGCAGAATGAAAAGAGTTAAAGGGTTGAAGGTGATTGACAGTGATTTTTGTTTTTCTCAGCACTTTTAACTGCACCGCATTTCCTGCTGCATGTAAAGTGAAGGAGGCTCATCATGACGAAGAGTGGATGTGACAGTTTCCTGGCAAGAAACTTTTCAATATTCCCTTTTAACTAGTAGTTAAAGGACATCTAAGATGAACGGAAGAGTACAGTGTCACTGTTCTTTTAACTAAACAAAAGACCGAACAGATCATAGAAAAACTGGGCTTGAAGGCCTGATTAGTAGATACTACATACTCCTTATTGTAAATGTCATAGTTCTTTGCTGCCCCACGTCTGCAGAAAAGTGAGAGGTGCTATTCAGTACAAAATGGGTCCCATGGCAGGGGGTATAATCACTAATAAAAGGTCCAGAGGCACATTGGTCTGGCAGAAGAATGGGCGAAGTGGCACTTTGATGATCACATTCTGCACAGATTTTTCCATTGTTCACTGTGCAACAGGAGCGACTGTAGTCTGGGGAGGTGTTGGAAACTGAGGTGAAGCATTATTGAAACCAAAAATGCTGGACCTCTTAATGCACTGCCTTGGAACCAAGCCTATAAAATGTGTGCAGTGGCAATGCTGAGGTGAAAAATCTCTTTAGAGCTGTCTCACGTGGCTGCCATATGCTGACTGCAGGATGCCACACTTTGGTTTCCATGTCCAACTCAGAGAGAAGGTAGAAATTACGCTCTCCATACTTTAAGCTACTCCTTATCTGTCAGATTAAACATTATTAATCCTTATTACGTCTCTGTATAGTCTCAGTAGTTGTTTAATTACCTCTAAACCCAAGTACAACACTGTAAAACAACAGATCGGTCTATTAGCCAATTTCTGTTGCACCAGTAATACCCAGGTCAAACTCTGGTGAGATAGAGGTTTAAACTGGGTTAAACATGCATGAAACAAATGAGTTTTGAGACCTCATGTTTACATTTAACTTTTCCTTCAGCAGCATTTCAGTTCACTGTATTCTGGTTTATATAGTCCATTCACTTTTTAACCAGATTTGCTTCTTTTTCACCTAAAGGTGTAGCCATTTTGCGATCTTGTGGCAAAACCTTAAGAATTAGATTGTAATATTTTACTTTATTCACAATTAACAGCCTAAATAAAGTGAGACCAGACAGTTAAGCTGTAAGACCGATCAACAACCACTCAATGAAGCATGTGGCTAAATAGGTAGGATGACAAAGTTAACCCTCTCAAGCTTCACTAAGAATCCCTCTGCTCTGAGCAGTTGACTGATTTTTAACTATTGGATTAATGTCCTCAGACCCACAGAGTGGCTGCTCAGCCAGTGGTCACACCTGAAGCAAGCTGTGTAAAGTCCACTTTATGTCCACTGGTGTTGAGGAAGCAGTGAAAACGTTTGAGAGGCTTTTCAAAGTGACATTTTCAGTTTTACACAGACGAGCTGTGGTGGGCTGTTTCTGCCAGATTTATTCCTTGCGTGTCTGTTGTTTGTCCTTTTGTTTTTCCACCTTGCCAAGCAAAGTCTTTTTATGTCTGTTACTTGTCTGCTTCTTAAAATAGACTTATAAATCTGACATCTTGCATAATGTTAAATAAGAAAAACGTGAATAATTCTGTGTAGTTTTAACAATTTCAAGTCAGGACTCCCAGCACCCTTCATGCCTTTTAAAGTTCTTTTTCTCCATTTTAGTAAATCTATTTGAGTTGCACTGAATTGCGACATTCTGCAGAGAGGGGCAACAAAAAAAACGGTTATAAAAATGACCCCACCGTCTAGCTTTAATATTACTTTGAACTGATCACTGCTACTGAAATACAAAAATATTTACCTCATGATGCATGCCTGCAGTTTGTGTGGCATTCTTCTTTCACCTTTTAAGTCTTCTAGTTACAGGTCCTTGGTGTGATTTAATGTGGCTCTGTAATGGGGAGTGAAATCACATGTCTAAACCAATCAGTGTCTGGATAGTGCAGGGTGCATTATGAGTCCCATCTCACTGTATTTAATCAGGCTGATCCAATACAGGACATTAAAGCATTTACTGTAGAACAGCTCAGCTGTCATGACGTGTTGGCGCTCAGTCTGGTTCTACCAGTTCTCTTACTGTTAAAAAGTAAAACAGACAAGTCTTAGTTCATTATTCACAGTGCAAGTGACATACATAAAACCTCATTGATCCCTTCGGGTTGGAAATCGAATAAAATTCCATAGAATTTATGCCTTTGTCCATGTTTGTTTATTGTGTAGGTTGTATTGTGTGTTCCGCAGCAGAAATTTGTTGAAAGGAGCCTCCTCATCCGTTATTGGAACCTGACTTTGGTATGTTGGATGCATTAGATTCTGGTGTCTTCAACCAGTAAAGTAAGAAATCAAGTATCCTGTACTGCAGAGAGCACCCAGCCACTGTTGACTTACTGTTTAAGAGGCCTGTGTTCCTCAGGGCAAACACCTTGTGTCCACTTAACCTTGTGGCCACAGCAGCTCATGCTGGTTAAACGGTGGCCTGTAAAGTGACTGAATGTGGCTTGGCAGGATTAATCAAGTGTAACGACACATCTGTAGGTAGGCTAGCTGGGAGGAGGGAGCATCAATCACCGTCTGAAGCATCTCTCTCCCTGTCTCACGCTCTCACTCTGCCTTTCATCAGCTGTATCGACCAGCGCTTTGGGCCCTGGGTAATTAAAAGGCATTGATCAGTCTCAGCCGCAAGATGTTGGGATGTGATCGTGCAGTACAGCATGCTGGAACTGTTGGAGAAAACAGGTGTGCTTGCATATGAGTGGGAGTATGAATATGTTTATAAAAATTGCAAATAATTAGTGTGTTGTCCAAATGTTTAATGTACTGTATGCCGTGTTATGTTTTTCGGGCGGTGTGTGTTAGCCTCGTGTGGTGTTTTCCCTGGTGTGTTTGGTCTGTTTTGAAGTGAACTTTGGTTCTTTTTTTGGTTCTTTTGTATGCTTTGCTGTAATTGAATGTTTTTGGCTTACATATCGCCACTCCCTTTACACAGCCATGGAGCCGTACAAGACCATTTACGTTCAGCTGAATTACTCATCTGGTAAAATTTCTAAAGCCTGAGAGAAAGCTCTTGGACAGCATTCTCTTATTAAATGGGAATGGGAGGAGAGAAAAAAAAAAAAAAAAACAACAACAGATTGATTCTGTGCATACACAGACCCCGAGGCTCATCTTCCCCATGGACACACACACTTCACACCCGTTCTCTCTCTCTTCTTTTATTCCATCTGAGCGAATGCAGTAAATCTTAAGTGCTGCTAGATTGCTAGCGCTGCACATTTTTCGACCTCAGAGAGAAAGAGTTAGCCCGTCAAAAGAGGGAACCTTTGCTTAGGCTGAATAAGGACCAGCACCCTACTATAAATATGCCCCTGACACTCCAGCTGAATGACAGTGAAGGCCACACACCAACACACTTAATGAACATATGAAAATATGTCTCAAAATTCTGTTTATTTCTGTAGTACATATTATCCCTCATGGTATGATATATTGCAGTGGCCTTTCATTTGATCTCTGTGACTGAATTATGCTTGTCTGAGCGCCCATCTCCTCTGCCACTGTCACCCATAAATCCAATGAATTACCCAGAATGCCCCCCTTTTCTCCATTAACCCTCCCCTCGTCTTTCTCCCACCCACCCCCTCTTCTTCCTGAACGAGTGATCAATTAAGGCCCTTTCAAACTCTCACTGCATGTCAGCACTTTCTCTCCTCCTCTTCTCCCCTCGCTCTGTCATTTTTTTTTTTCTTCTTTATTTAGGTGTTGGGCCAGCCACTGTCAACATAGAAAGATAGGGCACAGACCAAAGGTGGTAGAAAAAAGAGAGAATCCTTTATTTTCAGGATGAGAAACGCTCTGCACAGATGTGAGTGTTTAGGTGTCAGTATGTGCTGGAAGGAGAACATCCTCCTGCAAACTCCCTGGCAGAAAGTTTGCTTTCCACCCACTAGGAGTCTTGACTTTAGAGAGGAACTGAGAGGGGATGGAATATGAAGAAAGCTGTAGAGATGAGGTGTTTGTACAACTGTCTCCACACTGTGTAGCAGTTCACAGTGAGAGCATGCATGTGTACACCCACTCATGACAAACAATGTACGTCAGGAATGTAGCACACATATTCTATCTTGTTGGATCACTGTATATGTTAATGTATATCTTAAATAAGGCTGCAAATATTCTATTTTTTTTTTCAACTGTCATCAAATCCCCTGAAAATACCCAAAATAATGAGAAATAATTTCTGTGCAGCTACAGTCTGTCCATTATTTGCAAAAACTACTAAAAAAACACAAGTGCACTACATTGTCACATTAGGTGAAGTGTTCCTTCATCACAAAAGTAGGTGCTGTGGTTACAGTCGGTCCCACATACACATTTCTGTTGTTAGAAACACTCACCACAGCAGCAAATGTATTAATCCACAGCTGAAAATAGTCCTCCAAAAATCCACCACTTGTTCCTGTTAGAATGATGTTTGTAAAGAACTGCAGTGGCCAGATATTTTAGGAAATGATGCAGGCTGGATTTTAGAAATGAAACAATATACTTGTAACATATTTTTGAAGATTACCTTCTCAAATACACACAGGGCTGTGTTCCACAAACTGTAGGAAAGCACTGAGAGACAAACATATTCTAGGTTTATTAACAGTATTTTCATTAGATTTGTTGATGAAAATATGAAAAATAAAATGCTACCCTTAGTCTTTAAAGAGTTGCTTGTTTTTGAGCCATTTTGCCTGCTATATTTAGGAAAACCAACTTCTTCATGTCTCTGTTTACAGTTTAAGTGTATGGTTGAATACTGAGCTTTGCTAACTTTGTTTAATTCACAGGTATTGGCCGCTGAAATAAAGGAAAATACACTTTATCCAGGTGTAATACTGAAACATTTGTTTTCACAAATAACATTTTGTTCTGACAAAAAGAAAAATGTGGGCTCTGTAGGCTGGGCACATGTATGCATAACACAGTAAACAAATACTGTCTATTTTCAGAAATACAGAAATATCCCAGAGTTGGAACTACTGTTCCTGACAATCTGTATTTATTATCATTGGTTATGCACCATAGCTGTATCCAAGTGGGAATATTATAAGAAAGAAAATGCGGCAGTATCTTGGAATCAGTGAAACACTGGGAGCCTCAGCAATTACCTGTGCTGGTTGGTACAGGGAAGAGTTGTTAATGGTGCACTTGCAGTCAGATTTCTGTTGCTTCTAGATTCTTTGAATGACTCGTTCTTTTCTTATTTTATTGGGCTGTGTTTGCCATTATTCCCTTATTCACTGATCCCCTTATAGTAGACACTTAGCAGTTTGGGGTGAGCAAGGAATGGATATTTTGTACCCTTAACCAATCAGAGTGTAAATACAAATGTGACATGTTGCACTGTGGGAGTCCTTACAGAAACAGACATCTTACCGTGGGCGTTTTCCAGGACATCATACAGTATAATGTGTTTATCAGCACTATATATTAAAAAGGTAATGATTTTTGACATAGTACTCACAAAAGAAGTAGATGGGAAGTTTGATAGATTTTCCATGTTGATTCTAATTGGCTTATGTATAATACAAGTCATACTTTGACCAAGCCGAACAGCCATCCTTTGAATTTTTTAACATTTCATAGGAGCAGCCACCTGAAGCAGCTGTAAACGCCTGAAGGGATCTGACCATATTAATCTTAGGGCTTTTAAATAGTCTTATCCCTATTTGTGCCTCTTATTTTTTAAAGACCTGGCCTCCCACTGCAGCTATTAAACTTTTAATATGAAATCCAATGAGATTTGTTGGTATATTAGGACTTGTCAGATACAGTTAGGTAACTGCTGCAGGAGTTATTATTGGTTCAGGCCTCCACTGGGGTGCAGCCACTGGCCACTGCGTTGTTGACTGGTTAATTCAGTTTCCTGGTCCTGATAAGTACTGCACAGTTTGCCCGCTGCTGAGGAGCATTTGATCTCTGCTGATTGGTAATCGTCTCAAAGAGATAAGGCCTTGGAAATTTAAAGTGGTGTGTGAGCAGAGAAAAGGCTTCATCTTTGAAAAGCTTATTAGTCTTAAAGATTAACTGAGGTCTTTCAATTTGACAGTCATTAGATGGATGTGATTGAATAATAGATGAGATCCTCTTCTGTTCCTCTCTGCTGCAGCGTTCTTGATCTTCGGTCCATTTTTGTATATCTGAACATCGAGCTCCTTAGCTCTTCCAATGTCACAAGGGATGAAGTCTCAGTCCTTCACCACCACTCCTGTGTGTCCTTGTAAAAGTCTTTCTTCTCTTCCAACCCTCTTGTCCTCAATTCATCTTTAGTGATGCAGCCTGTGCTCAACATGTGGGAGTGAAGAACTGTCTTCCCTCCAAAAACAAAACCGTCAAATGTCTGTCTTATTTATCTGTCCCTGTGTTTCTGCCTGACTATTATCCCCTCTTACTTTTTCCTTCTTCTCTTGTTTAAAAGCTTTCTTACACAATATTGCATTGAACTGATATCTTTCTATTTTACTCTAATTCTTCTCCTTATTTTCAAGGTAAGTCTTTGAATTAGCCACAATCTATGTTACCTTGTCAAAGAATCTGATAAAGCGTGCTGCTCAACCTAATTTCATTTTAACTTCACTCTGTGTCCCCTTCCTCATCTGTTTTCTTCTTATATTTCAGTTACAAAACACAATGTATTGAGAAGAAAACCATTTGTGTGTGTTTGTGTGTTTTTTTTTTTTTCTTTTTTCTATTTCCCACTTCCTCACAATCACAAATCACAGAGCTTACAGTCTGCTGGAAATTGTGTTTCCTTGGATCCGGGCCCACTCCATCCTTCATCCTATATTTAATTCCCCTCATCCATTCCTTCATGCTTCTCTTCTCCTTTTTTCATTCTTTGCTTTCAAACAAAATCCTTTGAAATAGCCTCCACAAAGTTGGGAGCTGACATCAGGATGGAGATGGTACATATGATGTTAAAAATACTGAACGCCACGAGGCAGAGACGGTCAATTACAGCACCTGCAAATTTCCACTGGTCTGCCATGCTTTCGGCCTCATCCTGCTCCCGGAAACGATCTGCCATGTAACGCACCTCCTCCAGGATTGCCTGTAGCTGGGGGTCACCTAGCCCTGCAGTTGAGCACCCACCAAGCCCTCCAGGTCCACCTCCAAACCCCCCACCACTGGAGACAGTGCTGGGACAGCCTACAGTATCCATATTAGGGGTTGGAGGTGGTGGGGAGCTGCAGAACTGAGACGGCAGGTGTGGAGGCGGGCTTCCTGCTACCCGTGGAGGCCCCACAGAGATGTTATTTCTCTGGACAGTCTCTGAGAGTATTGAAGGGTCCTCCAAGCTCTGGAATCCCATGTAAAGAAGGTTCCCGTTATTGTTAGCGCTGGACTGGGTGTGGAGGTGAGGGTGCCCAGCGTGGAGGGGCCCTGTTTGCAGAGGAGCCAGGTTCTGTGGATGCAGTGGGTGGAGAGTGGGGTCCGGAGGGTTGGGGATGCTCCCGCTCTGGGACCCCGAAGAGCAACGTCGCAGATGGGGGGCACATGGGGGCCGCTCCAGGTCATCATTCTCTCCGGGTCGCTTCATACGTAAAAACCATGCTACCCACTGCAGCAAGACGAGCTGCACCTGTAGAGAGAAAAAGAGAGGAAGAGAAATGTAGAGATTAGTGAGCAGAACAGGGGCAGAAGAAAGAGCCTAAAAGCACATGAGGAATGAGAAAGCAAAAGAAAATATAAAAGACAGCGAAGTCTTAAAAACCACATACTCAGCTTGACCTTCATGTAACACCGGTTAAAATGAGCTAATAGCCCCCTTTGCTGGGCACTGACATTGGTTTTCCAACTTTGTTTCAAAATTCAGCTGCACTTGGATAAGAAGTATGAGTTCCCCCGCCAGGGACATCCTCCAAAGTGCCTGAGGCAAAGAACACTTTTTTTTTTTTTTTTTTTTTGCTTTTTGCTTTTTGCTTTAACAGGATTTTTAGCAGAGGTGATACTTACAAAGGCAGCTTTAAATTCACACTATGAAGTTATCTGATTCACTGTCAGATTACTGGTTTCTGGCTGTAATGACTTACAATATTGTTTTAGTAAACTGCAGCAGTAAGACAAAGAAAAGATTAGCTGCTTGCAAGTACAAGTAGAAATTTCAGCCTTGCTCTGCTCTACTCTTGTTTTGTCCTCTGTGCTCCTGGTTTCCTCTCCTCTCTTCACCTAGTTTATCTCTTCTCTCCCTGATTCTCATAGATAACATGATTTCCAAAGGATTATTTTTCCTCCTACGCTCAGTTTTACCTCATGTTTTCCTTCCTGTTTCCTCTTCCTCCTCCCCTGCTGTCCTCTCCTTGTCTCTCCTTCCCTTGCACAAACTGCCTTTGGACCAAACTATATGTTCCTCCAAAGGGCATATTGGCCCAACAGCATCCAGATGGGTGTCTGGCATCTAATAACAAGCTAATGTCCAAATGACTGCTCAATTAGTCTCCACTGAGTGTGTTTACTGGCCAGGTAACAGTCCCTGTGGTTGCCGCTGTTGGGCTGCAATTATGAACTGTGCTGGTTCGATGCCGCCATCTGAACCACATCAATTAGCTTGTTAATTGGCCATTGGATTGACTGAATAGGCCATTCATCAACAGAATGTCCTTGCAATGAATCGATGTATCCAGCATCTGCACACTCCTGCATGCAAGCCCTTTGTACATATATTGATAAATGTAGACCTGTCAATTCTCCCTGCAGTCCAAACATAAATCGCTAAATAAATGACATCTTAACATATCAATATAGATCCATTTGTTGATTAATATAACAGAAACATTGAGAGAACGTTCCTGTCAGTCAAGAACAGATTTTAAGGTAGAGATTCCTGTAACCGCTTTCAAATTATTTTTATATTCATGCCATTATTTGGAATCTCTTTTCCACATTTCACATTTTTAAATTATTCATATTAGAACAAAACTTTTGTTAAAAGGTTTGATGCATTTTTTTTTTTTTTTTTTTTAGCATTAAAGAAAAAAAAAAGAGGGATGTGTCAAATTGAATCCTCCCACATATCCAGAGTGCTTTGAAATGTACTCCAGTTGAAGTCTGTGACGAGGCATTTGATGAACACGCTCAGGTATACTGACACTGTCGGATGAGTCAGAGCCGAGGAAGTCGGAGAATAAAAGAGGAAGGACTGGCAGGGGAGCACAGGTAGCACTAACAGATGGATGTCATGTTTTTGAAAATGGAGGAGCAGAGGAGTAATACTGATGCTAAAATGGAGATTAGTAAAGGGAATATATCATATCTGTAATAGGGAGACCAGCCATTTACAAGATTTAACCAGCTGGAAAGTGTGATGTATGTTACTGATAAAGCACTAGAGGTTATGATGAGGAGTGTGAGCTCACCCATTTCGGCATGTTTCCTCCATTTGGATCATGGTGATGATACTGCAGAACCACCACTGTGGCAATGACTGACATCCCAACGATGATCATTATGCTGGCAAAGTACTGACCTGGGTTGGGCAGAGTGTAGAACTGTGTCAGATTTAATTTCTTAGTCATTTTACGCATACTGTCATTTCCTGAGACCTCTTGATGGCCGCAGTAGTTCTGAGACCAGTAAAGTTCTCTATATTGTGAAAACACACTTACACTGATTATTTATCAGTATGTGCAGAACATCTAAATGTATGTAATAGTATTCTGTTTTCCAGCAGGGTGAGGTCGGTGAGATAAGCTCATTCAATTATTTTACAGTTATGCGTGTTCCCAAGTTTCTCACTGATAACATGATGATTTCCAAAGGATTATTTTTTCTCAGTTTCATCCCTTGTCTTATTCAAGGTGAACACATACTTTGTTAGATACTGTATCTCCAAGCAAACTTGGGTCCCACTACCAACGCATCTACGATGCACTGTTTGCAAAATCATCAGATTAAAACTGCATCAGGGTAGTTCATAAAAAATACAGGCCAACACTTTGATGATTACGACATTTTTCGAAAGTTTTTATGACCAGGATTTGTGTATTTAGGCAAGATAACCTTACATCTGTCTCTGAGCTCACTACACTTTTCCAGCAGTGTGTCAGCAATCAATTTAGTCAGTTAAATTTTAGTGTGAGCAGATGGCTAAAATAAAATCTGTTGCTATGTTTTGGCATTTTGTAGCTTCACCGCTTTGTAAACCTTGATGTTATGTTGTAATTGTGTATTTCATTTTGCGTAGTTTTTACTCACACAGTTTCATAGCCTGTGGTTAACCTTGGAAGATTGTAATGCCCTCTATGACAAACGGGTTTTAGGGATGTTAGAGGAGTTATAGATGGAAGTGTCTGTCAGTCAGTCACCCAGTCTGGTCCAGAATGAAATATCAACTGTCAGACTGTCTTGAAAAGAAGATAAATGCTAGTGACTTCGGTGACCTGGGCTTTTTTTTTTTCTTTTTTTTTTCTTTTTTTTTTTTTTAGTTCCGTCATCAGGTCAATATTAATTTATCTGGTTCAACACAAAACACCTGAAAAACTAATAATATATAATTCTGCCAATTTGTGTTTAGAGCTAATTAGCATATGTTTGCATGCTAACATGCTAAACTACAGTGATGTATATGGCTCAGCATTGTCATTATGAGCCAACATTAGCCTGCTGACGTGAGGAGTACGGCCTCACAGAGCTGCTGGGTTGGCTGTTGACTCTTATTGATATATAGATAAACCTGATGTGACTTGATTTTAACCACCAGAGCTGAACCCGCCGCTAGTTCCTGCAGTACTAGAGACCTCATGCAGTATCTCTTATGAGTAAAACATTTCATATTGACAATTATTTGATGTGAAAATGCCCTATGTGTTACATACCTATAAGAGGCACAGAGTCGGATGTGGCTGGCATGATCTCTGCCACCAGCAACATGAAAACAGTGAGAGACAGCAAGACGGTGATACCTGCAGATAGTTAAATATATAGATGTGAGTACTTTGTGCTGGAAGTAGATTTTGTTAAGAAATCAATATTGTGGCTTAGTCCCTTCCACTGAGTGATGGTGCTTTCTTGTGAGGAACTACATTAGTGTGTTTAGTATTTTGAAGATTGATTACACTCAGGATGAGATCAGGTTTGATTTATGTAAATAGCCAGATAATGCTGCTACAGTGAATCACTTTTTGACATTTTATACTCATTGACACTTTATACTTCAAAAAGCACTCCCGTGGAACATATGCACATTTTAAAGTTATCTACACTAATACACACCTCGTACGTTCTTGCACTAAAAACTCATCTTCATCTTTATTTATCTACCCCCACACTATCTATCTTACCTGTCCAACAGACAGGACTGCTTTGCTGGCATAACTGTCCCAATTCAGGAGCATACAATTAAACCCCTTGACTGAAAGATAAAAAATGAATTCTCTTCAATATATTTAGAAAATTTAAAATGCTTTCTTTATGTGGTTTTTTTTTTTATTTTTTTCTGTAGCTCCTGTAACCCTAAAGGCCAGGCCACTTGGTCCCCATGTCTCCTCCATCAAGTGCAGTGACAGAGTATTTTCCTGGAAGGCAGTGTCTATGCTCTCCCCCTAATCAATTCACTCGCCTTAATTACATCAATAGGTTAATTGGCCGTGTGTGTAAGGCTTGGCATTTTTGTCTGTGGAGAAATGCTGCGTAATGCATCGTCTATTGAGGTTAAGGCGTTGACAGTTCTGTCCCTGCTGCCCTCTAAGTTCCTACTGGTCTCCTGATGGCTCATGGCTCCTTCTCTGACTCACGTCTGAGAGGGAGGGAGGAAAGCATTAAGGATTTACCTACGTGTGTGTGTGTGTGTGTGTGTGTGTGTGTGTGTGTGTGTGTGTGTGTGTGTGTGTGTGTGTGTGTGTGTGTGTGTGTGTGTGTGTGTGTGTGTGTGTAACTGGACTGGTGCAAAGACAGTACAATAATGTATTTTTAACAACAGGCAACATTAGCGATGGTTAGTCATATTTGAGATGCTGGAAGCAGAAAATCTTTGGCCTTTTTTGCTTCAAAAACAATTCACTGGTGATCTTTTTCTGTTAGTCAGCTAGTCAGGTATAATCAGAATGGTTTGATAATCTAGTCTCCATTGTTCTGATGAGGTGAATATCATGAATCACTAAACAGGTCGAAACAGATATTAAACATTTGCAGCTGCTGTTTCTCTTCTGGCCTTGTAGTGTGATTTGGTTGCCTCCCTCCCTCCTTTCCCTCCTCATCACTCCTCCCTCTCTTTTCCACTGTTGTCGCTCATCCTTTTCTCTTACTCTTCTCCCGTCTGTGTTCCCTTTTCACTTCCTTCCCACACCTATCCGCCACCACATTTCTCATCTTTCTATTTCATCCTGTAATCCCTCTTTTCTGTCGGCTCCACACCATCTCCCTTTGCCTTTTCTGTGCCTGTGCATGTTCGTCAGTTTCCTTTATACTAGGAAGGTTTGTCTGTTGTTAAGGTTCTGTCAGAGAGCGCAATGCTACAGTCATACATCCACACAAAAGAACATGGGATTTGGTTGAAGAGATCATGACCATTTGAACCTAAATTTCCCATCTGATTTTGCCTTCATCAGGATGGTTGATGTCCTTGTATAGTGATGGAATGTATTCAGTAGACCATTGCATACACTGTACTGTATATATGTATTCACAGTGGGAAAATGGGCAAATTAGGGAGGGAATATAAATACAAAATATGTAATAATAAATATTGTTTATCATTTAGATATCTCTCATAAATGTCTGTGTCTTGTAGCGGTTTCTGTTTACAGTCACTGTTACTCATGAAAATGCTTTGTGTTTATACTTGAGGTCTGAAAAAGTTGAATGCATTTCCTTCCTCATAAAGTTTTTGCAAATTTTATATGAAAAATTTCACTCTAACATTGATGTTTACTAGCAAGCAGTCTTGCTCTCCCTTGGCTATGCTGGCACCTTGCTGCACATCTTGTGAAGAAATGTTAAGCCACTGGCAGGAATGTCTATACAAGAGAAAACAAAACAAGAACCCACACATAAAAACATTGCTCCATGGCTGTACTGGTGTTTAAAACCGCCACAGGGTAGATTTGAGAGTAAATATGATTAAAGATGACAATACCAGCCTGATGAAAGTAAGACAAACAAAAATGTTTTTCAACATGTATTTCTGATTGACTCAAACTGGTCTGCATTTCACTGTGCGCTGGCTGCAAAACTAGATGCCGCAATGTTAAAATAACAAACAACCCTCTCCCACTTCTGCTGTCTTTTTTTTCTGTCTATTCCCAGTCCTGACAGCTGTTTTTCATCCTCTTACCCAGTGAGATCTTCTCCCCAGAGTCAGCTGGTAGCACAAAGATGAGCAGGGTCATTGAAGAAAGCAGCACACAGGGAATTAGCAGATTCAGGGCATAGTAGAGTGTTCGGCGCCGTATTGTCACAACAAACGTAACATCTGGGTAGGGCTCTTTGCAGCAATCATAGTAGACCTCATTTCTGGTTCCAGGGACTCCTGGAACAACAGGGGAAATGGATTCTGTTGCATTAGGGCTGGATGTTTTTGAAGAGAATACAATGCAAATATCTCGCTCTACCCACCCATTAGGTCCCACTCCCCATTGGGCATGTAGCCTGAAATGTCGGCATCGTTCATTTGAAGATCCAGCAGCCAGCCGTCGTACGTCCAAGAGCCAAACTTCAACTCACATTTCTGAATGTCAAAAGGAAACCAGCGAACATCCACGTTGCATGTGCTCATAAATATTCCTGAAAAAATGACAAAAGAAGAGAAAATGCCAGAAGGCAGAAACTAAAGCTCCACAATCCATTGACTAAATGACAGTATTGACTTCTGCATGTTCCTGCACAGAGGTGACAAGAGATACAGGAGATGTATTGAAGGACCACTTGTGGTCAAAAGGGAGCAAAATGCTGTATCACAGTCACCACAGCAATAGGATTTTTATTAACAGTGAGTTTACAGTTTCGATATTGAGTTTGGAGGCTGGAGAAAAAGCAAAAACCATACAACCACACATCAAAGAAATATCTAGAAAATAAGCTTGGCAGCAGTGTGTTTATTCACAGGATTCAGTTATTGGCTACTGCAAACACATGTTTCTGCTTGACTTTGAAAAATAAGGTTGCGCACAGTGCCCTAATCAGATTACCACGTTTATTATGCAAAATAAACACACCTGTAGACACACACAAGCACAAAGCCATGACGACACCCTTGCATGTTGTTTGTCCACCGCTAAACAAATAATCAAAATGATCGTGGCAGTGGCCACAGCAAAACTCCAGCGCTTAAAGTAATTACTGAATTAAATTAATCAAGCCTGTTGAGACATTCAGATGCAAACACAGAACCAAAATGCCAATGAAGCCGTACAACTCTCAAAGACACTCATTATGAGGCTGCTGGCATGCAAATCAGCCTTCAGACTTGAATGAATGCAGGTTTTAGAGAAGAATAAGGAGGTTCGTAGTTTGAACGCCGGTTTCAGACCAGAGGTTGATCACTAAAATGAAAGTATAATTTCCATGTTCTCTGAGATTCATTTTCTAACATCTACCTCTTGCCTTTGCTTCACGATGATGATGTCTTTATTACACCTGTTAAGTGCTGCTGAGGCACTAAACCCTAAATTACACCGATAAGGTAAAAGTAGTTCTTTCTCCTTTTACAATCCAATGTCCTGTGCACCTTCCAGCACAGTATAGTGTTGTAGCCTGCCTCTCATAGATATCCACTGAAGGAACACTCTCCAACGGGGATGTTTTTTTTCTATAAGCTTGGAACAATCTTTCTCTCTCAGCACATGCAGCTCCCAAAATAAAACATCATTCTACAGAAATATTTCCCAAGGAGGCATTACAAGGCCCAGAGACAAGATTACCTTGTTGCAAATGTCGCCTCACAGATATAAGCTCAAAACCTGTTACACCTTATCTCCTATTATACCATTAAACCCCAACATAACAGCAGAATACCTTTACCTCCGCAGCTACAACACAGCTTCTGCAAATTATGGTATGCAGCACACACCTGGTATCTGGTGTGTTTGAATTATTTACCATGTGTCAAGCTTCTGTTCTGTGCCTGCCACCCACAGATCTGTTGCCTTTTATTTACTGACAGTGCCCAGCCCAAAAAGACCTCAGGAACTGCAACCAGGCTTGTGTGCTGGAGTCGAGGAAACTTGTTTTTTGCTCATACTTGTTCTTTTTCACTTCTTTTTCTTCCGTTTTCCATTTAATCCATTCCTCCTGCCCCTTTTCTCGTCATGTTTCGTGATAAACTTCTCCTCCTCCTACTGCGCCAAAGCACAGCACTGTGTGTTTTTTATTCTTCCTTTAACTGGCTCTCATCCAAATTGCAGCTGTATTTACATTTATCAGCAGCCTATTAATAAACATGGACACTGAGTAGAATAAATGGGCTGACTTTTTGAGCTCAGAAACCTCTTCAGTCGACTTTTACTTCAGAAGACCATTCAACCCAACCCCCCTAATGCCACAGACTCAATCACACCATGCTGTAATCTGGTGTTTAAAGAAATGACTGAGGAAATACAAAGTAAAGACCTGCGGAAACCCAGGGGAGTCATTCCTAGGCTTGCATGGGTCTTGCGTTTGTCTTGAGACATGAAGCGTAGGAAGTCTCCTATTTAAAGGTTTTACTCACTGGCACTGGCAATGTGCATCCAGTTAATATCCAGGGATGCTGTTTTATGTTATTAAAATATTAATTTAAAGTGTACAAACAGAGGAGACATGCAGCGGTTGCAAAATGAAGTGCTGCTGTTGCAGCGCAGGGAGATTAGGAAGTGATATGAAGGGATGAATGATAGTTAAGGCATGAATGAAAAAATAGGTGAGACTCACCTGGAGGCAGGTACTTGGCGTAGCCGCTGGAGTTTACCAGAACATTGGTCTTGAAGGTAGAGTCAAAGTCGTCATCTGCACTGAGGAAGGACAGGAGAGAAGAGTGACACTAGATGTTGAAATATGACGTACGTGTGTGTGTGTGTGTGTGTGTGTGTGTGAGGTGCGTGTTTAAGTGCCTATGAGTGTTTTACCTGTTATAGAGCAGGATGTCTGGTGTCCAGACCTGATCTGTGGTGAAGCGAAGGTTTTTTACACCGGGATGTTCGCTCTGGTTCCACTGGAGATAATGGTCGAACCAGCTCTTAAACACACACAAACATACGGTCTGTATCAACAAGCTGAGCTTTTCTTTTTTTCTTTTTTTTCCAAAACAGCCTCAGTTTAATCTACATTTGGCAGATTTTATCATTGGATTCACACAGTGTAAATCATAATCCATGTAAACAGGTTTATGTAATAACCATGAAACATATAAACTGTATTAGCAGTAAATGAATTATCAGTCTCTTTGGGTCCTTACCATCTGTAGCCACATGTTAGAGGTTAACACCTGGTTCTTTTCATCCTGCAAAACATGAAACCATTTTTAACGTCACTGTTCTCAGGAATGATTTACTAAAACTTAGAGCAGAATAACTATTTTACCTGAAAATCCATAAATACATTCACAAATATTTTAAAAAGCCCACTCACTCTTTCATGCATAAACAAATTGAATATTAAAGCTGGCACAAAAATGGAATTTTTAATTATTTTTCAGGCTCATTTCCATGTTAAACATAAAAACACATACTGAAAAGGCTCTGGAGCTCAGTTCTCATCAAAAAAAAAACATGACAGACGTCAAAATATATTTGTATTTCAGACATATCATCACATGTAATATTAATCGGACAGCTATCTATCTGGTGGATGGAGATTACAAGGCTGAGAACATCTGACACCATAGACACTTACTACATCCATGATCTGTATCAAACTCAGGGAGAAGATGACAGTGAGAGGGTGGGAGTCGTTGCCCACTGGACGCTCCATCCGGTTGTAGTCCTTTAGGAGGTTCTTTAGCAGGTTCCTCTGGTGTGGACCCTGCAGTGACACTGAAAAGGTGGAAAAAATTAGAGAATTTAATTTTACCTGGCAAAACAAGCCATGAATCCATTATCTATACTGCTAATCCTACCAAAGGTTGTGAGGGAAGGAGCCGATTGGGGCAAGAGGAAAACAAACAGCTTCATACACTCAGTAATAACAATAATAATTATTATACCAACAAAACTAACTAAGATTTTATTCACCTCTAAACCTCTTAATGGCAGATTAAGTCTGTCTCCTGTGCAGTAAAATGAAATGGAAGAAATCCTGAAGTAAAGCCTACAATAAAAGCCTCACTAAATGAGAGTTTGTGGTCAGAGCACAGACAGGGATGAATGCTGAAAAACAGGAAGAAAAAAAAAACCCATTGCTGATCATATCAGAAGACTTAGCCCTCAGGGCCTGATTTTCCTTATCTCTAAATACATCCAACAAGACTACAAAGAAAAGCAATTTGGGAAAGGCAAGACAGATTTAATGATGAAATTAGTAGAAATAAAAGCTGATCTTCTGTCACCGTTTGTCACACTTATCTTGGCTTTTATGGTTTAAGCTTTTGGAGATGAAACATGGAGCTGAGATCCAGCTCTTCAGTCAGACTGAGATATTTAACATTTATACCAAAAAATATAGCAAGAGGAATATGAAACAGAGGGAGCGTGTAGAATTTAGACTAAACAGAATCTAATTAGGAATAGTGAGAAACTATATCAGGGCATAATTAGACTAATGAATGTATAATCAGGTTAGTTTGAAAAGCTCTTGGGTAATACACAAAATGTTGAATATAGATGTTTACTGACTTTCTTAAATAAATGAATGGACTTGATCATAGACTTGAGTGAAGCATCTTCTTTGTCTCCTGCCCCATAAATAACACAGCCAAATATTATGTACAGTCAGAATTTTATTTTATATTTCATTTTTAAAGCTATCATTTACGTCATGCTGAAATATAGGTAAATAATTACAAAATGATCTTCAAAACATCCTGCAATTGAAATTTTCATTCATTCTAGTTTTACCTTGATAAAGTGTAGTTGAGTTTCAGCCTTCTTGAGAGAAATGTGAGGTTCAATGCATTTTAATGAAGTTAGAAATTAATAATAGAAATATATCCCTCTGCAGTGAAATTTACATGCACTCATGGCTCTACAAGGTGGTTTCATTCAAACCATGTCAAAGTGATGCAAAATCCCTGGATGGTTTTGTCTTTGAATTCAGTCTGCAGGAATACAGACTGGGACTTGCCTTCTCTGGCCTCACGTCTTTTGTTTGCTGTGCTTTCTGGCCTAAAAGCTGCTTTTCCAAAACAGAAGTCGTTCACTGCTGGTACTTCAGCCTATAGGGAAAGTTCACCCACTGTCTTCCCAGCTCTGCCAGCCTTCACATTCAGCTATGACTTCTGCTGCTCAGAGCCCCATCCTCTTGGCTGCAGCAGCACATCCTCCACACAACGGGGGATGCAAGACG
Organism: Mastacembelus armatus; assembly: GCF_900324485.2. Classification (NCBI taxonomy): domain Eukaryota; kingdom Metazoa; phylum Chordata; class Actinopteri; order Synbranchiformes; family Mastacembelidae; genus Mastacembelus; species Mastacembelus armatus. Next base: position 14,925,360 of record NC_046643.1, read on the forward strand.
GAAGACGTGCAACCTGTTTTCTGCTCATGATCTCCTGACATGCGCACAAATTTGGACAGAATCGTGGAATAAGGAGGGATGAGATGTTATGACTCTATCTTCAGATTCTTTTATACTCCGTTTCTGTCATCCTCCTCACTGCACCGACTAGATGTCAATCTGCCAGTTAAAACGTCTCACGCAGAGGCATCCAACCTCTAGGTCAAGTCAGCATGTGTATCCAAAAATAACACACTTATGATAAATCTCTGAGATGTAAACAAGTAAGCAAACTGGTGAACTAGATTGTCACTTTTATACTTCACTGATCCGGAATCAACACCACTGACTCCAATTCCTGAATTCCTATAAAATCATACTTTGAGACAAAACTGCCAGTGCTGCTGTCTGATTCCTGAAAAAAGAATGTGTGATAGAGACAGAGGCTCACCATGAATCAAAGCAGAGAATCCAGAGAGGAGCAGAGCCATCGAGTGCCACATCCTGGTGGTGAGGAGCAAGAGAAAAAAAGAGGATGCAGAAGAGGAGAAGCTCCGGATGTTGGAGAGGGAGGGAGCTGAGGAGGGGTAGGACACTCTCAGGAAGCTGCTGGAAATCCCCCGGTCTGATTCCAGTCAGCATCAGCGGGAAGGAGTGAGAGTGTGTGCTGGTAGAGAAGGGAGCTGAGAGAGGGAGCGCAAGAGGAGGAAGAGATGGTGGCTGTGAGCGCTCTCTCTCTCTCTCTCTCTCTCTCACGCTCGCTCTCTCTCTCTCTCTCTCTCGCCCTCTGCTTCCCTGCCTCTCGGAGAGGTGGGACTAAAAAAAGAGCACAAGAGAGAAAAATGTCAGTGGTGGGGTTGAAAGGGTTGAAGAGCAGAAGGTGGAGGAAGGAGAGTTTTAGTTGTCTGACAGTGACAGACCTAATTAAACCGAACAGAAACACACAATTTTAAATGATGCTAACATGAATGGAGAATTGGTTAAAGAAGATTCAAAAGTAGCCTTTCCCAAAACCTAATGCATGTTATATATTAAATTTGTGCAACAAAACATGCACTATGAGTTGAGGGGAACAGAAAAATTCCTGAACTGGTCTCAACATTATTAGTTGTAGGTTGTTCATTTATTCATAATTTCTTATTTCTTAGAAGTCCCCCTTTCATTTCTAGTTGGAATGGCTGAATTACTGTTTAAAACTTTCTCATAATTATCCAGTTTAATCCCCTTTATCCTGCATATTCCTACTGTGTGTGTGTGTGTGTGTGTGTGTGTGTGTGTGTGTGTGTGTGTGTGTGTGTGAGTGAGAGTGAGAGTGAGAGTGAGAGTGAGAGTGTGAGTGAGAGTGAGAGTGAGAGTGAGAGTGAGAGTGAATGTTATGTGTCAAAACTATATGGCAGCTGGTCACAGATATGGTAACACACCACAGTGGTTTTGTGTTCACACACTGCTGGTCTGAAACCCACGTGTGTGTGCGTGGATGCCTGTGCATGTGTGTATGAGCCTTTCCCACTCAGTGGGGGGTGAGCTTTGAATCAGCGGGACAGGAGGACTCCAGTTTAATTGAGAAAATGCTGGGCTCTGCAGGCGGGATGTGAGAGAATGTGCATAGTTAAACTCTTCTTCTGATTTGTCCTCACGAAATGCTGATGCAAGGGCAGAGGCAGCGAGAAACCCAAAGACGGAAGGAGAGGAGGATGGGGAGGGCAAGAAACGAGGAAGAAAGAGTTGGAGCATATAATAGATTACCCTATTACTTCTACTGCCCGGTGGAATTACCCCTCTCCAAGGCAGCCTGTCACACATCAGAACGCTGCTGTGCTACAGATTCATGCTCGGCTGCACACACAGGATGGAGAGTGGCCATCGGAGGCAAAAAGAAGGATGACTAAGTCGCCAGTTAAAGCAGAGAAAACTGCACCAAGCATGGAGCAAGGACACACTATGTGCCTTGGCACTGTCATCAGATGAGAAGCATCCTGTTGCTGCTGCTGCATTCCTGCAATACTACTACTTACATGTGTGCAAAATCGACATCGGCTTTTTGGGAGAAAAGAAAAGCTTCTTCCACTGTTATGCACCAAGCACTAGTGTGACACAGTGCCAAAAACAAAATTCATTATGCTTCATAAAAAGAGTTTGGAGGCTTTGAGGTGTGGGTGACATCTGGTGGTTTGTCTTCCAACTGCATGGTGGCTCAAACTCAGCAACACTGGCAGGAGTTTTTTTGGGGGAGAAGTGAGATGATCGTGTTAATTAATGAGTAAAAAACTGGGTTAAATGAAATTAGGAGACACTGAGAGCCAACGCTATAAAGAGAAGTCAGGAAACAACACAGAGGGATGAATGAAACAACGACGAACAGGGTGTGACTCAGTGCCACATCACTGATAGTTCCAGTTACAGAAGAAGAGAATGAGGATTATGAACCTCGTGTGTACAATAATATGCGGCTGATATTGCCACAGATCACTTTTACTTTCTAATTTTGTTGGTCCTGATTGTGAGTCTAATTGCACAGCAGCAGTGATGGCTATCTCCCTGACCTGGCATGACTACAGCTCTTTCCTCCCTGTGCTAAATGCTGAATGCCATCCCTGACAATGCAGCCATCAGCCATCAGTGCTGCTTTGCTGTGTGTTTTTAATTACTCCACTGATTGGATTAGACCCTCTCCTCCACTGACACGTCCCCTGCACCTAATAGGGTGTTATTGACAAAACCAAAACGTACATCCACTCGTCCGTGACATCCGATATGTCAGAGTGGGCTTTTTTTTTTTTTTTTGTCTTGAGTGTCTTAAGTGAAGAATTAAGTTCTTTTCTAACAGACAATTATAACCTGTCACAGCAACCCATGGAGCAGCTGACAAACGCAGTCGGTTATCCACTAAAACTTTATGTTGTGAAATTTTAAAAGACAACTTCAAAGACATTGTGCTATTACCTTATCTGACTCATAATGGACAGTGTTATTGAGAAAGGATCAAAATCAATGCAGCAGAACCAGAAATACTTTCTTTTATTCAACCCGGTCTTCTTTCTTGTCAAAACCTGGCAACGTATCCACAACACAGCTCAGTCTTCAGCGTTCGGTCAGAGATCAGGGTGTGTTGTGCTAGTGGCAGCTGACGTAGCCTTGCCACACTAACTCCCATGTTTGTACTCTATGAAGCTATGGCCAAGAGATGGTTAGCAGTAGCATATAGACTGTAAACATATGGGAACAACTAGCCTCGCAATAACCAAATGAAATAAAATCCATGTACCAGCACTTCTACAACTCCCTAATTAAGCTATAACTTTCCCTTTTAATTTGTACAAGAAGCCAAAGTGTTAAAACTACAATTTGTGGTTTTAGTCGGGTTTATGTGATGGAGTCTTAGGGGCGCTGGTAGGCAGATTGAGCTGTCCTTGGACTGAGCCAGGAGATCTGTCTTTATGCAAAGCTAATTGTTTTGCCACTTTTTGTAACTATATTATTCTGACATGTGAGTCACAGAGCTAAGCCCTGAAAAATACCATGTAACTCCAAAACCAAACCAAACCATGTCACTGTGCCAAAGGCTTTTCCACAACACTAAAGACTCTAACCAAATGCACTAAAAACACTGTTTTCTGCCTAATTAAAAAGATCTTGATCCCATTTCTCATTCTGATGGCTGATCCCACAAAGATGATGGTCAAAAGCAGCATATTGGTACAATTTCAACACATTTATTATCAGTTATATTTCCGTGGTGGTTTATATTATGTTATGTATATTCATTTAAGAATAATGCTTAGCTCTGTGACTTCAGTATCAATGTTAATATATCACATCCTGGGGACACATACGAGAGTGGTATCAATTTTCTAATCTAGCTGTTGACAAGAAAACAAATGAGCGTATTTCCCAAAAATGTCAAACTATTCCTTGAACCCTAATTGTGACCTTTAAAACACAAAACTGAGCTACCACTGTTTGCACCCTATCAGGACTTGTTTATCTCTTGAACAATGCTTCCCTACAGATCAGACTGAAGCAATTAATACCCTGACGAGAAGATGAACTGGCACTCAGCGCAATTCGGGGCATGAAGCTGATTTGCCATTTGCCAGCCACAGCAATTAATGGATTCAAAATATCCCAGTTTAATTTCAGTATCTTAGCAGCCAAAGGGTGATTTGCAGTAGAAGAGACTAATTGAAGATGTGCTGGCTACTGGCCACAGAGGCAAGAAGAATTGACATACTTAGATACCAGCTACAGCAGCCAGGATTTACAAGCACTTGGCTGGAGGCTGGAATTAATTTGAAGCTTTGCAGATGTGCATATATCCTTTGAGCATCTTGTTATTAAAAAAGTGACATTATTTAGGTACATTTGTAGTCACTATCTTTGAGGTGGAGTCAATCCTGCAGGGATTTTGCTCCATATTTCAGTCATACAGTCGTATTTTACAATCTAGTTCTCTGCAAAAATATGAGATACCATCTGTATATTTGCAACATAGCATCCTCAAGGGTTTGGTGTTGACAGTCATGCACTGAGGCATAAACAGTTGGGAGCTCCCTGCCTGCAGACTATCAAAACAAAAAATCCAGACAGCAGCATCTGGCTAAGTCTCAGAGTAGAACTGAGTAGTTTTAGCATAATTAATCTATTTTGCATCTGGAGGGATGTCTGAGGAAGTAAAAATCATACGGGCTGAGCAAAATACCAGCGTGTTTCAGCTCACGCACCACCCTCCTCCTTTCCCTCTCTCTCTCTCTCTCTCTTTAAATACGTGTTGTCTTCAGATTAGATAATGCTGTTCTTCATCCTGATAGTATCCGGATGTGCTCCGCCCACTCTTTGCTCCTTGGACCTCTCCATTTGGCGCGAGCTCTATTATCTGTAGACCCATCTGTCACAAGGATTTAGATAAATAAATGATGCTGAATGTCATTGTTATGACTTTAATGCTTAATACTCCACCCTGCTCTGTCCATATTGTTTGGTTAAGGGTGACATATTTGATATTTCATAAGCTCATAAGTATCAGATATTTGACTCACTTGATTAATCTGTGATACTAATCTGCTGAATTGATACTGAGACTATCATTCTGCAGATTACGTTTATTTAAAAAAAAAAAAAAAAGTTTGTATAATTCCTCCATGACAATAATGACACCAATTGATGAAATTACATTGGAAAAGTGATATAATAGCATTTTTATCACACTGTAAAAATCATTTCAGGTTGATTTATGACACCATGTATAAGCAGACGCCCACACACACACACACACACACACACACACACATACGGTGGATGAAATCTGCCAATCCCGGCTGAAACAACCCTGACAGATGACTCCTTCTTTGCGTTTGCTCCATGTAACATCTGCAACCTAGAATCTTTGCAGTCATTAAGCCCCTGCAGCTTTAAGGAAGACGCCCTGATGGTGGACAATCGTAAGGCAGGAAACATGGCCAAATAAAGGAATAAATGCCTGAAAATGTAATGGATACCCACAGGTATTTACCTCATATATCATCATATACAGGAGAAGGTCATGATCGCATCCTGAACCTACAGGAGGGGCTCTGTGATGCTGAGTCTGCTAATGGACTGCTGGAACATTCATAAATGCATCGTGGAAACATTTGGAATATTTTGATCTGACCATGCTGGGGTTCGTTGGTGTTACGGATTGATTTGTGTTTCACTGTGTTTAATTTTGAATGTCACCTCAATGAAAGTGACGCATTTGAGTCTTTGGAAGCGTCAACAGGGTGTCTTTCTGATTCAGGCAGATGTGACCTTCAGGACCATCTGCACAGTGATACTAAAATACTTTGAGAAATAAAGCAGCTGTTGACATAGAAGAAGTTGAGGCCATTTTTTCCCTGCGGGATTCCATGTAGACTGTAAAACCTCACTGAAAAGGTAAGAAAAAATACAAGCCATTTACAGAAATGTGTAATTTAACATTAGTTTTCACTGCAGTGAATTGAATGTGAAGTTTTTGACTAATTTTCATTACTGAATGTTAACAATTGATTTGACAGACACAAGAGATTATTAAGTTTAAATATGTTACAGAAAAAATAATACAATTGAGAATAAGAAGAAAAATGAACATGAACAAATTTAAGTTACAATCACAATGTTGTTTTCATCTATTTAAAATGCAGTCAGTGTCTCAGTGGTCTTGTCTAACATCTGTCCCTCTCTCTTGCCATTTCTGCTCAAGTCTTTTTAAAAGATTTGGTGAATCATCAGCTGTAAACCCTCTCACCATGGAGCACTCCCCTTCTATGAACTTGTCAGTGGTGGATGGAGACGAGGTGGAGGACCAGTGCCCCCTCCTCCCACCAAGGATGATTCCAGCACCTCAGACCTGCTCCCCACAATGTGGGATACACCACACAGTCCAAACATCAATTGATCACATGGTGTGGCTGGACAGAACCCAGGCCATGGCGACCACACCTTTATACAACGGCCACCTTTATGTCACACCATCACCTCGCTCCAACAGGAGGGGAGACAAGGCCAAAGGCAAAGAGAAGAAGTGTGAGAAATGCTCAGGGGGTAGTAGACAAAATCCAGTACACAAGGAGCGAAATCACCAGTGTAAAGCCAAAAACACAGGCCCTCACAGACTCCAGGAGAAAGTCACCTCTTTCACTGACATCCCCATTTCTCCTTGTGCGTCACCCTATAAGGGCCCCTGCAGGTCACATCTAGACATCATGGATGTTGAGGGCAGAGGGCACCGCAAATCAGGCAATGTTTCTTTGGAGATGCATGACCGCCAAGGTCTCCCAGAGATCATCATCACCAGCAAAGATGATGACATCCCACCACACAGTGAGACGTCCCACTATCATCAGGACCTGCCTGGGGGCAAAGGCCTGTTGCCAGGAGCAGAGTGTCTAAGCTCCAGTCCCAGTCCTAAGCCCAGTCCAAAACGTCAGTTGAACACCAAGGATGATCAGTATTGGAAAACCCACAACATCGGCTGGCGACTGCTCCACAGGAGGGCCCTCTTTCTGAGAAGGCAGCGGCTGAACGACTGTGCCCTGGCGGTGGGAATATTTGGGGTGGTGATGATGGTGATGGAGACAGAGCTCTCCTGGAGTGTCTACAGCAAGGTCAGGGAGTAATAAGAAAGCCAGAATACGCTGAGAGATATGGGTACAGAAGTTTTTCAAGAATAAAAAAAAAAAAAAAAAAATCACACTATCCATAATACACTGTGAATGAGGTTTTATTAAAAGAGCCCATAATTAGTTTTTCTTGCAGCTTTGAAAATCCCATTTTGTAAAATAACAGTGCACCTTTAACTTCATTTTGAATTTTCTTTATTTGTATTCTGTGAAAAGAAGAAAATTGGGCTGCAGTAAAAAATAAGTCAAAGAATTGATCTACCAGCCTCTGCAAGAAAATGTACTACATGTCCATACGATCACATGTTCATTAAGTAAATGTACGTACACAGCTGACACTGATGTCTTTGTGTGTGCTCCTACAGAGCTCCATATACTCTCTTGCATTTAAGTCCGTCATCAGTTTCTCTACGGTCGTCCTCCTCTGCCTCATTGTCGCATACCACTGCTGTGAGGTGCAGGTAACGCATCCAAGTCCCACCTACTTGTAATGAATTCAGTTACTTTTAAAGACAGGAAACAAACAACATTTTGAGTATTTCTATTTTGTCTATACCAGCTCTTTACAGTGGTCGGTTTTACAGTAACACACTCTTCCCATCTTTCTGGTAGCTTTATGTCCATGACATTGGTGCAGAGGATTGGCGGATTGCCATGACAACTGACCGTTTGGCTCTGATATTGCTGGAGCTGGCAGCGGTGGCCATTCACCCCTATCCAGTGGGTCTGCTGGCATACTTCAAGCAGACCACAGCTCGCCTGTCCCTGTCAGAGACGGAGCTGGAGATTGTCCTGGCTCTGCCCATGTTCCTACGGCTCTACCTGCTGGGCCGGGCCATGATGCTGCACAGCCGGCTCTTCACTGACACCGCATCCCGCAGTATCGGAGCACTCAACAAGGTGGGAGGTCCCCCGTTGGCTCCCTTGAGAATCTGGCTTTGGACTTCACTGGGCTGGATAGTACTATGATGAGATCATAACACATTCAAACTCAAAAGAAAAGTGAACTTTAAATCAATTTTGGTTAAATTTTAAAAACTGAGGCAGTGGGCAGCAACCCGCTATGGGACATGATTCAGGGGATATTAGTCTACATTTTGGATAATGATTTGGGCTAAGCTTCCTCTATGAACATTTCATGCACATCTGTTTATGTCTTATGTCTAGGTGGGCCGAGAGGTCTGTAGACGTGTGACACTTGAGGTGTGACTATCATAGTTTCGCTCTCATGAATCCCAGTGGCTTCGCATGCTGATTATGTCCCTCGCTGGCTCTCCTTGGCTTGTCTGCTTTCTTTTCCATAGCTGATAATATCACCTGGCTAATCCCTTCCCTTATGAATGCTATTTAAAAGTGACAGAAATGACCTTTGTCTCCCCTCTGCAATGCCAAACCTACTATCCATGTACCAAGCCAGATTGACAGCCAGCAACAAATTTTCTTATCCCTCATCTCCTCTGTATTATATAATTGTAATCTGATAGGTGCTATCCTAAATAGTCTGGCTGAGTCAGCACCTCCTGTCAAAATTATGACGTAATGTGTCCCCTTTGTGATCTTCAGATACACTTCAACACTCGGTTTGTGGGGAAAACACTAATGACCACCTACCCCGGCACCGTGCTGATGATTTTCAGCGTTTCTCTGTGGATTGTGGCAGCGTGGGGCTTACATGTTTGTGAAAGGTATGTGATGACATGTTTATCTCCTGCAGAACGTGCATTGGTGTGTAAGGAGCTCAACGCCTTTATATTTAGTATTTAATTTCAAAATACTGCCAGATATTTTCACTGCAACACAAATCCTCGGAAAGCATCATTAATGTGAAAGTAAACACTTGTTATTCATCAGATAAGTTGAGCAAAGAAGCAGCAAACCTGAAAATGATCAAGTATAATCTGCAGGAAATTCATGTCAAGCAGTAAATTCATTTACATATCAACCAGTTCTACTTTCCTCCAGACACCACAACTACAGAGACCTTAGCAGCAACTACATGGAAGCCTTGTGGATGATCTCTGTCACCTTCCTGTCGATTGGTTATGGAGACGTGGTGCCTCACACTTACTGTGGACGCAGCATCTGCCTCCTCACTGGGATAATGGTAAGCACATGGTGCACTGACATATAAAGAGCAGAAGGTTCATAGTTTTCCCTGTAATGAGGGAAAAAAACTTAACGGCTGAGCTCAGATTCTGAATGGAAATATAAACGTCTCATCTCTGACTCTGACAGGGAGCAGGCTGCACTGTCCTGGTGGTTGCGGTGGTTGCCAGGAAGCTAGAGCTGACCAGAGCAGAGAGACATGTTCACAACTTTATGATGGACTCCCACATCTCCAAGAGGGTAAATGCCAACATTTCCCCTGGTCAGGCTAAATTTTTATGTTTATGTTAATTAAATGGGCTAAAAAGTAAAAAAGGTCTTCACCACTTTCCAAATATCAACTCATTTTACTCAACAGACAGACAATCTTTTTATTCAATTCGAGCACTTGGCATCAGAATACTCCAAGAATAAATAAAAATCCACTAATGGGATAAAATAAGTTGACCTTGCTTCAGTACAAATCAGCTTATGCACATAATATAACACCATCATATCTTGTTGTTTGGATGCTGTGTCACTTTTAAGACATTGACACAATTTTTAAGGAAAAGGCCAAAATGAGAATTTCCATTGGAAAATTCAATTAAAGTATTATGTTACTCTATGTTCAGTGTTTTATCTCCTTTTATAGGAAAAAAGTTGGAAAGAAGAAAAAAATATTATAGTACTTTGGCTTGTTTACATAATGTTGATTTTGTTTAAGATGTGCAGTAAATGACCGCCCTTTGAGGTTATGTAAATGTAAAATAACTCCTGAGTGATTTTCTACACCCTCTCACTAGATAAAAATTGCTGCAGCAAATGTGCTGAGAGAGACTTGGCTTATCTATAAACACACTAAGCTGTCCAGAGAGAGAGACCACACCAGAGTCCGCATGCACCAGAGGAAGCTGCTTCTGGCCATTCACCAGTAAGACTCTTTAACCTTCACATAAAGTCACAGTGCGAGGAAGAACAGCTTTTTCACTTTAGCTGCAACATGTTCATGCTATAATAACAGTCACATGTAACCAGTCAGCGCCTGTTAGTACTTTTTAGATCAAATGGCACTGGTTTTGCTGTCCTGTGGTGCTTAAACACTTTAAGCAATACATTTTTCACGTTTTTAAGAATGTCATCAACTCGCCCTGTACTTTCCTTTTCGTCAGTAATAATTGACTGACGTGTGATTTTTCAATAATCCGTCCAAATGTTGTCCACTTTTAAAAGGAAATCTTTGAATGTATTTTAAAACATTATGTCCTGCCTGCACAGTTGTCTGAAGCAAATGACAAAATTAGGGGCATAAATTCAGACTGTGGTGACTATATAATGTGAGTATTTTTGTCCGGCAACACCTAAAGCTAAATAGTTTTGTCTCCAGGCTGCGTCGTGTAAAGATGGAGAAGAGGATACTTGCAGACCAGGGTAACACATTGGTGGATCTATGCAAGGTGAGAGAGGCAAGTGGACACTTTTTTTTTTTTTTCCCCCCTATTCAGTGAAAACATCAGCAAAGTAGCGTCTAATGTCCCTCGATCCCTTTCCTCTCTCTCACCGACATCAACCCAAATGCAGATGCAGAACCTGATGTATGACGTTCTGTCGGAGGTGCAGGGCTGCAGGGGGGAACTGGACACACACATCCACAGCCTGGAGAAACATGTGGAGGAGCTGAGGGAGGGCTTCAGGAGCCTGATGCCACTCCTGTCTAGCACCCTGTCCACACAGAACTCCTCCATCCGCCACTTGCTCAGGGAGAGGGAGGTGAAGAAAGAGACTGCTGGTGTGAGTGGAAGTGACAGGTAGAAAAAGGCTGAGGGATTGATGAAGTACTGAGGGCTTCCTCTCCTGTCAGTTATCTATCTGTAAACACTGCACTTTTTTTCTTATTTAGCAAAAAAAAAAATTCATATATTTAAATGCAGACTTACAGAGTTTATAACCTGTAATACTTTATAGTAAAGATTACTGACTGTTAAATGTTTAACATACCCTAATGCAGAAAGAAAACACTTTTCCTTGAAACAATAAAGTAACCACACACAAACTATTCCTTTAGCCAAAACAATATTTTATTAAGAGAGACAGGGTTGGAGGGTGGAGTTACAGCAACAACTGATCTGTGAACTTGAACAGTGGAAAAACACCTGCCACGTAGCCCGTCTTCAGGCCACGTTTCCGACCAGACCGCTGAGTCGAGACGCTGATATCAACCGGTCCATCCCCTCCTCTCCCCTTCAGCTCCAGTGGGAACAGCTAGTGCTGCTTCCTCCTGAATGAGCACCCTGCCAGAGGAGACAATGACAGTCACAACGCTGCGGACAAAAGAACATGCTTACAGTACAGAAGCACTACACGCTGCTGTAGTGCTCAAACAAGAGTCACCATTTTCCATCACGTGACTGACCAGGTCAATATCGCTAACCCACAGCCGACATTATGCTGTGCAACTGTCACTGATGCAACACTGACCAACACAGCACAGAAATCTGAGAGATGGAGATTAAATAAGGTATGCCACCAGCAGCCTCGCAGCCATGCTATACTGTAGGCACAGAGTAAATGTTTGTTCTCAGCCTTCGAAAGGGGGGAGCCAGTGGTCTAGCTCAACCCTTCTGCAAACTGAGGTTGATCTGGCACTGGAATGAGATTGGAAGACCACAAAGAGGAAGTCCAGTCACTTGACAGTGCAGTATGTACTTTTTCTTTCAGGATCTGGCAAAAATGGCAAAATTTGTCCTACAAGACTAACACAGCTCCAAACTGCGTCCTGATTGGTTGTCATGCACAAAGTTCTAGCATCTGGATTTTATTGTGCTGGAGATTCATCCTGTTCTTTTGTTTTCTCCCACTGTTCAACACCAGATGAAATATTTCTTTATTGTAAATGCAAGTGTGAGACGACAAAGGCCAGTTCACAACGTGAAATCTGCACAACGTGAGTAAGTCATAACTAAGTATGGGCTCAGTACTGTGACGGTTTTGGGCTCAATAAATATTCCACAGATTGTTAAACTTCGGGTTTAAAAATCTCAAAGCACTGAATTCAGGTCTCAAATGATTGGCCTTAGATACTAAAGTCTCACATGACCTCTTTTTGCCACAGGCTGTGTTAAGATGTTTTTGTATCTGGGATTGTTGTGACAGTGGATTGTGCTGCAGTCTTTTTTGTGGTGTTTCAGTTGATCATTAGACTCAGACTAGTTACTATAGCACTGATTTTAGAAAATAAACATGAATCAATAACTTTTAATCCCATGATCCGTCTATTTACATGTGGTTAGAGTCTTAAATTTAACTTGTTAAAAAGAGAGAAAGCAACTGAGCTAAATGTGTGTATGGCCTCTGACTGCAGGACACCTGCAGCACCAGCCCAGTGTCACACTCCATGTGGTACTGGGCTGCAACAATATATACAATTCAACTACAGACCGTGGCTCTGGACACAGCATCTACAGACTGGTGATGTGTGTGCTGCAGGGGGAATACTGACCCTCTGTGAGACGTGCTTTGCCTCCAGTGGGCTGACACAGAACTGTTGAGCAGCCCACACACAACACGACCGTCTGAGCGTGGCTGAACACAGTCGTGATCTTATAGCATCCTGGAGAAAACAGACAAGACAAGAGTTAAATCCCAAAGCAACATTACCAAAGACACACCAGTCAGATAAGGCCTGAGTATGGATCAGGTGCGTGTGCAGGAAGAAAACATGTACCTGGGCATTTGACATCCATAAAGTAAGAGTTGGGACTCTGAACAAGACGCTTCTTCTTGTGCCTCCTCTTCTCCTCCTCGGGGGATGGGTGCAACAAGTCTTTTGCGAGCTGCATGGAAGGGAAAAAAGGAAACGGTGTCTCCGATCAGACTCTGATCACTTATTGATCAAATTTACGGATTAAGCAGAGGTTATTGGTAATAAATGTTGTGTTAATGTTGCTAGGCTCAGTCTGGCCTACACAGCCTGGATTAGTAACGTTAACCCGCGATCCGCATTTTCACCGATCGCGGTTAATTCTTCACATTTTTAGGGATCGGTGGTAAAGGACTGAAAACATCAGCAGTCTAGTGGAAATAGCGAGTGTTAACGGGAGGTTTTCCATGTAATCATCCCGTTCAAACCCTCCGCTAAACTGGCTCCATGTTTGCGGTGTGTGCGCAGCCATCTTGTGTCACAATGCGCTCAAAAGTGCACAATTATTTGCGTCAAAAATGACACGAAAACGCCACGAACGGCGCTAAAACTGACACCAGTCGAATCGCTACACTCTCGCGTGAACACTAAGCTGTCCGGTGTCTCCGCAGCTGTGGACTAAACGGGAGAAATGTCCATTTCAGCGGCCCGTCGATACTCACTGGCATGTTGGCGAGGAAATAGCCGCTGCCGAAAAGGACGCATTCCCGGAAGCGAAGAGCTCATATGCACGGTTCCTTTGAGTACGAACCGGAAGTGACGAATTGAACACGACTGCCGGCCATATTGGTGAGGTCAGACTCCGCCTCTTCAGGCTAAAGGTGAGCGATCCTGCAAAGGTATAGACATAATTTTGGTGTGTTAGATAAACACAGAGGCATATAGTCCAATAGAGAGGAAAAGAATAACCAGGTAGCCTACTCATAGTAGTAAAAATAATATTTTACTCATATCGGACGTTCTTCAGAAGCATATTGTTGCCATCAGAAGAAAAACGTTCTCATTTTAACGAGGAGATTCAGCTCATTAGAGTAATTAAAAATAATAATAAAAGCTTCTTATTTGCCTAAAGACTTTAATTAAAATCTGTCCTGGAAATTGACATCTCATGACACAACATTGATCTCCCCTACACTAAAGCACATAAAAACTATTGATATTGGTATCGTCGATTAGTCCTGTATTTACCTGGCATCGGATCGATACCAACTTTTACAAGGTCATATTTTAATTTCCTCCAAACGCCCCCTGGTGGCAGTTCAGGACTTCAAGCAGCTGACAACCTCTGTCCTTAGAGAGCCAGTCAAAGTTAGTAAATATAACCAAGCCCCTTTTACAGTACTAACATACCTATATGTATGTTTTAACAGTTGTGATCATGAAGTGATCCCTTTTTAGGCCAAAACCAGTGATTGTATCTAACTTTTATTCAATCAGGATTAAAATCTGTTTTGAGTACAGGAGAGAAAAACAAGCAAGGTCGGATAAACAAAAGCACATATGTGTACAAAGAATGCAGCCAGGCATAATAAAAGCACATTCAGACACAGAGAAAGCAGATGTCATTAAAAACATTCAAGGTTAAATATGATATCTCAATCAGCCTCAAACAGACAAAAGAAGAGGGACTGAAGTTACTGCTTTTTTGTATGAAACTCCTCTGTGTGGCAGCTCCTTCACTGCAGCTTAGCAATAAAACTGATGAAACAGAAAGGAGTCTCATAAAAAAACAGACTAACTTTGAAACATACAAGTTTAACTTGACAGGCAAATCTCAAAAGCTGGTGAAGTTTGTAGTAATGTAATCTGTCAACTGACAACTGCAAGATATGATAGCAATGGTTCATCTATATGGAGTACTTGGTATTTGGCTGTGCTGTCCTTGGTGTAAATTCTGACTGTGAACAAAACAAAGCAGTAAAATGGGCCTGATTAACTGTCACTGTCAAAGCATCTGGCTTTTTATGTGCCACACTTTCCTCGTGTGCATGACACACAAACCATTACTATTAATTCTCAAATTTCTTCATCTCCACAACAACTTAAGAAAAACATCTATTTTTATTACAACACAACAAAGAAAAATGCCTGTAAAGTAGATGTTTGTTCTCTCAACAGCCCCTGCCCCCTTCTTCCCTGTGCTCAGAGCTGTTATATTCAAGTGGATCAGAGAATGCCATCAGTTCCTTTATCCTCACATAGGACTCACACTCTGGTGGGAAGTGGTTTCTCTGAAAAACAAAGATTAAACAGATTAAACATCATACAAATCATATTTATACTCACACTCAACTAGATTGTATCAAAAGTTGATGTGTTTATGGTCAATCCCTGATACACTAGGAGCCTACATTAATATCATGATTAATATAATTAAGAGTTCAATATACTAAAGTGTTTCTCTCCAGTGGAAGTAAGAACACTATAGAAATACATGGGACTACCATAGATTATGATTGATTCAAAATCTACTTTAATAGACAATAACAGGAAAAAGTAGTTAATTTGAAACAACATTGCTGTGTCCTCAAGAGTTACCCAGAGTGTAATGTTATTACTGAATGATGGCCAAAACTATAAACAGAAATGTCAAGTAGCAATAAAGCAAAATTATTGTTTAGGTTGCAGTAGTCATTAATAATCTTTCTACCTTTAGGGTTAGATGCAATTTAATAAATAGACTGAAGTGTGCTCAGATTCCCACACACACACACACAGACACAATCGGCTTGTGTGTGAAACACACCTGCAAACAGAGACGCAGCAGGCCTCCTCCCTCACCCTGCATCTCTAATGATGTCAGGAACAAAGGCAGCGACTTCGCTGTAATTCTGTTTCCTACACACATAAACATAACTATTTTATTTTAATTATTATTTTTTTTATAATCTTCAAAAGTTTTTATAAGGTCTTGTTATTTATTTTGTGCAGAAACATGGAAAAGTCAAGATGTCATTAACCTAATGTGACCCATAATAAATGTCCAATATTCACTTAAATATATATTTTTATACAAATTACAATTAACAAAATATAATCTCTAAAACATAATGTGATCTAAAAACAACATCATGTACCATCATGTCAGAGATAAAGGTTTACAGAATGAACCTTTCTATGGACCTGGAGTGAATACACTGCAGTGACTGACCTGCCAGGTTGAGGGAGGTGAGAGTCGTGTTTCCGGGCAGAAAGAGCTCTCCGTCCCTGTACTGCACAGACTGGCCCAGAAGGGGGTTCACTGTCTCCACTAACTCCGCCTGTTGGTGGAGTAGGAGTAAAGCAAACAAGTGCATGGCAGCATAGTGTGTTTTCAAATCAGACAAAAAATGAAATTAAACAAACCTCATTCGTGGCAGTGCTTAAATAATCCTGCAGAAAAAAAAAATAAAGTAAATTATTAAAAACAATTGATTGCCGTGTGCATGTGTGGATTCACATGGTCCACAGAATGAGAAAAATGTTTCTGGTACCTCATGTGAAGATAGTCTGTCTTTGCCTCCTGGGTTGGCACTTTTAATTTGAGCCACCTTTACATCAGATGCTAGAAACAATTGAAAAAGACAACCATGAAAATGTGAACCCTCCTCTTTTCAGAGATACTGAAACAAGTGTTGACCTGGGACAAAACCAGTTACATTTTTGGTTGGACTTTGGGTTCTCCTTATTGACAGCAGTTTTCTCATCCTTTTTAGATGCTTCCTGTATTTTAAAAAATACCAAGAACACATGTTTTCAAAAACCAAAACATACTAAATGCACCACAGATTCACTTTTGCTGCCAGGTTTACACTTGGGCATCTTACCTTTTTTTTGGTCACACTTTTGCTTTCCCCTTTACTGACACTCAATGATGTGCTGCTGGATGAGTGAAGCTGGTCAGCGGGGATTTGGTGATACTCGAGACATGGCTGCAGATTTATAAAGTGTTTTTTAGAAGGTTGCTCACACAAATTACAATAATGTTAATAATAATAACAGCTAGCTTAGAAACTCATAGAGCCTGCTTAGAGATAACTGGACTGATGTTATTTGTTATGGTTTAAAATAAAGGTCCTGAAATACAAACAGGCCGAATTAAATTTCCTTTAAAAAAACATTAAAATAACTGTGCCCTGATTACTAATCCACAGATCTGCACTCAGATGACTTTTTCCTGAAGTAATCCTAATGTAAAGTAATGTAACCATGTTTTTCAAAAGGAGAGTTTAGTATTTAGGATGAAGATTAGGTTTAAGGTAGACTGGGTGTTATTCTCTCAGGGTGTAAAACAAGCCTGTCTCAAAGCCAATACACCTGCAGAATTTGAGAGTAAGCACCTAAAGGTAAACATGCTGGATGCGAAAAGGAAACAAGACAGGAACTTGTTCATGAAAAATCAGGAAGCAAACGACTTTGAATGGGCATGTTTCAGGGAAGCTGAAGGCAGGGAGGAACTGACAAGAACAAGAAGACTTAGAAAAAATACTCCCTTTGGATACAGCTGCCACTAAACAAGAACCACCTCTTGTGTGTAGTTTGTGGAGCTGATGGTGCCACTGGAGGATGCAGTAAAAATGGCCGTTGAGAGGATAATACTTATACAAAGTTGGCAACAGAGACAGAGGAGTGTGATTGGAAACCTGGGGTCTGCCAATTGAAGACTGGCTGTAATTTAACTGAACTGGGCAGGGCCTGAAGCAGGCTGTGAAAAACATGGCCAACGCTGCAGCCAGTTAGGATAAATGGCTGTGGGTTAGAAAGGTGACTGGACCAAAGAAAGGTAAGTCCACAACTTGTAGTGTGAGCTCATGATGCTTTTAACAGATGTGTGTGTGATGTGCTACTTGCTAACATGAAATAGCTGCAGAGGTGTGGCTGCTTTGTTTGGTGGGTTGCCAAAATAAAGTGTTTGTAGCAGGCTGGCTTATGTGATGGATCAGGTGGCTTACTGGTTAGCATAGCATGCTGGTAGCATGCTAATTAGCCCAGCATGCTAGCTGGCTTAAATATGCCATTTGCTGTTTGGTCACCTCTGTATGTTGATTAGCTTGACAACTGTTAGCATACTAATCAGCATGGTTAGTTAATGAGAGGGTGGCAACCCATTGCATTCTCACACTCACTCAAATTCATTTTGCCTCCAAGACCCATAATTCACTGAGTGGTTGCTAAGTAGTTGCTGTTGGTGAGATTAGTGGAGTTATACAGTGATGGTGGTTGGACAACTCAGCAGGCCTGGCTCTGATGAAACCATCTATCAAGGCAGTTGGACCAGTCACTGCAGCTTTAATGTGTGAATACAATGCCGATGTGGGGCTGGTTCATGCTACCAAGTATCTGATGAGAGTGGTCAATCATTGACATAACTGGTAACTAGTAGTAGGACTTGTAGACACTGATAATTAGGAAAACCTCCTGAGTAAGCCACAGCATTCAGATAAATCTGCATCAAACCAGTAGGGCCAGCCAATGCAGCTTAGCCTAAGTAGATCCAATGTAGATATGAGCCTGGATCAAGCTGCCAAGTATTTATTCTTTGCTTGGGTGAGCGTAGGAGTTAAAAGCATATTAGTCAAAACATCATTAATCACGAACACATGGCTTCTATATTAATGCTCACCCAACCTTTGGCACATTTAGCTGTGAATTGATAACTGGAGCACTGCTGCACTTACTGACTGTGCTCCTTCTAGAAGCAGCTTCCTCCTCTCCACAACTTCTTCATGAGTTAGAGCAAACTCGCCAAATATCTTTAAGTGGAAAGATTGAGCAGCAAAGGCCTTATATTATATTACATAATATAATGCAATAAGCAGAATATAATTTAAAACAACTTAACCACTGATTTAAATACATTATCTCTCAGATTTAAACCTTTAATGTAAATTGATACCGCAGCCAGATGAGCAGCTCCTGTGTCTCCAATCTGATTGTTGGATAGTGATAGAAGGAGTAAGGTGCGATTCAACCGCAGGCCCTGAAACAAAACAGAATGAAGGCAACACTTCGGCAGCCACGAGGTGAAACATATAGGGGCAATATGTAGTCTGTTCATGGTTATACCTTTGCGATATGTGCACTACCTGCATCACCGATAGAATTGAATGCCAGGTTGAGTGACATGATGTTCTTGTTAGCACATCTGTGTGTGGAGAGAGCGGCCCCGATCAGACGGGCGCCCTCATCTCCTATCCGGTTATTCCGCAGGGACAAGTGAGTGAGGCTTGACCAAAGAAACACAACATGAATCTGGCATGTTTGTGAGTCTGTTGTGTGTGTATAGGAATGTGTGAATGCAAATCAAGTTTTATCTGAGAAAGTTGTGTACTAGTATGTGAGATATGTAACTGTTTGGTGACTCACGTGCTGTCCTGAGAGAGAAGAACATGGTAGCTCTGCTGTGGAAGAGGGTTGCCTTCTAATTTCACAACCCTAACAAAAACAGATAGGATGGGATCGGTCACTAACTGTCAGTGTTTGACTGATAATGTTCTGCATACTGCAGCATGCTCTCTGCCTGTTTTCTCTCAAATACAGTTTCCCACTCCTTAATACAGACTGAGTTTGACCTACTGTAGAAAACTCAAACTGAGAATGTCAGTAGAATCCACTCACCTGAGGTTGGAGCACAGAGATATTGTGCTCATGAGGGAGCTTACCATTGGATCTGTCAGTCTTGCCTGCCAGAACCTCCAACACAGTAGATAAGATTACACAAAAAACAACAACAAAAAAAACTGACATTTGTCCCTTTTCCCTGTAACAAGAGTGCACACCCAGCAGCTCGTTACTCACTGAAGGCTCTGTAGCTGGTTCAAGGAAGGAAGCATCTTGTGTAACACTCTGGCAATCTGCTCATCTACCTTCCATCCTATTTATGAAAAACATTAAATTATATTGTGACATCAAATACAGGGGATCAGTGTTGTGATCAGAAACTGTCAAATGTAAATATGAATCAATGAGAAGTATGGTATGAACATCTGGGGTGTGTGTGTGTGTGTGTGTGTGTGTGTTTTTCTTACCAGAAATCTTCATACTCTTGGTGCTCAGAGGGTTTTCACTCTCCAGCTCCACTTGGAGGCAAGGCTTAAACCAGGAGGGTGCAGTGTTTATCTGGTCCTGCCTATCCTCTGAAGGTACAGTTATGTTAATTATAAGTTAACTATTTTTAATTCTGTATAATGATCTATATTGTACATTACATTTCCAGAGTAGCAAATGTTCCTAGTTCTTAATGTTGTCTCATTCTCTTTAGTTCACATTTCCATATACAGCAAGTTTTTGGAATCTTGAACTTTTCACTAAAAACTAAACTCTGAAAAATATGAAAAAATATTTTAAAATCTGTCTGTTTCTCTGTCAGTGCAAAGCTGTTCTGATTAGAAGGCATTTTGTTTTACCTGCATCCAATTCTTCATTTCCAGGGGTGGAGGAAAGAGACTGCTTGGAGCTGACGGCTGGGATGTGCTCTATGTCCAGAAGAGTACAAAGACTAGGGAAGTCAATCTTCACATTTCCTGAGCACTGATATTCATCTGTGGGATGGTGAGTTTAAAGCATTAACCATATAACTCTCAGCTGTTATCAAAGACATTGTAATAATGTTACTTACCAAAGATCTGAGCAGGCAATATTTCATTTGTGGTGGGTCCTAAAAACAACAACAAAAGTTTTAACCGTATGCTGCTTGTGACAAAATAATAGTGAATGAGTTTTGTTTTTTTTTTAAATTTTTCATCTATCAAGATTCTTCACCTGCTAAAATGCCATTTTCCCATTTCCCTGCCATGTGACGCATTACTGTGTGCTCCCCTTTGACAATGTGTGACCAAGTTATAACATTTACAAATGAATCAAAAACCGTAACAGATATCAAAAGGCTGAATACAAGACTAGTATATTAATGCCTTCTGACCAATTTAAAGGTGAAATGGTGGACAAAGTATGGGGGATTTGAACATTCCATTCATTCCAATGGGACAAAAAATTTGAAAAAAGATGAATATTTCAAAAGGTATAAAAGCTATAAAAAGTTGAATACAAGCAGAAATGTCCTTAAAAAGCTGAACATTTTGATACCTGAACGGTCTTTCTAGAACACAGTAAGCAGAAGGAGTTAGCGACCGAAAAACTTACGGAAGAATAAAAATGAAGACACAGTATACACACAATAGTGTGAATGCTGAATCAATGATGTAGAGACATAATAGTTAGCTAGTTAGCCAAGCTTTAACACGGACGGGGCTGCACAGCTGCTAACATGCTAATGAAAGTCTAACCTGAATTTTTCGAGACCTCATCCTCAGCATTTGCCTTCTCTGCTTTGTCTTTTCCTTGTTTCTTCCTAGACATTACGTCCCCAAGTTAAATCCAGCTCATGAGATTTATCATCTAAGGCTGTGCAGCTAACCACTTTGAGCGTCACTGGCGTTACTATGACAACCATGAGTTCAACGCGAGACTTTGGGGGATTTTGCGTCGGAAATATTGTAAATAATCGCCAGTTTTGTTTGGCGCAGAGAGTAATACGGTTGTAGTCTTCATTTGTTATTGGTACTGAATTTGGACTTAAAGTTGGTGGAAATGCTGAGAAGGAACGTCAGCGTGTAGTAAAGTAGTAAATGGCAACAAAAACATTGAAACAAAGGACGGGACAGGTAGTTGGTTACACCAGACCCCCCCCCCGTCATCTCCATTCATCTATCAGCTGTGTGGCTTCATGAATTATTAGCTACCTAACAGGCATGTCGTCTGTGTCGCCAGCAAAAGGAATTTATATACTCCATGTCTGCAGTCAACCATCTAAATTTTGCTCCACATGTTCACTGAAGAACTACATCTGTATCTGTAAATCTAAAATCCACTCAAATCCAGGCGCCAAATTAAGACTAATGGGAACGAGATGATGATAAATGAGTGGCCATGCTGTAACACCTCGAGCCCACGTGTTAATTTTGGCATTGCTGTCTCAAATGCTCCCCACATCTCCACTTTTACTAGATGACTCTTTCTATTCCTGCATGAAGTTAATAAAATCTCTCAGATCACTCCCAACCCCGCCAGTGATAAACTAGCAGGACACACAAGTTGAACATCCGGTCACATTTTTAGTATTCAAAGCACAACAGCCTCAAGTGTATTCACAATAATGTAGTGCTTTTTATTAAAAAACAAACAAACCAAAACAAATATAAAACAAAAAGTAAAAACCAACAGCATTTTTCATGACTTAAGAATCATAATTACAAACTTTTAACGAGTGGAAGAAGTTTTTTTTGACAAACTGTACACATCACAAAATGTCCACCAGTCTGCCATTTACAATGCTTGCATCTTATTTTGTGATTGTCTAAAAGTAACTAAACAAATCACACAAAACACACAAATACAAGTACAAGCATTATACAATGACTGCTATCACAAAACAGAACCGTTTCCTATTTGAAAGAAAAACAAAAATAACATGATATTGGGCTGACAGCTTTACTTTTTACTTCTGTCACCAATTAAAAATATCTTAACATTTTTATGTTGGTTTGTTTTTTTAGTGTTCAACACTTTGCAGCAAAAAACAAGGAGTACATTTCTCCTTAAAAGTAATATTATTAACAATATTCAGTGACAAAGGTGTCATCGCTGAGTCACTGTCATGTCCCAATGCCTTCTCTGTCTGTTAGACATTCTTCTCGCTCATGCAGTACATAGACGAATTTCATTTATAGGCAACCAAAACTCAGCTTAAGTTTTATGTCGTCAGGACAGTTTCGGTGAGATTTTCTGGACATTAAAACGAAAAAAAAACAAAAAAAAAAAACAAAAAAAAACACTTTCCTCCAAGCTTAAGTGTCTTCATTATAGTAATACAAACGGAAGAAATTATAATATTATCATTATTATAATAATACATTTAGGGCTGTGTCCTGTACAGTACAATAATAAACAAAATCCATTTTAAGATATTGCTTTTGGAGACACTCCTCAATGTAAAGTGTGTATATTTACATAACTTGGCACTGTACAGCTTCCTGTTCCCTCCCTCTCTCCATCAGTCAGTGTCTCATTCTTGTCATTTCTGTCAGCTGGGACATTGCAGCTTGTCCGTTTTTTAGCAGAGACATTTGGGGGGAAAAAGAAATCTCAAGTATCACAATTTCTTTTTAAAACATTCTCCATGGCAAACAGGGACATTAGTTTAAAGACCCCCCCAAAAAAAATCGAAGTCCCCCCCCCCCAAATATACAACACCCTATCCATCTCACAGAATATAAGAAAATATGACCATCACGATACATTTCATGTTAAGTATTGTTTTCCATAGTTTTCTTAAAACTGTTAATTGCCATCAAGCCCTTATTTTTTTTATTTTTCTAAAAAGGTATATCTTCAAGAAATCTGGCAAGACTACAGACACACAGTAGGTGTGTACGCACGCACACACTCCTACGCAAGGCTGTCGAAGAGCACGGCTGTGTAAGGCGTTACAGTTAAAGCCGGTGTCCCCCCGCACGCCTGATATAGTTAAGCTGGTGAATAACATTACTTCAAAAAAGGGGCAAAGCTGACTGCCTCACAAGAAAATAAAAAATATTCAAACCTCAACAAGACACTTTGACAAAAGCGAACGCTCATCCTTTCCTCCCGTCCTGTTAATCTAAAAACAAACACACCCTGGCCTCTTCTGTTCCTAAACGAGTTACTACAGTATAAAAGGAAAAAGATAATAGGCTTTTTAATTTTTTTTTTCCAGACTGCATCATCCAATACTGGGAGAGTGTTAGTGTGTTTTCATTATAGATACATTACAGAGCTTCACAATATCCATGGTACCAAAAGTGCAGTTCACCATCCTCGTTCTCTCTTCCTCATGAGCAGCATCTGAGCCCAGCGCTCAACTTGCATTTCTTCTATGCCATTTCCCCCAATGATCCCAGCACAGATCTTCTCTCATCAGTTACATTTTGTCATTGCAGCTAAGTCCCACTAGGGGGCACAATTCTCCAGCATTCATATCCCTACTGACTGAAACGACTAGCCACCCCTCCCTCTATCATTCAGTACCACTTATTTCATTGCTGATGCTTGCTAGTGGAATTCATCTACCCATGTTTGTAAAGTTCAACGTATTTAAGTGCATGGGTTAATTCTCCTATGTTCATTTTAAAAAAAAAAAAAAAAAAAAAGCTTTGCATCATACTACTTAAATAAGCAAGAAGTCTGGATCAGCTCTCTCTTCATGTTCCTTAAGAACACTTGAAAAGCTGAAATTGCCATGGAGTCAGTGCTTCCAAACCCCCTCCACCCTCTCGAAAATGAGATGACAGTCTTGGAAGAGGTAAAGTGGAAGAGGCCCCCAGGGATACATTGTGGTTCTTAATGGCTGGGTAACCAACAATGCTCATTTCCCTTTTTGCTGTCTCTCCATTTTCTGCCCCCTGCTCAGAGAAGTGGAAGGCAGTGTGCTTGACAGGCACATAGCAACGTCATTTTCTCCCCACAAAATCACCAAATCCGAGCGTCCTTCGCCGCAGTCGCCGCCCTGCACCCTCCTCCAGGAGATAAGTGACATCTATGACTATTGGAAGAACACACAAAGGGAGATGGGGAATTAGGAGCTGGAACAGAAACAGCTGACACATCAAATATACAGCAGCAGTAAAGGTAGGCAAATGTAACTGAGGCTTTATGTTTCAAAGTGCACAAAAATCTGCTAGCCCTTTTCAACAGAAAGGCCAGGAAAGCTTCTCATCACTTCCTGCAGCTGCTTTGCATTGAAAGTCATGGCATAATGGAGCCTTTGGAAGGATTTTGCTGTGAAGCCGCTGCAGATGTGGTGTTTAAATGATAAGGCTGGGTGATACTTTGTGTTTTAATAAGCTGTGCTCATTAGTAGGATCAACTGACTGATTTTATTACAGTGTATCACTTATCCTTTAAAAACAAAGATGAGTCACTGAAAGTCAATGTCAAAAGGTGGTTCTAGCTGTTTTTTGGTGACAGCAGTGAAAACAAACTGATGCGTGTCAGGAAGAGGCCTGGACAGAGCAGAAATAAAAACTGAGCTACCTGTTAAATGAAGGCTAAAAAGTAGAGTAAAATTATGAACAATGACATGAAAATTTCAGATTTTGCTGTTCCTTCATGACCCTCCCTCTAATGAACAGTTGTTTGCGCCAATTTCAAACTTGCCATGCACAAAAAATGAGAAATTTATTATGCTTAAATGATGTATCACAGCAAAGAATCTGAAATGTCAACCCTCATTTATCTGTTGACCTACCCCCCTGCTTTGTTCCCGGTCCCTCACCATTCTTGCTGGGAGTTCTGTGCAGCAGATCCAGCAGAATTTTGTTGAGCCGTTCCCTCTGGGCCTCCCGTCTACTCAGCGCTGGGTGGTGTAAAGGCGAGGAGTCCGGGAGTTCAAGCATCTCTCCTATCCTCTCAGTGGATCCCTCTTCCAGCTCCTTGTGCTCCTCAGTCTCCAGTGCTGCTTCTTCCTCTTCATCATCATCTCCCTCCCCTTCTCGCTCCACTCTTCTGGACTTCGCTGAAAGAATGTCAGGATCCTCTGGAGCCATGTCCATCTCATCCTCCGCTCCTCTCCCGTCTTCCACCTCAGGTGGGAAGTCATCACCCCGGTCGCATGAAGAGGCGTCGTCTTCGCAGCCTCCAGCTCCTTTTGGTCGTTCGCTCTTCCACGCCGAGCGGCCCCCATTTCTCTTGTAGTTGTCAGGGACATAATGAGGCTACGAAAAATGTTGAAATACAAATTGGGTTACATAGCATTTATGTAGGTTTCATGTAACTCATAGTTAGGGTTTGCAAATGGGCAGTAAAATTAGTGCAACGCAGTTGATGTTTTAGAAAGTCACCTTCACTTAAGTTTCCAGACAGACTTAAAATAATTGAATGCAGTGAAACTTATCCATGTTGTCCTTTGCTTTAAGCCTTACAGTCTAAAACAATTTTTTTTCTAACAAGTCTGTTACCATTACAATTCACATTGGGCAGAATTAGCCAAACAGTTTTCAGATGTGGTTTGTGGCTGCAGGCTCTTACTCTGTGGTTTGGATCACTAACAATAAGCAGGTGCACTTTTTCTCATTTGTATCTGGTTAGTCCCACCTCTACCTGTGACTGTGCTGCAGGCAGCGTAAACACTGTCAACAAGATATATTGCCAAGGCAAAATGTGCCCTGGGTTGTAACATTACCTCTAATTTAAAAAATATCTTTTAGTGTTTAGAAATCAATAACACACCCCTGTACAGAAGCCCACCCTGTAAGGACCCCCATCACTCTCACCGAGAAGTCTCTTTTAGGCGTGAGCCGCTTGGGAAAGTGGTTGAAGGCATACGGCTTGGTGCAGACTGGGTAGCGGTTACGATGGATTTTGTAGAACAGATGAGCTGACTTGTCCAAGCGGTAATCACAGATGTACACATCCTGTTCTTTCACGCCCTTTGGACGTCCTGAATAAAGACAAGTCCACTGTATTAGCCAAGAACTGCTGAAACTAACACCTGCAACATTCGTTGTGGCATGTGTTTATTAAATCCTAAGTTCACACCTGGGTTCACACAAGCACATCTGTTTTTTTTTTTTGTTTTTTTTATAGCCAAGCAACAAGGGATTCTCGTGGTTGCTCCAGCGTTACTCGTTAAAAAAAGTTTTTAAAACAGATCAACATGATGTGGTGAGTCAAACCAGGTTTCTTCCTCACCTTTGCAGTAAGTGTAGAGATCGAGGACACAGCAGGTTCCCACCACTGCCTCCAGGGGAATGATCTCGTACAGCGGCATGCGAAACAGCTCATTCTGGTAGAACCGCCGTGATGGCGAATGATGGGTCTCATGAGGGCGGAAGTAGTGATGGCCAAAGGCAAACCTCTCACCTCTTCAGCAGGGACACAGAAAAGACCAGTATATCACACACTGTGATACAACTCTAACCTTCTCTATACCTTTCACTACCAGATACCTTTGGTGTATTATCCTTGTTTAAAATACTTGAACTTACTTTTCATTCTTCCAGAGTTTCTCAATTCGGAAGATGTCCAGTTTGTCTCGGTTGATGTGAGACAGGAGACGGTAAGACTGTCTGACAGGCTGGCCCTCAGGTGTACGTCTGCTGTCTCTCATCAGATACACACAGTCACCTGCACACAATACAAACACCCACAGGTTACTTGTCTACCATGGTGTGTTTCACAAGAAACAGAGAAACTGACAACAGAACATCTCTGTTCAGTTTTGTCCAATTTTGAAAAGTCCGCATGTTCAAAGATGACAAGATCATACAGCAAACATATTTGTAATTAGATTTCACTTCAACACACATTTAAGTCAGGTATAAGTAACATGCAGAAACAACTATAAAAATGCCTGCTCTTTGACAAAATTGTTACAAACATTAGCTTGTTGTAACCTAACACAAAAAAATCAGTGCTTCTGCCCTCTATGTCTGCAAGTTTCAAGCCTGTTTCACCCTGACCACAGCCAAGATATCTGATGGGTGTGATCAGAGGTGTGTTCTGCTGCACCTAACACCACATCAACAGTGGTTAATGCAGGTCAGCTGGGCTATTTGATTGCTCCAAAATGATGCCTCCTTCCAAGCATTTGCAAGCATACGACTGCTGGTTTCTGTTGTTGTACCTTGGTGTAGCAGCAGGTCATCTCTTAGGAGGCAGATGTAGTAGACAGAGCCAGCTTGGGCGTAGCTGGGCTGGGGTATCATAGGAACTTCCTGTAGTGACAACAAAGCAAAGGTTAGATTAAAATGGTTGATGACAAATGGCCTAGAAAAGGACAACAATAGGTTTTGCTTTCATGGCCGTTTTCAAGGGGACAGACTTACCCTGTCTATAGGCCGAGGGTCACACTGCTCACAAAGGTAGTGCTCCACCTCGGTCTCCAGCCGCATACAGTCACAGTGCTGCCAAACCTAGAATGACAAATACAATCAAGTCATATGCAAAAAAATGATAAATGAGTCAATTACAATTCAGCTGATACTGACTGCAGCTCTCCCTTAACAGAGTTAGTACTGCACTGTAATGCAGTACAACAAGGACAAATATATTTGCATCAGTCTCCTCTGAGCTGAACTTGAGCTTCACCAATTATTTGTAACCTTGTTGTCTTGGTCTAAAAATAGCAGAAAACATAAACAAGGAACTGACTGTGCTGTCTCCTTTGGAAAATCTCCTTGTTAAGTATTTCTTAGGAAGGTGAAGTCTAAAAAGAACTGCAGTCAGTAAAACAGGTGTAACCTATCAGCCAAAAACAAATGATGGAAAATGGATTGAAGTGTATTTCTTTCTATGCTTGAGAAAAGATTTTTTTACCAGCTTTTTAGGTGTCTGAGATGTCTTACCATGCACTTTTCACACTGTATCATCAGGCCTTCGTCCTTGTACAGCCCACAGATGCAACGGATGACGTCATCGTCCTTGTCATGAGACCCCAGGCCACTCCCTCCATGGTGGTGGTGGCCATGATCACGCTCTAGTGAATCCGAGCTGTCAGCCTCGCTCGCCGTCTCGCCCACAATCTCATCAATCTGGACAGCGGCTTCATGGCGAGCGCTGTAGTAGGCTTTCCGCAACCGGCACACATCCCTGCCGACCGATGACTTCCTGCCGTAATATTTCTGATGGGCAGCGACAAGAGTCATAAATGCAACTGACACATGGCATGACGTAAACCATATCTAAGGCTAAAGAATGCACGTTTCACCTCAAAATTACACCCTTGTTTTTCAGTCACTCAGACAAAATTCAAAAGGTGATCTGCCTGCAGATATTTGGGCAATATTCTGCAGAGCAAGGTCACTGAGAGAGAAGGGTGTATTTAAAACTGCCACGGCAGCTGCTAGAATTTCACAGACAAGGCTACACCCCGCAGCTCTCAATTTAACAATAAACCACATTCCCCTCGGTTTTTTTCAGTCTGCCAAAAAGGGCCTTGGGACCAAAGGCTAAATCTAATTTAGTTGTCCACTTCAAACCTCTCTGACTGGAAGTATAAGCTCCTTTGAGAGGTTTCAAGTGCCACTTGATTAAACTGCTACACCAAACAGATGTAAATCAAAGGGGCCTGCGGCGTGTGCACAGAGGCTCAGCAGTAGTGAAGTTATATCCCATTTGGGTGGCGTTTGTGTATGAGAGAAGAAAAGGAAACAATGAATGAGTGGGAGGAAATATGTGTTGGAGGGCACAGTAACGGCTTCAATCATCATTCTGATGAGGTTTTTTGATACTGATTGGGCTGTGAAAATCTGGGATTGTACTCAAGAGGCTTATAAGTGCTCTTGTCATTGTTATGAGTGACAGTGATTGTATTCAGACCTATCTTTTATGTTGGTTTTCTAATGACTGCTGACATAAAAAAAACAAAGACCTATACCATTTATTGAGCATTTAGTTTACAAATAAAATATTTTCAGTGGTGCACACTATTTGACTACTGTAACAATACAGGTTTTTCCACAGCCGGAATTTATCCAGAGCAGCAAGAGGAAGAGGCTAGAGGAATCTGGGTGCAACTAGTATCAACAACAGGATGAGAGGTGAACATTTGTTGCTTTATTAACGTTTTAAAAAAAAAAAAGCAACAAAAAGAGAGAGAGGGATTGGTGGTCAAGAGAGCTAGCTAGCAAATGAAAATGAGGGGGTGGTGCTGAGAGACACATAAATTCTTTCTGCAGTCCTCACTGTAAATGGTAAGGGATTATTAATACGAGACATGCCTACCTCAGCATTGCGGAAGACTTTGAGCATGTCTGTGTCAAATGCTTCCACGGTCTTGTAGTGGCCAGTGAGGATTTGCTTCTCGATGGTGCTCAGGTCCAGAGGGTCAGACACCTTCTCATAGTACTGGCTGTTCCTGATGGCACACAAAAACTGCAGATTAGTCTGGAAAAATCATTCATTTTAAAACTAAATACACCTGAGTGTCAGAGCTAAGGCCAGCAATGGAAAACCATAACCCCAGCCATCACGCAAAGAAAAATAATGAGCTGTTGTTTTTAACACCAAGTGATTACTGTCAATACTGGACAAGAACCAAAGCGCAGGCTGTCACAGCTGAAATGTGTGGTGCAAGATAAACTGTTACACTATGTGGGTGCTGTACACTGATAAAACAGATAACACTGTTACTCTGCTGTGCAGAAAACAGTAAAACATTATGAATGAACCAGCTAACATGCAGGTTTGCACTGTTACCTCTTCCTTGACGGAAGGTTCACCAGTGGAGCAGCAAGTGTCTGGCCAGCTGAATCTGAGGTAAGACAAAAGAGTAACGTGTGTCATCATTTTTCATTTTTATAATGGCTTATATGCAATGAATATTAGATAGGAGCATTGAGGCACTGACAGCTGTGTTTTAGAGGACTGATCAGACCTCAGCTCATATAAATATCTACTTATAAATTATGCATGCAGGTAATGTGCAGCACCATTACCTCAACAACTAAGCTTTTTACATACATTATGGGCCAAACAACCAAATCCATATGCTCCACTACTGTGATTAAAAGTAACAGAATTTTAAGGCTGTTTTTAATTTCAATGCTTTCCTACAAAAACACTAACCCTTGTAGCTGGTGATCATGTCGCAAATCTCCTTGAAGATGTGTGCGAGGCGTGCAGTGCGTGTGACTTCTGTGTTTTCCTCTGCAGCAGCGAGTCTCCGTGTACGAACTGACCGTGACGTCTGCAGGGCCGAGAACTGCGTCAGGAACACATCTGAAAACCAGAGGTGAGTATTACTAATTGATCTTTTACACAATTTTACTTGAGCACAGTCACATGCTCATCAAGTTGTTTGCACCATTGTCACTTTAGCTAACACGTTTATCACAACACAGTTCAACTGTAGGCAATGAAACAGTTTTTTTTCTTCTTTTTTTCTTTTCACAACTCAAATTGCTATCATGTTCCTGTCACACCTTTAAGCTCACACACTCACCTGACTTGATGTTGCCATCGTCACGGATGACTCCTCCCCACCGCGTATATATGGACAGGCTGTTGGCATCCCTCTCTCTCTCGCCTTCTCTCTTTAGCAGCTCCTGTTTCTCCCTCATCTTCTCCCAGTTCCTCAGGAGAAACACTCTGTGCTTTAGCACAAAGTTCCTGTTGATTGAGGAAGAGAGGACAGGAGTGTTAAGATGGCATATGTCTGTGCTTTTGCTTTTAGGAAAGTACTGAAGTTAACAGTAAAACTGCATTCATTTCATATATTTAATTTGCACTAATTATAATTGAGATGTTTAAGCAATTATTGCTTTATGTTATATTGAAAATCTACACAGTTAAGAGACAAGAATAGCTGCTGGTGCCGCTGGTGGTGTAGTGGTAGTGCGCCCGTCCATACACACAGGCCGTCATATATAACCTGCATGTCTTCCCTTGCTCTCTCCCCTAATTTCCTGTCTCTCTCCACTGTCCTATCAAATAAAAGCAAAAACTGCCCAAAAATAATAATAAATAATGTGTGTGACTACAATAGTGTGTATCATCCATGCCACATCACTTCCCATAATAGCTTTGCGTTTACCTCTCTCTGTTGGACATGGGCTTCATGAGATGAGGGTAAAACTTGTTGCTGTCATTCGACTCTTCCTCCTGAAGATAAAGAAAGTTGCATTAAAGCGTGCGCTGATCTTAATGGGAAACGCCCCTTAAATCATGAACTTACATGCTACTGTTTTCTTTGCCAAGGTCAATCAGTATTTCCACAATCACAACTAAATATTCATATTTTAAACTATGATCCAAATTGCTAAAAGCCTGTATTCAAAGTATAACATTATGCTATTAAATTTTAGGTCATACAACTGACACTAATTCAACAGATACCCTTTAAGGTATTCTGTGTTACTTTTTTAGACACCTTGTGGCCCACTAAGAGTACCTCTGAGAAACACACATCCACGCCCTACATACGCACTGGACTTGATATTTAACACCAGAAGTGGACAAAACTTGTAACAACCAACAGTAACACCAGATAAAAATAAGTCATAGTTTTTATTGAGATCTTAAAACTATTACAGCATCTATCCAAGTATGAATATAAATCTGAGAAAAACAAAATCCAGTTTTCACTACAAGTCAACTGAAACCAACACAGGTTCTATGTATTTTTATGTGCATTCATCACTCACTCGTTTCTTGAGCTGGTGTTTGGACTTTCTCTTCTCCTTGAGTCGACCCAGTCGCCGAGCACCTCCCGTCTTTCCCGGCAGGCCATTAATACGCTGGCTCTTCCCCCCGATGATGCCGCGGCAGCTCTCTGAGCCACACTTACAAACTTGCTGCACAGTAAGCAGAGAGAGTGCGATAAAAGAAACACATCAGTAAAAATAATGAAGTGTAAGTGAGATTATGGTCTTTCTTATTCCATAAGGAGATCATAATGGCTGCTGGTGCTTCACCTGCTCTTCTGTGTTGAAGGAGTGGAAGTTATAGTCGTAGGTGAGCTCAGTGCCACTGTTTATGTCCTTGAGAGCAAACAGACCAATTCTGTATACTCCATTCACCGACCTGAGAGAAATTAAGATTTTACAAATTTGCTTAAAAAAAACAGAACAAAACAAATAATAACAGTAAATTAGTGTTTATGCCAAATTAAAGTTAGAGGTTTTATAGTGTCAGAAGGCCCCTGGGTTTATAGTCACTTTTAGGAACACTCATTAAATAATTACTGCCTCAAAAATCTATTGTGATAGTAGCAAAACATTACAAACCTACAAAGAATGATGACTCCTAATATCACAGACACCAGAACACATGCTAATTAAGCTCAAAATAAAAATTAAAACTGACAATTTCAGGTCAGATGTCATAGTCAGTAAAATAAAAATTGGGACCAAAAGAGAAAAGGACTATCCTGGTTTTCATGTGGCACCAGCTCTACACGTAATCCCAATTTTTCTCTGCTCAAACTGAGGGAGTGCTCCAGCGTTTCACTATTCTTCTAAGAATAAAGTGCACTATTCTGTTTGCTAGCCACTTGATAATTTATTCCCTCTGTAGGGGTAAAAAGCTGGTTCAGCGCATTGTCTTCTGGCACTACAGCTGTATCTAAGGCCCGGCTACATGTAATCTCTCTTCTGTGACAAGATGGATGACTCTCCGGGCTTTGTGCTGAAAATCCTCGATCCTTGTGGAGTCTTTTATTTCAGCCCAGCCACTCTACATTACATGCACATGGACACACACATATACACAAACCAGTGCCCTAGATTACGAGCTGGTCTATGCTGGGGGGCAGAGGATACAGTTTGACAGTTGTCTCTCTGAGGTACACACACTGTGCAGAATCAAATCCTCTAAAGGTTAAACTGTGGCGGTTCACATTGCAGACCTACCACATACTTGCTATTCAAAACTTTAAGAAAAACAAAGTAGGATTCACTTAGCAAAGTCACACACACACAGGTCTGCTCAGTCAGTCTCCAGTTGCAGTGGATTTAGCCATGCTGTGAGAACAATCCCTCAGGAAACCAGCGAATTGTTTTGGTGTGGTGCAAGGCCTTTAAGCCATTTAGGCCTCTGAACCCTGGCAGCGACTGACAGAGATGATCTCATCAGATTACCACCGCACATTAATAAGCTTGGGGTTCGAGGCAGATTTCTCTTTTACAATGAGGTGCACCTGCTACGTGTCCCTTTCTAAGCTATACAAGCTAAGGCCTAATATTCTCCATGACTAGCTATCCATAACCTAAGTTAAAGTAGTTTAACTATATATCTGCAATAAATTAACAACACAACTTGAAAAAATTAATAGTAACAAAGAATTTCTCCCAAAATTAGGGAATCTAACACCAACATAAACAAAGGCACACTGACGTGCATTAAAGTGACTTATGGCTTAAGATTGACTATAACTTGTGATTACTTATAGCATAACCTATGTTCTTTAATAACATGAGGGAAGTGGAAAGAATACAATAAGTATAGCAGAACTGTTCATAGATTTTCTGGTCGTGTCTGTATTTCAGACTGGGCGATCCATGTTCCTCGAGTGCCACTGCCCTGCTTGTTTTCCAACTATCCCTGCCCTAAAAGTGGTGTAACTGTGTATTTTTAATAGCGGTATAGCTTCTGATGGACTAAACATGCCTGATCCATGTAATCAGCAGTGGGTGTTTCAGGGATTTATTGGAAAACAAGCAGGGCACTGGTTCTTGAGGAACATGGGCTGCCCAGTCCAGCTCTATTTGAATCATACCATACCAGCTAGTACATTTATGTTGAATATCTCTCCTTTTTGGTGCGTTTACCATAGTTCATTTACCTCTTTGAGGGTGAATGAGAAATTACCCATCTCACCCGAATCATCAGGCACACAAATAGATAGCAATTAAGGTAAACTATTGAGATAAGGTCTATTTTCCAGTTTGTTAACCTTAAGTGATGGAAATATTTCAAAAACAAAGAACTGAATTATCGAGCTGGAACCTTTTTCAGTGAGCTTCCTCCACTCACAATAATAAGCAAGAATCTTAGCCTTACTTGCTTAGCACTGTCTGCCTCTTTAATATATTCTGACTGTTGATGGACCTGACAGTAAGTAGTAAATCCCATTCTTATAGTACTCCTTATGAAAGTTACCATTCTGAAAGTGCAAGTGAATGCAGAATGCTTTCTTTGTCATCACAGAAAAACAAATAACCTCTGCGCTAGCTCAATTATCCATCAGTAACAACTTCTGGCAGCTTCTCATGCTTGCACCTGAGAAGGTTTAGCCAGATCTGGGTTTTGGTAAGAACCCAGAAGCACCACAAGGACATTAGCAGAGAACCGATTTAAAGCTGCCATGACACCCACCACTTTTGCATCTCACAGTTGGGTTCACAGCTATGGTTTATGAAGCGTGCTTCATTGCCCATTCGGTAGCTGTCAATCACCATGCCGCTATCCAGGTTCAGACAGTAGTGGCCACTGTGGGAGAAGTACTGCTCCATCATACGGCTCCTAAATGATGGGAAATAAAAAGTGAAAGACTAAAAGAGATTGTCCTCTTCCATGTTTAAATGCTTTCTGGTTTGAGAAAGTGAAATGGTTAGAAGGATTTTTAAGGGATGTTTACCACTTAATAAGACTTTGTTGTACAGTTTGTCTCACCTAAACTCGTGCTCGCTAACCACCTCTCCCAGGTACTCGATGATAAACTGTCCTGCGCGGAGAGTCTCTTTGGTGCGGATGCCCCAGCCCTTGCCCTCAGCACGGAATCGCTCCAGACACTGCACCCAGTCATGTTTCTGGATGTGCTGGTTGTCACACTGATCACCACATGGACAGGTGCTAGAAGAGCACTCAGCAACGCTCATCCTGAAGGAAAAAAGGCAATACAAAATTTTAAAATAAGCTTTTATAGTGTTATAGTGTTGTCCTGACAGCATGTTTGCCCTTCATTTAGGTTTCCTTCCTTTACAACATTGTGATGATTTCTGAAATATTAAGACTGTAGTCTCTAACAGCTTTTTACCTATTCAGACAGTCATCCAGACAACCTTTTTCATTCAGGCTCTCAGGAGGTCTACAGTTGCATGTAGTTGTTTCATAACCAGAAAACGGCTTCACATCTACATAGACATCTGTGACAGAAACAGGAGATTTTTCATTTAGTTTTTTTTATTATTATTATTTTGCAGACAACTGATAAACTGCAACATTCAAAGAATCCAAGGCAACTAATGAAGAAAATATCCCTGTGGCACATGGCTGAACAGGTAAGTGGTAGCACACATACTGATCAAGCAACAAATGTAATTTTGCAAAGTCACAGAACAAAGCCAGATACTCACTTGATCTGATTTTTTTGTAAAGGGGGACATCCGGCCTCTTGTAAAGCTGAAACACACAAATGGAACAATAAATCCAGAGATGTTTAATGACAGAAAACAATTTATTTATGTGGGCCACTGAGGTTGTAGCTTTTGAAACTATCCATCAGCCTTTCTAATTTAAGCCTGGAAAAACCCTAAAAACACTTGGTGTTCCATGCGATTGATCACCTGATCGTGTTTCCACAGCCATAGGATGTCATAAGGCAACTGGAAATCAATGCGCTTCTGCCTCAGGTACTTCCCTGAAAAAGCAAAGTAGGAAAAACTCAAGAAAATAAGGAAGTAATTTTGTTACCCTATATATATGTCACAGATCTCTTCACATACAGTATGTAATTTAGAAGTTCAACTTCTCACAGAAAAGTTTCTGTGTTTTTATCATAATATAAATGACAATATCAGCCTGTGGTCCCTGAAAAAGAACGGTCCAATTCCTAGAAACAGGTTCATTCATTTATTTATAATTTTGATGAGTAATCCCAGGGGCCTCTCAAATATGGAAAAAGGACTGAAGTAAAAGCAGTTTTTTTTTGTTTTGTTGTTTTTTTTTTTTTTAAACACTGTAATCAAACTTCATGAGACAGACTAGTATTTTTCGCTGATGGGTTTTTTACAGCCACATGAACTTTTAATCTCCCAAAATCCTCCACCTGATGTTATAGCCTCCCATTAGGTTTACACTGAAATTTATGAGATTGATGTGGATAGCCCAGTCATCACTGCATTGTATGTTGGTGCTCTGTCCAAGGCTTTGGTACCACACCCTGCCCTTAAACGGTAATCCACGCAATACTTAAGAGTAAATAGATTTCTGAAGTGTTAAACTGATTTATCAATTTCATAACAATTATATGATAAAATTTTAAAAAGTGATCTAATTTGAGACTCACCAACATGTATAGGAGCTGGAAACAAACCATACTCATGTTCCCCGGGTATGTATTCTAGTTTCTCTTTCTTTAGCTGCAGTAGCTGACTCCGGGGGCTACGGGTTTTAGAGAAATGGTAAAATGTAAAAACAGATTATAAGCAGTTCTGTAAGCAGCTCTTACAAACTGGGTTTTGAAAGAGATTCTATGATTGTGTCAGAGATGTTTTCAGGTACTTTAAGATTTTTTTGGGGGGGGGGGGGGGGGGACTCACTCTTCAGTCTTGTACACGTCAGAGTAAAGCCCTGCTTTCTGGAACTTTTTCTTTGGAGGTCTGGGTGCTCGCTTCTCCCGTTGGCTGGTTATGGGCATGGGGGGAGCTTCTTCCCTGGTGACGGTGCCTGGGCGTTCCGGGGAGATGTGGCCATCTGGCTTGCCTTCCATTGAGCTAAAAACAGAACAATGATTTGGTTTCTAGTGACAAATTGACTCAAATTGAATAAATGTTACAAAAAAAATATATATATATATATGCTTACCCACGAATGTGCTGGAGCTCATCCTGGATAAGCCAGGTTCGTCCTGTTCCAGTTCTGGACCTTGCCACCAGGTTGCCCAGGTCTTCTTCTCTATCCGGTATTCGCTCTTCAGTCTCTTCTACCTCCCCGTCCTCTTCTTCCTCTTCTTCTTCCTCATCCCCATCTCTCTCCCAGTGCTTCCTCTTCTGCCCTTTTCTATGCTGGCCCTGGACTACCGACTCAATAGCATCTGTCACAGTATCCCCCTCCCACCCCCCTAACCCCTACTGGCCGTTCGCCCACTCTGTCCCTGTGCCGAGTTTGATTCAGTTCAACGACAGGGGGTGGGGATGGTGGCGGAGAGGGTAATGGGTGTTTTCTGGGACGCCCGGGCCCCCTCTTCTTCACCACATTGTTACCTGTACGAGTCTGTCTCTGCAACTTCTTGGCACGTAGGATTTTATTGACGTGGTGCAGGCTGTGTTTGGATGGCGGTACCCGATGAGAGTGGTGGGCCAGGGAGGCATCCAGGCAACAGTCCTGTGAGGAAGAGAGGCAGGAGGAGGTGGCAGAACCGTGGGAATGAAACAAAGATGGCTGGTGATGGTGCTGCTGACGGTGGTGCAGGGATCCTTCTGACCCTTCGGGGGTTGAGAGGCCAACACCTCTCGTCTGTATACCTGATGACCCTGGACAAAAAAGCAGCAGAGTCTTCATTATGCTGCCAGAAAGTGTCCCCAGAAACATATTGCTTGGTATGAGACGGGGACATGTTGACTATTTTTATACTCTTCATGCCAAACAGTAAGTTGAATCCAGATATAGTCCATTACTCGTTTGTTTTTGACAGATTTATTTTTTTATATAGCTCAATATCAGAAATTCATTAATTTTTATCAATCAAAGAATATGGAGCTGAAGTAAAGACATTAAAAGGAAGGAAAACAATACCAAGCCACCTGGAGTCAACAGTGAGATTTGCTTTACGAATCTCAAACAATTAACACATCGAAAAACACTTTTTCTCCTCCTCTCATCTTGATTCTTTGCATCACTTTCTACTTCCGTTGATCTCCTTTCCTCAATGATGTAATCCTTAAAATCATATTTCACACTTGTCCTAAACTCTTCCTGTCCCTTCCATACACATTACAACACTGCTTCAGTTTCTACACATCTTTTTCACTTTTATCTTCATTAACACTGATCTTTATCTTGCATCTATTTTCCATTATACCTGCCTCGCCCCTTTAGTCGACAAAGGAGTATTATTCCCAAATCCTACTTCTCATTCACAGATACAAGGAAAACATGAAAAAGTGAAACTGTAACAAAATGAATCATGATAAAGTCCTCTTATTTATACTAATAAATCCAGATTATACTAATATTATTACTGGTACAAGCCTATCAACATCATCCTTAAGTGTCAGACATGCCCCATATCCAGTGACCCAGGCCGGCCATCAGATCAGGGAGCCCAAATATGTCACACCCAAGTCACGTGTGAGCTCTCTTGTCGCAACTTTCATCATGCATGGTGTGAAACCCAAATCAAGCCACTGTTTGGACATGCAGATTGAACAGTGCCTATGTAACCCTCATTGAGGGAAATGCATTGCATGTTTTTTTTTTGTTTTTTTTTTGTAAGCTTGGAAATTAACACTGCATATTTGGATAGAAACACACATATGCACACCTGCTATTCTGTGTTCCATCTTTCTTGGCCTCACTTCTTTTCCACATCACTCTCCACCTACACTTTTCTGTCAGTGAGCATCTATCCTACTTCCATCACTCCCTGCTTGTCTTGCGTGCCAGCCCAGTCTCCACCCTCGGCCTCCTCTTACC
Source organism: Mastacembelus armatus (assembly GCF_900324485.2). Lineage (NCBI taxonomy): Eukaryota > Metazoa > Chordata > Actinopteri > Synbranchiformes > Mastacembelidae > Mastacembelus > Mastacembelus armatus. The sequence continues at coordinate 14,964,351 of NC_046643.1, forward strand.
TTAGCAGTGCAGTCTGCGACCGCTGTTTGACCCCCAGGTTCTGAGCTCTAATCCAGGATTACCCCTGCTTGCTTTGAACGGCACCATGCTGCCTCAACAGAGACCTTACCGCTTCCCATCTCACTTACTGACATGCACATAAATATTAAGTAAAGGTCACATACAAACCCTACCATTGCTCACACACAGAGACAGGAAAGCATATTAGTCATGGTCAGGGGGCATTCTGAATCACACCAATGAAGCAAGATCATTGCTGGAGAAATCTTTTATCAGCAACATTAGTTCAACCCAGGTGCTGGGCGTACTGAAGGATAAGACTAGACCTCATATTGTGGGCTTTTCAGGGAAACATCTACTAAATATATCACGTTAACAAAACACTCCACCCCTGCAGTAAGATGAGCTCTGGCAAAAATGCTATATCAGCTGTGGCCAACTGTGGCCACCCTCACTCAGTGGAGCCAGTCTAAGTCACCCTGTTTTTTGCCAAGCAGGCCTGCTGTTATTTGCCAAGCCGTAACCACTAGTAAGTGCTACCAAATGTCTGAAAGTGTATGCACAGGGGACATCACAATGCCTTTCATAGAGATTTTCTTTAAAATAACTAGTGCCCCATTGCGCTTAGTATTTTTGTTGTTCACAGCTAAGAAGGCTACAGAGAGAGAACTGCTCATTTCCAGTATTGTTTCAGCCATCTACAACTGAGGTATGAATGGCTCCAGGAGTAACCACTACTCAATTTCTCAATACTATATATGATTTTCAACAAACTTCAACAAGCTCCACCCAGCAGAAATCAACTAGATTTGAGAGCCCACTTGCTGTGCCACATGGCAATATCTGAAAGGGTTATTACCCAAACAAAGTCCTGGAATTATTGCTGCAACTAATTGACTGGACCTTGTGCCAGATTCACCGTACTGGTGCCAAGCAATAAGCTCATCAGACATCAGCCAATCATATTTAGTCACAGGATTCTTGATACATCTGCATCTGAAGTATTTTTAGAAAATGAATTTGGTGCATAGTTGACTCCAGTAACCTTTAACAATGTCACTTACGGTCACAGGATTTTCTGTGCTGAACAGCTCATAAACCATGTGAGTGCATTGGATTCAGCACAGTGAATATAATATCTAGCAATTAATGCAAATTGTTGCTGGTTTCTATACTGCCTTTTTATTTTAAATGAACCATGCAGATTGCACTGTAACCTGTATATGAGTGAATGCTAATTGTAGGCAATATATTAATACAGGTCGCTTTGCAAATTTACTTACCTAACTCTCTCCTCTCTGCTGATGTTGAGCGGTCCTTCCTAATCGGTCGGTCCATGCGGGAAAAGCTGGAGCTCTCTGGGACTACCTCAGTCTTTCTGCTCCTGCCTCCTTTCAGGGATGTACGTGTGAGAGCAGAGGCAAACAAATTTGTAAGGTTTGGAGAATCATGTACTCCAGGCTCTGCATCCTCTGTGGGGGTGAGAGGCTCCTCGTCCTCTGTGTCTGAGCACCCTGCTGGGTCTTCAGTCCGCCCATTTGAGAAGGGACCCTGGCCAGGAGCAACATGACTTCTTGAAAGCTTAGAGTAGTCTGCCTCGGTGCTTCCCATCCTGAACCAGGATTCTACCGGGTGGTGGCCTTTTGAGCTGCTACTCAGTGCAAGCCTGGAGGGTCCTAGACAGGACATGGAGCTCTCTTTGCGCTTGTACCTTTCTGCAGATGAGGATGAGGAAGAAGAAGGGGAGTTAGCAGAAGTGGCAGCAGCTTGCTTGCTTCCACTGGTGCTGGATGTCTCTCGTCCAAAGCGGCATCTTTGTAAAGACTCTGCCATTCCCAAACTGCCAACTCGCTCCACCTTCCCTGATACCCCACTGTCGGAAATCCCTGCACTAGCCCGGCTCCCTGATCCGCCTCTGGCTGTTTCGTCCCTGTCTTCCTCACAGCGTTCTCTGTGTTTGTGTCTGTGTTTGTGTTTGTGGTGCCAGTTGAAGGAAAGCTCAGAAGACATGGGTGGGTAGAGGACAGGTGACCTTCCTCCTCCCAGATACTCTTGCCTAAGCAGCTTGTGTTTTTTCTTGTGGAATTTGGAGGGGTTCAGAAGGAGATGTGAAGGGTGGTGATGATGCATGTAAGATGTGGGGGGAGGAGGGGGAAAAGACGGTGAGTGGTGAGAGTGGTGAGATGGTGCTGTGTGGGGTGACTGGTGGTGTGGATGGGGATACAAAGCGCTAGCTGTTGGGTAGCCTCTGTAATAGCTCAACCCCAGGGGCCCAGAAGAGTAAGGAACACTGTAGGACGGGTGGTAAAAGCCTCCACTGGAGAGTGGAAATCCTAGCCCAGGTACAAAGGGAACCTCAGACATGGACTCCCTCAGTTTGGGAGGCCGACCCCGTTTTTTCTTCATGTCTGGTTTACGAACATAATGCAATGGGTCACAGGAGTATGCAGGATGGGAGTAGAAGCTGCCAAAATTGACCCTGAAGATAGTGGGCAGAAGGTCTCTGTGGATATAATGATGTGGTGGCGGGGCACCAGTGCCTCCTATACCACCACTGGTCCGGCTACCCACCGCCGGTACTCGACTTGTTCCTGCTGCCATGCCTATTCCAGTGCCCAGCCGGTGTCCTGTGGTACGGTGTGCTATCCGTATTTCACTCAGTCTTACAACAATTTCATCCAACTCAGCAAGAAAGTTTGGGTCGTGTCGACGGGAGCGCAGCTGCAGGTACTTCTTCTTGCGTTTCCTTTTCTGTCTCTTTAGCTTGTCATAGCCAGTGCAGCCATGGCTGCGGCGCTTGCACTTGTGCTTATGTTTCTCTTTGTGTCCCATTAAGGAAGAAGCAGGAGCTGCTGGGTGAGGTCTCCGGGGATCAGGTGATGACCTTGCACCATGGGGTGATGGAGAAGGTGAGGGATGTTCCATTAGCACAGTGGAGTGTCGCCGCCTGCCTCTGGAATTAAGGCCCACCCCTGGACCCAAAGCTGAACCGATGACCCCTGGCATTAATAACCCACTGCTTAGCCCAGGTGGCATCCCAATCCCACCCAAGCCACCTGCCCCTCCTGCTTTCTCACCACGGTCAGAGGTGCTGTTATTATCTGTTCCTATACCACTGTCACTGGGCACCGTCTCCTCACTGTGTGACTCACTGACTGGAGATGGAGTGGCTTCTTTTAGCTCACTGAGGGGAGCAGGAGAAGTGGGATGGAGCGGTCTTGGAGGAGAAAGTTTATGATAATGGTAGTGCTGCCTGTAATGATGGTGATGATGATGGTATCCACGGCAAGATGACTTTTTCTGGGAAGCTGCTGTGGCCATAGATGACGTCGAGCCCAGCCCAGGGTTGCGAGGATTAGGGGCTGAGAAAGTTGGGGGAGTGAAGGAGAATGTGCTGTGGCTGTGGTGGGGGTTAGAATAGTGAGCATGACCTGCAAAGTGCATTGAGCCTGGCTCCACAAAGCTGGCATCACTTATGGGACTGTGGCCTCCACTAGACTGAGAGAGGGAGGGGGAGGGAAAGAGCTCTGAAGATGAGAGCTGATGATGTTGTTGGGACTGTAACTGATGGTGATGGAGAGGGGAAGTTGTATTTGGGGATAGGAAGGGTTGTGGTGGTGTTGTAGCTGTGGCACTAGGCACGGCTTTTGGTTTACGGCCTCTCCTTTTACCCATGTATATTGTGCCCTTTTTACTGACATTAATTTGTGGACCAAGTTTACCCCCAAAAGAAGCAGCCAGGGATGACAATGATTGGGTGGCAGCTTCCACAGAGCTGACCATCCCACTGGTAGGACCTTTAGGTGTGTCTTCTGTTCTTGGGCCTAATAGGATTTGACTGAGAATACGCTTCCGTTTCACACTTTTCATCTTATTGATCTTGCCTATAATAGTCTTCATGATAAGCTGCCCATTTCCTTTACATCGGAACCGTTTGTCTCCCATGTCCCCTGACTCTGGAGCCAAAGTGGGAGGCTGACCCTCCTGGGGTAAGGTAGGGGGAAGGCGCTTGGGACGTCCACGTTTCCTAGGCATAGGTTTAGGAGGATTCAGGTCCACCTCTGGGTGAAGAACAGGGGGGTCCTGCTCTTCTTTTGACTTGAGTAAAGATGAAAACACTTTTGAGGGGGCAAGCTTGTTAGGTGGGTGCCCATGGGCTGGGGCATCAAGCCTTGGCATTTTAGACTTCGGCCGACCCCTTTTCTTAGGCTGTGGTGGGAAAAGCTGTGACACTGGACTTTGTGGTACAGAATTTTTGACCTTATTTGGGTTTGGAGGCCTGCCTACAGGTCTTTTAATTGGTGGTGACAGGGTTTCCAAACTTGAAGAGAAAGGCATGATGGTTTTGCTCTGGTCAAAGGGACTGTCCTGGCCTGCTCTTTGACTATGCGTTTTATTCATCACACGGGACCAGCGTGGCTTCCTTCCCCTGCGTTTTTTAAGAGGTTTGCTGTCCTGCTCTGCGGGTGAGTCTATGGATGAATCAGGAGAATCATCTCTAAGAGGTGTCTGTGGACTTTCTTCACCTTCTGGCTCTGGTGGAGAAGGTGCTCTTTGTCTTAGAGGCTCAGGGGGACTGCTTGTACGACCAGGCCGGCTACTATCCCAGCAGGCACCATGCTTATTTGGACTGGAGCTCTTCTCCCTCTCAACTTGTACTGGTTGACTATTAGCCCCCTTGTCTTTTCCTTCTGACTTTCCTGTTGCTGTTGGTGGATGGCATTTTAAGTCTCTGGGGCTGTCCATATCCTGCTCCCTCTCATTTGCACTGCTGTCCTCATCCAAGGCAGGACTCTCTGCATGGTGTCCTTGTAAGGAAACAGGGGAGCCCAAGTGACTCACTGCACTCACCATCCTTTGCTCAATTAAAATGGTGGAAGAGGATGAAATGACACAAGATGAAGAAGTTGTGTGGGGTAGAGAGTGAGCAGGACGGGACTGTGGTTTGGAAATGCTACTGCTGCTGTTGTCATTGTTGCAGTCCTTTGACGTGGTTGACAGGCAGTTATTGCCATAGGTGAGTGCTGGGCTGCTGCTGCGACTACTGCTGTTGCTGCTGTTCATGTTGGTGCTAATGTTGTTACTGCTGCTACTAGATTTCCCAACTGCATCAGTGTCCTCCTTTCTCAGGGGTAACAGGCTGGGTAAATTTTCCATAACACTGTCTTTGTTCCTAGAACCATAGGGCCGACCAGGCGGTCGGGATACAGGGGGTGGTGGTGAAAGGTGAACCACTCTTGAGTATGTGTTCCTATTGGCCATAGCTCTGTCTCGCTGCTTGGCTGTGGGGGCCATAAAGCCTGAGCTTGGGAGAGAAGGAGCAGGGTCAATCTTTGTGGGTTTGGCTGGCTTAGGGGTCTTTGATGGTGGGCATGTGGCTATGAGTTGAGCTAATTTCTCAGTGACTGTGGGTGCTCCCCAATTTTGAACACCCTTGTCCTTGTCTCTCTGACTTTCAGTGCTGTATGTGTATTGAGGAGGTTTGACACCTTCAAAGTTAGGTTCTTTAGAGGCAGGTAGTGGTGGAGAAGGCGAAGATGACTGGGGGTTGGGTTGTGGAGTTGGTGTTTTCTTTCCAGAGGAATGTGTTTTGCTGTCTGGTGGAGGGCGGTGAAGGTTAAGGGGTCTTTCAGATGTGTTGTTGACTGCTTTTGTGTCTGGCTTTGTATCAGGCTTACAATCCATCTTTGGTGGACCCTGAAAAAAAAAAAAAAAGCATGGCAAGTTATTAATAAGCATTAATAGATGGTAACAAATGAATAATCATTTAAGAAACACATTGCACTGTTTCTAAATTAAATAGATGTGTACAGTTTTATCTCTAAACATTAACATACTGAAGTCAAACACTTATATCTAATGACAAATCTGGCCAGTGACACCTCCAGCTGAAAGTACTAACTTTCAATAATCAATGCATTTCTTTAAAATTTTCAATTCATTGATAAGATTTTCTGCCCGGTCTTGCTTCCCGGGGATGCCCTGGGGGGAAGATACACGCAACTTAATAACACTTATCAGGGTCAGACTGGGGACAGAGAGGGAGAGCTAGAGAGAGGTCATTCAGGGGAGGGGGTGGAGAGGACGTGGTCAGGCGGAGACAGAGGATAGACGACAGACGGCGGGAGATTGGAGGGGGCAGTGTGTAATGAATAGTGACAGGCCAACTGAGAACACAAAGAAAACTGAAGAACAATTTATGCTCTGCTCTTTATCTGTGCAATGACATGGTGATTACTGGGGTAACCTTGTTATGGGCCAGTGCCATACTGATGACTGACTGATAGCATTTTAAAGTAAAGTAACTAAACACAACTATGGGCACAAAACAAATATAATACGTTGACAAAGATGCTCACTCTCACTAGTGCATGTTCACTTTAATCAAACTAAAAATCCAATGCTGAATCAAAATATAAAGGTTACATTGTCCCTCCTTACCCTTTTAGCTGGAGTACTCCCATTCACTTGGGAGGGTGATGATAGGGTGGTAGTGCTGGCGGGAGGTGGAGCAGGAGGCGGTGTAGGAGCTTTAGCGGAGGGGGTTGATGAAGATGATAGGGCTGGTCTGTTGACACTGGGACTTTTCTCCCTCTCTTTTTCCCTGCCATGTGAAGGACTCTGGCTCTGACTGCCCGGCCCATCACCTGGAGCCCCAGCGCGGTTCCCACGAGCACTGCCTCCTCCACGATTTGTGTGCCTCACAGTAGCCCTGAAGGCTGGTCGGCACACATAATTCTCCAAGATCTTGGGTGGCTTCTTCATACGTTTTGCTTGAAGGCCGATCTTAAGTTTGACATTACCCTCAGACAGGCTGCTCTCTTTGATGGAGAAATGAGACTGGTCACCGGTGCCACCTCCTGGCCCACCAGTGCCTGCCCCCCCAACACTAGCAGAGACAGTAGCAGCTCCCTCCTTCTCTCTGTCTCTTTTCTTTTCTTCCTCTTCTTCTTTCTTTCCTCCTCCCTCCTTCTCTCGCTCCCCAGTGGGAGCACCTGAAAGAAGAGGGGGTGGGGTTGCAGTTCCCCCCTGAATCTTCTGATCCATCTGAGCTTTGGGTGTGTGCAGGTTTACTAGGGTGGGGATGTAGTGAATATCAGGTAGAGTTTGTGTCAGGGAATGGGATAGGGGTGAAGGGGGAAAGGGGGGAGGGGGATAACGGTGAGTGTGACGCTCTCCTTGTTTTGACGTGGCTTCTCTTGTCCTCTGCTGTCCAGCCCTCTTTCTCCGTCCTTCAACTGTAGGAGTAAAGACAGATATAACAGGGAGAGAAAAGAAAGGGGAGGATGGAAGAGCCAAAATTCTACATTAGTTATTGTAACATCAACCAGTCAGAACATCAACCAAATACAACAGCTTAAACGATACCCTAGAAGTAAGTATAAAATGTCTTATAATGGATGATGTGGAATGCAGAGGTTTATTATCCGATTGGTCAGAGGATGTCCTTCAGCCTATGTGGCTGACTTTTTATATCGTGCTCATCCTCACTGCCCGCAACAATCTGTGACCTATTTCCATAGCCGAGGGTTTTCTACCTGAAAAATGTAAACCTAAGGCTCAAAGAAGTGTCCACCTGGAAACTGCAAAAACCACAACATCCAGAGTCAATAATTAATCCCACAGTGTTGCTCCACCGTTGTGAGGTGCCACAGGATAAGTTTCCTCATTAGCTGTGGGAAAAACAGGTGCCTCTGATAGTGGTAAGCTGCTTGTTTCCTTTGTTAGCACAGTAGCAGCAGAGAACAGTATGTTTCTTAATTGTGCTTCTTAGGGACAGTCCAATTCAATGAAGTTGTCTACAGCTCCCTGTGGTCACTGAGTGATTTAATGCGGATTCGCCCCCAAGCAGGTGCTTTCTCTGGGTGAAGTCATTTGGAGGCAATTCAAAACTGTGACCTCAGCACATTGGGTCCTCTGGGACTATACAGAGGATCTAGCTGCCTTTTCCAGCCTTTGCCAGCAGCAACTGAGTGAGTGATAGAGCGTCAACGTGCCGGCGGTTTCTCTGCGCCCTACATTAGTGCAGAGTACTAAAGGAGCCACTTAATGGAGCCTCAGGAAAGTCATCACATCAGTACACCGTCACAGCGAGAAAAAAAAGGAATCTGCCCTAGACACTCTTAGACCGTGTTTGTTTTGGATTACAACGATGGAAAGCAGTAGTAGAGATTTTATTTTGCCCAACCACATGGTAAATGCAGTTGGTGTCTGTCCCGTAGTTCCCCCACACCCTCTTTCTGTGTTTACTTCAATTACTCACTCCATTTCGCCTTAAAACTGCAGACTCCCCCTTGCTATACATACCACAGTCAAATCACACCTCCCTCTTTTCTTTAACACTCCATCAATCTCTGCCTTCTTTCACCATTTCCTTTAAGCTTTTCTGTCCTCTTTCTCCTTTATTTCACAAAGTAGGAACACAGTAGTTACAGCACAGCACACAAAATAAAGTTACTTTATTCCTATTTAATCAAACACACATTTTGCTGCCCACCACCCCCCACCCATCCCTGTATCCTTTCTATGCAGTGTGTGACAAATGATCTCCTCATTCTTTTATACTAAACGCTCACAGTCATACTAGCTGCTTCTGCTGCCTGACAGCAGCATTGCCAAAAATAAGCCACTGTAGTACCGAACTCTACGAGAGCCTACTGACACGAGTCGAAAAAAGCCTCCCGGTGAGTCAAAACAATCCTCTCACACAAATCCAGCACACTTACTGGCACTTCTTCTCCTGTAAATGTTCTGATACTAGGCCAAATCACTTTCCAACTTGTGACTGATTATGTCATTAGGTTATGTTTCTGGCCAAAGGCTTATCATTTTCATGTTTAGCTTCAAGGTACTTTTATATGTAAAAAGTAATGTTGAGACTACACTACAGTCATTTGCTTCTTACAGTCATATTGCAAAACACCAGGATACACAACAACTGCTGGCTTTCAAGCCAGGTATTAGTCATGCCTGTCTGTGTTTGCCTTCACATTCAATAATGAGTACCTGAAGCAAAAATCAAGGGTATATAAAACAAGAACAAATGTCTGAAATGAATATGAAATACAGAGAATCAATAATCAATGTCAGCCCAAGAACCTAACAAATGGCAGAGCAGGCAAGAACGTAGTAAACAACTTCCCGCGCCCCCTCCCACTTCTTTCCTCCCCTTACTCCCTCCCTCCGTTCACTCCCTCACTTTTGCACACGTTGTTCATAACTGCTGATTTCCCCTTGGCCATAGCAATAATATCCAACCCACCCACCCGACATCACTCACGTGAGGGCTGGCGTCTGCCCCCAGAGCTCCGTGTCATTTTCAGGGCTTTTACTCCATCTGCATTAATACAGGGCCACGATCACTGGGGAAAGCATCCAAATTCCTTTACTACTACTACTACTACCATTGGGCCGTATCATCTAACAGCAGGAAGTGCTCCAACATAACTGCAACAGCCTATAGCTTTAAATGAAAGAAGGGGGTATAATGTTTAAACCCTTAAGATTAGGGGGTGATAAATCGGAATGACAGGTGTCAATCAGACCCGCACCGCCATGCAAACAACCTCATTCGATGCTATTATCGCCTAAAAAAACAGTGCATATCTGTGTATTTATATTATAATAAATTACGTGCTCCCTCTTGTTATGCAAAAAAATGTGGTGAGCCAACACAGGGATGAAAAAAAACCCAAATAACGTTATCTGCTTTTGATTTCCTGTACAGTCAACACTGCACCTCCAGGGAGTAAACTCATGAGTCTATGAACGGATCACCCTCAATTTTCACTGCAAGTACTCATTGGCTCAGCAAATTCACCCGTTTAGTCACACACATATTGACTGTCTCAATCGAAAGGAAATCCAACCTCTTTCGGTTTCTGAACGCCGTTAGGTTGGCACCCTGTGCAATCGAGAAACAAATTTGCAAACATCTACTCCTGTGTAAACATTGAACTATCAAAATCTACCGAAGCGACTGAACAAAAAAAAAAAAAAAGCGATCACTGACCATAATGATCCAATGCACCTACATGATAACATGGGCAATTAATCAGCAAAGCTATTAAAATCTATATCCACTCACCTGTGTAACTGTCCAGAAACGGTGCTCACATTATTTGGCTCTGTGTCCTCCCGTCGTGTGTATCAGCGTAGTAGCCGCATATTTTATCACCCAAGTGCTGAATTGCCAAAACTAAGACAGGAAAAAAGTCAGATATTGACCGTATAATTGTTTTTATTTTTTAATACTACAACCGCCCCCCCGCATGCACTCTGAGCTAAAGGGACAACCTGAAATTAATATTTCGCCTCGTGTATTCAAGCCTTAATTGCATAACAAATGTTTGCGGTGTCTCCAGATGTGCCACATTGGTGGTAACAAGGTAATGCTCTTATACGCAACCACAAATCTCAATCAGAAATCAATGCACACAGCTCCGGACGACCTACGAAATGTGACCGATAACCTTTGTACCCCCCGAAACCCAAAGTTGCGATGGTGTAAGCGGAGTGCCAGCATGTTAAAGCATCGCCTCCAAAGATATATTTCTGTAATACCTGCGGTATTAACAGACCAGGCAGTAAAGTAACGAAGACAGCATGTCCGCTTGGCGCTTAACACAGAAAGGGATTGTGTTTATTTTCTAACAAGTTGATATCTATCATGCAATAACAGACAGTCCGTGCTACATTTTGTATCAATGGCACTGGCAGCGGCTAACTAGCCATCTATCAAGCAGCCTGCTTGAGGTCGATTTAGGCTCATTTCGGCGTGCACAGCTTTAACTTCAATTCTTTGTAGGACTGCAAATGAGAAGCAAACGCCTACAGCTTTCATACAAATTGTGTATTTAAAGCGAGTGAATACGAAACAAGCCAGGACGAGGGATGTACATAATCTTACATCTCCGTCACAGTCTCGCAGGCACTCGTGTTAACGTTACTACATCTCAGCTACGACGGCTAACGATGCACTAGCAAGTCAGCTAACTAAAACCTGAAAAATCTTCCAGCGCTGCCTCAAAGACAAACGCGTAATAAAATCGACTGAAACACACACGCAAAACGCGGAGAATTATATTCCACTGGTATAAAAATAACAGATGCTGCGCCGTGTAGGTTATTAAAAAACACTAACTGTCAACAAAATGGCGGCTGCGTTGAATCAACAGAGACCCGAAATGGATCTCCCTCTATTTCTTCTTCCTCGGTGCTAAAATCCCTTTTCCTGACAGCAGCTGGTATCCGTAATATCTCCCGAGATGCTCCGAAATCCTCTCCGACACGCCGTTAGCTGGGCCTGGATGTGTCAGCGCGGGCCTCTCTCGTTAATCGGGCCTCCATGTCTGCTCAGCCCGTATCGCTACTGTGTCAGTACAACACGGGCATTCTCAGTCCCACAGAGGGAGGGAAGGAGGGAGGAGGACGGACCGAGCGAGGAGGGCGGAGGGGACAGGAGAGGGGAGAGACGAGTAGAGGAGAGCAAATGTCGGTCGTATGCGGCTCCTGTGGACCCTACTCATTGACAAAAAACATGTCAGTGTTTCGTTATTTCAGTATTTCGCCGCGGAAAATGCGTGTTTTCGGGTGGGTGTGGGTGTGTTTTTGCTGGTATGCAACAGTCAACTGTCAAACTGGCGGTGCCCGGACAGCGTCACTATAACCTACAGTATATAAACAGTACAGACAGGACGCGGCGACGGGAGACCTGGAGCCTATAAATAAATCATCCTGCTCTTTATGGGTGTTGTTCTTCTGTTAGAGCTGAAACTAGCTAGTTGAGTAGTTCATTTAAGCTGAGGGATGTAGGTCCGCGTTTTTGTTTTTTTTTTTGTTTTCCCCATTGCTCATGTTCATACCGATCACTTCATCCTAATGCACTTTTTAACAAACGCTGCCCAAGAAGGACGTTTTGCAGTGCTGTAACTACGGAATATATCCTCTCATTAGAAGCTTTACATAAACCTTTATACAGTTTTGCGCAGAACATGAATAGTTTAGTACCCCATCACTTACAGTAGGTAAGAGTACATTAGGAGGCAGGTTCATAATATGAGCATCCAGAAGGAGAAAGCAAAACTTGTGGCATGTGGTCACCTATAGGTGAACAGCTATAGCTGTTGTTTCAAGAGAAACAAAAAAGTAACATCTTTTAAAATAATTGATCATTAATGTGGCTATAAATATTTCTCATCATTAGCGAAATGACAGATGATGCATAGTGTGAGGATGACAGCATTAGGCTTTAATAAAGGTCTAATAAAGGCAATTATTTCCTCTTTATATAAAGATCCCATTTGTTGTACAAAGGTCAGTACATAGTTATTAAAGAAACTGTCCAAAAATCTTAACGCAACAGTGCTACTTCATAACTTCTCATTTTGACAACCACTGGCAACACAGCGGTGATTAGTTCATGACATCAAAGTCAGTCAGTCAGAAAACCACCTAGGAAGGCAATGTAGCGAGAAGGACACATTACCTCCACAGCTTTTTCACCAGGCTCCTGGGTCCTTTTGTGTGTAGAGAATCTTAGACAGATGTAGACAGAGCATAAAAAATAAAGGTCCTTAGCAGCATTGTATGAATCAAGGGACAGTCAAAGTTGCATGTTATGAATGTGATTCATGTGCTGTATTTCATTCCAGACAGAAAAGTCTGAGGTGAGAAGTGTGTCAATTTGAAAACCATAGAGGAGGTGGATTTGCTAGGCATGTTTTTCAAATCGCCTGCCTCTCTTGCTGCTCTGTCCTTACAGAGTAAGTATCTGGGGGTTCTGATATGGGTGGAAGGTTGTTGTCGACACCATCAAGGCTTTTGCGGCATACTGGGCAGGTATCATGCTGAGAGATGAGAGAAAACGTGTTAACCTGTAAGCAAATTATCAGCAGTTGACGTTATAGTGAACCTGAGACAGTATTAGTAAACCTTTTAGTAACAAAAAGGTTTCTGTGTCGTCTTTATAGACCTCGTTTCAGGATGTGTGACACACTGTTAAATTCTTCATGACAAATCTAACGTTCAAGCACCTCAGCCCACTGACCACAATCACATCATTCTTACCAACTCCAGCCAGGGCACTATACATTCACTGTGGAAGTAATGGAGGCAGGGTAGCTTCCTAACAGTTTCCCCTAATGAATAATCCTCCATACAAACTGGACAATCCAGTCTGCAGTCTGAGACAGAAAAACAGAAACAGAAAGTATGAGTGTGAGACACAGAGAGAAGTAGATACATTCCTAATGACTCATTACACCTCAAGCTCTCAGCTCTTTATTAATCATGAACTGTATGAAGTAGTCTGCATCTAGGCAGGCTAGCTTTCAGGTGTTCATAACTAAAGTTGTCATGATGCTTTGATCTCCTTGATACAATAAGGAACAGGAAAGATGGGATGAAATTATGGATTTGATGAGCTAAGAACAGAGGGCGGAAAGAAGACAGGAGAAGAAAGAAAAGATCAGGAGAAAATGGAATGTGGGAGGAATAAGGAAAAGGTGGGAAGAGAAAAATAGAAGATGTAAGAAGGTAAGAGGAGAAAACAGGAGGAAGCAAGGGAAGATAAGAGGAAGGAAGGAAAGATCAAGGTGGATGTGGGAAACAGGAGGGAACAAACAAATGAAAGAAAAAGGAGAGAAAAGAAAAAAGGAGGAAAGATGAGGGGACATGGGAAGGTAGGATAATGAAAAGAATGATAAGAGGAGGAAGGAAATTTAAGAGAAAGAAAGGAAGGATATGACAAGAAAATTAGTGAGGAGAAACAGCAGAAAGACCAAAGGGGACACAAGATAGGACAGAACAAAAAACAGATGAAAGGAAGGAAACACAGGACAGTAGGAATGTACATATGCCTTTTTGAAAAAAAAAAAAGCATTTCTCATTATGAAACCAATTTGATTTCATATGCTTTGTTGTACTGTACACAGTGCTTGGATTCCCACCTGTCTGTTCCCGAGAGATGCAAACTGTTGGCAGGGATGAAATCATCACCTTTTCTGCAGGGGGTGGACCTGTGTTCTCAGACCATCCTAACAACCAGGTGAGTGGGAGACAACACATATTTTACGTATACTGGTGGAGGCATAGGAGACAGAGAAGAATGAACTCTGATAGACATACACATAAACATAATCAGTTCAGGACTTGATGGCAGCAGATGTTGGGGTGTAGACAAAAAAGAAATTAGTGGCAAATGTGAAGAAAACCACATTACAACCAATGTTACAGCCATCATTTTTCAAATCACAAGTCTGAAAATCACTCTGACCTCTGTGGCCAAAGCATCCAGATTTCCCTGAACAAACACATAGTCAACTGGGTTTGAGTAGAACTGTGGCATGTTGGACCTGCGAGACAAACAAAGACAGCAAGAAAGTCAGACAGCGACGTTGCCATATAACTGTAGATGAAATCACAAGTAACTAATGTGAATTGGAAATCAAAAAGCATTTAACAGTGCAGCATCAGGGTTTCCGTTGTTGGCAAACAGACCTGCCAAGAACTGCTGTGCAATCCTTGAAAAGACAAAGACAGACAACAAAGATGCATGTTTCTAAAACGCAGACTTTACAGTGTAGTCAACCGTTCCAATTCATGCCATGCTTTTATGATTTTATTTGGGATAAGTAAATCCACTGATGCAGGCAACTGTTTTTGTATTTGTAACATAAACCTCTGTCAATATCATGAGTGGAAGTATTTGGGTCATGAATTTATTGTCATTTAATAATATGAATAATGCGAGACATGAGCTTTGTAAACTATATTACTATACCCCAATATTTTATCATCGTTTCAAAAACACAAACCTACTATTTTAAAGCTTGTGCTATAAAAGTATACCTTTCTTCTCATTCTCATTTTATCGAGATAATTTGTGGAGCATAATCTAAAGTCTAATCACATTTTGAAACAAAACAAAGCCATATAACGATGAGTATAGATTATACAAATGGACTTGTAGAAACAAATAAACCTGTAGATACTACAGCAGTTATTTTGTTTGTGTTCACAGCAAAATTATAACTATTTCTGTGCAAAAATCACTGTTTATATATCAAAACTGCTGGTGGATGTTGTTCAACCTAAGAAGAGATAGAAAGAAATAATCAATGGCATACTAAAGAATTTTTATGGATTCAGAGTTCAGTACACACTATACACCCATATTTCTGTGTACCCTGTCAACACACCCTTCCACTGCAGGCCTTTGTTCATGCCCGGACAACCTCTCTTATCCAGGCTGGGGAGGAAACTCTGGTTCTCTGGATTGAGCAGTACCCACAGACACTAGAGAAGGATAGCTCTGACCTGCAGATACCTGCTCGCTGTCATTTGGGTCGGACTGTGAGGAGGGTGGCTGTGACAGCAGAGCAGAGCGCTCCATAAACACCAGCTGCAATAACTTGGAGAGAGACCAGAGAAGCGATCTGTCAAACAAGCCCTTACAGAAAGAGGAGCGTTGTCATTAAAATGCCATTTGTAAGTACATACATCAGAGAACAACGCATTTGTATTTTCACCGGTCGTTGATGTGCTCTCCTGCAGAAGTCTGGAACCAGTCAAATAAAAATCAGTTTTAATATTAGTGGTGTAAAATGAAAAACACAAATCTTAGTAGCCCTGTGCACTTGATGACAATCAAATGCAAGCTTGTATTTTAAAAAATGTAATCACAGATTTTTCGGACTTGCATCTACAGTAAATGTCATGCAATTTAATAATTGAGAACATGCCTAGAACATGTTTTATATACCACAGAGGTATGTTTCCACATGTACCTAGAGTCTTCTATCATCTCCTCAGTGAAGCCAGAGTCACATCTGGAGCAGATGAAATTCTTGGCAAAAAAATATATATATATATACATACACTACACTACCAAAGTGTGTCAACAATGAAGCTTCTCATCCCAACCCAGTCCTATAACCATTAGGAAGGCTATTAAGGAAATTTTGGGGACCTAAATGCAGTGATTTGGTCTAATTCATATTCATAAAGTAGCAGTGTGTAAAAGATGTGTATTTATAAGTAGGTAAAGATCTGCACTGAAATCTATACTGATGTAAATGCACAGAAATATTACCATAAAATCTAACTAATACAATTTTTTCTTTTCTTATTTTCCTTTATGAAAGTAGCCTACTTGCTGCCCCTCTGGTCCAGACATTACAAAACTAAATCATTCAAAGCAAACAGCCTAAAGCTGGTAGAAATTTGACCCCAGTATGAATTAATTCAAACACTGTTATTGGGTCATTTTAATCCACATACACTTATGTTGTATTTCATAAGTTCATGTTTTTATCTGCAAAGTAGATAATAAATTTACCTTTCAGATAAATGCAGTGTCCTGTAATGGAGTATAGTAAGAATGAGCAGCACAAAATCCAAGTGCCCAGTATCACTTTATCATAACATCAGTGTGTAATCGTGCCATGGAAAGTGTTAGTTTCTCAACTAATGCAAAGACCCCCAGTCCAAATCCAGAAGTTACGCCCTTGAGGTGGGGTAAGGTGCCAATAAGGGGACAAAACAAACCGGGCTGTAGGGTTGAAGGGACCTATTTGTGGCTCCAGTGGTGCGTGCTGCGAGTGCATGTGCTGACATCCATCCAGGCCCTCTTACGTCTCTCACACGCAGATGACAGTAGACAACTGGCCACAGTCGCCAACAGTGATGCTTCTAAATATGGCAACGTGACGACCTTACTCCCTCTCTCTAATGCTAGATCCTGCAGTGAGCTGGACGCACATAACCACCAACACACTGGCAAGGTGATCCAAGTAATGATTATTTCAGAGCAGCTCCAATCTTTGCACGTTTTAAAAGGGAAAAAAAAAAAAATCAGTAAAAGTTTAATCCCTCCCTCTCCGTGGTCACATGGACGATCCCCAGGCTAACACGTGTAGATGAAAACACTCTCCGAAGTGACTCACCGGGAGTTTAGGGTTTGTTTCACATTTACAGCAGTGACAGAAAAAACGGTCCTGTGGTGTCTCCGCTGCCTCAGCCATCTCCAGCAACATTTGGCGCAGACGGCACATCAATAACACCAATAATGAGCAGGCACCAGGATCCTCACATTTAGACTTTATAGGTCAAGTTTAAGGAAAGATTTGTTAGACTTGTGTGAGTAACTAAATCATTTTCATGGGGCAAAGTTTTTTAAATACCACGTTGGAAAAAGAAAACCCAGAGCTCAAAAGCAACAGGTTGTCAGGACATACAGTTTCCTTGAAGTATGTTGAGTGTATCTAAGGTATAAAAAAAACGCATTAGGGTTTAAAAACACTAATCTGACCAGAGCTGAAGTGAATTCTTAAGCTTGGAAACTGTTTCCATGACATCAGGGCGACTCCTATATCAGCAGAAGATCATGTGATACAGCTGAGAGCCCCAGCACGGTTAATTAGTGGACCCTCTTTGCTCCCAGTGTATTTTAATCAGTGACATAAGACAATAACTGTGTGAGCATGACATGACTTTTTTTTTTTTTTTATTAAAACAAAGAAAGTGATCCTTTAATCACAAGATCAAGCTGCACCAAAAGAACAGTGATAAATATATTTACTGTAACCAAAACATTTGTTCATAATCCTTACAGTATGAGAGGTTTGGCGATAAGGTAAGCAGGCATTTTTCATCAGCGTCAACAACAAAACAATTTGTTAGTTTTACACTTAAGCAACAAAACATAGGTAATGGCTAAACCTGGTCTACTCAGCTATGGATCACATGTTAGAAAAGCAACGTTTCTGTGTTCAGCTACAACTCTTACATTTACATATCCAGGCTGTTAGTATCCCACTTGGCACACAGCAAGTCTTTATATAAAAGTCATTTTCCCTGCATTCACCGACACTTGGCACAGCTGCACTTTCATACAGCTTCAAGATCTTATTTTTTCACATCTCACACCAGCTTTTTGTTTCCTGAATCAACACTCATATGTTGACCCAAAGTTTGGCAATATAGCTAACTTGTCCTATACACATTTTAAAATTAGACAACCCCACTTCTATCTCATGCACATGCCCTGAAATTTCAATCCCCCTGTCCCATCAAATTCTAATCATTTGGGGGATAAAAAACTGGTCCTCTACTGAGCTGAAAAGTCCCTTCTCCTCCTCCACTTCTTACCCTCCCAGGCCCCCACGTCCCCCTCTATCGAGGTGCGGTGAACGCCCCCTGGGCAGCGTTGGCTGCAGCCTGGCGTACAGCCTGATTGGACATGACTCCAGTGGCGAACTCAGCCTGTGCCTTCTGGAAGCTGGCATCAGTCTGCCTGTACAGACTGTGGATCTGGAAAGGGGAAGAGCAGAACATGCTGACATCCAATCCATGCAGCAATCCATCATCATATCATGTACATTGTGAGGGTGAAACTGATACACAGAACCTGATACCATGGCTATTCTTTGAACTGTTTATCTACTGAGTCTTTCATGGTTGGTGGACCACCTGGGCACAGCAGATGTGAGTACTTGCACAGAGCAGTTAGTTATTATTCCCTATTCATTTTAGCCTTATTTTACCCAGTGCATCTTTTCCTAGATTTTCAAAACAAATTAACAATGAGTAAGTGATCAGATTCTTAGAGCATCCTGATTGTGTTCTCCATGTAAACATTATTTCAGGCTTTTTCATATTAAATTTAAATATCTTATGCCAAATAATAATACAAGCAAGATGCTAATATAGACACTATATACTATATATTTTCCTATTATGGTTATGTTCTATTTTTATTGTACTGAATATTTTTGGTAATTAGGCCGTATGACAGTGTGACGGACAATAAATGCAACCTTAATTTGTGTCACTAGCTGTGAAATTTCCCTGCATGTAACAAACTTTTTCACCTTCTTCAGCATGATAACTCCCATGGCGGCCTGGGCAGTAAAGAGTATAGCACTGATCATCATGATCGCACCGACGAGGACGCTTGTCTTCAGTGCAGCCAGGCTCACAATCCACCCACTGAGGGAAAGAGACAGAAATGTAATAAAAAGAAGAAGATTTAAAAGGTGAGGGGAGTAAATTAATAGCCTCATTTACACCTGGAAGTAAAATGAAATCCTAGAATGAATAAGTTATCCACACATTGACATTTACACCTGATATTAATTATACACTCATCCTTTCTCTTTAAGCATTGCTAGCTCAAAGTTAAGCAGAATTAACAATATTAGCTGACTGATGAAGGAGAAAATTTCACTGTCATACTGAAGTTAAGCTGACTTTCCACCTGTAGTCTGAAGAAGATAGGCTGACTTTCCACCTGTAGTCTGAAATCTGATCATTGATCATCTGATTGACATTAGATTTTTTTTTAACCAGATAGACAGTGAGATATAGAGACATGCATCAATCAGATCAGATGTATTAGTCATACCTGAAGCCCCATCCAGGGATACCAATGGTCATGATGACATAGACGGCCACTTGGGCAAAGAAAATGAAGAAGAAGACAAAGAAGTTGAAGGAGCTGTCACTCCTGGAGAAGAGAAGAAAAAAAATGAGCAAAATTAAGAAACAAGCCACATCTATTTACAGCTGGCAACAGAGTTGTGTGATGTTGCTTAAGCACATTTAAAACAAAGAATAATTATGGTATAATGTGTCATTTTCCATCAATTGCAAAACAAAAATGAACAGGAGATTAAGCCAAATACGCACATGGTCCTGAGAAGACTTTTAATCAGATCATTTAAGAGAAAACATCTGTGGGAGTGTATCATGAGTTTGCAAGCAAAGTCAGAAGAATGCCGACAAATTTAAAACAAAGGGTGCTGTCATGAAATCCTTTCTGTTGTTTTATACAAAGCAACAGTGTTTGCTCTCGGTCTGTTTGCTTCCCTTTACATGCTTCCTGTGCTTATTTACTCAGTTCCACTTCCACTGCTTTCTCTCAGATGTAGTTCCCATTAAAGCATCATACAGTGTTACTGGTTGTCTTTGGCCATGAAGTGAATAACACATAGCCAGGTTCAGTTTTTATACTTCTAATACTATTCTGGGTCACCAGCTCTTTGGCATCTCCACATTTCTATGTGGTTTAGACCTTTTTCTGGCTGAAGCAAGTGAATGAATGCCTGTGCAGGTCTGAGGTGACATGACAATGACACGACTTGACCCAGGTCAAAATATAGACAAAACCACAACAAGTGAAGAAAAAAAGTTGCAGATTTCCCGAAAACATTTTCATCAAAATGGTGGCACACACCGGAAGGCTTTGTACATAGGTCGGTACCAACAGACGAAGGAGCAGGGGGTGAAGAGGAGGGCCCAGAGGATGGCGAGGCCCAGTCCAACACCACCAGAAGAGTCCACACAGAACATGGCCAGGGAGGAGATGAGGTTTAAGAGCAGTGAGAAAGTGGAGACTGGACATGGATAAAGAGAGACAAAAGATGACAGCATACAGACAAGTGAACAAGGTAGTCTGAATTACAAGATCAGTTTTTTGGGGCTTTATTTCAGGGCTGTGGACTAAAACACAAACCCAAGCCATTCTTTTATCCCTCTGAGAAAAATACACTTTTTCAGAATTGTAGCTGATGCAATATGGTGCTAACTTTAAGTACTGCTCTTTGCCTATTGCTGGCTTTAGTATTGGCTCCTCTTGTTGTCCCTCCAGACTAAAGAAGGCTTTGTCTTAGGACATGCCTGAAGATCTTCAGCCAGAACAATCATCACAGTTTGAAGCATTTTTATAAACTGTTTTTTTTTTTTTGTCAGTAGTTTCTCTTATTTTAATCCTCTGTTGGTTGCATTGCAGTTAAGGGTTTTTAATGTTTAAACCAATGTATGAACATATATATACAATAACTATTCAATGTATATTGCATTAATAACTTTCTACAGCTTTATAGGGTAGAGGTTCCCATAGACTAGCAACAGGTCCTAGACCTTTTGCCATGATCCAGCAAAAAAGAAAAATATTATTGCTATTTCTGCAGTTATTATCTAAATAGATCATAAGTAGCTGCTTTAGCTTGTTCCTGCTAGGTGATCTACAGTAACAGTGAAGTGCTAGAGTCTTTGTGCAAACATTCAAGCTCATACTCTAGACAGCACAGTAGAGGTCACAGAGGCATTAGTCTGCTCTGGGTTTAGCTTCTTAATACATTTTCTTAGCTCTTGCTGTCTTTCACTAATAGGTCTACAGGATCACCAGTGGAGATTTTACAGTCAATGTAATTTCACTCCAATCACATCACACCACCCAAACTCCTAACAAGCAACAACATTAACATAGTAATGATGGGAATTTACACAGATCTGCAACAGACTAACTCACAAATCCAGAAGTAGTACATGATGGTCACAGTTCGCTGGAAACGCTGGCTGATCTCCACATAGATGTCCTGGTAAAAACAAGGGCCCACGGGGCAGAATGAAGGCAGTGGGGGCCAGTTATTCTGACGGGCTGAAGAAAAGTATAGGGGGCGGGGGGCAATCAAACAGAGTGGGTTACATCTGTAGGTTTGTAAAAGTAATTCCATTTACAGCAGAAAGTATTCATTGTAGACTATCAGGTTTAGAGAACCAAAGGTTAGGTGCAGTGGGTTTTCAATTATACATTCTTAATATTTCATCGTTTCCTTTTAAGAAAAATGTTTTAGACTCAGAATCTAACTTTTGCCCATCCCCTCATTGTGCTCCTCTCTTACAGGCTCCAGGTCCAAGGCTGTGTGACTGAAGCTCCCGCTCTCTCCTCTCCAGCTCCTGGGCTTTCTTCTCCAGCTCCTCCTGTTTCCTAAGGAGCTCAGCTGTGGTAGCATTCACTGCAGTCTGACACGGTAAGACACAAGGGAAATAATAGATCATACCTGCATGTCAAATTTCAGACAGATTGGCTGCATCTGTGTCCTAAATAATGAGAAGGATAATGTCAAATGTCAGGTATCATAGGAGTCATAGGGGAAATAAATCTCAATTGTTTTCTAGTATGTGTAGCTAAAGGTCTGAATGTAGGCACTGTGGTTAATTTTAAATATGGATTTGGTTTCAGTGTACTGTTTAGGTAGGTCTGCCCATAACTGTGGTCTGAGCCATGAAATGCCTGTCTTGATAAATCACTTAAATGAAGTGTTGTTCTGCAGATGATTGGTTTGGGATTTGGTTTTGAGGATTCAGCACACAGCTGTACACAATCAAAGTGAGTGGGTTGATTCATTATAATGTCTATAAAATCATTCCCCATGACACTGAAGGACAGACTCTGTGCTCTGCAGACATCTCTGATTTTGAATATCAAATAATAGCGTGAGTACAACCCTCATGTTGTGCACCTAACTGCCACTGAATTGCCTACTTTTAAGATCAGATTGTGAACCCAATTCTGAAGTGATGCAATAAATGTCTTTTCATTGCTGTTTGTCTACCTGGGAGTTATAGGAGCCATAGTTGCGAGGCTCAGTGGGTGTTGTCCTGCTGGGTGGGGTCTGTGCAGGTGCAGATTGGGCAGAGGGTGAAGTGGCATCATATGGCGGTGCAGGCTGGAAGTATATTTGGTAAAAAAAAACAAAAACAAACAAAGATCAGTTTATCAGTTTTTGTGGCACATATTCTGTGCAACCAAAAGTCAAACAATAAACTTGAGCTCCATCGACTGATTATTTTAATCAACAATTAATCTGTTATTTCTTTTTAATACTTTATTTTTTACTGCAGCATGTGCTAATACCAAAAGCTGAGAGGATTTACACGTGGTCCCACGCGGTTTCCTATCAACACATCCATAACTTAAACCCAAGCTGTTTCCTAGCAACACATCCATAACTCAGACCCAAGATGTTTCCTAGCAACAAATCCATAACTTAGACCCAGGCTGTTTCCTAGCAACAGAAACATTAAACTCTATAACAAGCACATGAGGTCTATATTACATAGAAATGTGTACATTTCTGCCTCAGTGAAATTAGCCATTTTAAGACACAGAAAACTCCTTAATGAAGCACATTTGTGTACTGTACAATCCTCACAGTTAGAAAACCAAAAGTAGGTAACTGGCCTAGAAACACTGACAGTTTATTACATGGGTGGATGATAGCGAAGCTCTAAAGCTTGTTTTACACCACTGAAGCGCAATGTTTTAAACCAGTGTGTCTGGACTTGTGTCAAATGACCAAAACCACAAAACAGATGTCTAATGCTCCAAACACCACTGGCTCATCAGAATGAGCTTTATTTAGGCAGTTATTAAAGTTTTGGAATGGAAAGGAGTATAATTGAGAATTATATCAGAGAACATTTCCACCCAGTACCAAATAATCATGTGACAAATGAGAGTAAAACTGCTGGTTTTGGGCTTCAGCCCCATTTTAATTGCTGCTACCGGCCACCAGATGGCACTGTGCTTGTTTTGTTTGAAACAGCAAAGCTTCAAATCTTTTGTCAGTATGAAATAAAAAGAAAGCCACAAAGCTTCATATTGCTTTATCAGACTATCACCAGGCATTATAAAACAACGGGCACCAGGCAACAATACATAAAAGCCTCCATACCTCTCCTCCCATCCACAACTTATGTTATTTATTTTACAGCATTACATCACAGCAGTCTGCAGTCATTTCTGGAGGCAGACTGACAAATCTGAAAAGCAGAAAAGCTACGAACATGCATAACATGCATTGGACAGTATGTTCAGTGTGCATTTTATAGTAGAGGTTAGAGAGAACATTTAATGTTCCTAACAGGAAATGTTTCTCACAGACAGCAGTCAGCAATACTAATATAGATTACAGTGAGAAACACAAATAAAAAAACTAATCTTTTTACACGTTCTGTACAACAAATATTATCTCACACATAAGGAAGAAATACTGCTCACCCCAGCTGTGTTATCAAATGGGTTGTAAAGGTCCAGTGTGGCATATCCTGTGTTGCTGCTGTGTTGAGTCACTGCAGGGTCCTACAGCAAATAAATCAGACAAATAAAAGGTTATTCACTTAACTCAATGACAAGTTTGACTTAACCTGCTGGAAGATTATCATTTATTTAACCAAACCGAGAATATGCTAATAGGAGCTACAAGTTAGATGAGGGAGGCCAGGCAGGCCCAGAAAAAGCTACACACATCACAAGAGCACCAAACACGCCTATTATTACACAGGGTGTCCAACATCAGTGACTTTCATCCATCATGGCATCAGATAAGTATTAGCTTTTATTTCATACCACCCACCTGGAAAGGGTTGCTGTCGTCCATCGGCTCTGGAAAGCTTGTGTATTTTGACATGGCAGAAAAACAGAGCTAATGTCTTGTAGCCACCACTTGCTGCTGACGTTAGTGAGGCCTTTCTGGAAGATTAAAATGCGGAGTTTGTTCCTCTTCCGAAAGAAAAGGGCGGTCCACCCCGTCAACCAGCTAACTACCCATCCCTTCACTGGTGGACATGTCTCGGCAGCTTCAGTCACAGCTAAAAACGACTTAACGTAGCTGACAGGTTAACGGTTGTTTCCCACCAGGGTGTTTTCCTCTTCCTCCCGGGCTGTCAGGAAGTGGTTTGCAGATTTTATATTGCCAGAGAGCAAATGAAATCCGTGTTCTTGCCGCAGGAATACAACAGAGGTAGAGGACGTAAGCAGGCGAAGAAGACTGGGTCATATGACTGCTGCTGCGGCAGAGAATCACGTGGGAATGGACGGGGGCGTGGTCAAGTGCCATTTTATTAATTTAGCTTCTTTGGCCTCACAATTATTCTTTATATTTTTCCTTATTCGTCAGTTCTCTGAATCGCAATGATTGTCCCTCTTGTTATTTCTGACATGCATTTTAAATTGAATTAATTTATTGACAAAAAAATCCTAACTAGTGGACTCAAACTAAAGTCTAAATGTAAACCAAATCTGGCATCATGTTTTTGCTGTAGGCTCAAGACAATATATATTTTAGTTCTTTATTCAGTCACACACAAGACAATCGTCACAATAACGACAGACAGTCCTCAGTCCATTGTGACTGAAAAGGCAAAAGCTTATTAATGCTAACAAGCTTCAACACTACTTTTCACAAAGCAGGAAAATATTAATGAAAACTTCAGTTTAGCACTATTCCATAATATAACCCCAGCAAAAGAAATACATCTCCTTTTGATCCCCTTTTTAGCTTTTTGTAAAATTAATTTACATATTTATCTCTCAAATTAGATTTACTCTTAGTAATTAAAAAGAACTTCTGGACACAATCTAGAAGTGATTTTGTTTTTGCTTAGCCTTTTCCTGGCTCTGTCTTCATGGACTGTTCTTTTTATATTATTCCTCCAGTAGATGTCACTCTTGTGCCTTAAAGTAATTTTCACTTCGAAACCAACTTTCAGATGAAAGTGATTGGACAAAACTGATAGTAGCAAAATACAAAAGCTAAGGTAAATGGTAATGCAATAGAAACCTATTGCTGTAAGTAAAAGTGAGTTTGCTAGAGGTAATATTGTGGGATGCCTATTTGTCTCATTTATTCCCAATTTATCCACATGCATTTTTAAAGTAACCCTTTATGGAGTTTTCATTCAACATATCATATACGTCCCTGCAGTCACGTGCTGAGCAGCAGCAGGAAGGATTACACCTGTAGCTCCATTTGTTTATACATGACCATATACATTTACATCTCATGGCCTAATTTCCTTCTACAAACCTGGTCTCTTTTTATTCTCCTACAAGTCATGTGGTTGAGGGTAGTCATATGATTTTGTTAAAAACACAAACACAGTTTTCTCATACACACATGCAGTACACACAGAAACCTGTTAATGCACATATTGTACAGTTACATTCTTCATCACTCATGATACCCAAAATAAGGGAATCAAATTTTCTTTAATTTACATGTAGCTTTAATTGACTGACATGTCACATATCAACATTTGTAGTTTTTATCAGTTGTATAACACTGCAGATTAACAAAACATAAGACATACAGACTATAGATATCTGGATATTACTACCATTGAAGTGTCATTTAAAGATCAATGCAAACACTGAGATGTTTTTTTTAGGGAGAACCATGAGGAGGAAACAGAGCCCAGTGGTCATTTTGACAGCCTGAAGAGATCACTTTATTAATGATGAAAGTGTCTTTTAGCTGTTGCAACTGAATGTGTGTGTCAGCACTAGTGTGTCTGCTTGGACCTGCTTGCAGGTTTTGCTTTGTTTCTTTTTAAACCACCATTTAGTTGCACCTCTGTTTGTCAGCTGACTCCTGTGACTCATCATTTCCTCTCATGGGACTTGTCTCGACTGGTCCAGATGGCCCCAATTCAAATGCTGTATGAACTCGGGCGCCTCCCGGTTCTAAAACCACATCATTCCTCAGCCAATCGAGCAATGCAAGGCTCCATGACATCACTGCCTGAGGAATGAACTGGCATAACATTTGTGTGTGGAAAGTGCCCCGGCTAACAAGAAGAGACTGGGTTGGTTAGACTGCTCATATGAGACTGACAACCATTAGTTAAAGGGGTCATTTAGGCTAAATCATGCATTGTGTGTGTGTGTGTGTGTGTGTGTGTGTGTGTGTGTGTGTGTGTGTGTGTGTGTGTGTGTGTGTGTGTGTGTGTGTGTGTGTGTGTGTGTGTGTGTGTGTAAAATGCCTTTTCTGTTATGGCTTAAATATTGAGAAACTTTCTCTCCAGAGTGCAGTTAAATGTCTGTGGTTTGGATGATTCCTACCACAATAACATGAGGCCATTGAAAAACTAAATACTTTATGCATAGTGAGACATAAAAGCATAAGTATGATGGCTGAAGTTGTGTAAGCCATGGTCACACATATCTATTTCACTCGCCTTCATTCATGCAGACACAAATCAGTGGTGGAAAGTAACTAAGTACATTTACTCAAGTCCTTTAGTTAAAAATGCATACTTTTACTTTATGCCACTCATTTACCAATTTTTAAAGTACACATATTGAGCCTTTTACTGCTACATTTATTTGACAGCTGTTACAAATCATCAATTAAGCATATAAATATATACATGTAAAAACAGTTTATGGGTTTATAAAATACAGTGCATTATTAATTATTAAACTAGTCTCAACCTTTCTGACTCGTGTCTTCTTTCTTTCTAAAAGGCAGTGTCAGTTTGGGGCTCATTGTTATGTTTAATGTTGTTGTTATGTAGAATTTCCAGTAAAGAGACGGCACCTCTCTAAACCCATTTAAATAACTGATGTCAAATATAAAGTAGTTAAAACTAGTTTCATCTTTATCAGCTATAATTGCACATTGCTGTTTAGGTCAACAATATATAACATAATAATATACCAGCCAAACAGGCTTTTTTACTTCTATACTTTAAGTATATTATTTAGGGAATACTTCTGTAAAGTGGAGGGTGTGAATCTTTTACTTGTAATGGAGCATTTTTACCTTCTTGTATTAGTACTTTCTATGTAAGTAAAAAAAAAAATCTAAGTACTCCCTGCACCACTGATGCAGACATATGCACATTTACGCACTGAGGTTTTTGAGAACATTCATCCTGGAGGAGGCCCAGTCCTCCCACTGCTTGCTCAGCACCTTGTGTATAAACTGGGAAGCACTTCAGAGGTGTGCTTGTCTGCACACTGCTTGAAAACCTGGAAAAAACAACACTATTTGTGAACTGGAGCCATACTCTCCTCAGAGAGGGCCTGATGATCCATTTTTCACAGCGAGGTGAAGTCTACCCGAAGACTGAAGCACTGTGATGAGTTTTTAGTGTAGTAAAGAATAGACTTTAGGGACTCAGTGATCGATCAAGTTCAGTTGACGGTGCTGTCTCCTCACATTTCAAGTTGGTTTGTATGTTTTTGATTTTCAACTGTTGCTTCTGAAAGGGAACAGATGGAAATCTCCCTCAAGAGTGTAAGAGGAAGCCATTCACTTTGTACCTAGGTGCAAAGCCCAAGCAATAGGGTGGGGGAATTTTTATTGAGATCATTCTTTAAGTAGGTACAGCTGGGAATGGGAGCATAGCAAGTAAAGCCTTCTGCTGATGGTATGAAATAATTTCTCCATGTCTGCCTTCTCTCTTTCCTTTGCTCATTTGTCTTTTAATTGTCTTTGATACACTGAGTTTATGTTGCTGTGAGCTGTGATGATAGAGAGCACAGAGAGGACATGGT
Source organism: Mastacembelus armatus (assembly GCF_900324485.2). Lineage (NCBI taxonomy): Eukaryota > Metazoa > Chordata > Actinopteri > Synbranchiformes > Mastacembelidae > Mastacembelus > Mastacembelus armatus. Next base: position 14,992,480 of record NC_046643.1, read on the forward strand.
AATAGATTGCAAATGGAAAGATGGAGGTGTAAAGGGTGTGGAATAATCAGGAGAGTATGAATGGCAGAGAGTGATGTAAAGTGATATGCAGATGGACGACATGTGAATGGGTGGAGCAGGGAGGAGGCAATGTACAGAAAAACCGTCATTAAACTGCACATTTTTATAAAAGTTTATTCACATCTCGAAAAAGGAATTAGACACAGTAACAAAGCTTTTTTTAAAAAAGAAATGTTTCACATTTCTATATCAAACTGCAACTACACAGCAAACTGCTTGAGTTCAGATCTAAACATCTGACTAACTGGGAGGAGAAAACAAGGCAAGTAAATGAAAACCATGTATAAGGCTCCAAACAAGAGGATTGTATGACAGGCTTGAAAAAAATCCTTATTCCCTTTCATAAACTCTGGTGCAGACAACATCCCCAGCAGTCATTGTCTGGAAGAAAAAAAAAACAACAGGAAAGAGATTTAACTGGTACCCTATTTCAATAAGGGTTAGTTTAGAAATAATTTAATAATCACTCAATAAACAGACATGGTTGGGTTGCCAGGTTGTGAAAAATCCACTTTAACATGACACTTGTTTTGTTTTGGTTTTGATACTTGACTTCTCATCCAGCGTCACCATGAGGTTGACCTTTGTGGTTTTGAAAAAAATGTTATAATGCTCCATTCACGCACTCACAGCAGAATGGGCAAGATTACACATTTGTCTCACTGGGTGTGCTCTAGCATTCTCAGAGATGGTTACCACAACTCCTGACCTTCACAGGATCATTGAAGTAGCCCAGTTGTCTACTTTTGCAGTGTTGCTCATTTCAAAACACTTTTAAACAATTGAAACCAGATGCAAACAGTGTGTGAGAGAGTGAGTACTGACACTAGGCAGCTATCTTAGTTTTTCTGCCTTGTTTAATCTGATGCATTACCAGTATCAGTTCTCCATTGTTGGTCAGCTCTCTGGTCCACGCTGTCTTGGGTCCATCACCTTTCTGTAAAGTCTGTTCACAGCTGATCTTGCTGTCGGTTTCCCATTTTGGAAAACTCTGCAGGGATTCATTAGGGAGGATTGTTAATAATGACACAATTTAAGTGTTTCTGAATAGCTCACTGTGTGGATCAGTGCTCGTCACATTTTTATGCCCTCTTAGGGACTAGGTCCTTTTTTTTTTTCACTCAGCATAAAGAAATGAAGAATAGATCCATTATCACAGGACTGACTCTGAACTGACTCTTGCACTCAAATCATTTCCATATGTTCCTTCAGTGCTGAACTGACAGGCTCTGCTCTCCTTGGCCAAATGCTGGTATTCATGTATTGACATTATTCAGGAATGTTTCATGGAAAGTAAAAGGATGTGTACCGTGCAGGGGCGTCCATCCACTGTGGTCTCATTGAATGACTGACCCACGGTGAAGGAGACATGGGTGGTGCGGACGCTGGTGGATGTCTTTATGGACAGGCTGTCTCCCTGCTGGGCGATTTCGACTGCCGGGCTGGAGGCCGCTGTCACTGCAATCTTTCTCAGGAACACATTCACACCTGAACACGCACAAACAGAGGAGATGTCAAACTGGCAACAGCGGGGAAAGCATCACCTGGGTTGGTTTGTGATCACTGGAAAGAATCAGAGCCTGACTGATATTGGTTTTTGTGGGCTTATGCAGATACCGATATTATGAAGTAAAAAAAAATCCGATATCGATATATTGGCCGATATTATTTGTGTATATTATAGTACAGTACCAGTCAAACGTTTGGATACACTTGCACAGGCAATGGCATTTCAATTCCTGTGTCCAAACTTTTGACTGGTACTGTATATAGAATAGAGTATACATAAACAGAATATATATATACATAAACACATTAAAAAATGTTAATATTGGCAGCATATCTGCAGCATATTCACAGATACCGATATATCTGCGATAGGCTCATATCGGCCGATAAAATTGGCAAAACGATATATCGGTCGGGCTCTAGAAAGAATATAATCACTTGTGAATAAAGGAGTATATCTGTGGTTTTGAAGGTTACAGCCAAAGTTTGTACAGCCTTTCCAACACAATAAACAACCAAATTCAAGTAATCCTTTCATATTCTCCATGCTTGCTCACATATGTCTTTCCCTACAACAAAGGTTATGAATGCAATGCCTTTTTTGGCAGCCTAACCCTGTGGTGATGCATTTCAACACAGTAACAACATGACTTTATTGACCAAAAAAAAAGGTAATAAAAGGTTTGTTGTGATTAATTTCAGAACCTTTGGCATGCTAATAGACAGATGTACATAATGGGTATGGTCCTTTAAAACATTATTACTGTGACCCTGTTAAAGCCATATTTCACTAAAAGAACTGAACAGTACATTCCTGATTATCAGAGGTCCAGACTCAAAGACCACCAGAGCTACAACATCTAAAAAACACATAATAAAACCTTGAATTAAAATTGAGTGGTTATCCATGCAACAGTTGGACATTGAATATAACTGCTTTACAAAAGCCACAAATTGAACATGCACACAGACACAGAGGTCTATGGATCAGAGAGGCCCCTGGCAGTGAAGGAAAGTCGGTCTCACAGCAGCCTAGCTGTTGGGGCCCATGTCAAGGCTTAGTTCCGTTTACACTGGATATAATTACAACCGCATGAGAAGGACCTTGCTTCAGATGAGTCTAATCTAACATTCCTCCAAGTTGTTTGTCTTCTAGGTTTTTTAATGGATGCCAGTGGTTGGCCCTCATCTGACCTCTTTTTGCTGTTCTACCCAAAGAGGACTTAAAACTGGGACCTGTACAGCCCAGTAGCTCAACAGGTCCGATAGTCTTAGGAATATATAACAGGACCTGAGCAAGACATTTTAACCACGGAGACACTCTGGTTCTCCAGTCAAGAGGATATTTCAGCAGATAATGGCACTGACGGAATGATCGACAGATCTTTAAAAGGAAGATGCATAATTTTGCTTCATTTGTATTCTTTTAATATTTGATGATAAACCAAGAAACACTTTGCACCCTGATCCAAACTTTGAGGACACTTTACTGCGTGTCTATAAAACAAGATGCAACCCTGCCTTGTGTTAGAAAAATTTCCAGGTCAGATAAGCTGATTCATTTTTCATGTTCAGAAACCAAATCAAACGTATGATCTACCTGGTGTGTAGACTAGTGTGTATTTAAAATGTTCCAAATGCGTCCTGCTCACCAAGCGCTCTTAAAAGTTCCTCGAAATGTTCCGAAGATTTCATTTTCCATTTTCCTGAGAAATCTGCGACTTTCTTTTCCATTTCGATGCAAGCAGTCTTACAAGTATTTTTCTGTTCGCAGACTCCCCCGGTCCCCTGGTCGATGTCAGTCTGTCCCCCTCCGTTCACCGGTTTGCAACGCCGTCAGCTCTGTCTGCATCTGCGCCTCCATTCATTGGCTGACACTCGCCCGCATGTGGTGCCGGTCCAATACACAGGCTGATGGCAAGGAGGGACTTTCCCCCCGACTCTAACTGTACCCTCCGCCTCTGTCAGTGTGGTGAAAGATTTGAATCCGATCTGGAAAATGCACTTCCAGTAAATCCTCTGATGTTGATGAGCAGCCACCTCGGTACCACTAAGGAAAAGTGTTTACTGTTTTAAATACTGAAATACCTTACTTAAGTAAAAGTCTAAATACCACAGGGTAAGAATACTCTAAGTAAAAGTCATAGTACAAAGGTTTTAGCAGCCAAGTACTAAAAGTAAAGGTTTTCAATGCCCCACTCACATTAGTGTGGGACTAATGAAGGAGCATCTGGAGGCATCCAGCCATTTGTACTGTTTCTCTATAAGCTGAATTATGTTGAATGCAGTTTGTTAAAACAGACTGATCCAAAGCTCCTCTACTCCTTTAAATTGCAAAAAAATTAAATTTTCATTGAAGTTGAAATTGTAACAAGAAAATGGCATAATCTGATTTGTATCTCCTGTTATGGTACAGTCCATTCTGCAGACAATGATTAAAACATTAATCAAACAAACAAGAAACTCACCATAAATAAATTCAGATGGACTATACAAAAAAACTTCAGTCATGTGTCTGTACACACAAAGTAAGATCTTACAGGAAGCAATAGTGAAACTATAAAAACAGCCCTGGCTAAAACACAACAAATTCAGAAGCAGATGATACTATTCAAAAGCAGTAAAGTAAGTAAGTTACTAACCTGACAGTAAACTAATAGTTAACCTAGAGGTTCCTATAAGTTAGCTAGCTGGATTTACTAGGAGACTGAAGAAAAAAAATGTACCCTTAGGAAAGTTAAAGTAAATTATTAAATGTTTGCCTGTTTGATTTTTGCACCCAAAGTGTTGGCAGAGTCTTTGAATGCAAACTTCTTTTCTTTCTTCCTTCACACACACACACACACATACACACACACACACACACATACATATGCACATGCTCGCCAACTGCCAAGAATCTTTCATCTGGTCTGGATCAGAAGGGATGCCTCAGGATACATGATGAAATGCATTCATCCAAAAACAGGAGTCCTGGTGTTTTCTGTGCAGGTTGTCTCAGGATTCCTCCCTGTGGCACCGTGCAGATACGGCACCCTATAGAGTTACAGCAACATGGGAATTAACCTCATCAGCTATTTTATGCAGAGAAAGGACATATAAAAGCACGTTTGAATGCAAATTAGACAGAACATTTGGGCTAGCATTCACCGCTGGCTGACCTCAAACTGAGACAAGCAGCGAACAATTACAGCTCAGGGATAAGAAGAAGAAGAGAATAGTCCTGATGAAAGACTAACACTGGAAACACTGTCCCTATTGATATGACAAGGGATGCAGTTTCAAAAATCTGTGATTACCCTCAAAGCTACAGGATTTCTCTTTATATAGACTGATAACTGCTGTTTGACTCTTTGTGCCAAAGAGACTCACTCATGTCTTTCTTTTCTTTGAGTCACTCATTCACATACAGTACTGTGCAAACTTTTAGGCACTTTAGATGTTTAGATTCTTGTCCATCATGCAATGCCACAGAGAGGCGTCTGACCAGTCCCAGATTCATTCTTCTTAAGGACAATGAGCCCAAACATAAAGCCAGACAGAATGGATGCTTTTATAAAGGCAAACAATCTACTTGGATTTTCAGATTTCAGATTTCCTCCATTTATGCACTTCCTCTGAAGTGAAGTATATTTGAAATCAGTGTTATACAGTACTGTATGCTTTTTTTTATTCATCTGTGTATTTATTTGAGACGTTAAGTCGTTGATTTCCAAAGGTTGAATGAAGCGTCACCTAGCGTTGATTCACAGACAACCTTTATTAGATGCCGTACACCAGGGCTTCTGACCAGTTCAAAGAGTAGTAAACACCAGGCTTTGTGCTGCTTTTCGATGAGTGGGAGAGAAAAAAAACTTAAATAAAGCAAAAATAAAATGTATATGAGCAAAACATGACTATTTAATCAGAAAATGAATTTTAAAAAAAAGCGAAAATGCAACAGATACGCTATTGAATATTTTCTGTAGTTATGCAGGCTACTATTTTATTGTTTATTTCCAAAATGACATATCACATTTTATTAAGGCAGCCATTTTACAATACAGTAAGAACAAAAGATTATTAAGACAATATCAGTGTACTGTGTTGCGTCGATTTATGCAGGAAGTCTTGCGCCGGGAACCTTTTGCCGTTTGGTGTTTCCGGACGACTACCATTTGAGAAAGCACCGGCATCATGTCGAGGCACCTTCGCTTCATCGCTCGGACGGTGATGGTCAGAGACGGAAATATCGATGCGGCTTATAAGACTTTAAACAAGTGAGATTTGGGGTGTTTAAGATAAGATGTAACATAAGACGTTCAATGTTGTTGTTATCCGGGCGATAACAGGCTAACGTTAGCTAAGTGACCGTTAGCCTTCCGATCAATGTCAGAGCTGGTGGTTCAGCTACACGGTGACTAAACTCGGATTAATTGTGATATTCTGGTTATTTTTGCGGGTATCTTTATGTATTTGCGATGCAAATGTAGATAAATATACCGTCGATGGTATATTAAAATGGTTTAAAATGTTCAGGAACATCAACATGAGCTACTAAACACGGTCATAGCAGTTGTCATTTATTGAAAGAACTTTATCAGTTTTTAAGAAGTTAGGTGGTGTGAGCTATAATAGTTATAATAATTATTAATAATGTGTAGTCCGTTTCAGAGCTTTGAACTACTGAATCTATTTGATAATTTGTCTTTATATATAGGATTTATTTGCTAGTGTATTCGAAGGCATCTGAAAAAGGTGTTAAATTTAAAAGATGAAGGGAAACAATTAGGTTTTACTGTGCAGAACTATGGATTATAAAAGGGTTATACTAAAAGAACTTCAGGTCTACCATCATGTTTTATTCAAACCTCAGCTTAAGGTACAATTTCAAAATGTATAGGTTGAATAAAATTACACAGGATTGTAGGTGCATGTAGCCTCTTATTGCTTTGTGGGATTCAATTATTATATGTTGTTAAGCAAACACTTTTTGGACTAAAACATATTTTCAAATGTGAAAGAATCAATGTTTTTTTTCCCAGTGCATTTGTCATGAAATGTGTATATTGCCAGGATGTAAATGGTCTTATACTTGTAGAGCACCTTTCTACACTGAGGTGCATTCAAAGCTCTTTTATACTATTTGCCTATTCACCCATTGCACATAGTCACACACACTGATGGAACAGCACACAAGGACGCTTCGACATGTGGACTAGTGAAGCCAGGTATCGACCCACCAACACTTTGGCTCATGGCTGATCTGCTCTATCCCCCTGAGCCACAGCCAGTTTATTTAAAAGTTGTGTGTTGTTCTCTATTCTGCATCTGATTTTTGCTATGGGGAAAACGTGTCGGCTTGGTCAGCTGCAACAAACTTCAAACCTCTAATTTGGTACTTCCTGTTGAGTGCAGTCCCAGCTATAGCTATTCACACATTTTCTCTATGCACTACAGGGTCCTCACTCAGGATGGGGTCATTGAAACGGTGAAGCGCAAACGCTACTATGAGAAGCCCTGCCGGGAGCGGCAGCGGAAGAACTTTGAGAACTGTAGGCGAATCTACCACATGGAAATGGCCAGGAAAATGGCTTTCATTTCCAGGACAAACAGACAGGATCCCTGGCTTGGCTGCTAAATAGATGAAGTGTAGCAAAACAGAATATTATGAATTGACTGGATGAGATGGATCCTGCAAAGTGGAGGAAGAAAATTTCAACACAATATTACTGTCACATCTAAATGAACAATGGAATACTGAAAATACTGGCTTTCATGCTGTCCCACTGTCAAACATTTGCAGATGTTTTCTTTTTTTTTTTACAAAATTTCTGAGAAGAAAATCCTTTGTATTCCTTCTTGTTTATAGTGAGCAGGTGAATGATGCTTGGTTATCGCCATTTCTTATCAATCTTCTCAGACCATTTTGACAATGGAAAAGCTAATAAATGCAAGAAATGTTTTAAAATCTTAATTTGGCGAAGAAGGATTTTTTGCATTTAAACCTCTTTTTTAGACAAAGACTAATATATACTGTAATCATAAATGTGTATGTTGTACAGCAGAAGGTCATATGTTGCCCATGTATGTTGCCTTTCAAAGTAGTTTGAAGTGACCTTTTTTGAAAGAGGAAATTCAAACAGCTTGATAGTTTTGTGTGAATGGTGCCTCTGCTCAGCAGCAGTTTGATGTAAATGAATTCAAGGTCACTACAGCACAGTGTGGTGCTAATTTCCATTGATGGTGTCGGCCACATCCCACTGGCTCCCATTAGTGACTCACATCAGCCACGCACATCTGTCAGACCTCAGGCTTTTGCCACAGGGGTTCTTAATGCCCACACTTGCTTTTGCTACCCCCAGAGGGAAAGTTAAACATTAGCATCAGGCTCACTTATCTGTCAGGTTACCGGGTCATGTTGATATCCTGTCCTTTGGCTTCAGTCAGTGGGGTGGCAAGAACTGAGGAGAGCAGGACAACATATGACCTAAAGGCTCAATTTCCTTTTTCAAAGACCCACTTAGGGTACCTAGCTGTAGTATTTTTTGTGATAGTTTTTAATCTTGTGTGTTCAGGTTTCTCTGAAATCTCTCCCACTAGTGCAGTGTAGGTGAATAGTATAGAATTTGAAAAATTGCCTTCACAAGCCTCAACAGTGTTGGAAATGGAGCTATAGTTTCTGACAAAGAAATGGTAGCCAAGAAAACTCTTTCCTTTCACTTCCACTGTGTTATCATAGCAGAGACAAGTATCTTAAAATTGGACTGAAACTACCTGAATAGCTACAAACCACTAAAATGTATAAGTAATATAATTAACGATATATCTAATATATAACTGAACAACTAATATTTGAAATATATGACAAAGTAAAAGGTAATCTGATTGTTTCATGTATTTCAGTAGGGTTTTATGAAAAAAGGAGCATGTAGGGTTTTACTGGTTTAGTCCAGTTGCAAAGTCTACATAACAGATTCTGCAGTCAGTGTCAGTGTGCAGTGATATGATTGTGAAATGTGCAAATGTTTTTTTTGGCACTCTACCAGCATGCACACATACTCATACAGTGCTGCCTTCCTTACTGGCAAATATCAGCCACATGATAGGCGAAATAGAAAATGAAAAAAATAAAAAATAGAAAATGACTACTTGGATATCAATTTATTAAACCAGATGTTACACCTGGTTAGAACATGGACAACCTCTACAACCCCCATAAACATACCCTAAAGGTTGACACTGTGCATTAGTATAACATATTGGCTGCTTCCAATTTGGATCATACCAACAGCTAATAATCACTGATTACTGTTTGTAGCTATTCATAGCCAAGTTCCCACTTCAGAAGCTGTCCAGATGAGGACACATGCAGTTGAGCATCTGCATCTTTAAAATTACACAGTAGAACCACTGTCTTTCAGCTCTTTCTCACAGTTCACAGTTCAGCATCTGCCTGCACAGTTTTTCTGTCAGCTGATAGTGTGATAATGAGTCTTCAGGAACATGCATTACGTCTGTTTTCATAAGATACCAAGGCACCTCTGACAAAATTGACGCAAACACATAGCAAGAACATTACTAGTCTGCTGATTTACATGGATAACTATAATTTAGTTTCACTCCAGTTTTCAAAGGTGTTTGACTACCTTGTTAAAGCCAACACTAACTCTGTCCACACCCAGATCTGTGGTCACCAACTCTGTTTACTCTGAAATGATAATGATCAGCATTGTCATATTTATCAGAAACATCTACATTTTAGTTGTAATCAGCCTTTTTAGCCAGTCAAAAAATTACCACAATCTTCTGCAGGTAACGACATCCTATTTTTGCATGTGTTAAAAGCAGTGATTCACTCATCCAGCATATATCTTATATAACTGAATATATAACTGTGTGGCTGAATTATAAGCTTTGCATCTCTGGCACTAATATGCCTATGAGGTCATTCCTCATAATCTTCTGTCTCTCATTTACATTTACTTCAGTATGATTGCAAACACAAACAAAAGTTCCATTTGGTGCTGTTTGCTGAAGGTGCCACGCTGTATTTCCAGGCATTTACATTTTGATATTGCTATCATTTTATATTCTGTGCTATTTCTTATACTCTAGTAGTTTGAAGCCTCGCAGATGCTTGTGCATCTTGACTTATTTGTGTATGTGCCATTATCTAGTCATAAATTGATATTTAAAAATGAGAACAATTTATTTTAAACCTGACCTGAGGCTGCCAACTCAAGTAGTCCTCTTGACCCAGCCCAACCCAACAGGTGGGCTTTATATATACATATATAACTAATAACCTCTGCCCCAAAAGCCCTAGATTAACCCATGTCATTTGTGTAGATGGAATTAGATTTACCACTGAAATTGCAGAATATAAACTAGCGTTAATATAAACTCTGACAGGTCCAACAATCTTTTATTAATAAATCATTGAATCATCTAATATCGATGTTGACTCTTTTAATCTTTTATGTAAAGTAGCCAGAACCTGTCTCTGCCTAGGTGTGTAATTGTGGAGAAAGAGGCTGGACTATAATAAAAACAAACACTAGAACATACAAAACTGAAGTAATAGAGGATCTAATAAACAAATACCTGCAAAGGCCAAAGCTAATTTGCATAGTAGCTGCCTCGTGCTGTTTTCCAGCCACACCACCCACACGTGCAGCAGTCGGAAGCGCCGTGGGATCTACGCAATTACCGTCCAACCGGCGCCGTGAACGCTGCCGATTGGTCCAGCCTCTCAGTCAATGAGAAAGCTCGAGCTTCTCTCCAGCCAATCGCTGCGCTGGGCCAATTCAGCACGTGTAAGGTCCGCCACGCTCAGTGAGTACTTTCTGTGCAGTTTGGAGATGTGGCAGAGTAAACAAAACACGAGCCGAGCTGAAGAGACGGGGAGGGACGAAACCAGCGCACAGGCAGTGACTGCACACATCTGTGCTCACACAGAAAGCCGTTAGCTCTGCCGAAGTTACGTCTCTAAGACTTGAATTTGTATTTGTCCAAGGGGCGTTAACGTGCCCTGTCAAGTGTTGCCATTTTGTTTGACCATTTTTGTGAATCTAATTCTGCTCCGTGTGCAAGGTAAGACCTGCGTCTTTTGGCCCTTTTCTGTGTTGTTTTGTTGGCTGTTTTCAGGCTTGATTGATAATTTGTTTTATGCTAAATAAAACAAGTAGCTACTGTTTGACATAACCTTAACTAATACTAATATGTAACTATAAACGTCTGATCATTTCGAGACTAGTGCTTCAGGCATCACTACAATATATCGCAAGATATTAGCTACCTAGTTAGTTCAAATCCGCTGCCATTGTTGTATAATATGTCCTGAAAAGAATTGACGTTTGTTGATAAACTGCAAAGCACCTCGGGATGTCTCACTGTAGAATAGCTGATAAATAAATAATATACCTTATTTCTTTTCCATCAGCAGTCAGATGTACACTGGTGTATTTTCTCTGTGGTTTCTCCTTGAAATTGTGCACATTTAAAAAAATAAAAACATGAAAAATAAAAAATGATGTCACAGTTACCTACAGTCACCAGATGGTGATCTAACAAACAATTAACGACAATGATAACATATAATACATATTCAAATAGACACCACGGGCAAGAATCAACACCATTTGTAATAGAAGCCAGAAGAAGAGATGATCGCTGGAGCTTTAGGTGTATGTTTGTCCCATATGAAACATGTATATGTTATTTTAATTGATAATAATAATAATAATATTAATTCTTAATTAAAAACAGTTTTACTGCTTGTTGAAGCTGCAGTCAGTCTCTCTGTGCTTACTCTTAACCATTAAATTCAAGCTGACCCATAAGACTCCTCTGAATACTGTATATAAACTTTATGGTGTTTGTCTGATGTCCCACTCCTGTGCATGGAATAAATGTATTAATATCTTCTTAAAGTAACAACATTACACCAAACAGCAATATTCAAAGATTTGCCCAAAAAATGCTTTGATTTGCTGATTTGCAAAAATGGAAAACACAGGGGGATTATATTTAGGATGTGGTATACTCACAAAGCTCTATATGTGCTTTTAATTTCTAAAGCCTGTTTGAATTTTTTTTTTCCTCCCCATTTCATCTTTTGCCCTACTCTTATCTTCCTCTACAGATGAATTCATTGGGAAGCTCTTCTAAATGGTCATCTTATGACTCACTGCCCTCCACGTCGAGCTTTGTCCTCAGTGAAAGTGAGCAGACTGAGGATGAAGCAGATGTCTTCTCAGAGGGAGAGGTGGACTGTGGAAGAAGAAAGTCCCTCTCAGCTGATGAAGAAATCACACTTTCTAAAAATTACCTTGATTTCCCAGGTCAATCAGATCAGCCACGTTCCAGGTCTAAGGGTGACCAGTCTGAACAGTGCCCTGATGAAATTAAGCGTCCTGTTATAGCCTCTTCACCTGAAGCCGCCACATTTGGCTCATCTTCAGCAACACCGGGGGACTTGGTCTTTGCTCAAAAAGTGAGTTCAACTGTTCCCTAGATCTTTGTTTCAGTGTTTCTAGTCAACCGCAGAGATCAGTCATAGTAGTAATACTGGTCTTTCTCCTTATTATTTTAGTGTGCAGATTTGCACAGGTTTATCCATCCTTTGCTTGAGCTTCTACATGGACTAAAGACTGGGCGATTTGACAAAGGTATGTAGTTGAGCAATATCAGACATAATTTTTTCTTTTAGTACATTCTGACAAAATAAAACCCAATAATGTGCTTATTTGCTGTTATATTGGATGAATTGTGGCAGGTTTGACCAGTTTCCAGCAGAGTGTTGCCATAGATAGATTGCAGAGGATTCTGGGAGTTCTACGGAAGCCTGAAATGGGGTAAGATTATAATAAGTATTTAATGTAATATTATGACAGTAGTGAAAATAAGGAGATTGTCATTAATGCCTGTTCCTACTCCTTTTTTCTGCAGTGAGAAATATCTCCACCATCTGCTGCAGATAGAGATCATGCTCAAAATGTGGTTCCCTCAGGTGGCATTTCAGTCCAGACATGCACCAAACCAGACCAACACTCCACCACATAGGCGCCAAAATCAGCTCCACATGCCAGTTAAGGTGGGGTTGATGCTTTTTTTGACTTTTCTTACCATATGAGAGTACATTTACAAGAGTGCATTAATTAAAGATGAGCCATGTGATGTTAAAAGAAATTAAAATGCCACATTAAAACAGGCACCCACATAAAATATATTTTATTTTATTTTATAGGAGCTTTATGAGACATGTATATGTGAAGATCATATACTCAGTATCATTAGATGATACTAGGTGTACAAGCTGTAAATCTTTAGGGTTGTTGTCTTTGATGGGTGTTAAGACTAATGCAAAAAAACAAATTGAAATTGATTTGAAATGTATGTTTTATTTAGAAGAACTATCTTTAATTGTAATGAACTGTAGATTTCCTCGAAGACCTTAGTTTATGCTGTTATTTGTTATTCCAGAAGAGAAAACTGAGCTGGTCAGACACTGACAACACTGGCAGAGTCCCGATCAAGATTAAACACAATCAGCATGGAAACCATGGCAGCTGTCAGGCTTCTACTACACTCGACAATGTTTCCACATGTCTACCTGGGTTGCCTGAAAAACAGAAAAATCTTGGCAAAGAAACAGTTCAACCAGCTGGGACGGGCACTGAGTTTACAGACATCACAGGCACTTTGAGCACAACATGTTTATATAACAAGAGAGAAACTGGGAATCTGAAACAGCCTGACATTTCTTTGCCCTCTTCTTGTGTCAGCCTGGCTACGCAGGACAACTCGGTGTCCTCAAGTGACACCACTGACTCACCTTAGCTGACCTTGCTACCACATGGAGGTGCTGCAGTGTGCCAACCAGAGTGGAGGCAGAGGGCAGACCTGGTTACATAAGCATAACGTCAGGCGCAGAGCCAGTCTGTGAAGGCTGCAAGGCACATGTGGAGGAGGAGGAGAGACACAGAAGGTGTGTCTCTTTGCCTTATTTCACGTCACCTCGCTCCTCGGGTGATCTGTAAATCGTTCTGGTCTGCTATCGTTAAGGACGTCTCAGTTCCCTTAATACTGTTCAGAGGAGGGAGGAGGCAGCTTGGAAGAGCCTTGAACATGGATACAAGAGATCATCCTTTTTAGTCTTTCCTAGAAACCAGTTAATGGTTGCATACTGCAGCTGTTTAGACTCAATATTTTACCCCACTTTTTTATTGCGACAACAGATTCAACCCACTTCAAAGTTTTGACCTATTGATAATTTAGTTAAAACGGTCAGATCCATGCTAGCTGCTGATCTGATTAATAAAGGAATAAAACTTTTATTTATTAGAAATTGTGTCATGAATTATTTTATACTGAAAGAGAGGGAGAATCAGTTGCCTTTCAGCAACAAAACATTAAAATAATTAAATTTAGGCGTTTATCAGGTTGCAAATCCCTGGGTCAAATAGAATATTATATGAGATATTTACATAATTTCCACTTTCACTGAGACATATAAAATAAAAATAATCTCTGTATATACAAAACATTCCTATTGTAACCAGGACAATGAGTTTACAAGCAGAATACCAAATATAGTCCCCAATAATTAAATAAATGAAGCTTAATGTGTCCCCAGCTGCAACTCTACAAACTGGTTTGATATGTCTGTTCACAATATAAATTTAAAATACTGATTGTTAATGAGTTCACTTCTGTCAGCACCACTACTGCACTGTGCCAGCAGTGGGTGTTTTTAGTGGAACAATACATCACATGATCTGTGCAAACACAAAGGAAATACAGATACAAAGGACGTCTCATTTCTCTGAAAAGGTTTTTCCTCACATCCTCTCTCCTCACACCTTTTCCTTGCATCTCTCTCTCCTGTGGGATGGACTAAGAAGTGAAGATAAGGTGCAAGTGAGGGACATGATGAGATATTGAAGGCAAATGAGGTCCATCCAGAGGCATGCATTCACCCCAAACCATCCAATGAGGTTTTTGATCGTTGCACTATATGACAAGAAATTGTACATTGTCTGTAAAAGAATCCATTTTATACAGTCATTAAGATAATATGTGTTGACAATACATTACATGCATAAAGTGTTAAAGCAATCTATCCTCTCTCTTCAGCTATTTTGCCTTTTTTACATCATGGAATGTGACAGGATAGAGATTCAGGTTGTTGGTGAAAAGCAGAAATAGCTATCACTTTAATGAAACATGATTATTGCTGGTTTGAAGCAGAAAGAATTAGTTGTCTATAAAATAGGTTTTCAAGTAAAAATACAGGTGACTGTTTTTGTCACACAGGATAGTAAGTTGATTTTGTGCTCTGTCAGACCAAACAATTGTACAATCAATCAAGGAAATTATTGATTTAATTTACAGTGAAAGTAATTGGTAGTCGCAGCCCGTTAAAAATGACATTTAAAAAGGTTTGAATTGTTACTTGTAGCTTTATTGATTGTATCAGATGGGAGAACAAAGATGTGCAGCTGCTGCCAAATTGTGCCAAACAAAACCATTTTGCATTTTCATATCATATATACATTGAAGTTTCTACTTCTTTACTTAACAAAACATACACAACCTGTGTGTTATGTGTTCTGTTTAAATAAGAAAAGTATTGTATGTATTTGCACTTAAAACAGCAAAAATGCTGTACAGGTAATAGCACAAGTTGACTGATTAAACAGTTGAGTTAGGTGACAAAATGGAAGATGCTTGATTGGATGTTATTCTGTCAGTTACTCCTTTATGTAGCAGTGAGTGAACTTGGTTTGGGTAGAAAGACTTGAAAATGTGGTATTATTTTATTAAATGCTAGTTGAATGGGTTTTTATAGAAGAATAAACAGGCATACTATGTTTGATCCTGTGAAATAGAATGAATGCACCTGCACTTTTGATGATAAGGAAATGTTACACTTCTGTTAACATTAAGAGTCTTGATGTTATTTATGTTTGTTTAAGGGGATCAGTACTTCAAAATCTAGATTCCATCTGTAGACCTGTGGAGCTAGTTGTTGTGTGTTAAACCTGAGATAAGTGCTTGTCATTTCTTTAGCTTCTTCACACAAAAATCCCCCAAAATGCAATAAACCATTATGAGGTCACAGAGTTTTCTCTGTCTTATTTTAAAATGGATTTTGTATCACAGATTTACTGTTATAAAATCTGCATCACTCAAAGTGCTTTACTGTGTGGATTATGAAAGAAGGGATAATATGATTAAGATATGACATACAAAATAATTCCCATTTTAAAACCCATCATTTACTTTTGATAGCATTTGGGTATTGGGATATGAGATATCATTCATGTTGAATAGTGTTTCATCTCTGGTCTATAAAATGAATTAAACCAACAATCACACAGTAAGTGTATTATTTTACTAACAATGTCAAACCAAATGTGCTGCTGTGTCGATTTTCTTCAGGCTTCACTGTAACTTTATTGGCCTGGGTTTATGTGATTTAAAATGGACATTGTAAGCATGTGGCAGAGAACAAAATGTGCAGTTGTTTTGCTATATAAAGTCATCCTGTAGTACAGGTTTTGCTGTGCTGAGCTACACATCTGTGAAACATCTGTGAAATATTAAAAGTACAGTAAAAAACTTATTCCAAGTTGTATCTTTTACATTTCTATTCTTTTAAGTTTTCTTTTGATTTAGGTTATTGTCATTATTCGGTGGAGTATCAAAATACTTATGTTCTGGGTTGTATCTGTACTTTATCTCAGTTACCAATACTTTTCAATTCACCTCCATTATAATTCATTTTATCACTCCAGGCAGTCTCATCAAGCTGAGATCTGATTAGTCCTGAATTTAATTCTGCTGTGTGACAATGAACCTAAACATGCTGTCAGAATCACACAGAGCTATCTTTAGCAGCAAGAACGAGGTTTCCTGCAACAGATGCCATGGCCCCACAGATCTCAGTGTGGGATTAGGCCTACATGAAGAGGTGAAAGCAAATGAGACAGAAATACTATATCAGGCTCTTGCTTGAAACTACACACTTGCATTGGTGCATAGTAATTTTCAACAGTACTAAATCTTCTAAGGGGAACATCCTGCAAGGTGATACAATTTACTGATAATAATTTTAGTTGGAATGCAGTATTTTTATTTGTTGTGGAGTATTTTAATGTTGTTGTATTGCTACCTTTAAGTAAAAAAATGAGTACCTCTTCCACCACTGTACATAATTAGATTGTTAGCAGTAACTTGCAGCAGGGGGCGCTACCAAATATTATCTTCCGTGACACTGGGTGGCGCTGTACTTCGTCGTGTTTGCGGAAATGTACTTCACTACTCCGCCAGCAACGAGTAAACAGACCTACTGGATGTCGTAAGGCGGCAAGTTCTAGCTTTAAATGTGAACTGATTTCTCATTAGTTGTGAGAGAGACTGTTACGGTGGATAATCTGTAGAAACAACAAACCAGTGGTAACAGCATATCGCACATTTAAAGCTTTGTAATGGCGTCTGGGAGGCTGGTGAAGACGATAACGTCTGTGCTACATGACGTTAGCACGCTAAGCTAAGTGCTAGCTTCGGCTAATGGTAAAGCTCGTCCGGACATGGCAGCGGGACCCGTAGCCGCATCTGGCGGCTCACTAGAGTCCACCTTAGACAGGAAGTTTCAAAGTGTCACAAACACGATGGATTCGATTCAGGGACTATCATCTTGGTGCATCGAGAATAAGAAGTATCACAGCCTCATTGTGCGCCACTGGATGAAGTCTTTGAGGAAATGTAAGTAAACTGTTAGCCTCACTGCTTGTTAACGTTGGCTCATGGAGTGAAGCCATGTAACATTAGTTAGACAGCGATCTTATCCACCCAGTGTCTTAAATAACCGCAGATGACATTTGCTGGTTTTTATTCATAGGTTGTTCTAACTTAGAATACCGGGAAACCGCGGAGTTTAAAACATGCGCCCCCTCCTAGCTTAGCCGGCTAGCACCCAGTAGTGTGCTGTCACCTGAGAGTATTTTCTAATGATAATGTAAATTAACATTGTCCCATTTGTTGACAGGATGAAATCCCGTTACCTGCTTAGGTTCTTTTATCTGTCTTTCTGTCGTTAAATGCAGTTATAAGGTGCTGTTTAAAGACAGATTACAAGTCAGGCGAAGCTGCAGGTTGGTCACTTGCAAAACGTGACTAAAAAATACAGTATCAAGCCTCCGTCTTTAGTGTGGAGCTTTTTGACAGTTATACCAGTCTGCTGAGTTGAGGTCTTTTTGCTTGTGTTCACGGGTTTGTGTGGCTTTGTGTAACTTTAGGTGTTTGTGCTTCTCGATGTGATCAAAGAACAAGAGACAGTGCTAGTGACGATTCCCACTGGTGTTTTACTGAAATCAATAGTGAGAGATTATGATCAGTGCCAGTATGTGTTTGTCAGTCTGTGGTTACTGTGTTACTGTCTTTGTGTTGGCCTTGGTTATATAGCTGTTAGGTTGTGTGTATTACTTACTGACAACAAGTAACTCGTAAACCTAAATTTTTATGGACGTCTGTGATAAAAGTTAACTACCAAGTACACTAAAGAGTCCTGGAGCAATCATCAACACAGCAACATAAGTGGACACAGCCAAAACAGATGTTCAAATAACATCTGTAAGAACAAATACAGTGAAGGAAATATTTATAAGATCTATTAAATGATCTCAA
Source organism: Mastacembelus armatus (assembly GCF_900324485.2). Lineage (NCBI taxonomy): Eukaryota > Metazoa > Chordata > Actinopteri > Synbranchiformes > Mastacembelidae > Mastacembelus > Mastacembelus armatus. The sequence continues at coordinate 15,010,723 of NC_046643.1, forward strand.
CATGATGACCAACATCTTATAGCACGAGTTATGTATTTATTCAGACCATTAAAATCTAAATATATAAAATGCAAAAGGGGCTCACACAGTTAGTCAGTTTATCAATTAGGTGATTGACAAAGAATGTAAAAGTTTTCAGTTTTGTCAGTTTGTTTAGGTTATTTATTATGAGGAAATGAACACTTGTTTCCTGCTGATTCAATTTGATGCTGCTCTTCAGTTTTATGTCTTTATACATTTAATCTCTTTAGGTTGGTCAGCCAAAACCCACTATAAGATGTCACCTTTCTCTCTGGGAAATTGGGATGGTTTTTCGGTGTGTCTGACATTTGTAAAATAAAAAAGGAAGCAACAGAATCATTGAGAATGAACATATTCATTATGGTAGCTGCTCATGACCTTTAGCTGTAGCTGCTTTCTCTGCTGCTTTTTCATTTCTGTGGCCATTTGGTGGAAAGTTTAACAGCGAAAAATGCTGTCATCTCCTGGTTCCAGCACACCTTTTTTTTTGTAATCTTAGCTTCTTACATTAACAAAATTGCAGTAGAATATACATAATTCAATTCAGTTGTTATATTTAGTTGGTTTTAAAGTTTATTGATATGCCGTTAACCTGCTAACCCGAAAAGGTCCTTGATTTTGAATAACCAAATTTCATCTGGTTTGCTGTGATCAAGTGAAATTAAATAAATGGGCAAGCAATTAGCTGATTAATATTGTAAGTAACTTGAATTTCATTATATAGTAAATAGTGATATGTAGTGTGATCAATGCAGGAAAAGGTTTTTTGTACTTTGTAGGTGTATGATGGGTTGTTGTTTGGATGTTCCCTAACAATTTCTGTGTTTTTACACATCCACCATGGCTGGAGATCATGCATTTTGTTATGGGCTTCCTGTAAATTCCAAGCATGGCTTGTATACTTTAGTTTCATTTCTATTCTCCATGGAAGTAAGGAAATTTGTCAAAACTCTGGCTTTGGCTCAGTATTGTCTGTCTTCCTTTCAGATTGTTGTGGTTTTTGTAGCATGTTGTTAATTGTGTTTCCTGCAGCCTAAAATGCAGTTTGACTGAGAGTAATCTTTGTATTAACTAATTAATTAATCTATGGATTAACAGTTTCATCCATTTTCTTACTGCTGGGTAGATGAACATTTACACTCTCATATGTTGGCATCAGTGGTTGACCTGTGGTAATTTAACCCTTCACACATAAAATGAGACAAAAGCTTACATTTTTGTTTGTCCTAAAGTTTTTTTTTTTCTATCACTTGGTGAATTACAGCAGATCAGTGGAAATGATTATTTGCTTTGAGTGTAAATTTGTGGGCTGAGTTAAAACCCGATGCTTCTATGACGTTATAAAAAATTAAAAATTTTAGTGTCAGGTTTTGGTAGGTCTTTAGACTGCTTGCATTGCCTGGATTGATGTTTCTGATAAATGACACTAAGCCCCATTTGTCCCCAAACTAAACTGTTTATTTCACTTCCTCTCAAAAGCCCTCTCGAAAAACATATGTGGCAACAAAGATTGTGACTATTGTGTAATATGTCTGATGTCAGTTAAATGTCAGTTAGCTGTGGATTATTATATTCTCCCTCTTTTGGCTGATCACCTTGGATCACTAATTAAACAAGCTTATTGATTGAGAGGTCATCAGTCATAATTTTAATAATTCATTAATCTTTATTGCCACCTATCATTAAGTTAATCAGAGTTATTATTTATGAAGTGCTGAATAGTTTTGATTTACAACCTAACAAATACAAAACAAGTTCTTTGCTTTTCTCATTTTATTGTAATTACAAAACTACTATGTTCTGTCATTTCAACATTTTACAGAGTAGTGATTTGTTTAAAGTTAAATCAATACATTACAGCTGCCCTGTTGAGCTGATAAGAGATGAGCCTTTTTTTTTTTTTTTTTTTAAAGTTAGTTTTTTCTCTGTCCTCAGCTGATGCCTCACACAGGCTCAACCTGCTTTATCTCGCCAACGATGTCATTCAGAACTGTAAAAGGAAAAATGCCATCGTCTATCGTACGGCATTCGCAGAGGTGCTTCCTGGCGCTTTTTTACTGGTCAAGTAAGTTCTATGTAGAAATGTGGTGTTCTTGAGAGTCTATAAAATACTATTATTAGCCCCTTGACAGTCTTGATATGAAGTCTATTAGATGTTGTGATAACATTTGTGCAGGTTGTATTTATCCTGACCTTCTTGTTAACCTCGTCCTTTTATATTTGTCATTTTTTTTCTGTCTGCTCTGTCCTTGCATGTTTTTTATTGGTTCTGAGAAATTGCTCACACATTAATGAAACAAATGTCATTCCAACAAAAAAAGGCTTGTGTTTGTGTCATTGTTTTCTATTTTTTCGTTAGCCGTGACAATAACCTCAAGGTGGTTAAATCTGCGGAAAGGATACTGTCCATCTGGGAGGACAGGGGTGTTTATTCTGGCACACTCATTACTGACCTTAGGAGTTGCTTAGTCAAAGAGGATTCCCCTCCTGTGACACCTGTGGAGAAAAAAAGTAAGTGTATTTGGTTAAAGTTTTCTCCCTGTCCACATTAATATTCCAGCTCAACTCCAATTGTGCAGACGTTTGATTTATTTTCAGTCTTTAGTCAGTCTGTTCTGACAGTTTTGTTGAATTGTTTTGTTGTTTAATGGTGATGTCTAATCATTTATTCTTATTCTTTTAAAAGCTCCAGTTGAGTCTAAATCAGATCTGCAGTCCAAGGTTGTTGCTGAGTTTGTGGTAAGTAAGAAATTCAGGTTTTAGGTGGAAGTAGACCCTTACTAAACTGCCACAGCTGAAGCTAGCACAGGATACAAATGATAGTTAGGCTTGTGTTTGTCTTTTTTTGCCTCACTTGTTGTGTTTGTCTGACATTGTGACTGCTCCCTCTGCTTCAGCCTCAGGCACTAATAGACCAACTGTGCAAGTACAAAAGATCTGTGGAGGAGGTGGACCTGAGAGAAAAACAGCTGGCAGCTATGAGGGTTGACATCTTCAGTTCTGATGCCCTAAAGAAACTTAAAGGTGCCAAAATGAGTCATCTCTTCCTGTTTTGTATAACCTACTGCAACACGCTGATGAGCCTTGACCTTAGGCAATCATTTTCATGTATGTCTCTCTCTGTTTTTTTAACACTCTCTTCAAAATCATCCCTTCGTGCAATGATTCCTAAAGATAAGGCCGGAGGAAAAAAGTTCTCCAAGGACTTTGAGGAAGGGAGTGCACAGCTACAGGAGTTTGTGAAGTTCTTTGAAAAACAAAGCAAAACAGGACCTCCTCTCCTGGAAGCCCTCAGCAACGCAGATATCTTCTATGAGATGCAGTACAAAGAAGTCAAGATTGTTGCCAATGTAAGTGACAGATGAGTTATTAGTCAGATATTTGTTGTTTTAGATTTTAACCATAAGAAACTGAATTACCTGCAGCTTTTTACAGCTGATATATGATAGAACAAAACCATTGCTTTACTGTTTTGCAGCAGTGACTTTGTTTACAACGGTACATGCATATAATTTATAAACATGACTAAAATTATGTCAGTGTGGGGATTTAGCTCAACTTGAGGTTATTTTGTTGAGGTTCTTATTTACTAGTCACTATACTTGTCCATACTATGCAGAGAACTACCTTGTAAGGTGGCTATAAAACCTGTTGCTAGACCGTTTTTTTATTTTTGTTTTTCATTTGCTCTCTTCTCAAGGCCTACCAAACATTTGCTAACCGGGTGACCCACCTGAAGCGTAAACTGGACACCCTAAAGGCTACCTTACCAGACCTGGATGAGTCACCCATCCCCTCACCCTCTGCAGATGCACCATCTCCAACGGGTTCTGAGTCCCCTTTCCATGATTTGGAATTGGCTCACCCTGATCCAGACCTTGATGGCTCAGCTATGGATGATGAGGCAGAGCCACCAGCCCCAAGCCCTCTGTCTTCACTGGGAGGATCTCCCCGACCCCTAGAGGCTCTCGGTGACAATGATAATCGTGAAGTAGAGGATATGGACCTCTCGGAGGAAGAAGTGGACAGTGGTGGCATTATAGGTAAGCAGTAGGATAATGATAAGGGACCTAATGAGAATAAGCCCTGATCTTATTAAATGCAATATTAGGAGAGTTGCATGTATGCTTACAGCAGGGCTCCATTTACAAATCACGGGTATCCTGTTATGTAGAACTCAATTGTCTGCAGTTGTAGAAAATGACATTGTGCATATCTGATAGCATCTCTCATTCTGCTCTAACTGTCATGTTTTCTTATCAGTCGAAGAGCAGGTTGAACGACCCGCCCACCCGGAGGTGACCACTCCAGTACCGGCAAATAAGGAGCCATCAAAAGCAACAGAACAGCCTGTCAAGCAGGTCCCGCCCCCTGTAGCCAGCCCTGAAGATATTTTGGAAAGTGTTGACCTGAGTAAAATTGGCTCCATCCTCAACAGTTTAAGCTCAGTCATTAAGAATACAGGTGAGTGCTGATGACTGCTGACATCATATAAATGTATCAAAGAAGCTGTAAATTAAACTGTGCCCATCATAAATGTGTATGTATCCTAATGTGTTTTATGGGTCCTCAACTCTTTTAAAGTAATAATTATTGTAAAAAGGTGTACTATTAAAAATGATAGCACTGAAGACTAAGTGGTGTCTCACGATGTCAGGAACTATCACTGAAAAATGTAAGGTGTGGTGGGAATCTGTAACAGTCATTTCTCTGAAATCTTCATGTACATTTGCTCTTTGCACACTTAAGATCTCAGTGATGAGTTATAGTGAAAGCAAGCATCACTATCTTGCAGGACCAACCGTGGAAAGTCCTCCTGCAGCCCCCCCTGCTGGCACTTCAGTGAAGACTGCATCTCCTACCTCTGTGTCCTCCCAAGATGCCAATTCACTGGTAAACCTCCTTTCCAAACTGGATGCAAGTCCTGAAGAGCTTCTTGGTGCCCTGTCCAAGGTCCAGGGCCAAAGCAGCCTTGAGGGTGAGAATAAGGAATCCTCTGCTTAGTTTGAAAACCAAAACTTTATTCTATAACATGAATCAATTTTATATCAGACATTATATAAGTGGTGTATGGTTAAATAAATGTTTACGTTCTTCCTTTCTTCTCTTAGGCATCACTTCTCTTCTGAGCAGCCCAGCTGCAAATGTCTCCTCAGATTCCTGCAGTACAGCCAAGATGTCTCCCGCTTCCTCATCCACATCTGCATCAGCAGTACCCTCTCAGAGCCTGTTCCTCTCCTCTGTTGCATCTGTGCCTTCTTCACTCAGCTCTAGTGTAACCCAGAGCACAAGCTCCCAAGCCCCCATTCAGACTTCCAACCCAGCCTCTGCCCTGGTCCAGGCTCTACATAAAGACATGGATTTGGCAACAGAACCAGACCCATCCTTATCTTCTAAGAGTTTAGAGTCTAAAATCCACAGCTTCCTGCAGGGAAACCCTGCTTTCAGTGCATTTGATCTGGGTTTTTCTACGAACCGAGTGCTGGGAGGGGATAACCTCAACCCAGTAGTTGGCACAGATACCCAGGATGGGACACCAGTACGAGATGAGGGTGGCAGCACCCCAACTCAAGATGAGATCATGGATAAACCTGTGGGGCTTCCACTCACTTCCAACACAAATCAGTCATCTTTTGGAGAAACTGTTAAAACAGCTCTTATTGCACACCAGAATAGCACTCAGCAGAACCCCAGCGACCCTCAGCAGCAAGCTCACTTGCAGCCAGGTGCAGCTCAGAATGGGCAGGTCTTTCAGCCGCTCCCATATGGCACACAGGACATGTCAGAACATGGGATTACTGCACCTGTTGCATATTACCAGCAGGTCCCTGTACAAACAGGAGGGCCAATGCCTGGAGAAAGACCCTCAGGCAGTGCCAGTAGTACACAGGCAGCTGAAGGCTTTCAGGGGATGAGTGAAAGGGGCTGGTATAGCAATGCCTACCCAGAGGGCAGCTCTCAGCAACCCAGAGGCTTCAGTGTGACGGCTCCTGGGGCGGCTGGAGAAATAAAGACAACAGGGCTTTATCCATATGAAACAGAGCAAACTCAGGAACCTCAGGAATTGGCCTCCCAGCAGCTTGCCACCACATCTCCTGGTTTCTTCAGAAGTGCCCTCCCTCCTGTTCCAACTTTACCTCCGCCTCCTCGTGGCTTTGATGCCCCTCCATCGACTAGCGGTACAATAATTCCCCAGACTCAGCAGCCCATTCCTCATGCAAAAACTGTTGTGGGGATTGAGACCCGAGTCGACAGTGTCATCAGTGGGATGGTGGTGCATGACCATCAACACAAGTCCATGTTTCATGCAGGTGATCCACTGTATGAACACAACCAACCTCACCCTTTTCACCCTGATGATTTACACCCTCACCCACAAGACTTACATTACCGGGACAACCTCAAGCAGTACCCTGACGAGTTCCACCACCGTGACTCCCCTTTTTTCCACGATGACCCTTACCACCACCCAGAGGAGCCATATTACCGGCCAGGCAACCCTAGACACAGCTACCCCAGGGGTCGAGGGCGTCTCACTCCCCCCCTCTCACCCTCAGAAGACCCTTATTACGCTCATGAATATAAGCAACACAGCCCCGTTCCTCCACACTACACTCCCAGGAGACCACCTCCTCATCATGAAATCCTTCATCTTGGTTTACGACCTCCACACCGTCCTCCCCACCCAGCACATCATCCACTCCCCAGGGGCCCCCCACGTCCCCCTTTTCCTCGGTTCCACAGCCCCGATCTAAGGTTAAGAGGCAAACATCCAGGTCCAAGAGGAGCAGGAATTGCAGGTCCCATGTTCCCTCCAAAAAGACCCTTTCTACCCCCACGATACTGACCTCAGAAGGTAGCTGTGTGCCCTCGAAGTCACCGTGGATGTCATGAAGTCAGGGACATGACTTACAGACTGTTGACTCGCTTAGTGTTGAGGTCCATGCCCTGTTATGGGAAGCCTCTGAAAATGTGACATGGAAAATGAGGATGGATAAAAGTGCAGATGCTGAGATGGGAATGAGAAGGTTATACTGAAGATGAGCTAATTCAGAGCTGCCAGAAATAAAGTGACAATTGGGGACAAACAAGGATTGTTTAGAAGGCTGAGGAGCACAAGAGACAACTTGAAGAGGGAAAAAAGAAAGTGGAGGCTCTGAGAGGGCTGCTGAACTGAAGAATGAAGACGGAAGATTAAAGAAAATAAGAGGTGGATATATATATAATTCACTCTTTGCTCCGCTATGAAGCAATTCATTAAATATGAAATTCAGTTAGATATAGGTCAATGTGTGTGCACGCGATCAAATGTATTTCACGGTCCCAGGCCGATCCTCAATCTTTTTCCTACATGAATCCGAAGAAAGTTATTTGTGCTAAGAGTAAGAAAAGAATATAGGTAGTGCAATGTTTCTGCTGTTATTTAGTTTCTCTGTGCAGTTTTGACTGCTTCTCTTCGGCATCAGTAATATCCCAGCAGCTTTTGGTAAAACATCAATTTCAAATTCACTTTGAGTGTAGAACAGAAGAGAGTGTGTTCATAGAATTTGTTCCTTTACAAAACACGTTGGAATATTTAGGGAAATTATTTTTCATTGTTCCAAATTCAGTTATTATATTTATGAAACAATGATTTCTCCATAAGTCCGTCATCTAATTTTCGCGATAGTTTTACGCCTCGTTATTTTTCAAGGAGAGCGTCACAAGTCTAATCATAAGGAGAGAGAGTTGAGTTCTGTTTTTTTCAGCCTCCACTACCGGACTGAGAAGAAGTGATTTTTGGAGAGGATGAAGATTTTCGTCTTCACTTTCGTTTTACTTGTACTGACTAATAAAAATCTCAGTTTAAAAAAATGTGTTGTTTTTTTTTTTTGTTTGTTTTGTTTTCTATGACCCCTGGACTGTTTTTACCACAGCGATAAACTACACGTCCTGATTTATACTGAGCTCATCAAAACTAGAACCTTATTCTTTCGGTCATCATACTAGACAGTAATTATTATCGATTAATGACAGTAAGTTTAATGATCGAAAAATAAATTTGTATAAAGATACAGTCAACACTAGTTTTCTACTAGTCCTAAAATGAGTTACAGTTACTCCCTAGAGGAAAAATTTCTGTTAACACACTAATGGAAATAGGGTGAAGCCCTTCAACTGAAATAGAAGCTAGTAGAACAAAATGCTTTGTTTTGTTTTGTTTTTTGTAGGGTCCTGCCGTTTCTAAGGAATAGTGAGGCAGCAGACTTAACATTCTTTAAAAAGAAAATGATTTCTGCTCAAATTACGCTTTTAAACTAATGTCACGCAAGATGCAAACCTACAATTAAATGTCCAAACATACTTAACCTGTGTGTTCATCCCTGTTGGTTAATATTTTATTCACCATTTCATAACAGCTTTAATGTGTTGTTGGGCTTTTTCAGGCCAGTTAACTGAGCTCACTTCTTCACTTACAGAAGACAGATGAGTCTTCTGTTACAGTCTTTTCATTCTTTGCTTTCCCAGCACTAGTTATTACTAGAAAACCAGCAGGAGGGTACAGGTGTCAAATCGATCTGGAAACGAATAGATTTGCACAAGTAGCCGCTGAGTTTAACTACGTCTTATATTTTTTATTGGATTGTACTTTGCTTAACTTAATCTCCGCTGATTACACAGATAACACAGGACTAAAGTTAGGCTCTTCTTTCTGAAAGTTTTTTTTTTCTTTTTTTTTCTACTTTTTAAAATTTAGAACCCAACTTTACCTACAAGCCGCTAACAAATATATCAGATCTGTGGATTTAATTAATTCCTGACCCGGGAGGAAACGTTCATGTCCATTTGGTCAAACTTAAAATCCGTCTCCACGTCAGTTTTCCGGTTTTCTGTGCTGACAAACGCATTTCCACGTTTGAGACCCCCACAGATATTCCTGCTTCCTAAAGGGAGGAGGGGAATGTGAGGGGCCACTAAGTGCTTCAATGTGAGCACAAGACTGGTTGTCTTATTACAAAAGAATTAAAGTGCAATACTTGAACTAAGTTGCGATTCTGCGGACAGAGCTAAATGAAAACTGTTTACTAACTTTTAAACTACTGGTTTAAAAAGTAACTGTTTATTGATCTTATTTTTCCTAGAATGAGTTTGTTTAAACATTTAATCTTAGTGTACTTAAACCTGTTGGTATAGAGAAGAAATAAACAATCATTTTAACTGGTACATTAAACGCAACGCATGGATGTGCGTCTTACGTGTATGTAAACGCGTTGATCTGGATGAGCCTCGGTTAGAACAGGCTTTATTAAGACTTATCAGGTCTCCACGTAGGAACATGTCTGTTGATTTTTAACCAGATCGAGACAGTTTTGTCATTGTGCGCATGCGATTTAGCAGAAACGCGATGTTAGATGAAATGAAGGTAAAGAAACAGAGGAGTGTATTTTTGCGGAGTTTCTGTAGAGTAGTAAGGGAAGCAGAGAAATAAGACGTGGACTTTTAAATAGCGCAGTGAGCTCAGGTGAGCCAGCCGTCGCCAGGTGTCAGTAGAGCTTTCCAGGAGCACTCTCACCTCTCAGTTTACTTGGCTCCTCATAGCACTAAAACATAAAAAACAAGGTTTGCTTTTTACCTTCTAAACGTTTTCATAGTTATCAGAGAGATGGTGCAGTTTATTTCACCAAAACTACTGAAATGCGTCACAATAATTCGTATTTTTCCTTTTTTAAATTCATCCTGAGTGAAAAATGATGGTTTTGAATTCTCTGCTTGCACAAATCTTCTCTCCCATAGATTTTAACCTGTCTCCTGTTTCATCCTACCCCTCCTCCCTGTTTCCATCCTCAGGGATCTGAAGCCACACTTTGATGTGTCTGATGTGATGGCAACCATTCCCATATGTTAACTGCTGGAAGTGGAGGGGGCGATGCTGTGGTGGCTCTCTTTGAAACCCGCACCCCTCTCAGTGATGGCTCTTCATGTTCTGACATGAAGGCTGTGCACTGGAGCAAAGCTGAGTAAGTTCAGTGCTTCACAAACCGAGTACCGAGTACCACCTACAGTAAATACAAACAATCCATGCAGGCAGGGAGAAACTAAGATGTTGAAACTGTTTCTGTCTTTGTGTGTCTTGAGGGGACTCAGAGGAGAGCAGGGAGGGTGGACAGAGACCCCTGTCAGTAAGTACAGCCAGGAGTATTACACACACACCACTTTCCCCACCATGTATCCACACATTTAATATGTAAAATGTCCATTAAATAAACGTGTTTTGGGGAAATAAAGTATTGTTGGAAAAAAAATGTGACAATTCTTATCTTTCATGTAATCCAATTTGTTTTTTAAGGTGATTTTCTGAAGATAGAAACAACAGGAGTTGAATCCTCACACACTAATAACCATTTCCAGCTGCTCGAGTTTAGATCAGGCTCTTTGTGCAGAACATTTCACTGTTCTAGCAAAACTTTCTTCCATTGATTTAGAGCCAGGAACATAGCAAGGTGCATTTATTATTCCTTTGTACTTTACATGAGTATTTACATTTCATAACAAATGTTTAAGTATTGTACTTTTTATTTCACTACGTGTTTAACAGCTGTGGTTACTTCACCATTTTTCAAAGACCATCTCCTTGTGGAGTCTTTAACTCAGCGCTAACATCATATTTTAATTAAAAGTGGGAAAAATGAGCAGTGCAGTAAAATGTTCCTTTAACTGAAATCAATTGTTTGGCGTATTTTTCTAAAATCATGCTTCATTTTTTTTTTTGTGACAGTTCTATAGTAGCCTACTATAAAGTATGTTTTTTAACAGAGGACTTTTATTTGTAATGGTGAATTTTTAAATACATACTTTTACTGAAGCAAAGGATCTTATCTCATTACTATTTAAGGCACAAATGAAATTTAATTCCCAGATAGTATATTTTGTCTCTAAGCATAGCAGCACCATGAATAACTGTGTATTACATGTTTGCAGGTCGTCACCAGATGTCGTTGTTGGTTACACTCTGAAATAATAGTAGTAGCCTACCATCCATTGTGAATATGACACAAATCACGTTTTCTAAACGCAGTTACGAGTATCATCCATTTACACCCGATCAAAGGCAAATGAGCCGAGTCCTCCTGCGCTATGGGCTTATACTGGGGTTTATACTGGGGTTGAAGGCAGATTGGATTTAGTGACTGATGGCAGATGGCAGTCTTAACATTGGAGACAAGCGGATGAGATATTCTGCTGTGGAAAACGAAGGCATTTCTGGTGTGGTCACAGGGGGCTCCGTGCCCAGGGGTTTGTTGTGTTTTTAAATAAACGCTATAATGTTCCTGTCATTGTTTGAGCCAAACAAGCCCAAATCGTGACTGCTTTGAAGTGTGGCCGTGTGCGCATGTCGGGTGTGTGCAGCCTGCTGTCATGTGGGCTCATTGTTTACATGCTGTTGAGATTTCGTAGAGGGCGTGTGCATGTGTTTACTGTGAATATACGGTCCCTGCATTGACGAAAACACGCATGGAAATCGTGTCTTTTCCCACACTTGTGTTAGCACTGTAGTCCTGAGACTGTTTCAGAGTTGAGACCCATTTCAGGACCATGGCGAGCTCCACGGCGAGAACAAAAGGCGGATTTGCATCGCTTGATGTTAGGGCCCGTCTGCTTTTTAAACGTCTAAATGAAAAACGAAAAATATGAGCAGCCTCCTCTTGCTCTTGTTACAGCTCCAGCTTTTATCTGGCCTTTGCTTTTCAGGAAATAGGCGTCTCTAACATTTTATTACCTAATGTCTAACATTACTTAACAGACAGCTTTTCTCTGTGTTGATGTGGGTGTACGTGGCAGTCATTTAAAACGGTGGATCCATTCTCTGTGTACTGAACTTCAACACACTGAAAGAGGAGACGTAACATATTGATCCTTAATATTTTTTTATTTTATTTATTTGGACCATGCTTTTCTGTGTGGAATTCTTCCCTGTCCTTGTGCGGTACATGCACTGGTTTTCAGACGTTGAATGATTTGTGACAGTACTGGTGTGAATTTGAGTTTTTTTGTTTTTTTTTCTAGAGAAAGTATATAGTTTGTGGACAGACTAATGTATGGCAGGATTTTAGTTTTTGATATTGGTGCATCATCCCCAGTCGGATGAGTTGAAGTGATCATTTCATTAATTTTCTTATTAAAACAAACTTTATCAACAACTATTTTGGTAACAATATGATTGATAATGAAATGTAAATTCACCAGTTGTCTGCTGTATTAAATTGAATATATTTGGGGTTTGGAAAAGTGGTTAAACAAGACACAGTATGGACATATCAGTCTGGGCTTTGGGGAAATGTAAAGGGCAATTCTGTTTTCTTTTCTGACACTTTATATATCAAACAATCGACTAATATGAAAATAAATGTTACTTGCAGACCTAAATGCCACTAACGGTTGCAGCTGGATGCAATTTGGGACAACCATGTAACCGGAGAGACAAATGGAAAACTAAAGTAATTGTCCATCCAAGAACATTTTTTTAATATGGAAACATCTGAAGTCATGGAACAATAGTCCAATGAGGAGCTTGATCACACATGGGATTTAGAAGCAGCTTTGGTGATCAGAAAGAAAATCAGTAAAGCAAAACCTAACCCTTAATGTGTTAATCTTTTCTGACGAATGATAAAAAATGCTCCAACCTGCAGGATCAAAACATGTCTGTCTTTCACACACTGGCTTTTTATTTTCATCTCCTCTTCCTCCGGCCTGCCCGGCTGTCACAGGGCTGGTAGTTTAGTGACGGTCCCTGGCGGCAGACATCACGGCTCGTACAGCCCAGGGGAGGGATGGAGCTGAGATGGACGGGGAGGGAGACACCGGCTTACGACGTCAAAGGAGTGCAGACACACACACACTCACTCATACACACACACAAACACACACACACACACACACATAGAGAGAGGAGAGGACAACCAAGCAGACTGCCAATTCCCCACGGTCTACAGAAGGAAGCCTCAACATTAATTTAACTAAATACTCCTCATTCAGTCAAAGCAGTGAGCGGTTTGTTTATTTTTCTATCTGATTTATTTGGGAACAAATTACGGCGTATTTGTCAGGAAAAGAGCAGGGGGGGGGGCAACAAGCAGATCTAGAAAATCACGCTCATGCCGAGTAAAGGACCGTCGCTGGATGTTACTTGTGCTTTTTTCAGGGGGGGTACAGGCCTAACTTGTTACAGGATTCACAGGAGCTCTCACACACAAATGAACTGAATAATTAAGATTTAACAACTACATAACAGCGAGGGGAAGAAGAAAGGCATCCATTGAATCCGCCGATTCTTTGCTACGAGCAGCACCACAGGTATGTTTTATTTTATCTCTTTGTTTTGTGTGTGTGTTTTTGGTCAAATTGTAAAATCAGGTCATTGTTGTCACCCACGTCTTGACAAAGAGAGCGCAGGTCTCCAGCTGTGTTGACAGACACGCACTGTCATGTTTCTGTGAGGGCTTGAAAATAAGCGACACTATAGCGAATCCAGTTTGTGTTTACTCTCATTTACTACGTCGAGTGTTTTTGCAATATATTTCTGTTTTATGTTGGCGTACGGAAAATATGTTGTACCTGTGACTCATGCCTATTGATTCCAAATGTTCATGTATTATCATCTCATTTTCTGAAATATCTTTTATTTGCATTTTATCGTAATAAAGGTGAAAGAGCAGCTTCAGCTGGATACAGGTCCCTCAGAAATAAAACTGTAAAACTATTTCTATAGAACATATAGAATGATTTCTGATTTCTGTGTCTGGTGGTCAACAGTGACTTCATAGTGGCTTTAGGTGACTTAATAAGCATTTTCTTTCAGTACAATATTCTTCTATATAGCAAACGTAATGTTTTTTATATGGTTTACTCTGAGTACTTACGTGTATTACTGTGATATCTGTCTTTTTATGCTTCTGTAATTTACTAGAGGATAAGAACCTCCATATTTCATGAGGATGTAGCAACTATTTTTTCACCCTCCCATTCTTGCTCCCATCTGCACCTCCATCCCCAGCCTTGCGTTTGCACCTCCTGTGCAGTGTGAATTTAAGCCTGCAGGCTCCTGTCTGCTCCTCCTGACCGCCTCCACTCTCTGTGTGTGTGTGTGTGTGTGTGTGTGTTATTATTTCTCCCCAGACTTCTCAATGAAGGAGCCTGATGCAATCAAGCTCTTCATCGGGCAGATACCCCGAAACCTGGAGGAAAAGGACCTAAAGCCCATCTTCGAGCAGTTTGGCAAGATCTATGAGTTGACAGTGATTAAGGACAAATACACAGGGATGCACAAAGGTACAGTAACTTCTGTTTGATAAGCTTTTTTTCAGGGAGCCCATTACTGGGGGAAATGTTGCTGATTTATTCTCTGTTGTGGTAGTTTAGAGATGAGAATAACAAGTGTATTAGCAGCTGCTTTGAAATGTCTAGTTTTAATGGAATATACCGTAAATATTAGTGAGGTTAAACTGTTCCTCATTTAGCTGTTGTTCTTCAGGAGCCTCTTTGAGGACCCTGGTGAGCCTAATGATCCAATATACTATTGATCTGAAGAGGAAATCTGATCCACAGTTGGTGAAAAGTTTGTTTCCTTTGCCTAACTTGGATGAGACACACTAAATGCATTGAAGTTGAACCAACATACGTCCATTTATCTCTCTGAAAAATGATTTCTTTGAAGTCAAGCAAAACCATTTTAGCAGATCATATAAAGCACAGTATTGTATTTTCACACTACCATCTGCCATGCTGTGCAAGCTGCTCATCAAGAGCCATTTGAATTTAATGTCCTGATTGAGGACGAGAGAGAGAGAGGCAGACTTTTCTACCACCAACCCTTGGATTAATGGCCAACCCACTCTTGAACATTAGTCTACTGCATGCACTCTTACTGTGGAGCCAACTAACTGTGTTACATCAGTGCAAATGTGGAACCAGTAACATTGGCACACATAAATTGGGAGTTATGTTGATGAGACCACCTGGTGCACGCTGGGAGATTAAAAATCTCACACTACCAGAAAAATCAATAATTTAAGGCTCCTGGATTTATAAAGAATATATTATATATTCATAGAATGAATTGCATTATAATACTTGTCGTGTGAAATGTTGCACAGAGCTCTCAATTTTTCAATTTTTATCATTAGCAGAAAGGTGCTGTTGTTTGATTAAAATCAGTCAATCAATCAGCCTATAATTGGCTTCATATGGTGATATCAATCAGCCTGAAATAGCAAGTGCCACATGTTACTGTACATCATGGGGCGAGCAGACTTCTCATATTTTTGGAAGAAAATTTTCAACACATTCAAAATCCTGTTTGACAGATGGACATAAGCTAGTAAACTGATCTCAGCTAAACAATGATCCCCACTGTCACTTCTAATGCAAATCTGAGCCCAGAAAACAAAGGCTTTTATAAATCCACATTAACCATCAATCATTCAGGAGACGTATAGGCCAGGTGGTATCAGTCCTCTAACATCTATAACACCTATTCTGCATACATTTACATATTCATGATTTGTGGGATCCCTAAAGGTTAATGAAGACCTTTCTATTCTATTATGTGGGACTGCATACATTTTACTTGAACAGCGTGATATTAAATACTCATTCAGCCTGCTTGTATCTGAACGGTCTCTAGGTATTATGGTTTAGTAATCCCACAGATCAGCAGTGCTACTGGGAAAACAATTTACAGACAGTTGTGCGTAGTTTTTGTATTATTCTTTGCCTCTTTCATGCAGATATGATTGTATATTAATGATGGCCAGATGAAGTGTAAGAATTTATAGAAAATAAACACATGCCGACCCCCAGTTGTTAAATTAAACCAAAGCATATATATCAAATGCACAGTAATGGGTCTGCCTACAGGCCTTCAGGGGCAAAAGGCCAATAAGGATTAACCTACAGTAGCGTAGCACTGTCAGGCATATGACTCTGACATTAAAAATACATGTAGTTTGTTGATTTTCTAATATTTATCTTCCTCCCTAGGATGTGCCTTCCTGACATACTGTGCACGTGAGTCTGCCCTGAAAGCCCAGAATGCATTGCATGAGCAGAAGACACTACCGGGGGTGAGTGTGCTGTTGTCTGTTCGAGTTCTCAGTGGTGTATGAAGAGAGCATTATAACTGGCATGCTAGGCTATCTGAACACAGACACACGTGGACACACAGAAAAATTAACCAGGTTTGACATGCAGATCCAACTTCCCCCTTTAGCTGATATGTTCCAATAAAGGTCAGAGGCTGCTCTCCCTCTAATGTTTCATATGTGATGCATCCAGACATATCCATCCAGTTAAGGCATGAATCATCTTGCTACATGTCACGGGTCGGATAAGACAGCTATGAGGCTTGCTGCTAGAGAGACTTTGCCACTTCAGATTCTCTCTGATGTTTCTCTTTGTGTCTCTGTGTCTCTCTCTCCCCCTCCTCTCCTCTTCTTCTATCCATCTCTCCCTCTGAATTCTAATCAAAGTTAAACCTAGCTTTATTAGCATAGCCAGGCAGCAGGTGTGCTGCCAAATGACATTTTCAGAGCTAAATATGACATGACAGCCGCGTCTCTATAATAACCGACTATATGAGAGACAAGGCGACAAGGCAAGGAATTACTGAGACAGAGTGTGCTCCCAGACTTGCTGCTGCTTCCTCTTTTTACTAACAAGGCTTTACCCCTGTTTCCTTTTGGTTATTTTTGTTGAAATCTACATCATTCACTTCTTTTTTTTTTCTTTTTCCTCTCCTGAATGTAAGCTCATGACCATAGTTTTTGAGGGAAGAGTGAGGAAGTAGATAAACAGTACAGGGCTGCAAATAACTATTATTTGCATTATGACAATATTAACCTTGCAATGTTTTTTGAATGGCCAATTAATTGGCAACTCTGATGGTAAAAAACAAAGAAATTATATGTATTATCATATAATACTAAGAAAGTCAGCAAATATTCACATTTTAGGAGATGGAACAACTTGTTATGGGGAATTTCTTCACTTAAAAACTATATAAATATGTTGATTAACTAAATAGTCAATAGAAAGAATGTTTATCAGTAGCTATTTTGGTGATTGATTAATGGTTTGTGTTTATTTTTAAGCAAACACACAAAATGTTCTCTGGTTTTGAGTTTTCAAAATGTGAATTTGCTGCTTTACTTCATCCAGTTTGATAGTAAATTTAATGTATTTGGGTTTATTTTTTTTTTATGAAAATGACTAGTAGCTGAAGCCCTCAAACAAAATCTAACCAGCAAATATTTGGATTTCTTTGATAAATTATATGAACATGTACTTTATTATTAAAATAGCTGCCTCTACATTTTCAGTCGGTAATTGTTTCAGGGCCTCGCTTTCAGCTGAATATTAATTTTCGGACACTGGTAGTGGTAGGCAGGGAGTAACTGTGGGACGTAGACACAGTTTGAAAAAGCAGGCTGGTATTAGGGTGGCAACAGAAGAAATCCCATTGTTAGCGTGACAGTAGCGTGACCTTCCTGACCTCTCGTTGGGGATCAGCAGGGCCCAATGCCACATGGCTAAAGCCCTCTCTCCCCTGTGTTTGTACCCGAGCGGCTCTTCTCCTCACAACCTCTTACCTCTAAGCCGTGTGGAACACGCCAAACCCTCCTGTGTTATCACAATCCTTCCCTGCCCTCCCCCCTTCCATTTCCAAAGGAGGAAAAAAAAAAAAAAAAAAAGACAAAAACCATCTTATTAGCTCCATACACGCCCACACGGACAAGAACTGCTGCCCACCACTGCTACCAGCTGTGGTGTAATTGTCATCTAATTGCACCTGCACTGTCAAAGAATAATTAACTTTGGCATCTCATGGCCGGTGCAATACAAAAGAAATAACATGAAAGCAATTATAGGACTGAGAGGAGAGAGCTCAAATGAAAGCACACCTGAACGTAGAGAAAGCTGATGGATGTCATTAACACTCAGCACTCCTTTTTTTTTTTTTTTTTTTTACATTTCTCTTCTCTGGAAAGTAAGAATCGACATCACTGAATTTTTTTTCTTCTTGCTATTTTACTGACCTTTTTATTCCTGACAACAATGAAAAAGAAGAAAGAAGGTTTGAGCAAGAAAGAAATAAGTCAGGCAGGGGTGAACAGATGGTTGTATCGGAGTGGCACCAGGCCTTGTGTTTAATTTCAGGTGAGAGAGTCCATCTGTGAGTGAGAGGGGGAAGATGAGTGTCAAAAGCACATTCAGCTGAAAGTGAGGTAAGAAAGTGAGACAGTGGTAGAGTTGGGAAAGTAAGGGGGGAAAAAAGACAGGTGGTGTAAAACAGATTCAGTGTGGAAATGTAGGATGGAAAGACAAAAAAGTCCCTCCTGAGCCGTACTCTCATTCTGTCCTGCTTGGATATCTTGTACTCTTGTCCCCTCTGTTCTTTATCGCTTTATCTCTGTACTGTCGCAGGCTGTTCTGTCCACCTTGGCTCAGAGAGAAAATAACATCCGGTTGTACCACATTAAAACAACCTGCTCTACACAGCCACCAATCCAAACATGAACTCATATTTCACCAACCTTAAATATAAATACATATACAGTATATATAAGAAAATGGTTGTCATGTTGCTGTTTGCTATAAAAGGTAAATCAAACTGCAGTGACTGGACATCATCAACAATAAATGAATCAGCACTGCAGCTTCCAGAGGTACATGTTTTCTGGCTTTCTTAGGCGTCTATGATAGTAAACAGAATATGTTTCAAATTGATGTTTCACTGGGAATTTGTAATGGCTTTTTTACACTACATTCTGAGATTCCAGAGACCACACTATAAATTGATTAATTGAAAAACAAAATAAATAGATTATGAGCTGATGATGAGAACGAGCTAACCTAGCTTAGCATATAAAGATGGAAAGGAGGGGAAACAGCTTTTTATGCTAAGCTAAGCTACGTTCATACTGTCTTTAGCTCCATATTTAGGGAATAGACTTGGGAGTGGTATCAATCTTCTCATCTAACTCTTGGCTCAAAAGCAAATTAGTGCATTTCCCAAAGTGTCAAACTTTTACTTTAATCAATAAGGAAAGAATTGTTAGTTCCCTCCCTAAAGCCTATATTTGTTTCAGTGGAGACACAATATATTTCCCCTCACGACCATTCACTTACTAGAATTAATATTTGCAACAATGCCTCACTGTTAATTTCATATTCAATAATTATTTAATAGTGTGAGTGTGCCCAACTGAGAAAGTAGCTGTGTGTGTTTGGTGTGTATCTGCGTGTGCAGCGGGGGAAGGGAGGGCAGGTGTTCGCACTAACACAGTTTAATGAAGGATGTGTGCTTTTGTGCGTCTGTATGTAACTGTCTGTTTGTGTAGGTGAGCGTTTGTTTCCGTGGAGAGTACACAGCCGAAGATATGGATGGATGGGTTGAAGTTGCTGGGTTTATTATGAGCTCCTCTCAGGTTTCGTCATTCACTATCTGCAGTATGCATGAGAGTAAAATCTGTGCTGCGAGGCCTTCTGAGTTTAAGCTGCCCATACGAAAGGAAAGAGTCTTCTTTGAGTGGAACATCTGACTAAGCCTGACATTTACTCAGCCATAAGGAGTCAGACAGTGGGGTTTTATCAATAGTCTGAAATAAATGCATATGTTAAATATAGACCAGGCTTTTTACGCAGATTATGGGATAGGAAGTTGTAGCGTAATTTGTGCCCTTGTTTGAGCAATTTTCTGCTGTAGACACATATAGGCCAAAAATGGTTGTGGGGCGATTTTAACACTCTAGCTGTTAGCATTGTAGGCTTATTCAGTCTGTGCATTCAGTCTCCTTTTTTTTTTTTATAGTAAACTGGCATTTAATATGTGACAAGGCCAAAAATATGACAAAAACACATATTAGTTGCTCATTTGGTTCATTGGAGCCCTAAAAACATCCTGTCATCATCTGCTATGTGAACATGAACATGTAACCTGCTAACATGACACTGATGATGATAGGCAGATTAAATGTGCTCATTTAATGGATCTATCTGGAGTTAAGTGTGCATTCACGTGTCGGTTCATTTACATATGCATGCATGTCAACGCTTGAAGGGGATGATGCAAGACTTGCGGGTACTGGCTGGCAACAAAAAAAGAGCCCGTTCTCTGTACGTCACTCTGGGGCGACTGTAATGATGAATGCAGATTGGATTTGCAGAGGTGGTAAATGGGTGTGAATTTGAGAGAAACTGGATAAATGGAGGGGGGGGGGGGGGGGGGGCAATAAGGAAGGATTGGGGGGGGGGAGGAGGAAATAAATTAAAGTTTGACATAATGAACAGTGGGTGGCAGTAAGGGTGGAGGGGGTTGAAGGTTCATTGAGGCAGTGTGTTTATCAGCTTAAATACAGACATCTGTTACTGGGAAATGGTGTGTTACTGGGGGTTGGTGTGTGTGTGTGTGTGTGTGTGTGTGTGTGTGTGTGTGTGTGTGTGTGCATCAAAGGTGAACGCAAGTGAAAGGGGGCTGTTGGCACAAAACTCATTAGGCTCTTTGAACTCTTGCATGCATATACACACTGCACTACGGTGGACTGTTGTGTAATATATGCCAGAATTTTAAAAAGTAAAAAAAAAAAGGAAAAGTAGGACATGGACCCTATCTGTAACACACACACACAGAAATCTGTCCGTGATTCAGTGATTCAGTTCTTTTCCTCCTCTGCTCCACTGAGTTGAGTCAAACAACACTTGACATGAATATTTAACAGTCAGAAGAGACAAAACAATTGAGAGTCAACTCAAGTGTTGTTAGAAATTTACTCTTTGTTATTCAGTTTCTCCACTTTGAAGGATTTTTTGTTGGCTGTCTGACAAAACAGCTGAATGTCAGCTTCGAGAGCTGTCAGCTTCGTCTAGATGCTGGACAGACTAGTGAACCCTGTACAACAACACTGAGGAGCAGCTTTGACACTGAAGACTAATCATTGATTAAATATTGAACTTTACAAGCAGTGTGCTGTCAGTCTCTTTGAGTTTGATTGATTTAGTGACTAGCTAAATTCAGGAGATGAGTTTCTTTCTGCTTTATGTGTCTGTTCATCCATGTGTGTTTTTGCGCGCATCTGTGTGTGCATCCACGTGTGGAAGCATTAACAGACTCTACTAGTGAACCTCTGCTTTTTTGTCCCTACCTCTGTTGCTTTGTTCCAACTCTTTGTGTGAGCTCACAGTGATCTGTGTCTGTTAATCTCCTTTTTTTTAAGGGTCTGTTTGTGTGTGTGTGTGTGTGTGTGTGAATATACTAATTTCCACCTGTGCTGCTTCTTTTCACACGGGTGAATTCACAAGTGGGTCCCAGCATAAGTGCATTTGCGTCGAGGAGGTGGATGGAGGAGCAAAGGGAGCAAAAGCGGCAGAAGAACAGAACAGGGAGGAGAGGGAGGGGAGGGGGAGGGGGAGGCGGGAGGTGGCAGGTTGATTACGGTCGCAGGTCTCGTTGCCTGGAGACGGCGGGGACAAGAGATGCCAGGTTGCTAGGCAACCTGCACGATGCAATGGCCAGCACTGTGTGATGGAGCGGAGGGGAGGCAAAGACAGAAAATTGTCTTTGTGCCCCCCCTTTTTACTACCTCCCCCTCCCCCTCCCCAAACTCTGCCTCCCTGCTGCAAATGTTCTTGAAGGAGCAGTGGAGATGGTCTCTGCTGATATATTTACCATTCACAGTGGCTGCTTTTCCAGGGGAACAAGCTAAATGGATTTAAATTTAAGAGAAAACAAGTGACAGAAATGTGTCAGCCTCACACAGCAGCTGCTTGCTATAAAGACAATATATAATATAATACAATATAACAACATTGGCTGTGTTGAGCTGAGAGCACAGAGATTATCATCTCTTCTGCGGGTCATAACATAAAGGCGAAAAGAAAAATACAATCATCAATATTCTTTGCTCACTCCGACTGTAAACGATCCTCTATCCAAAGCACATTTATGTTGCAGTAGATGAAAATGCATTTACACTGAGCCACTCCTCTGCACGTATGGACATTGATGGAATGGGAGGTCAGGCATTATGGTGAAGGGGTCGAGCTGTGATTTGATTGGATAATCTATGGATTTAATATCTCATAATCCTAGCAAAATCCCCTGCGGCATCACAGAGTGAAAAGATTAAGTATGTGTAGATGTGTGCTCATGTTGCTGTGACCGACAGGAGCAGGCGGCGTGTGGCTAGGAATAATGTATGTGTGTTTAGTCAGGGGATGATTGTATATAATGTGTGTGTTTGGAGACGGAGCTCAGGGGAAGAAAAAAAAAATCAAACAGCAAAACACAATAGTAAAATGGGCTGTTGATCAGGCAGGTTTTGTCTGTGTGTTGTCTGTGCGCAGTATGGGACTGTTTTTGTAAACAAGCCTAAGAGAGAAAGGGGAGGGGAGCAACAGGAGGCGGAGAGGAGAGAGCAAATTACTGTAAAGTGTGTGTTAGTGGTTTAGGCTTAGAGGGAGATATTTTTCTGCCTGCTTTTGCATCTGCTCTGAACGCAGCGCCAACATTCAACAGGCACGAACGCTCCTTAAATCATCCTTTTCCCCCCTTTTGTTCTGTGTCTTCCTTCCTCTCCTTGGCTCCCCCCCTTCCCGCAATCTAATCCAGCTATCTCTCGACCTAGAAGCAGCCTTTGTCCTCCTCATTTGTTTTTCAGCCGTCTCTTCCGTGTGTCATTCAGGGCATTCTTGTTTACCTGATGTGGGGTTCTCATCACCAGGGTTGTCATGACGACGGCCATGTGAGCGCGGTCTTCGTCAGAGCAGCGGGGCCGGTTGCCGTGCTGATCTGAAGGGGCACAGCCTTGATGGTCTCCACTTCTCACTGTTTTCCCTCTTGTATATTGTAATTCCAATCTCCTGAGCCATCTGCTGTGCGTCTCCTTATCAGCACTACCACGGCCTTCACTGTTTGTCTTCCTGCACTGAAATATGGGCCATGGGATTTTTTACAGGCATCATTCAAACATGTGATCAATCAAAGATGTCACATTAAACTACTGCCACAAGGCTGAGGCATCAGCTTTGCTTCCTTACCCCAGATGTGGTTTGGGAATGGGAAAAAGAATAAATGTGGCATTAAGCAAGACAGACTGAAAGAAATGTCTGAACATGATCAACAAAAACCACAGGCCCGACAGTTAACATTTTTTTTCAATTAAAACATAAAAAAACAAACTTAAAAAACATAAAGAATAGGAGAGAGTGTATTTGAAATTCTGTCTATAGTTGGCATGTACTAATATGCACAGTTAGATAAAAGTAAATAATAAATGAAAGTGAATGAAACAAGATAAAGAATGAGAATAAAACAAAGCAAAGTTTCATATTTAATACAGTTTTAATCTCATCTTTGGCAACAAAAGAGTATTGAATTTTAAGTTACACAGTAAATAGATAATATTCTGCTGTAGTACATTTTATTTTATTTTGCAAAGCTTGCTGCACTGTTCTTGTTGTGCTTGGTAAGTGCACAAATAGCATAAGAAGCGATTGCTATCATGGTAAACACTGGATAAGAGACAATGAATGTTCAGCCATTTGTTCAATATCAGTAAATAATGTTTGAGTGCTTTTGTACAACACCAACATTCAGGCCCAGTCAGGATAATACTGTCAGTGCAACCAAAAAATTTGACATCTGTTTTATCCGTGCTGCTGGTTCAGCAGGGTAGCAGCGTGGACATGACAGTATTTGTGCATGCTGGTCCTGGCGACACAACGCACCCGTAGCACAGATCAATAGTGTCTCCTGGTGACTGATCACAGCGGATCAATCAGTGACACAGGATCAGTGACTGGCTGAAATGTCACCAGCTCCATAATTAAGACCTTCATTAAGCCACAGTTAACAGAGTGTCACTCTGTTGCTCTCACCTCGACTCCTCACCAACATCACCCTCCTCCTCCTCGCCTTTCTCCCTGTCTCACACACACACACACACACACACACACACACACACACATACACATATTCCCTCCCAGTCCCAGCTTTCTCTCCTCTCCTGTTCATTCTTTCATTCAATTGCTCTTTTCACTGTTTTCATGCTCTGTACGTTTGAAAGACAAGGCACTGGGCACTGATGTGTGCACATTTCCATATAATGGTTTTGTTAGTGGGGGGGACAACTGTGGGGAAGTAAAGGGAAAAAGGCATTTCACAGCTTCTCTTTTGATCAATTATGAAAAGGTTGGTTAGTCCTTCTCAATGTCGTCTGTCCTCTACTTTTTCTTCGTCATTCTTTTATTCTTTTCTTTTAAGTTGTTCCTTACTAATCATATTGTATACTGTTGTCCTTCTCTGCCTCTCTATCAGGCTCAGAATCTCTCACTGTTCTGATGCTGCATGCTCCTGTAATCCAGATTAGCTGGCGAGTGTTCTTAATCTTATCACTTCCCCAATCCCACGTGGTTGTGTGCTTTTCCTGGGTTTGTGTGATAGGGGGAGAAGGAATGATGGACGGTGGGATTAGAGCAGATTCTGAGACACTCAGAGAGGAGGCGGGGAGAGAGAGACCGTAACACTGTAAATGTAATATCACACGTCAGCGTCAGCCGTGTTCTGCTGGAGTAGACTTGGCAAAAAAAAAGGAAAAGAGGGAAATTAGTGTGGGTAACACAGGAGGTTGGCGCACAGGCTAAATTTACAAGCATCCATACATGCAAGTACGTCACCGTCACGTCACATCCCAGCAATAATAGATGGTTTACATGATGTCTGTACATATGACTGTCATCTTTTTGACAATAGCCACATTTTTTGATTAAGTGCCAGGGTAAAATTTCAACTGCTGCCAATTATTTTAAGCATTTTGACATATGAATTCCTTTCATCTTGTTATGTGTTCCCTTGTGCTCATGTTCAGCATCCGTGTCCTATATTTAAACTGACTGTGCTGTGTGGCCTCTGTCTTTCCAGATGAACCGTCCAATCCAAGTGAAGCCGGCTGACAGCGAGAGCAGAGGAGGTAAGAGACACCTGTTCCCATCCAGACACACAGCACCTGTTCAAACAACAGCACCTTCACAGTGTACACCGTCAAAAATGGTGAAAGAATACAAGCAATTCTTAAGAATGTGCCGACAATGTCTCAATGAGGAAAACACCAAAATAAAGACAGTAAGACATTTTATTAAAAAAAAAAATGTCTAAAAAGAATCAACTGCAACAATTTGCATATAAAACATTCACAATTTTATCGTCCTTCTAGTGGATTATTGAAACCATGATTTCAAGATTTTAATATTAGATTAAATTGCCTGTTAAACTACTGTGTGCTACACAGCTGGGTTTGTAGATTTTACCACTAAAGATCAGTCACTCACCCAATCAGTTAAGTTTCACTCACTTCTCGATATGTGTGACCACAGTTATACATTTAAGGTGATTTAAATAATTATGTTTTTGTATGTTTTCACTCATTTACTAAAACTTGTATATACTATAAACTTTTTCTAACAAATACTATAGTTTTATTGGTTTCACTAAAGTATAACTGTTACTTGTATGAGAAAGTTTATATATTTGTCATAATGGAGTTGAAGGATGTTTTTCTCAGACCAAAGCTATAGCTGATATCTGAGTTGATAGCATCTAAAAAATGATCAGATGCTCATTTTTTATTTCATCTCTGGTTTCTAACTGGCCTTTTGTAAGGATGGCATTTTGACAGCAGGAAAAGTACAAGTGTATGATAAACAGCTTCAGTTTCTGGGTCCTGGTATTTTGCCTCCTGGCTCACTGTCACACTGACATGTCTTAACAGAGCCATCATTAATGTTTTCAGGAGCACACATGCTTTTCTTACTGTGACAGGTTAAAATGTGAAAATGGGCTATTGATGATCCACTTTCCCTAACATGTAATCAGTCACCTAATCAGTCCATTTTCTCCAAATGTTCTTTCTTTGAATATACATTTTCCTGTAGTTATTATCAAAGACAGGCAGTCATTTTGGCTCTTTTCCTGCAGTTCATTCACATGTAATATACATTTTTAGTGACTTGTTTGCAAAGGCCTTTCAGCCTTTGTTTGCTGGTGGAAAAGCTCAGATTTTTGAGTCTTACATGTTGGCTGTCAAACAACAGCTTTTTATATAACTTGTGATCTCACTGCTTTTCTGCAAGTTGGCACCATGTTAACACACGATACAGGCGGACGAATCGAACTACATGTTCAAATGCAATCTCATGTAACATTACATGTTCACAGTGACTGGTTCTGAATCACCGGCTGTGATGGGTGAATATTATACTATACTAAAATGAATGGGGAAAGGAATAGCAGCCTGGATGGTAGAAAATAAAACAAAGGTTGCGGTTGATAAACCTGTGATGTCTTTTGGGAAATAGCGTGCAGGAATGTAACATGTATGTGATTTGTAATGGATGGGCTAAAACATGCAGAAACACTGGCCTGATCCTTCACAGACGGGGACAGACGGAGCAGCTTCTCTGACAACACAGAGGGTGACAAACATTTGAGTCACCACCAGATGCTGTTTGTGTGTTGTGATTGTTCGCAGTACTGCTACCTGGTGGTGCTCTGAAGTATAGCAGGCTGATATCCACCCAGAGTTGTAATTGTTTGTTATAACTCTCACTCGTATTATCCACACATTATCCTGTTTCCTCCTCTCCCATCTTGGCGATCTCATTCCCCTTAGAAGACAGGAAGCTGTTTGTGGGTATGCTGGGAAAACAGCAGACAGACGCCGATGTGAGGAAGATGTTTGAGCCGTTTGGCAGCATAGAGGAGTGCACGGTGCTCCGTGGGCCTGATGGTACCAGCAAAGGTAAATGTCATGGACAAGATAAACAATAAGAAAAAAAAAAAGACTCAATAAACAGCATTATAATAGAAACAAAGTACAAAAAAGTAAAGCATAGTACTGGATAAAAATATTAAAAGTTACAACTTGCCCCCAAGTTGTGATAACACCATAAAGTGTTGTGTTTCTGTTGCATTACAGACTTACATAACAACGTGATGCCATACAGATTGAATTATTTTTTTATATATAAAAAATATATTCAACCATCCATCCACTTTCAATTTTTTTGAACAGAAACACCTGTTTTAAAAAATTGTAATAGACTGACAGAGTACTTCTCATCATCTGGTAATCTATTCCAAATTTTTGCTTGCACACATTAAAATGTGTCATATCCAAATGAGCTATACCAATGAATTTTGACTAATTATAGTATAACACTCTGGCTGGCTTGTAATCATGGCCTGGTGCCTGTGCTTTTAGGCATTTATACACATGATTTATTGCTAATACTGAACCCTGTTAGCAGAGTTTAATCATTTAACAGATATAAACAGATAAAAATAAATGGAATAATGGAATCTTTTTTAAATTACCCAGAGTGATCAGACTACCTAAAGCCCTAAGCACTAAATTCACATTTGTGCTAGTGGATAAAATCCTCAGTGTGCTCGGTAAGCTTCACCACCCTTCACAATTTCCATAACACCCGTCACTCAGGTGTTCTTTAGCTCTTTAGCTTTTAAAGTACTGCAGTATGAAATGACTGAAGTGCGGATCATTGCTGTGACATTGACTTTTACATTTATTTTTAACCAGCCCTGAGAATTTGGCCTGCGGCACATCACCATCATGTGAATGTAAATGGTTTTTGTCACTTAACAACAATGCTAATAATATTTGCCATGTAAATCAAAGTCCGGCGACAGTTCAAACATGGATGCTAGATTTTTCTGCGTTTGTTGCAGGAGGCATGACTAATGGTGCAATAGGTTTTATGGGTCATGGCTAATGATGCGTCTAGTGGGCCGTGATTGATGAAGCAATGAATGTTTTCTCGACCATGTTTAATGATGCCTTGGTAACGGATGAAGCACTAGATGTAAGACGGCTCCTAATGTGTTTTTAAGGGGAAGTACTTCCTTTATAACGTGTGTGTTTGTGTGAGGCCATGTTTAATGGTGTTGTCGTTTTATGTAGGGTGTGCATTTGTAAAGTTCCAGAGCAATGCCGAGGCCCAGGCTGCCATCAGTGCTCTGCATGGGAGTCGTACTTTACCTGTAAGTCCCCCCTACACACACACACACACACACATACACACACACATGCACACAATCACACACAGAAACCACATGGCTATTTCCAAATATACATGTGGGCTACACATAAACTCAAATAGACACACTCAGATGCTCCAAATCCAGTCATTTAGACACTCAAAATGGTGACTCAGCTAATAGTCACCACTTCTCATTTCTGTCCCCCTCCTCCACACACGCACACACGCACACACGCGCACACACACACACACACACACACAGGACCTTTTTTTTTTTTTTTTGTAAAGTGTGCTCCTTTGCTTTTTTCTGTTGTAGATGATTTGTCTTGTGGTTCGCAGCAAATTAAAAGAACAACTAACTTTATGTGAAAACATGATCCTTAACTGCTAGACCCCCAGGATGCTCATTTGTTTTTTATTACCTGCTTTAACCCTACTGAGTAGTGACATTTTTTCTGATGTCAAGGAGTAATGATTTTCTGTGTCTCCTCCTCAGGGAGCCTCATCCAGCCTGGTGGTGAAGTTTGCTGACTCAGAGAAGGAGCGAGGGCTCAGGCGGATGCAACAGGTGGCCTCTCAACTGGGAGTCATCAGTCCCATGACCCTGCACCTCGGGGCCTACAACGCTTACACACAGGCCGTGAGAAACACACACACATACAGTACACAGTACACAGTACACAGTACATATTCACTTCAATTCAATTTTATTTGTATAGCGCCAAATCACAATACAAATCATCTCAAGGCACATATGTACTGTCTTACAGTACACACACTAACAATATATCAGTCTTACTGAGAGGTCTAATGAAATACAGACTAAGTAATGTGTCTGGCCTCATGTATGGTTCATGTCCTAAACATACACGATTTGTTAACATGCATGTGACCCCACTAGACTAATGGGAGACATCTGGTCTAATTTGATCCATCTGTGTGCCTGCTGATGGTTTGGGTACTTATGTGATCGGTGCTTGGTCCACAACAAAATTGTCAAAATTAAAACAGTCTGTTGTGCAAGAAGGTTTATGAAGCCCCGAATTAGTTGACGTTTTCCTTAAGTAGAAGTAAAAGTGCTGAAGTAAAAGCCGATGTTCTAAAAAGTTAGAAATCTTACTCGATTTGATGAATTCCATGTGATTAGAACAGAAGAGTTTTAATGTGAGAGTAGATTATTTTAACGGGAAAAATGACAATTTACAGTGTAGTCACATTTCTGCTCTTGTCTTTGCTAACTGACTGTTCAGTGTAAATGGTTTTCGATTTGGCTCATTTGCGGTCGTTTAATTTGTGAAGCTTAAGGAGGCTTGACAGCATTTGTACTCTGCACTGAATACTTTCACAAAGATCCGTACATCATTAAGACCTGAGCTAAAACAGAGCCTTCTTGCTGCGAGGCAACACTGGTGACCACTTAACCACTGTGATTCCCTTAAGTAAAACTGTTTACCAGAAATTACTAAAGGAGAAGTGCAGATATTTTTGGCAGATACATAAAAGCAGTGGTAGAAGTAAAAGTAATCAGGTTGGAGGACAATGTGATTTGAAGACAGATTATTTCCCTGCTTTGACCATAATGACTGATTATGAAGCGTCTGCACTGGTGTGCAAAAACAGAGCAGGTCACCAGGGAGCAGTGCTCTGTTTTGCAGCATGATAGAGATGTAGCTTTCAAATGAATTGACTCCTGACTGAGGCTTATACTGGAGCAATCACAATTTCATCAAATGTTTGATTTGTGTGACTGGATCACATTGTTTTGAGATAGTTATGAATGTAGATTGTAATCATTGGCTAAAGTTCTCTGGCTACTTTACAAACCCAAGATTAGAGTCAAGGAACACGCACTGACACACAGTACACCCTGCAGTCTAAACACAGTCCATCC
Source organism: Mastacembelus armatus (assembly GCF_900324485.2). Taxonomy (NCBI): domain Eukaryota; kingdom Metazoa; phylum Chordata; class Actinopteri; order Synbranchiformes; family Mastacembelidae; genus Mastacembelus; species Mastacembelus armatus. Next base: position 15,040,724 of record NC_046643.1, read on the forward strand.
TCTAAACACTGACTCTCATGACTCTCTCTCTCCCTTCTCTCAATCAAAACCTCTCTCTGCCCTCCAGCTGATGCAGCAGCAGGCCCTGGTAGCACAGTCAGCCTACCTTTCTCCTGTTGCTACGGTGGCGGCAGTTCAGATGCAGCAGCTCGCCGCCCTCAACCCCAGCAGCATCATTGCCACGCCGATCGCATCCATCACCCCCTCCTCAGGTAATGAGAAGCAGGGATGTCTGGCCCCGGCTGGCCTTGATTAGATTTCTGCTTGAAATATGAGAAGAGATACAGAAGGAGAGATTGACCTAAGAGGACAAAATAATAAACATTCATTTTGTCATTTCTTTTTTCAGACTGTCATATTAGCTATTACTTCTATGGTATAAAAACCAGCAAGCTTGTAATTGAGTTAGACTCCACTATACCCTAAGTACATGGATAATTTACATTATAGCTCAGCTCATTCTGTACATTTGAAGCTGATGCCAGGATTGATATTTGAAAGTTTTAAAAATTGCTAACAAATGTGACTTATATTCTTTACAAAAACACAACAAATACCATTCTGATAAGGATGCTTTAATGTTGTTTTTTAAGAAGTAGAACAAATATATATACTAAGATATTTTACAGTGTAAAATATATCTGTCAGAGCTCCCTGGTGGAAGAACTATGTCTTTAAATTACTTGAAACATCTGCAGTATCTGCAATACATTCATATCCGCCTGGTGATTTAGGCTTTTTTCCTAACAGTCCATGTTAGAAGTGCAACAAAACTATTTTCATTTACTTAATGATGAAATTGAAAATTGATATTTTTATGTGATTGATAAAAAACAAATATTGTTTCAGTAGATGTACTTTTCTGTAGCTTGTTTTGTTGCAGCTGAAGTATTTATACTGTATATAAACTATAAATTAAAAAGAAGAAAATGTCTGCAGGTACCAGCAGTCCACCCTCCATCGCAGCCACACCTGTTCCTGCTCTGCCTCCACCAATCGCAGTAAACAGCTACGCCTCTGTGCCAGCTCCGCCCAATGGGCAATCAGCAACTGAAACCCTGTACACCAATGGGGTTCATGCCTATCAAGGTACAGCCATCACAGCCTCAGCAAAATCAATTCCTGCTTCGATGTGCAAACAGTGAGGTCTAATTAAGTAAAAATAAAGTGCTATATGTTATTTGGAGCATGTTGATATGCCCCACTTTTCTGTTGTTGTGTATAGCAGTTGGTGATGGTGTGTTTATTATGTCACAGCTCAGAGTCCTGTCCTGGATCCCCTGCAGCAAGCTTATACAGGCATGCAGCACTATACAGGTGAGCCCCAGCCTCAGTATTGACTTTGTTAGATGTGCACAACATAAAGCCATAAAGTGTATTAGAAATGACATTTATTTTTTTAGAAATGCATTTTCTTGTTTTGCTGCTGCTGCTGCTGATAATAATAAGCTGTTCTACCTGAGGTATCAGTGTTTGTAGGAAAAAATGTACAAATTTCCGATAAACGAATAAGCTCTGAAATGTTTTTTTATGCTGAACATTTTTTTGTTCCTAGAAAAAAACATTTTACTCTGTGTAATCAGAATGTAAAATAGTTTTATATAACATAATGGAATGCAGCTACATTAGCTTTGCACTTCCCTCTACCCAACACTGCATGTGTAAAATAGATATTTACATCTAAAGTTAAAACATGCACATATATTAGAAAATGTAAATAACTTGCAGCTCTGTAGACTGAGTCATGCAACTCAAGCTTTATGCAAAACATCCATCCAGTGTTAGCAAATCTGTTGGTCGGAATGCAGCTCTCTCACATGTTATTTTGAGGAAAAAGCTATAAGTTTGTAATGCTCTTCCTGCCTCACCTGTATCTCCTGTCTGTCAGCCACCTACCCTGCTGCCTATGGTTTGGTGGGACAGCCATTCCCCCACCAGCCCACACTGGTGGCTCAGCAGCCGCAGCAGCCGCAGCAGCTGCAGCAACGAGAAGGTAAAATCAAAGAGCTGTGCACACACGTGGATAATCATATCTCAGATAAACATTCCAGTGGCTTTGCATGTTCTAACCCTTTTACCACAAATCACACATTACGTCACAGTTATACACTTTGCAAATAATTCTGCTGTGTTTTTTCTATGATTGTAGGTGACAATCACTTATGTAAGAATGTAAATGGGTTAGCAGATTTTTAAAATTAATCTTGTCCAAACTAGGGCTGCTGATACCATTACCATCATCAAATATTCTGTCCATATTCTTAGATTATTTGATTAATCATTTAGCATAAAACGATTGCATAAATGAATGCAAAACTTTAAATTATGAAATCATCTACAAAGGTGACAAAATCCAACTATCAGCACATCTAAAACTCACTAATTTATGCTGATAGGCAGGTTTTGTTACCTTTGGGTAGAGCTACACTTGCAGTTTTCACTTTTTTCTGGGTGATGTGATAAGTTAAGTCAACTCACTGCTTAGTGTTTCAAATGTCGTGTACCGACGTGAGACAGGCATTAATATTTTAATCTAACCTTTGGCAAATAAGCTCAGTTTACCAAAATATCAAACTACGCCTTGGCATTTCACCTTCTGTTCTAATTTTTCCCCTGCTCTGTTCTACTATTTTGCTCCTTTATTGAGTTTTTTAATTAATTTCCCATTTTTTAGTTGTCTAACCTGTCATGTAAACCATCCCTGAGTTTAAAGAAAAGAGCTTTATAATTGAAATGTATTGCTGTTCATCTGAAATTGAATGTTTCCTAAACCTAGTCTGTCTCGTCTCGGCGTCTCTCCTGTGTTTGTGTGCAGGTCCAGAGGGCTGTAACATCTTCATCTACCACCTGCCGCAGGAGTTCACTGACTCTGAGATACTGCAGATGTTCCTGCCCTTTGGGAATGTCATCTCTGCAAAGGTCTTTGTTGATCGTGCCACCAACCAGAGCAAATGCTTCGGTGAGTCACAGTGATGGCAAAAGAAATGGTAATGTCTGTGTCTCGTGTGAGTAAAAATGCTGCTGTTGCCATGTCATGAATAAATATGTTCGATTATTTCACCCCATCATGTCCTCCTCAGGTTTTGTGAGTTTTGACAACCCTTCCAGCGCCCAGACTGCCATCCAGGCCATGAATGGCTTTCAAATCGGCATGAAGAGACTGAAGGTCCAGCTGAAGAGGCCCAAGGATGCCAACAGGCCTTACTGAAGGAGGTGAGTTACTGTAAATCGACATATTTGAGAAGATGGGGAGGGCTCAGGGAGGGATTGATAGACAGCTGTAAATGTTGTCATGAAGTTAAAGAGACAGAGTGGATGTAATTGGGGGCTCAGTACTTAAATGGCTGGCTTTCATGTGGAACTGAAGAAGTCAGTATCCCTACAGTAGATTAACTTTAATGAGGTGGCAGTACTCTAAAGATACCATCAATGTGAAATACATTACAAAGGTCAGCGGATGTCTATGCTGTGTAAAAGTGACTCCGTTTTTGTTCAGGATGAAGGGAGTTTTACTGAGAAGTATATTTTTGCTCTCATGTTCTGTCTAACCAGTGTTCTGTCGCAGGGCTGAATCCCAACTACTGTTCATCATTAATTTTTTGTTTTACTTTTCATTCATTGTTTTTGTGCTGTGCCACATGCCATTTTTCCTGAAAAAAACAAAACATCACACCACTCTCAAGACTGTCCCGTCCATACATATATCTTGGAGATGTGCGTCGCTATGGCTACGGTTGCCTAGCAACCGCTAAAACCTCCCCCCTTCCTTCTCACCGCGTTGTAAGTTAATTGGCCTTTGTTGGTTGCTGTGGCGATATTGCCTGTGATGGTTGCCATTAGCATTTTTTATTTTTGGGCCGTTGCCTTGATTCACCATGCTCAACTGCATGGCGGGTTACTGTGGCGACCATGAACTGTGTTTGGTGCGTTGTGAGTTTCCTCTTATTATTTTGTCCTGGTTTTAATCCTTGCAAACACTGATCAATAACTGTCACTTTACCTCAGCGTCTGTAAGTAACTGATTATCATGACATGCTGTTTTTTTTTTTTCCTCTAAAAAGCTTCAGAGCTAAGAGCTAAATTATCCTGTTGTGCATCAAATATGGATATATTAGAATTTATTTTCTTTTGAAACTTTTTTGGTTTTGATTAGTTTCCTTTTTGTTGTCTGTCATGATTATCATTCTTACATATCCCCTCTGTTTAGTTGGTTGGTGTGGTAGTTTTCGGTGAGTGCAGGGTTTTTGTTTGGTTGTGACTCAATTCCAAGTGACTTTGTGCCTGAACTTTGTTTGGTTTTTGTGATATTGAACATGTACCGACTGTGCCCCTGTGCTGTATATGGTTGACAGCATAGTGTTTGTGTATGACTGCGTCTGAGTGTGAGACTAAAAGGTGTGTGCATTTGTATTTATGCTTTATGTTTTGTATTAAGTATATCTGAAAAAGTTATTTGTGTGTGCGAGTGTTTGTGTGTGTGAGAGAGAGAGAGAGAGAGAGTGTGTGTGTGTGTGTGTGTGTTCTATCAACTGAGACACTAATCTTACTAGAAGGTTCTGGGTAAGGCTGTTTCGTTCCTGTGACACGTGCTGCTGGCTGAGGAACTGCATTCCTCTGTAGGAATTCTGGGACACAGGAAATAATAACCAAAACCGTAATATATCATATCATTTTCAACTTCACATTGAAAACAGCAAGAAAATTCATAATATTCCTTATGAACAGTGTATCTGCAGGTCATTAACAAGTCAATAAAAGTTTCCTTAATAATGATCTCCTTTAAAAAGGAAAAAGAAATTGAGTCGCTTCTAATATAAATAAAAATATAAGGATGTTTCATCCCGATATATTTGATCTTTGGTATCTCAAATTAAAACTGGAATTTATAGAAAATAATGTGAGTTTGACTGAAAGCTAAGAGCAATAACTGCTTGTTTTTATACTTATAAGGGAAAGAGGACACATAATTACTACTCTCATACACTATAAGTAATAAGACTGATATTAAAAAGACTAAATTTTGTTGAACAGATGTTTCTGGTGCCTGCAGATGCCCTGTTGGCGGCATCCTGCATCACCAATCAAATATGTGGTGCAGGATATAAACCTTCCTGATAATTTGCAGTTTGAGTCAGTGTCATGGTTCTGAATATTATTTGAATAAATGTAAACTAAACTATTTTTTTTTATTGCACACCAGAATTCCTACTGTGCATGTTCTGAGTTAATTTGCCTGCCAAAAGAGATGACAAACTATTTTCTTAGAACGTGCACATACTTGCAGCAGTATGACTGTCACTATTTGAGTTGCATGAACACTAGTTGATTACTGAGACTCCTCTTGAAGCATCAAGCGTGTATCAGTGTGTATCACAGACACCCCTCTACTTCCAAAGTGTTAAAGTTGTGTGTTTCATTTCTGTGGTTTGGCTTAAAAGGCTCTGTGTTCTTTTTTTGTCCCCTCTCTCCTCTTTTTCTTTACTTCTAGGAAAACTTAAAGAGTTCAATCAAGGAAACCACTTGGGATGTCCCAGCCTTTTTTGGTTGTTTGACCAACCGTATAGCACAGGAGCAACACTTCACAAACAGCAGTATCACGTGTATGCGCTTACAAAAAAAAACAAAAAAACAACAACAACAGCAGTAATATCAGCAACAAATACAGCTACAGAATCCGCATCTGCAGTATCCGAAGTGCTCTGGCGTTCCTTCTGTATCATTCCACAGCTGGATTAATTTATATTATGTACATACTCTATTGTCGGCAACAAGATGTACATGTTAAGAAAAAGCATATCACTGATGTTATTCTACTGAACAGGGTTTTAACTGTATAGTGTGATTTGTGGTCTATGGCGTTAACAGAAGGCCAGTCTACACAGTTGGAGGCAAAAGAAAATACTATTCTGTATGATTACCATTGGTAATATTGTTATGTAGAGTTAGTTTTATTATTTATACGTAAATTAAAAACATGGGGTAATTAAACTGGAAGAGAAATGGATTTCCTCTCATTGTACATACTTTAGTTTAAAAATAGGGGTAAAAGGACTTTAAAACTTCACGAGTTAAGATTCTCTGCTGCCGCTACTTTTCAAATTAACAAAACGAAAGGAAGGGCTGGGAATTTTTCTATCTTGATTTTTTACGTTTACTTTATTTGGTAATCAATTTGATCTTGGGGGATGTGAGTTTTTTTTTTTTTTTTTTTTTTTAATTTAAGAAGAAAAAAGGAGGATTCCCGCAGTCTTCAAGACAATGAACACACTTATTATAGAGTTTTTAATTACATAAATGTACCTATGGAAGTTAAAAAAAACATAATGTTTCTTTATTTATTCTCTACAATTGCTGTTTTAAAACATATGTCTTTAAAAGAAAATAAAGTACAATTTAGAAAAAAAAAATCACTCTGTTTTATATCATGTTATTTAAGTAATAATTCAAATATTTTTTTTTACTGTGACAAATCAAATGGAAGTCAGAAATGCCTTTATGTTGTTTCATTTGTTTAAACAGAAAACAGAGTAGACAAAGGTTGTGTCAGTGTTTGGGTGTTTGATCATAAATGAGCCATCCAGGGGAATTTGCTGCTCTCTGTAGGCCTGAAGAAGTACTGAAGAAAGTCCAAAACATCTGGGCTCAAGTGTTGGTTGCATCTGAACTCACTGACCAAACTGATGAAAGTGTACATGAAGGAGAACATACAGACATTTATATATATATATATATATTTTTTTTTAAATAAGCGCTACAATAACAAGCCTATAAATAATATTCAATATAACTGCATATATTATGTTAAGTTAGTCATAATTCCACATCAGAAAGCTTCCACCATGATTCATTGATGACTCTGCATATATATTCTAGCCCAGATACGAAGTAGATGGAAAAGGCTGCGATGTGTAACCACAGCTGGGGTTTGCAATGTCTACCAAAGCCTTTTGGGTTTGGTCTGATGAGTCCAAACAGGCCTCAGCCTGGTATGGCATGCCTGTGTGTATGAGGGCCGATTGCTGCCACATAAACATAGCAGGGAAAGTTACTATTCTTTACACTCAGAGTTCAGAGTGTAGCTACTGTGAGCACTTTGTATTAACCAATGCATATACACCTGCTTATTCCTGAGATTAATATCAGAAAAGTAAAATAAATTAAAATATTGCATCAACTCAACTTTAAAAACAAGCAGAAGGAGATCCTAGACTTAGGATCAGGATAAAGAACAATCAGAAAAAGACAATGAATATCCCTTAACAACCAAACAGCTCCAGAGGAAAGTGACAACTCTTTAGAGATACTGGATGGACATAAGGTTCAAGAAGCTCAAGTTCTGAGAAGCTGTCCATATGGTTTAAATGGTAGGTTCATAATTTTACTGTGTTGAAACAACAGTTTAGAAACTACAGTGCTACTGGTTTTGCTTTCTCTAATAATTCCTGCTGATCATGCTGGATATTATAAAATTATAAAATTACCTCCTAATGTGTTTTCAGTGAGATTTTGTCCTTACTTCTGTGCAACAGTTTATGCAAAGCATAAGCCATCTGAGGTAGTCAAATTTAGTACATATGTGGAAGATGTCCTAGATAAAGCAGCCCAAAACGATCTCATTATGTTTCTATACAGTGTTACAGTGTTTTCCTGTTGAACTGTAGTGGAGCACAACAAAATGAGGGAATTGTGTACTTTGTACTTTGTACTGTTTCCACTGACAGTGCATTAGGAAATGGTCTTTCTTAATGGCTGGTATCAACAGGAGGAAGGATTACAGCAAGCAAAGAGTTTTGCAGTGATCAAATGTTTTAAGCCTTTAAATTTGTGAATCTGTGATTTAAAGCAACTGACCAACAGTTAGAATCCATTCATCATCTATACCTGCTTATTCCTAACCAGGGTCATGGGGATCTGCTGGAGCCTATCCCAGCTACCTTTGGGTGAAAGGCAGGGGTGCACCCTGGACAGGTCACCAGTCTATCGCAGGGCAACAATACCATCCTTAAATCAATTCTCTGAGAATGAAACCTTGTTATTGTGAATAATATTTCAATATATTTCCAAAATAAATATGTGTATGTGAAGGAGAATATTTTAGAAGCTACTAGACTAAGATTTGCCTCTGAGAGTTGAACAATTTGAATTTGAAATATAATTGCAGATGAAGAGGAACTTCAGGACACCTCTTGTAGAGAAGATATAGGAGGGAAAAACATTCCCACTGTAGAACCTGAATACTATATTCAATGTGTGCCAATGGACCCCTATACATATTACACATTGAACCTTCAATGCACCTTCTTCCCCAAGAGATGTTGCCTCCAAACAAAATTAAATTCTGATTGATTCATTTCCTAAGTGCGGATAATGAAGGCCTCCTCTGTGGCACTATCCAGCCCTCATACTCCGCGGAGGCTCACGTCACTTTAAATAGCCTGATCCCCGCCCCCGCTCCTCTTTTAACACACCATCACAGATTCAACTACATCCAACCACGTAAGCTGCCCGGTTTGCTGACAGGCAACAAGCCGAGGCCCATTCAGTCTACACTGATCAGACAGGAAAGTCACAACTGCCGCACATCATTGAGTTCCCGCTTCGGTTGTCTGTGAGAAGGTGCGACACATTTTTCTCTCCCTCCCGATGAGGTTTAGTGGAAAGAAACAGCTCTTTGAACAAGCCGGAGTGAGTTTAATGGCGAGGACTACGTGAAAATCCCGTGAGCCACGACAGGAAGAGAGGACGAGCGGCAGCCACGCATCAGAAGAGCGCACTACCTGCGTCCCACGGGGGAGAAAGGTGAGTTACTGCACCGTTACGCGATGCACGGCGACCCAAGTCCTAGAGCTGTCCTCGGGCGCACACATCGGCCTGCTATTTTTAGACAGAAACGGGAGAGTCATCACCACTGCGGGATTTATGTGTAGTTTTACCCGGAGGGGACACTCATCAAACTTTGGTGACACCCTCTAACCGAAGCCGACCCAGATTTAGACGCGTAGACGTTTAGCAGGCTAACAGGCCTTTGCGTCACGGTGTCGGATGTGTTTGTTTAGGAACACCGCGATAAGAGAAGGTCATTAAAGCTTTCAGGTCTAACCAGTAATGACAAAAAGCCTTGGAGGTAATAAACACGTGGCTTTTCAAAAGATAAACTGACTTTTTTTTTTTAATCGATGATATAATGGCAAAAAAAAAAAAAAAAGTTTCATCGCGTAACGTAAACCGCAGATGTCGCAAAGCAAAGTTTGGTTGTCTTTTTAAGTTGGGCGGTTCAAAGGGGAAAGTGTCGTGTGTCCGTGTGTAGGAATCGTACGGTCAGATTTAGTTTGGTGTTGAGGAAACTCGTTCAAACCTCCATCTCGCAGAGGCAGTCAGGCTGTTCCGCTATGTCCGGGAGACTCCCCTCTTGCGCCATGCATGTGTGCGCACCAAGCCACTCCCTGCACGAGTTTACGCAAACAGCGCAGACAGATGTGACTGACACAAAGTGCAAAAAAACTGTCACTGATGAAGGCAGCCGCATGATGGTGACACTCTTGACTGTTATTTTCTGTGTTAGACACGAGTGGTTCTTCTCAGTCCTGTGGTCAAGTCAAGTTGATCTTATTTACCTGAACATCACACATTTGCCTCCAACCTGTACCACGTAAAACCTTCACCACCTCAAGGTTCTGGTTAAGAAAGACCCAATTATTTGTGTCCTTGGAGTCTTAACAAGTATAAATTAATTTCTTTCTAAAAATCATTTTCAAAGCTGCTTTTTAAGAAAATGAATGGATCAATTGGATGATGTTCTTTTCTGTTTTTAAACCTGCATTCTTCCTTCCAGCCTTTTTCTTTCACGCCACCTCATTTCTTGGTATAGTGTGAAAGTACTGTGTGCACAAAAACTACAAAAATTGAGACTCACTATCAAAAATCATGTGCAGTACCACCAGGTTCAAAAGTGACTCTGGGGCAGATGGGAACTAATGAAAGATGCTCTTGGGGTGTATTATGGGAAGTGTAGTATCTGGAGCATTTGTTGAGTGATCTGTGTTAGACTCAAAGCCTGGGTAGCTCACAGACTTTGACCCTTTACTTTTTGTGAGTCCTCCAATTTACTGGAAGAGCAGTGCTAAATTGTTGTATTATCCCTTTAACTGGGTGAAAAAGGTGGTAAAAACAGCAAAGTATGGATAATGTACAAGCAGAGCACACAGAGACAAGCAATGATATTATTAGAATAATCTTTAAACTTTGAAGTGGGAGAAGGACAGACTGCATATCTGTCTGTCTCGTACAGTAGCTAATGGTGCTGAGTTTCGTGGAGTAAAATGTCTATCCATCCATCATCTATACCCGCTTCTTCCTTAACCAGGGTCACGGGGATCTGCTGGAGCCTATCCCAGCTCTCTTTCGGGTGAAAGGCAGGGGTACACCCTGGACAGGTGGAGTAAAAAAAAAGACACACCACTCCTGTTCACGGTAACTAAATCACAGGTATCAAAGTGGAACGTTTGAGTTTCCACAAGCTGTCCTGGTGTTGGAAATGTGGAACCACTGGCTGACTGGGAAGCACTGAAACTGGATTAAAGGATATTGTAATGTCAGAGGTGATGGTAGTCAGTATGTGACCAGCTAATGCAATTAACTGCTAGCACACAACGTCTTTATTAGTACAGACACTAATTGTTAGAGAGCCACTAAAGTTCTGAACCTACTGGTTTTACTTGTTATTTCATACCGGATAATTAGTCACACACACACACACACACACACACACACACACACACACACACACAGAGGTCAACACAGATCAACAAGTTTACTTTACCTGGGAGCAGTTCAAATACTCTGGTGCCTGATCTGAGGAACTAATGCAGCAGCAGCAGCAGACACCTCGGTGTTCACTTATCCTGCCGTTCAGTTCTTTCTGCTGCAAACACATCAATGCTGCTGTCCTTTCCTGCCATTCATAAGCACATATAAACAAACACTTGGCGTTTCAGTGCACGTGACCTGTGCATGTGATTTGTTGCTTGTCATGTTGGCCGGTTGAGAAGTCAGTTCTTAAGTTGCTGCCCCGTGCAACAACAGGAAGCTGTTTTGCTTTGATTAACTACAAGCAGAACCGGTGTTTACGTTTCTGAAGTGGGACTGAGACACACCTCTGAGGGCCTCCAGGTCAGTTTCTAGAGCCAGTCTGTCAGAGGCAAATATCTTCTCTGTGTTCACACAAATCAAACAATTCCCTCAAGGAATGAATAGAGGCCTGCACCCATTGACGTGTTATAACACAATCCACAGAAAGCCTGTTCTTCCTCTGTGTGAAGCATTTAAAAGACTTGACATGATCTGTAGTCCACTCAGCATACTCTTGGACACTGCCAGAAAGTGAGACGTGCTTGGTTTTAGTTTTATGGCGAGGTAAAATCTTTTTATGATCGATTTCTGACTGTAGGCAGATTAACTAATTCACTTTAAAAAGATAGACTTTGGTATTTCACCATTGTTGTTTGAAGGGTTTATTGTGTTATTTAAACTGTACAGATTTATCTTAAAAACGTAAAACCTCAAACAAAAAGCAGACTGTGTGTTTATATCGAATATTCATAAAAAGCTTGTAATGGGTTAAAGTACAGCCCTGGGTGTGTGTGTGTCCCTCTTAAATGATCTGCCTCAGGAAGACGCTCATAATTTGACTCTGAGCTTTGACTGCAGCAGTAACATGATAAACAGAGACTCGGAACCTGAGCTGACACTGTATTGACGTTCACAGCGGACTAAGTATACCACAGAGGAGTTGCAAATAATTACAGCAACAGGGTTTGTTTGACGGCACATTCAGCTTCTGTTTCTGCACCCGAATAACGAGGCTGCAGGACTGTATCGGGTATCTCATCTCACACATTAACTATTTCATTCCCACTCCTTATTTATGTGTGGCCATAAGTTACTAACTCGTTGCAACACATTATTAAGTGTTGCCGGCTGATGCTATCTTGTTCCTAGACACTAAGTATGGTGTTGACATGCTTTATTAACATTCATCTATGAGATACCATCTTGTGCTCATATATAAACTGCCCTATTAACCCGTGGCCTTAAGTCACTAGTTAATTCTCATGTTATTAATGTGTGGCCTTGAGTTACTATCTTGTTCCCCGTGCGTTAATACGTGGCTACGAGATACCATCTCTTGGCCCCACGTTTTCTTTTTTATCCACTGTCAGTAAATGTGTCATCCTTTTGCAGAATTGGTTAATGTTTTTCAAGGAATGGAAATTACTGCCAAGCCAAATCTCCATGTAGTGCTCCAGTTTTCTGATTGCACTTTGTGCAGCATAACAAAACCTTGCCTTTTATTATTATTCCCCTTTATCTGGAGCAGGAAATGCCCAGATATGGTGCCTGTTGCCTGATGCCAGCTGAGATTACTCACCTCCAATCCATACTCGCTCCTCGCGGCCCTCTCTTTTATTCTCCTTCCTCTCAAGATGTTGTCGGGGCTTAGTGAGTTGCTATATATACTGGATCTAATGGAAATAAAGATAACACAGCAGACAATACGGTACCTCCTTAAACTATCAGTTTTCTTCCACAAGTTCCAAAAACCCCACAAATGCTTTTCTCTCTGTTTGGTCTTTAGGATGTTGTCTCAGCTGAGAGATATGATATGGTCCGACTGGATTTGGTTTCCTGAAGGCCACGGCTGGGCTGATCTGAAGAACCACGGTGGCCATGTTTTTCCTCAAACACAGGACCTCTGGGCTACTATCCCTATCGCTTTCTGCTTCCTGATCATCAGACAGATATTCGAAAGGTGTGTCCTCTGCTTGTTTGTCTTCAAATTTGTCTGCCTGATTTGCATGTTTTTCTGGCAAATAGTATAAACATGTGTAAGGTGTGTTTCTCACTCTCTTTTCAGGAAGGTAGCGATTCCTCTGGCCTCACTGCTGGGAGTCAGTGACAAGCAGCGTGTTTGTGCTCCTCCAAATCCTACCCTGGAGTCCTATTTCTGCAGCACGTCAAAGCATCCCACACAGGTAATCATCCTGCATGCTTGCTACATATATAGCATGTTTCATTTGGCAACAAAACAACTTGAGCCTCATTATAAAAGTCAGAGATTCTGTTGTATTTAAGTGTCGATAGACAGGAATAACAGCATGGTAGAAATTTAACGTGTCTTCATGTAAACGCCTGCCAAATGTTCTGGACAGCACTGACTCAACTTTCCCTGCTTTTGTGGTCAGAGCTCCATAGATAGTTTAAGTAAACAGACAGGCTGCTCAGTGCGACAGGTCCAAAGGTGGTTCAGGCGACGGAGAAACCAGGACCGGCCCAGTAAGCTCAAGAAATTTCAGGAAGCGAGGTATGCACTCCAATCCACTTCCTGTCTTTCATGCTGAACCTATCGCTACATTGCTTTTTATAGCTTGAAAGCTAAACATGTTGCACTCCATTAAACAGCGGTTTGTACAGCATCCTGTTGTACATCTTTAAATGATTGCGCTCACCATTAACTGTGTTATGCACCACCATGTTGTGTATAGCTGGTGGTTTGTTGAGTGTAGGTGGTGGTTTTCTTAAGGAGATGTCTGAGATCACTTTGTTCTTTTACAGTTGGAGATTTACCTTTTACCTTCTTGCTTTTTTTGCTGGCCTGGCAGTCCTTGTTGACGTGAGTACTTTGTCAGATTCTGGTCTATTTGTTCCTAAAAAAATAAATAAATAAATGCACATCTACAAAATGATACACTTGCCTGGCAATAGTGCAGAAATTAGGAAAATCACAGTGGACGTGCTGTAAGATGCCACACACCAACATTGTTTTCCTGTGTGTTCTTTGTACATGGAAGTGTTTGTGCTGCTGTGTTGGACACTCGAGCTATGATTAATATTGAATAACTGTTTGTCTTTAGAAGCCATGGTTCTATGATATGAAGCAGATGTGGGATGACTTCCCAAAAATGGTATGTCAGTACTATAATGTCAAACATATTTGAATGTTGGCATATTTCTTTTCATTGATACAAGTTTGTTGACCACAAAATGTGCAAATGTTCCTTTTCGTTTACCAATTGATTGAACTAATGGCTAAAATTATTAGCAACATGCTGCTTCAACTTCTTTCTGTCCTCTCAGCCACTGCTGACTTCACAGTACTGGTACTACATGATCGAACTAGGCTTCTATATCTCGCTGCTGTTTAGCATAGCATCGGATGTCAAACGTAAGGTGAGTGATACGACTATGCTTCCTCAACTCTCAGCTCTCTATTCCAATAAAACCTTCCATCGTGTGAGATCACTTGCTGAGTGCATAAAATAATAAGAATGATCTGTTGTGTTGTTGTATTTTGAGGTTTCAGTATTGATTTCTTCATGAACACGTCCTGATGTTGTGCATTATATTGAGTGGAGCTGTCAGCGTTGAAAACACCATTAAAAATAATGTTCAGTTCCTCTTAAACCTTTCACGTTGTCAGTTGGGTACACTCATAGTGAGCAGGCAACAAACTAAAGTGTCTCTCGGGTCAAGGATGTTGTGTCTCGAGTTAATGTGTGACCTGGAGCCCTGTGGGAAATCACACTGTGGAGAGACAGATTGACCATTCTTTCCATAGGTCTAAACATTGTGGTGGTAGACCTTTAAGCCTTGTCAGCAAATTGGCCAGGCCTCAGTGCCAGGGTTTGTTTTGTAACTACACTTGGGAAATACAAGGAACTAATCTTTTAAACCTAAACAACAGATTTCTGCATTTTTCCTGAGAGCCACTATGTTGAAATCTGCCTTTAATTTGAGTTTGAGGATTTGTTTTGTAACTTTTTAAGTTCCTTTTTTTGCTTCTATGTGTGGATTTGCTTTCTTTTTATAACTGGGACACCATATAATCTGCCATCTGGCGAGTTAATTATTTGCAAAACCAGTGTCAATCGGACACACACTGTCGATTAGTGACCTGAGCTTGATCAATAAGTGACGAAACACTGTCAGATTACACCATCTCTTCTCGACTCTTTTTTTTTTTTCTTCCACAGGATTTCAAAGAGCAGGTAGTTCATCACGTAGCCACCATCCTCCTCATCAGTTTCTCCTGGTTAGTCAACTACATCCGAGCAGGGACTTTGATTATGTTAGTTCATGATGCTGCCGACTACCTAATGGAGGTATGAAAACATATGCCATAAATAAATATTATATTATTATTATAACATATAATATTAAATATTATAAATAAATATGACAGAAATAAATATTATTTCCAAGATAATAGTTTTATGAGCCATTACAGGTATAAGAAACATGTATGTTCAGCACTATATTGTACCGACTGTCATTCAAGGCCCAGGCCAACAATATATGTATTTTAAGTTTGGCTCACTGATGTGCTGTCATTAGTTTTTGGACAATGGAGCCCTGTGGCACATGCAAATAAGCCAACTCAGGCTTTGGATGCGCAGACAATGTTCGTTAGTAGGACGTTGTTGCTTTGGCCTTTAATGGGATTTGATGACAATAAAGAAAATCACCAGGCTTTTTCTTTAAGGTCAAAGTACTTTCCGGGCTTATATAGTTCACTGTCTGCCCTCTAGAGGGGAATAAATGAAAAGGTTACATTGATTTCTGTTTTATTCCAGTCAGCCAAAATGTTCAACTATGCAGGATGGAGGAGAACCTGCAACTTTATCTTCACCGTCTTTGCAGCGGTTTTCATCGTCACCCGCCTTGTTATTCTTCCCTTCTGGTAAAAACAATGTTACATCAGACATACTGTTACTGTACTGACTCACACATCAGACATACTGTTACTGTACTGACTCACTGATATTACGTCAGTCTCATTTGTGAAATACCTGTAGTATTGCAGTACTTTTTTGGCTTGCTTTTCACATCTTTGCCTAATGCATAACTAGATTTACTTGCTGGCAGGACTTTCTGTTCATCCAGGGAGGTGTGATAAACAGATTAAACTTAAGGACAAGGTTAGCAACTTTTACTTTTAAGTTGAGGTAATCCATCCTCACTGACACACCAAATTTGTATTAATGTGCAGCTGAAAATAGTCCCCAGCAACGGTGCTATGTGAGTAATGTTTGTTAAAAACTACAGTTCCCAGCTGTTTGGTTTTGGTCTTTACATGAAATTAGGTGACGATAGGGGGGAAAAATAGATTATAGTAGACCAAGCATTGATGTCACTGCACTGTGTGAGTCACACCATCACAACACACCCAAAAGATTAATACAACTGAGGGTGCGGTGGAGCTTAGACAACAATGTCTCTGTTACAAAAACAGCTGGGTGCGTGTTGTTCAAAAGAGGTGGGATGCAGCATTAAAATACCACATTATGCACAACTAACTGGTACTCAATGTAATTATGCAGCATGGCCATGTCCTCTTGAAAGTATTAGTGTGCAGGCTGTTTATTGATGTGTGCATCGATTCGCTTTTTATTTTACTGACATTTCAATTATTTGCTTAAAGGTTCTGCAGCTTTTTACTGAAAGCACAACAGCCACATTGTTGATACTCCAGGCCCCTTTCAATGGGCTTTTGATGGTGACTGTAGGTGGTTCTGACTGCACTCTCTATTGTGCCTTTGTCTTTGTGTCCAGGATCATACATACGACATGGGTGTACCCCCTGACCCTCTACCGTCCCTTCCTTGGCTACTACTTCTTCAACGGCCTGATGTTTGTGCTGCAGCTTCTGCACATCTTCTGGGCTGGGCTCATCGTGCGCATGGTCATCAAATTCCTGCCAGGAAATGTATGAACAACTTGTTTGTTTTTTTTTTTCTTCCTAGAATATAAACCAATCACCTCAAGCCAGCAATTGTACATATTTTATGTCTCGTTTTATCTGACAGGACATTGTTGAGGATGAGCGGAGCGATAAAGAGGAGACCGAGTCAGAAGATGAAGATGACAGCCGCGAGCGGAGGGAAAAATCTATAATAAACGGCCACGTGCTGAACGGCCACACACCCCTCAACAGCAAACACTGGAAGAGGGACTGAGTGGACAGTGAGAGCTGGAGACGAGGCCGTAGGCAGAGTGATGATGGGCCCTTTGTGTGGCCCTCAGCTGAAAGCCAAAGAATGGAAGCGTGGCAAGTTGAAAGCCGCAGTAGGAAGCGCACGCACACACACACACACACGCACACACACTCATATATCTATACCCTCCTTTCTGAAACCTCAGTAGTCCAATGTAGATGATTAACTGCCCTTAAACTCAACTTACATTTGCCGTCAGTAACCACCGTAAGGTCAATGACATTGTGAGGAGCCCTTATGTGAATGAGGCCACGTCTTTCTATGGACCACAGTTTATTGAAGTCCAGAGTGTCGGTTAATATCGTATCTGTGTAGATTTACACAGTTTCCAGTAGTTTCACAGCTGCCATTCTGTCAATTTGGTTCCTGCCAATGATTTTGAGCAGGAGCTTCTAAAAAGAAAATGACTGGTGATAAATAATAGAAATTGTTTTTTAACAGATTGAAACACTGTGAGATGGTGCTACATCTGTGTGTTGTAAAAAAAAGAAAAAAAAAGTGCCTTTGTGAAAGTTGGTCTTAAGCTGTGTCGCCTTATGAGAAGCAAAATGTATAGAGATCATTTTAAATGTTTTCTGTTTATGCTTAATATCTTTTAGTTGTTTTACTTTTCTTTGTTTTGCTTTCAATCTAGTCAGTAGTTTGAATATGGGAGCAATTCGTGTGAGAGTAACCCAAACCAATCTCTGTTTATGTGGTCTTCATGGAATAGAAGAGTCAAACATTTCCATTCAGTGTTGTTTTTCCCATCAATTCAGTGATGCACTTTATTTTTCTGTAGATCAGTGTTTACTCTGTATCTAGTCGACAAGCTGCGATTCTTTTACAAGGTTTTGATTCCAATTTGACTTTTTTTTTTTTTTTTTTTTTTTAAGTTGAGAGGTTTGGAGTATGATTTAAATTTTATTTATTTTCATCATCTACCCAAGATCATCTTCTTTCCGTGTTTTTTGTGAAACAAAAAGAGAACAGTTTAATGAAATCTTCCAGAAAGAGTTAACAATGAAACACCAGAGTCTGGTTTACATTCTCTTGGAGCCCGTCATTTATAAGTGCCTTCATCATTTAAAAAAAAAAAAAGAAAAACTGCAAAGAACATTTTGTTTATTTCTGCCAACACTCGCTGCACTGCTGTGGGCCTCTATCCCTCCTGTGTGCCTTGACCGATGACCACCAATTACATGCAGCTCCCCCCATAGTGCTTTGCTTCGACAGAAAGTGTTTTTATTCTGCATTGTGTGGCTGAGCTGTAAAATCATGGCGATGATGATAAAGATGATTGTGAATATCTACTCTGTCTATGCTTTCCTGTTTCTGCTTTCAAATGACAATCTCAAATGACAGTTTGACTTAGATAGATGTTAGATGTTTGCATCACATGATGATAGAAAAATCACACAACCGTCAAATAATAAAGATAAAAGATAAATACCTGGGAAGATAAATACCTGAGGAGATGAATACCTGATAAAAGCTTTTTAAACTTTGATCATCTTCGACACGTGTGTTCTAAAGCAGAGCTGAAATTAAGAGACTGAAGTGAAATAACTATTTTGAGAATTAATTGACCTGCTAAATTTCAAACAAAATCGTCAGTGCTCCATAGTTTCAGTGATGAGAGTTTTGTGCTTTATCTCATGCCAGATAAGATTTTAAGGTAAACAGAAAATATTTGATGTTTATAAAAAAAAAAAAGCAACATAATGACTTTTGTTCTTGGTCAAATTGGTCTTGCTGTCTTTTTGTTTTTGTAGTGATTGTCTGAAAGTTCATATCGCTCCTAATTTGGAAAACATGGAGAACATTTCATCTGCGGCCTCTGATTGTCTGAATTCCCCTTGACACTTTGAAGATAATTTAGATTTTGTGAATCAGAGAGTAAGTAACTTAATTGAATTACAGAACCAAATAATGCCACTGTAAGTCAGTCATGCCTCTAGGTTTAACAAAGTTTGCATTTGCAGTGTGGAACAGCACCACTCATCAGTTATTGGTGCCACGGTGTAGAGTAACCCTCAAGGCACCATGGAGCTATTACAATATCAGATGGCACAGTTTAGTGGTGACACGCTGAGCAGCACCTTGCTGGCACACTTCTTGGGATAAACTCTGTTGCCAAAATTGTATAATTATTTAGGAGTAAGAAAAGGATAGAACTTCTTCATGCAGTCTGATATTGGATTTTGCCTCAGGCTGCCTAAAAAGAAACCACTCCCTGTTCTTCCTCCTCCCTCTGCCTCTCTCAGTATTTTCGCTGCAGTCCAAAAGGCCTTCTTGGCTAATTGCATATGAAGTAGGATCGTTTTACCTCTGTGCCCTGTACTTCAGCCTCCACCCTGTTCTCGTCACTGGCAGCCTCACTGTAATCTCCATTTTAAAGTTGCAGGGTCAATTTCCACCCTGCTCTCGCATCTGGCTTCACAGTTTAATTGGTAATGCATCTCCTGTTTCTTCTACTCCAGAGTCTGGCCTTTCCTTTCTACACCCCTCTTCTGTGTCCACTCTTACCCCTCCTCTTCAAATCTTTGCCCTGCCTTTCACATTAAATTACTCTCACTTTCTCTTTTGCCTTTTCGGTGCTGGGAATAAGCTGTGAGGGCACCTGAGTTATGGTGGTCTGAGTCTAATTGGTGACAGCCACTAATGAAGGTCTTCATGACAGGAAAACAAAAGCTGTGGGGTGTTTGATTCACTTCTGAACTGTGTAGACCGTCATTCAATTCCTGCTTAAGAATTAATAAAGGCTTTACACACCAAGCGGAGGTTGCAACATCTGAGTCTATGCTTGTGTCTTGTATGAGCATGCATGGGTGTGTGTGTGTGTGTAGGAGGTAATTTGCGGGCTGCTCATTTTGCCTGTGATGATCATGAGAAGAGGGGGACAGTAACTTGAGCACTAAGGAACCTCAGAAGGAACCAACATGAAGGAGGTGGTAGCTGCTCAAAACTTTGGGCAGGAGCTGGAAAGACTCTGCTGCTGCAAACACCTGGATCATTAATGACAATACATGAGGATGGTGAGTTTGACATTTTCATCTATAAACAGTATATAAAACTATTGCATGATCCAGAGGCAAAGCTAAATTTGACTTTGTAGAACAAGCAGAACAAGTGATAACTGCTTCTTCACATTACTTTTTCCCACAAATCCAGTGAGCATTAATGTTTCTGATTTGGTAAAGACCCTTTTTGGGTTGTATTTTTGAAAATAAAAGTTAGGCTGGGAAATGATTACAAGGACAATGTATTTTGACTGTATAACATAACCAACATAAAAATAGAAAGTTATTCTGAAATATTTTTGACACAAAATTTCCAGACAATGCTTTGACTTTCCAGAATATTGGGCTGGGCATCTTTGGAAAAATTCTGTTTAAAGAAAAATGATGAACACATTATGCAAACAATGATATAATTGATGAAAGTAATTTCACTAATTGAAAATGTTAATAGTTTGTCAGTAGTATGTGTTCTGAATCCTACATATTTCACAAACAGAACATTTTCACAGCTATTACAGCAGAGTGGTGTTAGAAGGGACAGACAGAGAGAGAGAGGGAGAGAGAGAGAGAGAGATACGGGGCCATAACAAAAGAATTTGACCAGAATCAAATCTGGGACATTACAGTTCTATGATATGTTTTATAAATGACTAGACCTATTAGTGTTTGTGCATTCAGAGGCCATTTTTAACCTTCATTTTTGTCTGATGTGTTTTATTAGCAGGAACTTGTTAGAGCGCACACACCTGCACTGTTCCTACACTGGTGGTTTTAAGCTGAAAAGCTGCAGAAAGACCAGCAGCCGTCATGGACCAGGCATCTCAACCTGGTGCACGGTTTGAGGTGGATGTGGACCTGGGCTTCGCTCTCTTCTTCCTCTTCCTCCTGTGTTTCTTCCTGCTGGTAACAGTTGTACGATGCGCCCAGACCGTGGTGGATCCTTACGGGTCCATCTCCACCTCCACCTACCAGGAGGAGCAGATTACCTGAGAGAGAGGAGAGCAAAGTCCATCTGAAACATGACTCTGTAAGACTCTAGGAAATTTAGATTTATTATACACGCTCACTGTAGGATAGTTTTGAAGGGATATGGTGTTTCTGGACAGGAGTCAATGCACTTTTGAACCACAGGGAATTGTCTCTGGGTCACAGTATATGCTTCACCTAATATGAGTGTTTCTAATTTAAGCCTTTTTGACTATATTAAAAAGTGTAAAATATTCAGTAAAACTTAACAAGCATTTGATTTTTTTGTCCCCCATAACCTGGGCTATTTGAATATGAATGCAGTGTAGTGACATGAGATTAGAAATAATGATTGAAAACACCTCAATGTGATCCATGTTAATGATCTAAGTCCTTAAATGTGCCATGTCACACACACATAGTATCAGGAAGAAGAATCAGCAGAAGCATAAAGGGACAACAGTAACTTCACCAAGGGATGGGAAATAATCTCACAAGGGGGCGGTAGTGGTCTCACTGAGCAGGTCGTCACCCGCAGTTAAAAATCAAAAGCGAAGAAGAGGACGATCAATAACAAGAGGCTGAAGAAGAAGAAGACGAAGAAGAAGCGCATAAGTTACCGAAGAAAACGAAGAGGCCAAACAATCACTGTAGTCAAAATGGAGGACTAACAGCCCTGGTTACGCTTACAATTAGCATATTATAAACTATAGACAATTAAACCGTAAGGCTAAAGTATATTTACCAGGAGTGTCGGCAAAGGCTACGCTGACAACTAGCTTAGTTACTCACTAACTTTAGCTTGGATTGATCTAAACCAGTGATCGCTGTTATTGTGGAGTGACCAGATTTTTGTTCTTCTGAAGTGGATCATCAGGACCCGATAGGTGAGCTGCTTTCTCTAGTTTAGTTTAGTTCCTACCCCAGTTTGTAATGTTCCGCCATTAGCGACGTTGGAAAAATCTGAACGAGCAAAATGCTAGTGAGAGAAAGCTAACCTTTATTTTCAGAAAGCCAATTCTACACAAACTAGATTTTTTTTAAAAAATATTTAATGCTTTTATTCTTTTTATATACTTATACTCTTTTAATGTATGTGTATGATTGTTTGCTTTTATTGTTCTGGACTGCGAGTCTGGAATCAAATTCATATGTGCTGTAATTTATGAGAAACAATCTACTACAACTCTACCTATAAAGCCTGGAAACTACTTAAAGTTTTTACTTGAAAAAATTATTTACAAATTATTTTTGTGGAAATTCTTCCAGCTAATTTTATTAGGGTTCTAGGCTTCAATCGTTTTAGGCTACTAAAATGATTGATTGAAGCCTCCAACCCTTCTTTGTTTAGTTTTAGTTTAGTTTTTATTTTCACCAGTGCTTTTTTTCCTTTGCAGAAAATATGTCTGAATCCTCATGTGAGTCTGTTTCCTCCATTAATCAAATACTCCACAAGAAGACTATGTTGGGAAATGACTCGGACTCTCTCGGTTTAATAAAACAAGCAGTGGTAGTTTTGACCAGACTGCCTGAATATAAGATCAGTGCTCTACGACCGCCGACCCCTCAGCAGTTCTACAGCGAAGACGAGTCACTGAGCAGCTCTGATTCAGATATGCAGTGGGAGCCAGAAGATGATTCTAGTGATTCTGAGTTTTCACTCTCAAGCAATAAACAGAATGCTGTAAATCCACTAAAGCCTGACACAGAGAGAACACCTGCAGCACCAACAAGCAGTAACGCCAACAATGGTAACGCCACAGTGATATGCACCCCATTACCACTTAAATAAATAAAGAAAAAGTGTTTTGTAAAAAGAAAATATTTTTAAAAAAGGGACTACTCATTCATATTTCATTCTCAAGCTCATAAATTTCACTGTACACCTTTTGTGTTTTTTCCCACCCTGACAGAAGTAGTCCCCATAATAACGTCAGCTTTTGCCCATTGCTCTCATGAAACCACAAATGTCCGTCCTGATATTCCACAAGAAGAGGTCAAAGTGGATATGATGGTGCTGGCCAGGAAGAGACCCATGAAATGGCAACGGGGGAAAATAACAGAGATAATTACAAAAGGTATGAAAAAATTCAGTTTTAGCAGGTAACATGATCAGAAATACAAAAATCAAAATATTGGAGCACTCATGCATGCCAAATACAGGTACCTTGTAGTCAGCATGTTGCAGAGCTGTCATCTCATTTAGTATTTGATTGATTTATTAATTCTTTTGAACCACAGCAAAGCAGAAAATATTATTTTTGGCAAATATGTGATTTTTACCAATTTTTGTTCGTTGCTGAAGGTGGACGCATAAAGTACAGAATTAGTTTTGAAGAAAAGGGCAGAAACTTGGTTTCTGGACACCACATTGCTTTTGACACCACACCAAAGCTTGCCCAGCTGTATGTTGGTGCTCGTGTGGTCGTCCGGTCTCGAGAGAACAAATTCCGTTTCTGTCCTGGTGTTTTGGCAGAGCTCCCCAGCAGAAAGAACCGCTTAAGGTATGTCTGTCTGTTTACCCTTCATTGATCAACCTCCACAATTATTCTCATCTTTGATTATAGAAACTCTAAATACTTTATTAGAGGTTTGATATGGTGTAAAAGATATTTGAATTTTCCAGATTCCTGGTCTTTATGGATGATCACACGCCAATCTATGTGGGTTTACCTTTACTTCACCTGGTGTGCAGACCGTGTAAGTTTGGCTAAGTGTATTTTTTTTTTTCCACACCTCAAGCAATCTGTGCTTCAGGTGCCCAGGGCATTTATTTACTTCAGTCACTTCTTTTTTTAACAGTGGAAGATGTTTTGGAGGACATTCCAGACAGCCCTCACAAGTTTTTCATGAAGCAGTATCTGAATGACTGGCCATACCCACATTTAACCCAGTACAGAGTTGGGCAGTCCTTTAATGTAGATTTAAATGGAGTCCAGCAGAGGTGTGAGGTGCAGGTGGTCGACTGCAGCTTGATAAAAGTCGTTTTTCAGGTCAGAAACATTTAACACCACTATTCTTAATATTATTAATGTTCTTTCTGTTATTTTTGGTTGGATTATTTTGATCTAATATGGTTTTTATGTCATTCTCAGGATAATCAACAAAAGGAGTGGCTCTACAGAGGCTCCATGCGACTGGAACACATGACTAAGTTTTTGGAATTGAAGAAGAAAGAAGAAAGTAAAAAGGACTGAATAAAACCCTGAATGAGCTGGGTGTGAATAAAACACCTGAGTCAGGTGAATTATAATGTTGCTCTGTATAATAATAATAGTTTTTTGCCCAGCATCAGAAATGCAGGAATGAAAGAATGTTTCAACTTTGCCTGATCCATAAATGTTGGTGTCACAATCTTATACATATCTTTCTGAAATATTAGTGTCACATATAGCTGCCTGACCTTCTTCATAAACAACGGTGTCCTATACTTTTCCACAATGCTTCTTTGTATTCTTTTGGTGTAAAACATCAGCTGCAGCTCATGTGACTCCAATATTTCCTTGTTCTTCCAAGTTTTTTTTTTTTTTTTTTTTTCTTTATGTAATTAATTCCATGCACAAACGTTCTGACTGAACAGGGGTGCACTTGTTATCATTAAAAGGAGACTTCTGACTACACTCTTTCTGTTTCATTTATTGTTGAGTTCAACAATAAGAGGAAAATGTACGCAATAGCAGGCATCCTGTAAGGCTCAGCATGTACAGCAGATTTATGAGACTCACAAGGTTTATAATCATGCAGCTACTTCTGCTGCAAGTTATTCATACATATCCACTACTAAATACTGACTAGATAGATACTTATACTACTTTTGGAGACCCACATATTTGTTGAGGTTATGAATTACTAGATAAAACAAGTTTTCCTAATAAAGATAAAATGAATATTGACGTTACTTACTGGATAAAATATTCCACACTCCGCAAAAAAGTTGTGCATCATGACATATGGAAAAACAAATCAGAATTTCCCGTTTGTGTGTGACAAGTGAAGTCCACATTGATGGTTTGAAGTTGTAAATCCAGCCTTTTTATGAATGAAACAATTTAATGTTAAAAGACTGATGAAACCCTTAGGGCATTTTGGAAAAAAAACCAACAAACAAAAATTGGACTTGTACACAGAAATGTTAAACACATACAAACAACTTTTCTTACTTCCCTATTGTACTACAAAGATTATTCCTTAATACAGTTATATCCCAAAAGCTTACAATCTTATTTGATAGTTTTCCGTGCTGGGTGTGCTTTCTGCACATTCTCACACCCAGTTTCTCAGGCACATAATGGAGAAGCTTATCTCACAAATACCCTCTCACACTTTGGTACACCTTTGGCACACCTTGAGTACACAGTGTTCTGTCATGTACATACTTATTAAAAAGATACATCAAAAAAACCTGCACCTGCAGTGTTCTCATAAAATGAATTTGTAAATATGTGAAAAATAAGTTTTCCATTACAATATTCATCTGCACTGTTTATACTGTTTTTTGGTTTAGTTACTCTTTAAAGAGCACAGAAAGTGTAAACTAACATTTCCATCATTTGGAAAGAATATAGAACAACATTCTTGAAGTAGTGTTATAGGAACATTTGTTGTTGATGCTTAATATCCTTAAGTTGTATTATTTTATTTTGATAAATTGTTTTTTGTTTTTTTTTAAATCATACATTTTTTTTGTCCTTTACAAGTGTCCTTAGCCCCCTTTATAGGAAATGAAAAAAAAGCAAGCATAAGAAAACAATATGAGTGATGTCTGTATAAGTTGCTCCACGAGTGATGAACATATATTTATTTTTTACAGCCAACAGAGCATCTTCATCATCCTCATCTTCATCATCATCAGCAGCAGCTTCTTCTGGATGTTATTGGCGATTGGCAACTAGCATTACTGCCACCTACTGGACTGGAGCGTGGGGACAGCGCTAGGCTTGATTTCTGGACTAAACGTGATTTTGCACACGGACAGGGGGCAGCAGTGAGCCAGGTGAGGAAGGAAGCGAAGAAGAAGAAGTCGCAGTCGAAAACACAAGTTACAGAAAGGTTAGCGTTAGCCCACGTTAGAAAATGTTTTAATGTAAAAAATATATACGTAAATAATAAAACAAAACCAAAATATATTTACTTCTAACTTCTGGCGTATGATTTGAGATCGTGTGTGTTGCAGTGGCTATGGACGGGGATGAGATTGAGATGAGCAGAGAGGAGCTCCAAAGATGGATCAGAGAAAAGGTGCAGAACAGTGAACTGATCTCCTCAGATGTGCTGCAGAAATGCAAGCAGCTGCAGGCTCTGCTGGAAAGAAGGGAGCAAATGGCTTCCCGCATCATGAAGCTTTGCGAGTGAGTGTTATGTGTTTGTGCTCTTTGCTCTTATTTGACTGTTTTAGTGCTAACAGGTTGCGTTTTAAAATCACAAACAAAATCTAGTTTAATATTTTGTGTTTTTTGATCCCCTGCACTTAAAATACATTTGTTGTCCCTGTTTCTCTTCGTTCTTAGCTTGAATCGTGTCCTGTTTGATAATGATGTTGACTTTTAGGTCTGTGGCAGCATGTGAAGCAGTTGTGAAGAGACTATACGTTTTGCTGGGATGGGAGTACAAAGACACGGATTCTGATGATGATCATAGTGTCACCGGTTGTGGTAGGATGCACATCATTTGTAAATGTGCTATTGGTGTTGATAAATGAGTGGCAGTGAGGCAATGACTTATTTTAGTCTTTTCTGTCTTAAAGTCATAATTAAACCTGTGCTTTTTACTTTTGTAGGATATAGACCTATATCTCCATGTGACTCTGTTCATTCTGAGACTCAAGTCCGATGTTCTCCAGCTATGAACGTCTTAATGCTGCAGGACAGTGATAATCTAATGAGAGATTATGCCAAAAAACATTCAGATATATTTATGAGAAAGCCAGTAGTGATGTTAACCAGACTGCCTGAATACAAGATCAGTGCTCTACGACAACCATCAGCTGAGAACCACAGCAGTGAAGATGAATTCTTAGGCAACTCGGATTCTGATATGCAGTGGGAGCCAGATGGTTCAAGTGATTCAGATTTTTCTATCTCAGAGTTTAAGACCAATTCAAAAAAGAGGAGAAGAATCGATCAAGACACTAAAAACCCTGCTAATAGTCATGCAACATCTCAAGCAAGCATTGATACTGGTGGCAAGAGCAATGCAACAGAAACATCAACACCCCAAGCTGGCACAAATGCTAACATTATAGCGACAACATCAGCTCCCCAAGTCAGCACATATGCCAAGAGCAGTACAGCGACAACGTCAACTCCCCCAGGCAGCACATATGCCAACAGCAATACAGCGACAACATCAACTCCCCCAGGCAGCACATATGCCAAGAGCAGTACAGCGACAACATCAACGCCCCAAGCCAACAGCAATACCAACGCTAAGAACGCAACCAAAACATCGACACCAGCAGGAAGCACCAATGGTAAAAACCCAACACAGACAAACTTAAACACCTGACAGATTCAAAAACTTTTTTGTGGCATCAATCACTTCATATAAGCATCTGAAGTTTGTACTTCATTAACATTTCTGTCATAAAAAAACAAAGAAATATGACATTATCTATAACTGATATAAAGCTGCAGTGGAGGTCCTCAGTTAGTGATAGATAAATAAAAAAAATTTTTATTCCTCCTTATTTACTCTACTTTGTTCTGAGGCCCATGGCCTCGGTCAGAAGGTTGACTGAGAACCCAGTGGTCATTAACAGAGCTTGTTCATATGTCCTTTGTAGAGGTGAGGAAGGACAACAATCTCCATAGTAATAACCATCAATCAGGCCATTATGATAGTGTAGCAAGATGGAAGACGCTGGGAGTAAAAAGACGTGACAACCTGCTTGGAGTTTCCTAAACAGCAACTGGTCAGAACAGGGAAGAGTGATTGCAGCCAAATCCCAACTGGTCCCTAATAAAAATCCTGCTCCGGAGTGCACATGATCTGAGACATGACAGTTTTAAACGTGTCGGAAACATTACTTAATAAAAGCAAATTGGCTTTTTTACATTTTAAAAGAATATACGTGTAGGCAACAACAAAAAATGTTCACCTCAAGTTTATCAATTCAAATATTTCCATGTTTTGTATTTTACACTGCAGGAGTAACATCTGTAGTAGCAGCACTACGTGAGTCCTCTGGTGCCAACAAGACCTCCTCTGCTGCACCATCAGGAAAGATCATCGTGAACATGAATGTCCTGGCCAGGAGGAGGGCCATGGAGTGGAAACCGGGGAAAATTGTGGAAATATTAACAAGGGGTAAGAGTTGTTCTAAATGTATTGATTTCATTTTGGGACAATGATTTACAGTACAACCTTTTCATAGGATTGTGAAATTTCTCAGAGAGTTTGTTGTAGCCAGACTGTAGGTTGATCCAAATATCATTAAGAGGAGGGAAATGTAATGGAAAAATGATTTCACAGAGACCCTACAGGTGCAGTTTAGTTTTTTGTTTTTCATGTCTCTGTCCTTCAAGACTCTGTTTTATCAGGCACCATGGAAACTGTGTACTCTTGTAATCTCAAAGTTGTCTTGTTGTGGCTACATAACAATGTGTGAGATATGCTTCTTAATTGGGTGACGGGGAAAGAGCGTGTGAGGATGAAACAAGGGCACGCCCAACTCATCCAGGACGTAGCATTAACTATCAAATAAGATTGTAGGTTTTTGGAATATAACCGTATTAGGGAATAAGCTTTGTAGTAGAATAGGGAAGTAAGGGGAGATTACTTGCATCTGTGTACAAATAGCAGCCTCAGCCCAGTAGGAGCTAAGCACCTGGGGATATGATGAAGTGTCTGTGTTGTGTACTGCTCCTTTTCTTGCAGGAACATATATCTGAAAAGAAAGTTTGATCTGTCATTCTCTTTATAGCTCACCACAGGGTTTTTGCCACAGCAGCTTTCAGCAGGTTTGTGGAGTGAGCTAGCTGAAACAGTTCATTATTTTCTAACTTCTCTAGCTGGTTTCAGTGACCCAACAAAGAATTGTTCATGCAGAATGTAGGTGAAAATAAACATTAAATACAGGGGGGTAGCTAGCACAACTTCCTGATGTGAAACTTTATATTTACATAGGCTTCAAGCAAATGTTTATGCTGAAACAAAATTAGAATCGCTTTACTCATTAGAAGTGTTGTTTTTTTTTTTTTCTTTGCAGAAGATGGTAGAATAAAATACAAGGTCACTTTGGAGGAAAAGGGGAGGATCCTAGTGTCTGGCCACCACATCGCGTTTGACTGCATACCAAAGATAGATGAACTGTTTATCGGTGCTCGTGTAGTGGTCAAGCTTCAAGGTGAACAGACTGAGTTCTGCCCTGGTATTATGGCAGAGCTCCCCACCAGAAAGAATCGTATGAGGTGTGCATGTGTGTTTTCTTTCTTTAAAATAATCATATTAATGTATTCAGCCTTTATATATAAGCATTATAATCAGTATTAGCTAAAGTATGCTTTGATAAATATTGGTTCACTTTCCAGGTTCCTGGTGTTTACTGATGATCACAGGCCAGTCTACATTGGCTTACCTTTACTCCATCTGGTGTGCAAACCATGTAAGTCTTTATAGTGTATGGGGATTTCAGACAGAGAGTAATTTGGTCTGAAAGTTTGGTCTATTTGGTCAAGAGTTAAGACCTATGCAGTGTGCACAGCTGTGTAACTCTGATAGAGAGGTAGATGTACAACCTCCATGCACTGTAGAGTTAGTATACTTTCTGAATTGAATTCACATTCCATGTCATATGAGCAACACACATGCACACAATTAAACTGATGACAATAAAAAACTGGAGCCCCATATTCATGAACCAGTGTTGTCTACTGTACCTAGTAGTACTGGTATACTGCCAGTAAGCAAAGTGACAGATTTTGTATTTTTTATGACAGTGGAGGACCCTTTGGATGATATTGAAGATGAATCTCACAAGAATTTCATCAAACAGTACTTAAGGACCTGGCCTTACCCACCTCAGTCCCAGTACAGGGTTGGACAAATAATTAATGCAGAAAGTGATGGAGCCCAGCAGAAGTGTGAGGTCCTGGTGGTTGACAGCAGCTTGATACAAGTTGTTTTTCAGGTCAGTAGTTTTAGACATTAGTCTTTGAATTCAGCTCTTCATTTCTGATGCCTTGTTATCCTGCTACATTTATTTAGACTGTCTCATGGTCTTTTGTGTGTCGTCATCCACAGAAAGATCAACATAAGGAGTGGATCTACCGAGGCTCCATGCGCTTGCAACACATGATTAATATGATGGAGAATTTGGAGTCGAAAAAGGACAATAAGAAGAAGAAAAAGAACTTGTAGTCTCTTAAGAACTTGCTCATCAGATGTATTTTGGGCCATTAAGACAAACTTGTGTTGAATGCAGCATGCAATCACATGATGTGAAATTTTAACTGTGGCCAATGTGCTAAAAAGCCCATTGCTGTTCTGTAGCTCTTAGATAGGACCATGGACCAGATGTGGCTGAAAACTGCCAAACTGTTTGAAACAATAGAGGAATGTTATCACGTATTTGTAGATGTGTTTGTGTTTTAATTCTGTGCTTTTATGTAAAAATAAATCTTTCTTTCGAACTTGTTTTAACTTGTTAATTCCCATAGGAAGTTCAACAAAACCAGCAGCTGTATTGAACATTAAGTGTAAGCTGTAGAGCCCCGTTTTCATTAAGGAAAGAAAAAAAAATGTAAAGATTGGACATTATTAAAATAATTAAATTGAACTCAGTTATTTTTAGTGATGGAAGCCTGTTTTACTAGGAGGTAATGCTTCCACCTCATTGGTTGTCAACTGATGTTAAATTAACATTTTAAATAAAGTTTCTTTTTCTTCATTTTCTTCTTATTTTTTAATAACCGACTGATTGTTCAGTGTATAAAATGTTAGAAAATAGAATTATGTCTATGGGTGATAAATGACCAAGTAAACAAATCACTGTTCTGTCTGACAGCTACTGTCTGAAGTTTGTACCACTGAATTATGGACATTTAAAATGATGAAATTACTTATATGAATGATTAATTTGATGCTTTTCCATATGTATAAGTCAAGAATAAGTACATAAGTCGATCTTTTTAGTTAGACATTTTGACATCTTGCGAAAAGGTAAATTTATGCGAAAACCTGAGTTATTGGTTCATATGATGAAACTAACTTGTGACTTAGCGTTAAATATAAAAATAATACCCAAAAAATACATCTAAACCGTTACATCAAAATGATCCATAAGTATCACATTTTGTATGAACTTAGATCTTCGGGAAAAAATTGATTTAGTTAGAGTTACACTTTTAACATATTAATTATAACTGTTGCGGGTTTATTAGTTATCTGTGTACTCACAGGCAGCATTACATTCTCGGGCTGGGAGGTGTTAACACCACTAGTCTGAACCAGAACTAGCTCTACCCGGGCAGGCAGAGAAAAGAGCTGCTAGCATTGGAGCTTTGACCGTCGGGCTAGCAGGGATATAGAAGCAAAAAACTGGAACGCCATCACGGATTTCTTGTGGGACAAACGCACAGGCCTCGCTGCTAAAACGGTAAATATAAAATGCAGCCGTTTCGTGCTTGTTTATAGCTAAAAGGTTAGCACGGCAGCTAGCGTAAGTAGCCGTTTAGCTAAGCTAGCCGCTAAGATGGCGGTCAGACTATTTACATTAGCTGTTGTTGCTAGCAAAGCAGGCTAGCGGCTAGGTTGGTCAGTTAGTTAGCTGGCTCGAGTTTAAAGCTAACGCTATATCTGCTGGTTATACGCTGGGGTAGAATTGGTGTTAACGTTGCAACGCTTGTCGACAAAGCGCTGAAATGAATAACGTTAAGCTGTAGTTTTACTATCGCTTCTTGCATCGTCTTATCTTGTATGAAAACACATTAACGACGCTT
This sequence comes from Mastacembelus armatus, assembly GCF_900324485.2. NCBI lineage: Eukaryota > Metazoa > Chordata > Actinopteri > Synbranchiformes > Mastacembelidae > Mastacembelus > Mastacembelus armatus. Next base: position 15,072,680 of record NC_046643.1, read on the forward strand.
TTACGAGTTTAACTCAGCGGTAGCTAATGTGTGTCAACATAGCGTAGCTAGTTCAGTCAAGCTTAGCTAACGTTAGCTAATAATAATGCACTCGTGAATTCTAAGTCGGTTTATTTTTAAATTATTTGATATATTTCTGTATTTAGGCTAACCAGTGTGGGTTGCTAACGTTACTAGTTAAATGTGGTACTTGAACATAGTTATTAAACTAAATCAAAATTGCTTGTTCACTAAATTCCAGGACCACATCAAGTTAGTTATTTAACTGCAGCCTTTTGTACAGATTTCAAGTCTGCATGATTACTCTTGGTTCATGGTGAAGTTGTCGAAATGTGTTTCATTGGCTGGTGATATTCAAATGTGGGTTAGCGTTCGGGGCCCTTCACCACCACGCTACAAAAATACTGTATGTTTACTAAGCTGATGTTGTCAATCAACTCGCCATATCTGATTTTAAAGAACGATTTGGACCTTTCCAAGGGCACTTTGTTTCAATAGTGAAGTTAAGATATATATTTTTTAAACATAGTCTCGAATGCATGGTGCCAAGAATGAACAAAAGTTTTTGGCTGTGTGTTCAGTTAGTTTTACATATTCAGTCATTTTTGTGTCCTGCAATGTCTCCTCCTAACTCCCTTTTTAGTCTTGCAATACACATCTGTCCTTCTTAAATTTATGTGAAACTGTTTCTTTCGGTTTTATTTCACCAACCGTTTCATTAACCTTTAGGAGCAACTTTTCCTCAGGCCTCATTACTTGTTTACATATAATAATGTTTTGTTTGTCCTTTGAATAATTCACTAGATGCCTCACACAAGACGATACTCGTCTTCAGACAGAGACAGTCGAAGCAGCTATCAAGACCGTTACAGAGACAGAGACAGAGGGCGAAGACACCGACACAGAAGATCGCCTACTTACTCCTCCAGCAGTGACAGAGACCGAGACAGAAGGGGACGGGGACACAGACAGGAAGGAAGCTATGCACGTTCAAGGAGGTGTGCTTGTGTGTATATAGTACCAATTTTGCAGGTCTATTTTTGGTGTTTTGATTCATTTTCAGTTTTGAGGTTTCAATATATGCCTGTTTCCTCTGATTCAGTCGTAGCTATGACAATCGTTCGACCGAGCATCGGCCGTTTGACCGAAGATACTACGAGGGATACAGACGCTTGGATCAGAGCCGAGATCGAGACCGTGACAGGGAAAGGGAGCCACATGCAGCAGCTGAGAGTTACTATCCACGCGACTTTTCACCAAACATGTACGATTACCGACGTCCCCGTGAAAGAGAGCGTGAACGGGATGAGTCGTACGGGCGGAAAGGCAGCAGGCGTAAGCACAAACGAAGGCGGCGTAGAACCAGGTCCTATAGCCCATCCTCCTCGGTGAGTACAGCCAGACCCGAGACTGTGTTTTAATTCTCCTCATCCTCTCTCTTTCCATCTCTGTCTCTTTCACTCAGCTCTTTCTGTCCCTCTTTCTCTAACCATTTGTTCTTCACAGCCCCAGGAATTGGTAAGTAGTACAATCTTTATGATTTGTTTTTGTTCTGTCAGAGGGGTTTTGTTTTATTTTTGTTAAGTGGGTTTTGGTTGAATTGGCATTTCTTTTAAATTGGCAGAGCATTTTCATTTTTAAACACTTCTTCAGCAGTTTAATAGTATTAGCCCCTAATTCTTGCTGCTCTACAGATACATATCCAACACAACCTTCATAACTTTGGAACCCCAGTTTCATCTAATCATGGTTAATTTTGTATCTGTGGTGCTTTTAGTATGTTATCTGTTGTATTGGCCTATTCTTCAATGCTAGTAGTTGGTTGTAATCTAGTAGATAGTGTAGATAGGGTTGGGAAAAAAAGTGAAAATGTTCTACCAAACATCATACAAAATTTAGATTTTAATTGAATATAACTTTGAAGGCATTTAAAACATAAATTTTTGACCACACTTGTGTGTTAGTAAGTATCCATTTAAATGAGCAAGAGGTTGTTTGAATTTGATCTAGTGTAAATTTTAGGGTTATATGTTTGTTTTTTTTGCTTGATTACATATGGTCCTCTCATTTATTTTCAATTTTTTAGTATGAAAAGTCATCCTGTTAAATTTTGAATTAGTTATATTACTGTCTTAATTGGTTTTTGCGTTGATGAATGGCTATCCCAGTTGCTTCCTTGTTTGTAAGCAGCTGGGGTTTTAAAGGTAGAGGGGGGAGAGGAGCAGAAGACAACATGTGATCTTTGACTTGTTCCCTTGCACTATATCCCTATCGTTATATATTTCCTTCACGTGGTGTCATGCGTGAATCGCCCCATGACCACCAAATCTACCTACAACCACTACATCAACTACCACCAACACCACCCTCCTCCTCCCTCTTCGTCTACCTGTGCCGCCTGACGCCATGGCTGCGGCTGCCCCTGAAAACCCCCTGTTCCCTACGCTCGTGTTGTGACCTGCTGATGGTGGTTTGGGTGTGAAAACAGCGGAGCGACAGCCGGACGCGGGCACTGAGTGTGAGGGACGACGAGGAAGGGCACCTGATCTGTCGGAGTGGGGACGTCCTGCAAGAGAGATGTACTCACTGCCACTACTCTATCGTAACCCTTCTCCATATGAGTATTAAAGCATAGAGCATTTACATGACATGGGAGTGCCTGATGATGATGCCTTGCTAGAATGCTCTTCGCTCTAGCTGAAATAGCAGGGTGGATTGCAAGAATGTTGAAGATTTTAGGAGGGCCTTTAGGTACTTTTTTCCTTTTTGTTCTAGGATTTTAAGCTGTGGAGCATTTTCTGTTTCACAGGTTATTTGACTTTCCTAAATATAGATTCCCATTTGAAGCTGTTTGTCACTGTTGCCTTTTAGAGTACAACTACTCTTTATACCTGTAACTTAAGCTAGCCAATTTGCACTATGACGGTTTCAGGGATGTTCTTACATATTTATTTATTTATTTATTTTTTTTTAGTACACTTCTAACATGCACATACACTTTTTTTGCCATCTTTCTAATACAACCTGTGCTCATATATAGACAGTAAACATACATGAACACTTATTTAAGTACAACGCATTCTTTAGTAAAAACTTTTTTTTTTCCTGTTTTAAGAATTACATGTCCACTTGGGCAAAGACAGCCACATCTTGAAAGGATGTGCTCTCTATTTCGATAGCTCAAATTGGTCATCCAAGAAAGGGAGCATTTTATGTTTGCCCCCTTATCATAGTGCAATGCTTCTGATATTCATAGATTACCTGAAAGTGTTTCCAGCCTGCCAAATTGAATAGGCAGCTTTTTGAAACGAGGATGGGCGCTAGCATTGATACGCCTGTCTATAATTTTGCATTGTGTACTCCTGCTGTAGTACAAACATCTAACACTCCTGTTCTTTCTTTCCCCGCTCTCCTTCTTTCTTTTTTTTCTCTTTCTTTCTGTGTTGTGTTACAGACGAGATTGTCAGCACTTTGGGAGAAGGCACCTTTGGGAGGGTCATGCAGTGCATTGACCATCGCAGGTGTGTGTCATTCTGGAACACAACAGCTCTTAGCCTCTGGGGTCCTATTTTAAGACCCATAGTAGGAAATCTAGAAGCAAGTGTGTTTGTGTTTTACTTGTCAGAGTTAGGCTTCAGTCACAGAAATTTGGATTTAATATCATCCAATGGAGCTTCTGTATGGAGTCACTTCTCTTGTTCCCACATATATAACAGATATTAGAGACATTGGCATAGTGAAGCTATTAACTGTTATGTTTTAAGTGTAAAGTAAAAAAAAACAAATACTTCTTAACAGACCCTCTGAATCTGGGTCTGCATCTCCTCCCTGAAGTGAGGCTTGCATACAAATGTAATGTACATGTTTTGTCTTGTATTACTTGTCTTCACAGGGGAGGAAACCATGTTGCTCTAAAAATTATAAAGAATGTAGAGAAATACAAAGAAGCAGCTCGTCTGGAGATCAATGTGCTCGAGAAGATCAATGAGAAGGATCCTGATAACAAATAGTGAGTTTTTGAGGATACTACAGTTAATTTTGTTAACTGATGCTGGTGCAAATAAGCCACTTTATCACTAACGTCTTGTTTGCCCTGCAGCCTTTGTGTACAGATGTATGACTGGTTTGACTACCACGGTCACATGTGCATCTCCTTTGAGCTGCTAGCGCTCAGCACCTTTGACTTTCTAAAGGAAAACAACTACCTGTCCTACTCAATTGGTCAGGTCAGACATATGGCCTACCAAATTTGTCTCGCTGTGAAATGTAAGTTTTTTTTTTTTGTTTGTTTGTTGTTTTTTTTTTTTTAAATGTTCGTGATTATTTAGTTTTTTTTTTTTTAAATGAAGAAACTTCTGTAGAAACTGTAGCCAGGTCTTTTAAATTAAATATACTCTGTCACACATATGTGGATGGATTCTTTTTTTTTTTTTTTTTTTTAACTATTCTAAATGTTCTTTTCATCCTTCTGTTTACTGAATTAACGTCAGCACACTGGATGATTTGAAGGTGTAGTGTATAAAGTAAGTAATTAATTCACTGTCCAAGACTAAACAAACTGTACATATTCTCCATAGTTCTCCATGACAACAAGCTGACACATACAGACCTAAAACCTGAGAACATCTTGTTTGTCAACTCAGACTTCACAATGTCCTACAATGTGGAGAAGGTAAGTGGCAACAGAAGAAGAAAAAAAAAACCCTTTTTAGGTACCATGAATGAATATGAAATATTGAGCATTTTTCTTGTTAAATTGTAGGAAAGTCTATTTAAGGATTGCTGTGAAACACTTTTCTGTTTTGCAGAAACGAGAAGAGCGTACAGTTAAGAACACAGCAGTACGTGTGGTGGACTTTGGCAGTGCTACTTTTGATCATGAGCACCACAGCACCATTGTATCCACACGGCATTACCGTGCTCCTGAGGTCATACTAGGTGAGACTATAGGCTATATGTTCACTGTAAATACAACAGCCCACACTCAAAGTTAAATTAAGCACCAGATACTCAACAACTCTGTTTGAAGATAAACAGTTGTTTTTGGTACAGTTAAGATGTTCCTACGTTACTCTGTAGACTAAAGTACAAGCACAGCACAGCCCCCGAGATTTCACACAGAAAAACATTTTAAGGTGTCATATTCTGTAGGGAAAAGGTGATATTTGTCCTTTTCTGGTTCACTTCAGCTGACATATGTCATTCACATATAATCAACATGACAATCAACAGCAGGGAGTAGTAAGGCTTGAAGGCAGTTGGCCCTGGTTAATGTAAGAGTAATGAGTTCATTTTGCATTAGTTCTAATCTGTGTATCATTGCTCTCTGGGTAGTACGTGACATTTTCACATTGCCTTATGTAGCTCATACACTGAATCATTTGAATACATTTGTAATGTTAGCAAGCCTTAGTCCCAGACTGGAGGTACCCTAGGTGTTTTGATCAACATATTTTGTTGTTCAGAGCTAGGATGGAGCCATCCCTGTGACGTGTGGAGCATTGGTTGTATCCTCTTTGAATACTACCTGGGCTTCACCTTGTTTCAGGTACAACAGCGTTCTGTTCCTGTCAGTTAACTCTTTGTGTCATATGTGAGCTCTGACTGCTTGACAGAAGCAGAACCAGCAGAGTTAAATTCAGATTGTGTCCTGAATCAGTCTTCCTTTCTGTCTTGTCCTCCTTTCTGCTGAATCGTGATTATTTAACTTATTCTTTCAGACTCATGACAACAGGGAACATTTAGCCATGATGGAGAGAATCCTAGGGCCAGTGCCCTCTAGGATGATTCGTAAGACAAGGTGAAAGCACATACAAACACACTGAAGTGATGCACATTTTATATCGAAAACAATATTTATACATTTGAATGCTGCTCACACTGTTTGTACCTTTTTAGGAAGCAGAAGTATTTTTATCGTGGGCGTCTGGACTGGGACGAGAGCTCCTCAGCAGGGAAATATGTCAGAGAAAACTGCAAACCCCTACGGGTAAGAATCCGATTTATTGCAAGTCTGTTCGATACACAAGAAATTTGAATCCCATACATTGACTCTTGTCAAAACAGTTCACACTATATGTACATAAGTGTGTACATAAGAGACAATACATAGTAAAAAAATATATATCTAACAGGTTGACTATCAACAAACATTTTACTTAAAGAAAAGAAAGTGTATTTATTTCGCGCTGCAGTTGGTGAGTCAGACTTCCTCTTATTAGCTTTGTTGTTTCCCTTTTTCCCTGCCAGCGGTACTTGCTGTCAGAGGCAGAGGAGCACCACCAGTTGTTTGACCTTATTGAAAGCATGTTGGAATATGAGCCCTCTAAGAGGCTGGTCCTGGCTGACTCCCTCAAACACCCTTTCTTTGAGAGTGGCGAGGCAGCGGGCAGCAAGAACTGGGAGGGAAACCGGGACATCAGTCGATGACCCTCGAGTCTGCAAAGACTGACTGACAGAGGAGAGTTGTTATGTGGAGCAGGTGAACTGTTTATCGGGCTTCAGATGTTTTCTGTTGTTTGTCATTAACGCATGGACACCTTCACGTCTTGCTCCTCTGCTCTGTCCCTCTGATAAGCCACCTCTGCAGCCACGAGAGGCATGTTTTCTTTGCGGCAGAGAGATCGAAATGGCCTACAGAAGACTTTGAGTCCTAATGAATCTTTTCTAGTCGTCACAGTCTCAATAAAGGACAGAAATCTTAAACGGGAGATTGTTTGTACCCAAAGTAGCCCTCTATGCACTCCTGTCTTCCTTTTGACTTTTGAACCAACTTCCTCCCACCTTTTCTTCCGTCCATCTAATTTCATTTGCATGTAAGGAAAATGATTCCTCTCTACTGCAATCACTAGTGCAGCCAGTTTTACAAGAACTCATTCTCAAGTCTAAAGAAAGGTTAAAAGAAGATGGAGCTGTATATGCAGTGCAAGTCCTCACCAACACAGTTCTAAACATGGAGACATGCATGATATTCTGTTTTTCTAACACAACATAGATTCAAAAATCTATAAAACTGAATATATTTCTTTGGAAATTTTAATTATCTCCAGAAGAAGCAAATGTTTGAAGTTTACATTTCCATTTTTGTTATGTGAGTACTTGCATTGTGTATTATTTTTGTTTTTTTTTTTTATAACGGATTATCCCTTATATCTTGCCCTTAATCTCCGATCATTAGTCCTGTTATTGTTCACCAATGAGATGATAATGGTGATGGACACTCCACACACAGGCCTCTGTAGCCTGTCTTATTGATAGGAGTATGTTTATGTTATGCGCTGCTCTCTGGGTGTATGTGTGCTCTGTGTGTAGAGGTGTGGATGGAGTGGGTGACATGTTCATGTTGTTTTGTTCAGTGATTTCTTAGAAGTTCATCATTAGTCATGGGAACATTCTGACATCCTTCATAATACAAAAAAAACATAAACTGCCTTTTCCATGTGTGATCTGGTCAGACCTGAAGTCTTTCCATTGAGATTAAGCACACAGCTCCTGGGCATAGTCAGTGAGCCACACAACTCCTGTTAACGGTATTTATTAAGAATTCCAGTAGGTTATAGTCCCCACCCTCAACCTGTACATGACTTGTTTTTTTGTATGAAATTAAAACATATAAAACTGTATATATGTATGATTGTGTAGAATTAAAGTTAAGTCCTCCTTGCCAAAGGCTTATGGTGCTCAAAGTATCAGTTTGAGCCTGTGGTAGCTAAGGGGAGGCACTCTGTCTTTAAATATCATCACTGTGTCTGAGTCCATCTCTTATGTCAGCATGACCCTGTTGCGTGATTTGTGAAGGAGTCAAGTGGGTGGCAGAAATGTGTTTGTGCACAATGTGAAATATTTCCTGTTTAAAGGTCCTTAAATCAAACGCAGCTAAATAGAAAATTTATGAAAGAAATGTATGCAGTATTTTAACTTTAAAAAGTTGCCATTGTCTTGTTCATTAGGTCAAACACTTCTCTTCTTTCAGGCAATTACAGGCTTATTTTGCTCACAATGTTAGATTGTAGGCATTGGACAGTTACTTGTGCTGTAAGTGAAGAATATCTTGTAAAAATGTTTTTAGTGCAAAGATCCTAAGGACTTTGGAGTTAATCTTGAACTTTGAAGAAAATTAACCTTGACTGTAGGTAAGAGCTCTTAGCAATCACGTGTTGTGTTCTTCCCATTCTTATTGTGTTTAATTTCTTTTGGGAGCTAACCTCTTTTTCATTTCCATCCTTAACCTAAGCTCAGCTGTCACCCTGTCAGGATAAGGGAGTGAGGGAAACCTGGAAAATCTGCTGCAACAGGTGTACTGATGCTTCGTCACATAAGCTTTCCCCATCTGTCGGTAAGGTGCCAGTCTACTGTTGCTTTAACCTCACTCACTGCCCCCATTTTTCTCCCTTTTGTCCTGTGTATGGACACTTTTTTTCTGCCAAGGGCTGGAGTAATGGCTGTATAGCTAACTAATAGATGTCTAAATGTATCTGTTGAACAAAGATATTTAGTTCTTCATTATTGTAGGTAGGACAAATTTGTTATGGATTCTGGGTAGATTAGCAATAGAAAGATAATCCCATTGTTAAACTAATATAACTGATAACCAGTACTCAATTAATCAATCAGTTCTTTAATTCTGACATTCAGCTATAAGTAAATGAATGAGTCATTGAGGTTTGTGACTCAGGCGCTTAATCTTTCCAGTCAATGAAGATGCCCTCCTGTCTATAGGGGAAAGGAAGAAATCCCCTGTCATAAAAGCGGCACCTGTCCATGCCCTGTCAGTCTGGCTTCTGCTGACACAATCACCACTATCTCATCATCTGTTAAGTAAAGCCAGACTGTTTGCAGCTTAGGCAGAAACTTTATGAGAGTCTATATAAACTGTTTCACAGCTCAAATGTAAACAAGCAGCTGACTTCCTGCACAGGTGTGCTTGTAATTGCTCTGTTGATAATGAGATAAATGGCTCTTGTGTCTTCAGCTAATCCTGTTTGGGGACTGGTGAGGTCACCAGGCACATTCCAATAAAAGCAGACAGTGACGGAGCAGAGGTGGATACACGTGCACAAACTGAAGTATTGAGTGAAATGCAACAACGGGACGCTGCACTTTACAACTTTAAAAAATAATGCTAACATCTAATCTTGTCTACAGCAGATAGGCCTACCACTTGGTAAGTGAATCCCTTATTGCTTTAACAAATGTACATAAAACTGTTGTCACTTTTTTAAAAAGTGTGACGACATACTAAAAGCAGTGTAGGTTGACTTAAACTGTGAGTGATCAGGTGGGTTTTTTCTTGACATTATTAGAAAGACAATATGAAAATGCTCTTATTGACAGCTTATTAGTCTTATTGATTAATAGTTGCTCTTTGTTATATTTTCAGAGTAAAGCCTTATTCCTGGAGTAAATTTAAAAAGGAGCAAAGAGGCATCGGCAAAGACGTCATAACCTACATGCTGACAGTGCCACACAGCCTGAAAAGCACCATCTGATAAACCGACCAGCATCAAAACAAGACAAACTGAAAATGGATTCCCTTATGTCGCTGGGTGCTCCCCTGAAGCAGTTCACCAGCTGTGTGTCTGGGAAAAACACTTCCAACAGTAGAGGGGCCAAGAGGAGCCAGTCTGTCCGCAGAAGCAGCTTCACCCGCAGAAAGAGTGTCAGCAGGAGGAGAAGCCTTCCCTGCAGCAGCCAGAAGGTCCCTGACTCCTGGCTCAGAGTATACCAGGCCGAACTAAACAAAGAAAGGTACAGTGGCTCAAAACATTAATCAGAAAAATATGATACCATACCCTGTATTTGTCTATTTTGCCAACTTTTTAAAATTAAGGATGTACTCATTTGTGTAAGATTCATCATTACTGTACATTTAACTGAAACTAATATAGGAATTAAAGGGTTCAGTTACTTTCCTGGTACACAGCTGAGACTCTTGGCCAGACAGACTTGGCTAAATGAGGATAAGCCTGTTCCTCACATGAATAAGCTGCTTGTCCATGTGCTGTACCTGATGTTGCTCTGTTGCTGTTTGCCAAAAGGAAACGACAGCAAGCCATCCTGGCCAAGAAAAACGCTGAAAGGACTGTCAGAAAAACTCACTTCAGGAGCCACCACTGCCTCCCAAGGGTAGGTAAACAGTAAAATAAAAGTAAAAACAAAATTTTTGCTTTTCACCTGTTTTCTCAATTATTTTTTTTTTAATACACCCTTTCGTCCGCCTGCAGCAGACCACCACTGCCAGAAAACCAGTCCCAGCAAAGGATGAATCCTTCTTTGGAGCCTTTCAGGGTCTCAGCCTGGATGGACTGGTGGGAGTAGCTAATGGATCTAATGCTGTCTCAGCTTCTGCTGCGGGTGGAGATCAGTGCAAAGTCATGTGAACCCCAACATTTAAGGACAGTCAGACTGTTTAAATGGCCCAAAAGACTTGAAGAAATTGGGCTCATGGAAGAAAGATGATTTGAACTGTGGGACGGTAAAAATTTGTTATTATTCTATATTTCCCTCATTATTCTACTTCTGTAACATGCTATTGTTTATGGTTTAACATTTGTTTTGTAGATTTTTTTTTGTTTTGTTTAATGTGCCAGTCTTGAACATTTTCCATTCATATCTATTTTTGTGGTATTTAGCTGTTATATACTGGATTGGTGTTAGTGCTGCTTTAATCATCTGAGCAGTTTTTATGTTAAAGTCCCAGGCAGAAACTATGCAGGTCAAAGGATTTTAATGAATCTATTTTAAACATGCAGAATTAATGGCAATATGAAGACACTAATTTCAAAACTTTTTTTTCCTTCTTTTATTTAAGACAATGCTGTATTTCAGGTAGCAGGGTCAGAAATATATTCCTGTTTGCAATACTGAGTAAATCTGGTCAGTATTGTACTAGCTTGTAAAGTGACCTGTAATTACAGACACCCGTAATCATAGTAATACCAAGTGCATATACAGATAACAGTCTCCTGACCTTACCCTACATAATGACCACAAAATTTAGATTCTGATTGGTTGACCACAGGAAGTAGGCTTGTTAATACCAAGCTTTATTTAGTTAAAAAAACAAAACAAATGGAAAACAAAATATGTCACAATTTTCTAGTCAGTTACAGAAGTGGATGATGCATCATTTCTTACGTGAAGTAGATCTCTGGGTCCAGATCCAAAATATGTACATTAGAAAACGAAGTACAAAACTACGTTTGTCAGGATGAGAACGTTGTCATATCTTAGGTACCAGGATGACTGGTGATGACAACTATGCAGCTGACCGTAGCCGACAAGGTGAGGATACACAGAACTGAGGGTTTTTATAACTGGGTTTTTAATCTACTGAAGTCCTATTTTACAGCATCATTCCCTCTGTTCCATCTTGACTTTTGGGGGCTTGAGGAACGACCTGTTCTTTTTCTCCTTGCTCTTGCCTTTAGCTTGGAAGTTCCTCCAGCTGTCCACACGCCCATCTCTTGTTTCCTAAAACAAACAAACAAACAAAAAAAAAAAATGTCAGCTAAAAAAAAAAAAAATTTCAAAAAAGCAAGACCATCATGTGACTATTTAAGAGTAAGTAAGCACAGTCACCTCAAAGTTTTTCTGCCATTCTCTCTCTCGCTTCGCTTTCTCTGCTGCCTCAATTTCTTCTTCTCGTGCCCTTTTCCTGGTAAATTTGGAGAAAACAGGTTAACATCTAAGTGTTACCGAACAAAAACCAAATTCTATATTTATTGATATACTATGTCATTTACCTTTCATGCATGTCCTTTGCTTCCCTTTCCTTCCTCTTGATTTCGAGCTCTGCGAACAGCTTCATGGTCTGTTTGTACACTGCTTGCTTGAACTGGAAAAGAACAAGTCAATGTCATTTGATATATGATAATGGGCATGACCAAGACAAATAGTGGTTACACTTTATTTTAAGAGACCCACATTTTACAGCTAGTTCCCTGGAAACGTTCCAAATAATGTCCTAAAAGTATTCCCTTTGTAATTTGATATATGTTAATGTCCCTTTTTAACCTGCTGCATTTGCTGTTGACGTGGGTATGGTGACTCTCTTTTGATATCACAAGCTCCATTGTAAGAGATTTGGGGAAAGGAGAACAATAAACATTAGCCTACAGGAGAGCTCTGAATACACATGACTTTGGTCAAACTGTTTTGGATGCTCATCTGAGTCAGAAGGAACATTAACACAAGCTGATATAGCTAATACAGCCAACTGCATAAGAATCAGGTCATTTGGCAAGTTGCCCCAGATGTATATCTTGTATTTAGACTCAGGTTAAGTCCCAAAAAACTTGACTGAAATTGTGTTTATTCTAAAAACTCTGGAGGTTAACATGTATTGCTCTGATGATTCATGTCACTTTATCCAGGCTTGAAAATCCCCAAATCTCTATAACCAAGTACTGATAGTAAAATTAGCATTAGCTATAGAGTCACCACACTGACTTTTAAGAGGAAATACAACAGGTCAAAAAATAAATCTATATCTTTCAGGTTCTCACTTGTTCAACTTGTTTTTAAATGAAACACTGGGGATATTATGTAGCAGGTATGTGGGAAAAAATTAATGAATAGACATCCATGGTTCCAATCAAACATTAATACTAATTTAAATAGTTTCACAATGTTAGGTCTACTCTTTATTATATTCTCACTGCTGATGTGTGTGTAATTCTCTGACTTACCACTTCAGGGTCATCCTCCTCTACATCCAGTGCCTTCCCTTCTTTCTTCAGCTGTTTCCTTTTCTCCTTTACCTGTTGAGAACACAGAGTGGCAGAAAATCAAGTGTTAGCGAACAAATACAGTCCAGGAGAGCTGCGTAACATGGAAGCAAAACTATCTGATATTTGGAATGTAAGGGATTTTATGTATTGAACACTCACCATATGCTCCACATATTCCTTTCCTGCATGGATCACATCTAAGGCTCTCTTCTTCTGTTCAGGGTCCAGTAGGAGTTTGTATGCCTTATCCACAGCTAAAACACAGTAAAAATTCAGGATCAATTTAAACTTATACTTGTTTTTTTTTTTTCTTTTTCTCATCTAACAGCACGCATAATGGCAGGGGGCATGAATGTTCTATTTTACAGTGTGTTAATGTCAGAGACATGAGTTTGTCTGGTTACTGATAGGATGTATGTTTCCAACATATTGTATATAATCACTGATGTAAGGAATTTACCTTCAAAGGCTTTCTGTGCTCTGTCTGCATCATCTTGATTTTTGTCTGGATGGACCAAAATGGACAACTGCACAATTAAAGACACCAAAGATTATAAGTTTAAAAACAAACATAATAATCAGCAAATAAAGAAATAATCATGACACAAATAAGACTACAAATGCATATTTGTTTCCCCCCACAGTTCTTTTGCTTACCGCCCGAAACCTTTTCTTCAATTCATCATCTGTTGCTTCTGGATCAATTTGCAGCACCTGAAAATGATGTAAACATTTTACTTAAAAACAAGTAGTAGGGTAAAGTCTCATTCTGAAACTCTTTTCCCCAATGATGCAGTTACAGTCTTCAGGGGGTCTTGGAACCATTTCTTGTTACTTCTAACAACATGCTTTTTGTGCAGCCGAGTTATTTCTTAACTGTGCGCTAGTAATGTCACAACAACAGGGAGTCAAAAATGAAATCATCCGTGTAGAGTACAGTACGGTGGCTGACAAGGTCAAACACTACAAATACCGAAAACACATGCAAGAGAGAAATGCTGCACATACAGGGAACAGAAGTGTGCCAGGCCTCTAGGAGGATCCCGAACTGAGGGATGCTATGAACAAAGTTTAGCTTAACATTTAGACAGGCATCAACAAAAAAAGTCGACCACCATAGTATGGGGTGTAAGGCAGGTAACTACACCCTGAATGCCTTAACTCAAGCTTAACAGAGACTGGAAATAAAATTTGGTAATAAATACAGACTGTGGCAAGATCACATGAGCCAAAACATTAGTATTGAAATTCCACATTCTAATCAAGTGAAAATTTTACCTACTTCTTATAATGATCGGTCATTATAATAACCAATTAAATAAAAACATTTGTATGGCTTCCACAAAGGAATCAGTTATTCCCTATTTTATATAATTTTTTTTTTTCAATTTCAATTTAATTTTATTTGTATAGTGCCAAATCCCAATACAAATCATCTCCAGGCACTTTACAAGAACTAAAAACCCAACAAATCCCTCATGAGCAGCACTTGGCGACAGTGGAGAGGAAAAACTCCCTTTAATGGAAGAAAAAACCTCCAGCAGAACCGGGCTCATTATAAATCAATACACTGGTTTTGCTGGTCAGACTCACTTTGGGCTCTGGTAATGTGAAGGCAGCTTCTACCAGTATTTCAAACTACAATAGAATTAATACTGTGCAAACATTTCATGTACTACAGTTTTTGCTTTTTATCCACCACTCAGTATAATCAGAGAGGTGTCAGATTACAATTCATTCTGCAGCACCAAACATGCACCCATAGTCATAAAGAACTATCTTCAGCAACAAGAAAAAGGTGTCCCGCAACAGACTGTATGACCCCCACAGATCTCAGCATCAGAGGGTTAGCCTGGGAGGACATTAAGTGATGGAAGTAACTCAGATGCCTTAGATTAATGGCAAGTTCTCCAATGTGGTGGAACAACCTACATTGCTGTTCAAAGGTCAAGGGTCACTGCATTTTCCACAGCATTTTAACAGTATCTAAAGGTTGAGTCATGGCAACTGGACTTTCAGTTTCAGTTTTAAACTGAAAGTCCAGTTCCCCTGGACGACTGAGAATCTTCAGACATTATGACAGTACTACTTGCTTCAGTGCCGTAATGTCCAAATAATGCTTCAGTGGATGGTACTAACATCAGTGGACGTCAATTACTTAAATGACAATAAAACTGAAAAACCAGGGGTGACCCCAAACCTTTGATTAATAGTGTACCTCAAACCTGTGCATAAGAGAAATGGTGTGCCATAAAGACACACCAAATATCCAACATTTGGTCTTTTTAATTTTCACTGTAGTTTCACCGCACAGTGTAGTACAGCACATGAATTATTAATAATTCACAGGTTCTTACCTCAAAGGGATTTAGATTGAAGTAGGATGAGCCAGGTCTGAGCAGTCTCTCTATCTGCTGCTTGGACGTTAACACAGAGTCTCTCTTCTCAATCTGCTTCACCTGTTAAAACATGGAAACACCATGAAAACCTTCAAACACACAAACAAAACCAATTTCCCATCGTGCCGCTGGTTTTTTTTTTTTTAACGCAGGACCCCAAATATGACAGAAAGCGAACTGCACTGCTGCTGAAGAAGCTGCTACGTAGAACAGCTTTCTTTCACTGGGGTTTGGATAGACTAGCCGTGATTACAAAAGCAAAATGACGACCTTTCTCGGTGTCCCGGTAGAAACACGAAGCTACTCACGAAACACTTCAGCTAACGTTAGCTTGTTGTTAGCCGATGCTCAGGTAAGGAAGACCGCTGGGAATTAGCATGAAAACCAACCAACTTCAACGGATGCACAGAGCGCGATACTTTCCAAACACGCACACTCACATAAATAATTCTCGTACCTCCGTGTAAAAGTTTTGAAATAATTCATCGGACACACTCTGAGATGAAGGCTCTCCTCCGGCAGCCGCCATCTTCTTCAAGGTTTACATGTGACGTAGAGGCTCACGTGACTGTAGAGTTAACGCGATACAAAACGGATTTTTGATTTGAGGACAAAGAAGCAACGTTATATCAAAATACCTTTAGCTAGTATTTTAACTTGTGTAAGCCTCCTAAAGTACAAAATTAACATAATCTGCACCGTATGTGAAACGTCTTTCGAAAATTAGACGTTTTCTTTTTACCTATCTTTATTTAAATTATTGCTTTATTTTGAAAAGGCAGATATTGGTATGCTGCTTAGGGTCGATATTTTTGTTTTCTGTATTTGATAAACACAATGATGCTACTCTTGTAGTTTAATATAATCCAGCGTCATTTAGGATTAGAGGAAACCCGACATGTTCACTATGCACACGGCAGAGCAACATTTTTACATAATTAGAGGTAACACAGGTAACAGCCCACTATGGACTACTGGTATTCAATTAGGAATAGAAATCTACGCTGCTGCAAAACTGCCAAACGACTCTTTGTAATGCACCACAGCCTACAAATATAGTCTCTTTTCATTTCAAAATTTAACCCGAGTTTTAGGAAGTGCATCTCCTGATGGTACAACCCTAAACCCACTGTAGCTTGACAGGATTTCCTCAGTGATGTTAAGGTGTGAACACAGTGAGCTGTATTCACGCCACAGGTGCTGACTGGTTATACAGGTCCATTTGTTGAGCTTACAAGGCCACCTCTATTTTCAGCTCCTGTGAATGATGGAGTGTGTATTTAGAAACCTGTTTATCATTAGTGTACTACATTACTGAGCTTCAAAGTGAACTCCATGATGAACATAAAGTTTTTTTGTATAGAGGCATAAACTGTTCACACTGCAAAATAATTAATAAGCTTCAAGTAACTGTAAATATGCATACACAAAGACTTGATTGGGTAATAGACTGTATTTAACAATTGGTTTCCCTTTACAGTGGCAAATCTTTAAGATGAATTAGGAAGTTGTAGCCTGGTAGATGGAGACCTGGATAATCCCATGTCCATCAGTAAATCATCTGCAGTAAATAAAACAACTCTTAGAACAAAAACATAAACATGACATTTACATTTACTGAGATGAAGTTGACACAAGTATTAAAAACATAAACGAAAGCTTCCTCTAACACAAGAGTAGCTTCACTGATCCAATTTTATTTTTCTTACCTGCACCTTCAGCTGAGCTCTGAACAGGGACGTCAGTGTTCCCAGTTGACCTCAATTACAAGGCCTTATTAAGGTCTTCATTCAGAGGGGTGTGCAACTCTGTGGTGAGTCCAGCTAGAAAACAGCCACACAGACAAGGACATGTTAACAAATTTTGGCTGTATCAGTATCTAAGCATCAGCATGACAATCAGAACCAATATTATCAGGAGGACAGACTGTACTGTCTATAATATGATGCAATAACTGACAAAAACATACACACCAATGTCATGTTCAGTTAAATTCTGACAAAACAACTTATAGAACTTACTCTGGGAGGTCAACAGGTAATATAGACAGCTAGGACATCAAACATTATGTTTTAAATTATAACATAAATAGAAACATGGTGAGACTTTCTCATTATTAGTTGAAATAATGAACAATCTTACCAATCAGTCCCTTCCATTTGTGTGAACTCATTCACAAGGATGGGGGCAGCTCCTTTACTGCCTGGTGACAAGAGGCAACATATAGACAGTTCTGGTATGAGAAACTGTTTAAGGATACACCTTCATTTGATGGCATTTCAATGTAAACCAAAATGTGTGTGTCAGTTGATACAATTAACTAATCTGATCCTACATCCCAGTCTTACCTGTGCAATAAATAATGCAGCCCTCCTACTGCCATCTTGTGGTGTTAAATGGTAAAAACATCAATTTATGAGGCACATCTTTTGTTCCAATATCAGCCAATTTCACCAGTGTTTCTTTTAGTATTCCCACCACAGTCTGAACACATTTGAAAAATAGTTCCTCTTGTTAATATCTGCTTATTAATTAACATCATTCCAGGTCTGAAAATGGCCAATACATGCATGTAAAACAAAAACGGGCCACTGGTCATGCTGGAGTGAACTGCTACCTCTAGTGGCATAGGAGAGGAATCCCCCCCCTCCTCCCCAATTCACAAAATGTGTGCAGACAGCTGAGATGATTTAGGAGCAGTAAGCCAAGACAGTCAACAACAGATGTTTGTAGGGTTTTGGGGTTTATAGCGCTTACCAAATCCTTGACTGGCTGCCTTCTGGCTGTTAAATCCAGTCTAAAGAAACAGCCATTTAATGCTTAAAATTGTGCAGGACTTTTCATTTGACTTGAGGGGAAAAATATACACTATGTCAGTGAAGGAAAATGCATTGTTTATGCAGTCTCTAAATTCAAGAAACATGCTATCAATACTTTTTAAAGATTGCCAAAGATTCTTCAGTCACCTTTAGTGACTTGTATTCTTGTATCCACATCCTTGAAAAAAAAAAAACCTACTAAACTAAGAAGCTTGATTTTTTTTTTTTAGCACAGGAAGGAAAACAAAAAGAACAATGTATAATTATAGCTAATGTTTCTCCAGAGATCATAATTAGCTACAGGAGAGGAGACAGTACTCTGTGCAAGGCTAGCTCACCCTTGAGTACCGTTCAGGTGAGTTCCTCATTCTAGTGGTGCCGCTCTCAATGCTTCTCCACCTAGGCAGGTTGGAATAAGAGGACAGACACATGAAATAAAATGCAACAAAACCATGGCACCAAAAAGGCAGATGCTAAAAACACTTTCCTATGGTAAACAAATTCTGACATGTGATCACTTGCTATGGTAGAAAGCTATGCTTTAAGAATTTTAACCCTTTGGATGGTCAGATCCATGGCGTCTTCAAAAGGAGAGAAAACGGTGATGTGCAGATTTTGGAAATAAAAAAATGAATGCAACTCAGCATACAAGCATAAATCCATTCAAAGTCAAGTAGTTCTAAGCGTGTCAGTGTCAGGACCAAACTAGTATAAGTGACATCTTACCAATATCCAAGACCATCTTTGTCTTTAAAGGGTGTTTGAGCAGGTGCACACAGTATATGTTTCAGCAGATGTCAACCTATCTCAATAAATACCATTTGTGTTAAAAAACGGTTTGGGAAAACTAATACTGGAGTTGCAAGGAACAGTAAATTTACACCTGTGAAAATTATGCACATTTACTTCTTCATTTCTGCTACTACAGCCCAGAGAAATTAGCACATGGCATCATTAAATCTCTTCAGCCCAGTGGCCGGGATGTTTCTTTGGCTGGCTTTAAATGGACATACTATGAAGAGAGAAATTAAAACACAGACAGTAAGGGGTTCCTAGGACAAAAATGTTAGTGCATTTTGAGTAATCAGTAAGCATCCATAATTTTCTCAAGCATAAATCAGCTATGAAAAGCACTCACTGTTTTCCTTGTCTTCAGAAACTGCAGAGATTAACATTTAGTAAAGGTAGGCTGATGTTTACTAAAACATATACTGTTTACCTGTGCACACATGTTTTCACCAGACAGGCACAATCTTGGGTAATCGCAAGAAGTCAAAATTACAGTTTGGTCCTGTTAATATTGCTGTAAAATCCACATATAAATTCTGAGTGCAGGACTGGAGTCTAGTGCAAGATGCAGTGAAAAATAAAGGGTTAAAATCCTGTTTAATCATTGCATCATCCAGACAGTTCTCTTGTCCCGTTGTCTGATTGCACAATTTCAGTCTTTTGTGATTATCCTTTGAGGTAAAAGAATTTGACTTGGAAAAGAAGATCTTCATTCAAATGTGAGAATTGAGGTAAAATCAAATCAAATACTGAATGACAACACTGAATTTGAGTATCTGACAACTGACTGATGCTCAGCTGAGTTTTATTGAAACGGAACAAACGTAAAAGTTATAAATACAAAGAACATCAGAGAACAAACTGCTATGGCTCTTAAGGTAAGCCAAACCAAATCCTATTGGGCAAGTTCAAAGAAAACAGAGGAAGTTATGGTATCAGTTTTTAAAAAAAAACACAATTTATCTACCTCTAGAATTGCTAGGCATACACTTTAAACATTACAAAACTTTGATTACTTCCTTCCTGTGGATTCTTTTCTCCACCATTGCAAATATGAAGTATGAAGCTCTAACCATACGCATTTATTTACAAGCAAGTCCCTACGCATCTACGAGAAACCACAAATAAAGGGAGTACAAGAAGGAGAGGGGAAAGGGGTATGGACAAAAACTTTCTGCAAGGCAATATCATTATTTAATGTCCTCTCAGACTTTGAAAATCAATGTCCACTTTTTTGTCAATGTTCATTGTTGGCTTTAAAAGAATCAGGAACAAAAAGTAACAATAAAAGTGTTTTTGTGTTTTTTTAAAGACAAATGTCCCAATGTAACCGTAGAAGTAACAAATGATTCACCACAACGGTTACGTTCACTTCTTCAGCCAAAAAGCTTTCCAGCCAATCATCCTTAGCCAATTCTGGGGTCTGTCCATTTTTTCTGAGACATGTACAGATTTATTTTCATGAGGGATGAAGAATAAAAAGTCAATCAAAAATTGTAGCCAATCTCCTGTTTTTTATTTTATTGTTGTTTTTCTCTTTTTTGCTGTAACTTTGCCAAATACCTTTTGGTGCATCTACTTCCACTGCTGCCCATAAGAATCCTGTGAAAACTCCATGGTGTCATTACTGTAACCATAGTTACCGGAATAGTCGGCCCCTTGCTGCAGGGGCTGCTGGGCGATGGGCTGGGACCCCCAGTTCTGTTGGTTGTTGGTCTGGCGGCGCTTGGAGTCAGGCTGGTTGAACACGTCTGCCTTCCTCTTTCCACCGACGTTTCCCCCGCGATTGCCTCTGGCCCCGCGAGGACCACGCCCCCTCTGTGGTTGGAATGGGGCTCCACGCCCTCCTCGGCCGCCCCTCGGACCACCAAGGGGCGGTCCTCTTTGGGCGTAGCCGCCTCGGCCTCGAGCCGGTGGTGCTCCACGAGCCCTAGGTGGAGGAGGTCCTCCCCTGCTGGGACGAGTACCACGGCCCCTCATGCTGTACATATCTTCATAGCCATAGTAAGGGTCTTCATAGCCACCGCGGTAGTCATGATAGTCGTACCCGTAGTAGTCATCATAGTAGTCTTCATATCCATAGTAATCTGGAGGATAGGCATAGCCCCCTCGGCCACCTCGACCCCTGCCCCGGCCTGGTGGTGGCATGCGTGGAGGTGGGTAGTAGTAATAGTCGTCATACCTGCAGAAGGGAGGCAGGTTTAAGTTAAGTTTAAGTTTACTGATTCAGGGGGCTGACCAAGCATGTCTCTGGCTCACTGGCTCACCCTGCATTCCTGGTGGTCTGCCGAGCTGCTTGGCGCTCTTTCCTCTTCTTGTCTGGGGGCTTTGCCAGGACAATCTCAATTTCCTCTCCTCCTAGCTCCTTCCCATTCATCTCATCCATTGCCTTAAAAGAAAATCAACCATTACAATGATTTGCAATAAATCATCAGACATACAAAATACTGTCCAAAATAAAAAAACACCTTAACAGCAGCATCCCTTTCTTCAAAATGGACAAAAGCATAATCTTTCAGTTTTTTAACTCGCTCCAGCTTTCCAAACTGAGAGAAGGTCTTTTCAAGCAGCTCTTCAGTCACTGCTGTGGCCAACTTCCTGACAAAGAGCACCTTCACCTGTGAACAAAAAAAAAAACAAAAAAACAAAAAAAAACAAAAAAACAAAAAACAAAACAAAAAAAAAGGATTACCACATAGTACGGTACAGAGCTTGGTTGCTGTCTTCTGAAGAGTAAAAGGGTAAGACATGACACCTACTAACCTTGGCCATGACCTCTGGATCTGGCTCAGCAACAGGGTCAGCCCACTCCACAGTGACCGGGTTCCCCCACACCTTGACCTTGCCACTCATTAGGCGCCGACGAGCCTGTGCTGCCGACTTGTGATCCTCATACTCCAGGAAACAGAAACCACGGTTCTTCTTCTTATCATCTGGCTGATGGTACAATATCACCTCTTGAAGACCCTCTGTAACAAAAAACCATAATATTCATGCAACAGTAAGGCTCAATCTCCAGTTTTCATGCATCTTGTCCTTCATGTTTTAAGGATTTTGTGGCACAAATCCACCTCTTGAAACTAACCTGTAACTTTGCCAAAATCTTCCAAAATACTTTCTCTTGTCTTGTTCTTTGGAATTGATCCAACAAACAGCCGATTGTTTGCAACAGATATACACACTCCCAAATATTTGCCAGGCCGGATTTCATGGTTATCACACTGAAAATAAATTGCAGAATATGTGACAGACATTATATATATATATACATATATATATATATATATACATAAAAAAAGAAAAACAAAAAACAGTAATTTAAGGAATGAAGTTTTTTTTCCCCTAAACATCATTATATTGTAAACATATAGTTTTTCCTGCCATATTACTTACAAGCTTCACAGCCTTTTGTGCATCATCTTTATTGCAGTATGTGATGAAGGCATAACCTCTGTTCTGACCGGACAGAGGGTCCATCATTAACCTGAGGTCCCAGATGGGACCAGCTAACTCAAAGAGTGGCACAAGCTCATCTTCATACAAATCCCTGGGGATTTTTCCAACAAACACCTGATAAAGAAGAAAAGAAAAGATACACATTTGTAAAGGGCAATATACAGCATCATATTTGTGATTATTTGTGAATGATAATGAAGCACAAATCTGATATTTTTCACCATGTAAAACAAGAGCTTAAAAAACCACTACATATTTCAATGCATTTAGTGATATATCTTTTATCTACCTCAGTTCCAATCCCTGGTTGTGTTCCCGTGAACACATCCTCAGGGGGGGGACCTCCATATTTTCTCTGGCCTGTGGTGACATCCAGAGTGTATCCTGTCCTCTCCAAGAGAGCCTGGAAAACACAAAAAATAAAACACTAACTGAGTTGCATGGCTGCCGGGGAATGTTCGCAGGTCACTCATTCTGAACTATAAAGCAAAGCTCAGCCACATGACTTTGTTTACCTTTATTTTTGCCTCATCTGGGCCCTTGGTGGACTCTTGTATTTTACTTCCTTGTTTTTCCCTCTGTCTGTAAGTCTTCATGACTCCACAAAGGAAAGCACTTTTATTCTATATTAAAAGAAACAAATCAGATTACTTTCACCAGCGTTCATTTACATAAAACATCACTGAAAAGCAAAAATAGGTGCAATGCATCTTTGTGGTTACCTGTACATGGGACAGATCACTCTCTTTGAATTGCTGCAGTACAGTTAATGCTCCCTCCTCATTGAACTCCCGCAGCGCATCAATAGCCCTTTCATCCAGGTCAACATATGCCACCAAACCTACCACAACAAGGCACCTTCAGCTAGAGTTTTTACATTACAGCAGTAACTAGAAATAAAGATCATAAGTCAAAAACAACTACCACCCACCTGTTTGAAAGATGTTATCTAGACTTTCAGCCACTTTCTGGGGTAGTCCAGCATCAATGAGTGTCTGGTAGTTCTCTGTGTGTGTTGCTGTCACATCCATGGGCTCTTCTTCCTCCTTTGCCGGGGCAGAACTACCGTTCACCTCAGCGGCAGCCATTCTCCTATAACAAAGCCATCGAAAACTATTTAGTTGGTAGCATTTCTTCGTAAGAACGCGTATTTACATCAAGATCAACAAGCACTGGAATTTTGCTATTCCTGGAAATTGCCTTTTGGTTACTGCTCTGTCTAACTTTAAAACCATTCTTGTACTTTCTAATAAGGACATGGGACAACTCTGAATAAAGCATAATTGAACTACGTTTGTTACAAATGCTGCATAATAAAACTTCCCTGGAGTCCTTCAGGTATTGTCCATTAATAACTCAAAGTCGGTCACTTAAAAAAAACACCGTCCCGCCCCCTTCACATGCTGCCTCCTAGCTTCAGAGGTGCATAGCTATATTATATCTTTATATGCACAGTGTACCAAGCACTAGGACTTTGACGCGATTCCTACAATGACACGTAATATACACATCTGAATACGAAACTGAGCTCCAAATGTTCTTCTCGTGTTGAGCCAACAATAATATTTTTTAGCTTGCTGGCTAACGTTAGCTAACGAGCTTATACGAAGGCCCCGCCGTGCAGAAAGAACACCTTCCACAAATCCAACACAAACGCGTCGCGCAAGGTGCAAACAGATAGTTAGCAAAACTCACCAGTCTAATTCAGAAACCTAATTGTTGCGGGTGTTAAAATTTGAAACAATTAACTTTCCGGACGTACAAAAATGTCTGATATGAAGAATACGTTTCTGTCTAACCCACGAGACAAATTTCCAGACAGCTACAGTCTCGTCGTCGGCTCGCCCGAACAACGCCACCGCTTGGCAATCATCGCGAGATGTGAAGGGAATACAGGCAGCAGAGCGGGTGTGTTTGTTTTGACACGCCAGGACAAGCGTCGTCAAGCAGCGCAACTAAAGTTTAGAAACGGTTTGGGTTACGCCCTTATTTGACACAAGGCGCAAAAGCGTCAGTGATGTTATAATAAAGCCTGATGCGATTGAGATAAGTACAATTCCCGCTAAAATTCCCATGCTATTTAACATGGGTAGGTCACAGCGTGTTAGCGTGCAACCCAGTCAATAGAAACGAGCGCTATAACGTCAACCATCCAATCACAGAGGCTGAAGTTTGACTGGCAGGACGTCAGTCCAATGAAATTCACTTTTCTACATTCACCAACTAAGGGACCGGCCTTATTTCTTTAACTACAGTTATTTAAAGCAAAATCAACAACTCACGTTGAACAAACAGATGAGTGATATAAAAGAAAAACTTACACCTTTGCAGGTTTTCATGGAATGTGGAAAATTAAGTACTTTATTGTTGTTTTTAATATATTCATGCTGTCAGTATGTATTTCATACAGGACCTGCATTGCCTGGCACTTAAATCAATCAGTATCTGATAATCATTGATTTCCGGAAGAGAAATTACGACAGGCTTTCCAGCTTCAGTCATCATGCTTGAGCTTTCTGATTTTGCCCTTGTGACGGTCAATCTCCTTCTGAAGGCGCTCAATTTCCTTTTTGTGGTGGTCAATCTCCTCTGTGTGATGCTTCCTCAGCGCTTCCATCTGCTCCTTCTCTTTCTGTCTGTGAAATGAAGAACTACGTTCAGATCTTGTGGAAAATCAAGGACACAGGCATGATCCTTCGACGATTAATCCTACAAAGCCATACTTCTCACCTGAAGTACCGCTCCTCCTCTGCTACTTCTCTCTTTCCAAACGCACCTCCTGCTTCCCTCACAGAGCCTCCTCCACCGCCACCTTTGCCTGCACCCTTGCCCAGCTCACCAAGCTGGAACATGCAAAGAACAATCTATAACCATGCTGCATGTGTAATGTCTCACAGGTTGTGTATATAAAAACAATAGAGCATCACAAAGTACATCAGAATTTATAAATAACTTAAGACTCAGATTCACTTATGTCAAAGTAATTTAAAATTGAATCATTTAACAAGTAAATGTATTTCACCTTTAGCTTCAAAATCTATGTACAACAGAGTCAATTCTGTATTATGCTTTGTAAGGATTGATATTATTTCTGCTCAGACTAAAAACACAGTGCTAATTTAATTAGACTGCAAAGTCATGTAAAAAAAAAACAAAAAACATTATTAAACCTTTAGACGGTGTATGGCTGCTCAGCATCCCACAGACACTCCCACAGAAGGGACTTGGAGGAATTGTTAAATGTCTGTATTCAGTTACCAATGCATTACAGCTTAAACCTATTTACTGTCTTTATGGTTTTTAAAAGCCAGTGACAGCGCACAATAAAACGATCCTCTCATACACCAGCTAGCGACCAGCTAATGCTAACAGCCACAGCGATTACCTGATCAGATGCCATTCTTATCTGAGAGGCGATGCATCTCCTTATGCTTGTTCTCAGGAGAAGTCTTGACATTATCACTCGGGTGTTACGTGCAACTGCGGATTTACAGCCAAAACTTTAGTCTTTCTACCACCTCCTTGCTCAAAAATGCGGAAATTTGAAGTAAACGGGGCGGGGAGACAAGCACCTCTGTTTCACTGATTTCTGCCGCCACGTGGCGAGGAGTAAAAGCTGCATGTGTTAGTGGTTACACCCACACCCAAATGACTTGAGCTTTGCTGTTGTCTAGGAATGAAGCAGCATCCATCCATCCATCCATCCATCCATTATCCATTATCTATACCCATTTTTTCCTTAACCACATAGAGACAAACAACCTCACACGCTCCTATGGGCAATTTAGAGTCACCAATCAACCTGATATACATGTTTTTGGACTGTGGGAGGAAACAGGAGTACCTGGAGAAAACCCACGCAGGCACAGGGAGAACATGCAAACTCCACACAGAAAGGCCCCTGCTGGGTTTCAAACCAGGAACCTTCTTGCAACAGTGCTAACCACCAACCCAGCGTCCGATGAAGCGGGATTTACATGTAAAATGTAGTAATGACAGCCTAAGAGTAGCTTGTGTGTCATAACTTAATGTATTAACGTTGGGCAACAAATCTCATGTTCATATAGCCTAGATGTGACTCATTTTATTTTGCACTTTGGGTAAATTAATTTTGTTCTTTTATTTCAGGGTCTGTTTAAAGCAAACAATTTTCTGTTCTAAAAACAGCCCCTGAAGGGTTCGCTTTGGAGCATAAGTGAACAATCACAACAGTGATACAGAAAACCCAGCAATAGATTTATCCTGCTTCCTCCTCCTTCATGTCTGATCATTTTTATTTTCTGATCACTTCTAGCTGCTATTGCATCATCATGCTCATATTTTGTAACCACTGTCTACGGACCAAATGCCAATTTGACATCCCTGTATTGTGGACCTATTACTCAGAAGAATGAGCCCTAGTGCTTGTCTCTCGAGTGCTGGATGAGACACACTCATCAGCACAAAGGGAAGGCTTGCCCAGTGAAGAGAATTGGTGGGTATTTAGTAGCTACAGATGAGTCATGATGGAGTCCCATTGATGAAGAGCTCTCCCTGCCAGACAATGCTAAGCCCAGTGTATATGAGCTCACAGTCCACGACAGTCCCCTTTCATCATCCGACTCCAGCAGCATTAGTGGTCAATGAAAAAGTGTATAGGTGTGGTGCGTTTGTGATAACATTCTGCGTCCTGTCAGACTGTTCGAGTTCAACAATGATTATGATGATCTGGAAGTTGCTGTAAAAAGAAAAGCATGCACACTTGTAGGGTCATTATGCTCTGAACAACCTTTGACTGGCACAAAATATAAAAGCTTGCACACAACACAGAATGAAAAAATACTTGTTTTCATCTGAAGTGAAGGCACTTCATATTTGCTCTCCTGGTTTATATTTGGACACTCAGAGAAACATTTTAAACATTACTTCATATTTCCCCATATTAATACTACCAGAGGTAGTAATGCCCTCACAACAAATGGTGGCAGTATGCTCTCATACAGATGGAGCGCACCTGCTACTGCTGTTCCAATGAATATTGAATAAGAATATGCTCATTTGTATAACATCCATATAAAATAACTCCTTACCTTGTGATTTAAGACAGCAAGTGCTGCTCTCACTTTGTTGAAAATAAACTGAGTGTCACATAGAATAATGGATATTGTAGTAATAATTAATCAACAGAAGGTTCCGACATTGATAGAGGATGTTGAGTGTTGAGTCCGCTGTTAGAGAGACGGTTGTAAGAAAACAAACAAACAAAAAAACAACAAAAACTCTAAAAATCCTTAAAAAAATATGGCTAATAAAAATAATGAGGGGAATATCTTAATTTCTAAATAAATGCAGGCATATCTAATATTCAGATGGATTCCTTTAGATGTGACATGACCCCTGGGGATACAATATGTTTGAACTTCACCAGAAGTTATTTCGTTTGCACTCTGTCAAATTGGACTTTGAGGGCTGTTTTTGTGTGCTGCTGTGCATGTTTTTTTGTTTTTTTTTTCATGGCCATGTATGGACTTCCGGTCTACAGGATGCAGAGCAGCCAGTTACCTGGATGCTTTCAAAGCTGGTCACCTCGCTGGCTCAAGTGTTGCCATAGGAAATAGTATCCTGGCAACAGCACCAACCTGAGCAAAGACAAAGTAAGGTCATGCAGACAGCAAGAAGTAGCACAATGTTCTTGTATGAACAATCCATTTTCATAACCCTCTCCCTCTCAACATTTTCACATTATTCTGTCTATCTATCTATCTATCTATCTATCTATCTATCTATCTATCTATCTATCTATCTATCTATCTATCTATCTATCTATCTATCTATCTATCTATCTATCTATCTATCTATCTGTCTGTCTGTCTGTCTGTCTGTCTGTCTGTGTATTTTGTCTCTTTCTACTGTATAATGACAATAAAATGTGTTCTTGTACAGAGACATACAGCACCATTTGTTTTAATATTTTAACAGAAGAAGTTAGTTAACATTTAACATTTTCTATTGTTATTTTCTGCTGGTATTTTTGCATGTCAACTAAATCACCTCATTGAAAGGTCAACACTAGTGGCTTATTAAAAAAAAGTGCATACAATAAGAAATTCCAGCAAAATGTTTCAAATAGCTCCACATTTTGACTTCATCTGCCACGTTCTTTAAAGTTTTCAATACATTTGCTTTTATCCGCTAATAGCATTAATGACCTTAAACCTCTTTTTTCTTATTAATTTGGTGTAGTCTGTATTGTTGTGGCTTACATACATGCATATCTGCTTCATTATTTATTACAGGAAATGTACCAAGATATGTGGCATCAGCGGCTGAATAGTGTCTTCATTACCCTTACCTTTGAAAATTTGATAATTTGATAAAGAATTCCTGTTGTAAACACTTACACCCACTGCTGGCCAGCAAGTGTTGCTGGTGCCATCAGAGAGTTACACATCATTAGTCGGGTCACCTCTTTTCGAAATAAATAGACCCTCAAAAACAGTCTGGCAGCTGCCAGATTGACAGATACTGTAGCAACAACAGTTCACCGGAAGTGACAACTACATGCCATTGCCGCTGTCTGAGCTTGCTGCCCCTCCAGCACCTGATGGTGCTAATAGTCCTCATGAGCTGCCTGGATGGTGCCACTGTTGCCATGGTGACCAGCAGGATTGATAAAGGGGGTCCAGATTCTTTGTGTTCTGTACATACAAGGTCTTTTGGAAAAGGCACAGGGGCAGACATTATTCACGAGACTTGCAGACAGTTTGGCAGTAACGAAACGTTTTTTTCAACCATTCGTTTTAAAAATGTAATTTTCCCCCAATTTTGCATCATGGGCTTATCGTACTGTTGTTCTAGCAATCACTAACACCTGCACTATAATGTAAAGGGTATGAGCCTGTTACAGTGATAACTGATCACTTTGTGCAATCAGTCATTTCACAGCCATACTAGCAGCTCTGTTAGGCTGTGCACAATAAGTGGCTTAAAATTGAGCTAAATGCTAATATCAGCATATTAACGTGTGTAGCAGGTGGGATGTTTACGATGTTTACTGTTCTAATTTGCATGATAATATTTGCTAATTGGTGCTAAAATCAAAGTACCACATGCGATTGGCACGGGACTAATTAAAATCTTGACCTGGTGATGGAACTAGATGAAAAATGAAGGACGTGACAGGTGACAGGAATGTGCGTATCAAATTCCAAGAGCAATGAGCAATGTCCATTTTCCTGCATGAATTTCATTTAACTTGTGATTGCTCATGCTGCTTTACTACTGACTCACTCAATTGTGAACACATAGAGTATCTATGATCTATATGATTTTATGATACAAAATGTCCTGTTCACATTAATATTTAAGCTCAATATACTAAAGCAGTTAACCTCCTCTACTTCAGTCAACCCCTGGGATTAACGTATGCTCGGAGAAAAAAAGACAAGGGGTAATACCCTCCAGGAACCCACTGATGACAGTGGGTGAGACTGATGACATTTAGCTATGACACACAAACACAACTGTAATCCACTACATCTATCTTTTTGTCATTTACAGGTAAAGAAGAGACATAGGCAATCCTTTATCAACCCCAACCAGGGGAGGAAAGTGCAATAAAAGAGGGAGACAGAGATAGTGTTTGGATAGATATGTCTAAGTGATTATTTCCTGTCAGTGAAAAAACAGTGAATATCAACCTGTACAGCCCTTCACATTGTTTCCTGTTCTATTGCTGTATGTGGGCAGGTTGCAGGGATTCTAAGTGAAAGGTATAGATTGGGTCCAGGGACTTAATTCATGTACCTAACCTTTAATTGTGAAACAGTTTCTCTAGTCTCTGCTTTATTTCATGCATAGGTGACCAAAGCTTTCCTCAGGATTTCTTTTCTCCTCACACACAGAAGAATATTTTCTGCTCTGCAGAGAGAGTTGAGTTGAAACTTTGGATGTTCAGTCAGTCACTTGGCTCTGGCAAGTTCTGGAATAAAATGCAAGCTCAAGCTTGGGCATCAATGGACATCATCATCAATAAGACCTTACTGCTTGTCGAAAGAAAAAAGCATCATCTGCATCTTTCTGTTTTTTAAATCTATTTTTGAGTTTAAAGAAAACTCATCTTCAACCTGTATTGAGAAATAACATCTGCTGTTTCTATAGCAACAGCCTTCAATTAAGAGACAGCAAGATCTTGTTGTCACTGCCAGCAAGGTGCTAATTGATACTGGATTTCACAGTGGGAGGGGTGGGGGCGTTTAGATAAGTTCTAGGACTTGTGTGTGTGTACATGACTGTGTGTGTGTTTGATGGTGGGGTTGGGCTGTCATTGACAGCTTTATTGTTATTAGCAATAAAGCTTTATGTTAATAGCATTGTCACACTTACACACAGTCTGCGTTTGCAGAGGCTGATTATTTGTGATTTGGAATGAATTGGATGTGTTAACAGCTAATTAAGAGAGACTGCATCCCTATGGATAACAGTAAGCTATGTATAAACTGTCAATGTGTTTACTGTAAATATGCATGTAGGTGTATGTTATGTGCTGCTACAGTGCTTGCAGTGCATAGGTGATGTGTATCAGGCGTGCAGAATGCAGACAGAAGTTTGTGTTATTCAACATTGATGCTTCTTATGTGAACATGAATTATAGAATTAAAATGTGTGTGCATTTGGACATATGACGCAGTGTGTCCCGATTTTGTTTCCTATAATATCTGCCTACCACTGTACCTATCTGTACTATTTTTTTGTGACTATCTTATTGTTCTCTTATTGCAGCTATCTGCAGGTCATGAAATCCAAATGATGAGGGACCACAGTGACTCATCGTATATTTAAGGTTACGTTTCAGATGCTGCACGACTGGCTACGACATCATTGCATTGCTTTGCCACGAATAGAGTGGGAAGACATTTCACAGATGACTTTTGGTGTGAAAATAAATTAGAACAATGCACTGCACAAATCAAAAACCTACAGACAAAAATGTACATCTGATGTAATGTGGTAACAAACATTAAATCAATGTTTATTACCACATTACATTAACTGCAGTGAAAATAGCACTTACAATAAAGCATCCTCAAAAACGGCAGAGATGCCAGTCTGCTCTTCAGACGACTTCACAAAATGAGCAGAGCTCGACAAATGCATGATGTAAATCTCTTTTTTATATGCCTTACAGCAGAATTGCAGCACACTGGTTCAATTAACACAAAGAACAAGAACAAAAACTGATTTTATGAAGAAGAGAGAATGCAAAGTAGCAATATTGCAGACAAAGCTGTCAAAATGAAATTTAAACTGCTGAGAACATTTCCTATTTTTAAAGCAGCAAATCAGTGTTATATTCTGGCCCCTGTCAATTTTGTTTGTTTTCTCATTACTCAACTTCATAGACCTTTTTTCTCTGGAATGATTTGCCTCTTTGCAAAGCATGGAAATAGAACAAACGAGAATTGCACTTCTATCATCTTGCTGTTTTTTTGTACCTGCAAATCACATCTATATTTAGAGAGCGAAATGCTTGCCAGGGGCTTTAAGGTGGCAAGGGTTCAAAATTTGTTCCTGTATGTTCTGTCTTTTATTCTTTAGTTTGTTAGTTGTTTTGCTTTGAAAACTTTTAATTATGATGACATATTTTGTGGCTTTAGATTCTCTACATGAGAAGCTGTTTGGAGACAAATTATTGCTGCAATATGTTTCATGGTCAGTAATCGAGGACTACATCATTACTTTAATATAGATGTGTTTTATTAGAAATAAGTCGCATTCATTTTGTGCTGTGAAAACTGTACATTTACAGGAGGTAAAACAGAACATAAAAAACAACATTGTGACAAGAAAATACAAATGGGTATTCAGTACAAGTAACTCGAGGTATGAATTAGGCTGACGGTAGGACAGAGTAATTTGAAGGGACAGGGGAATTGGCTGGTAGTACATACTGTTGAGTTACTGACAAGGTTATCAAAACACACTGATACAGAAGACATGAGGATCAATTACCCATCGCTACACAGCAGAGAGTAATAACAAATATCCTGAAGTACAGGTTAGAGATATTCATAGGCTATCATTCATTCTATATAATGTTGACTTAATAGAAGTACAATTATCTACCTGTCATGGAGAACTCCAAATATGGAGTCTTAATATAAATTCCTTGAATTACTAATACAGATTTGTTATACAATATTCTCATAAAGCATCTATTTGCTCTGTAAATATGAGGAAGATGGTATAAAAATTTTGAAACATTGGTAAGAAAAAACTGCCTAAATCATAATATCAGTCTTGCTTGAGCATCAAGCGCCCATCATATTGCACTATTTCACACTGATGGCTGAAAACACAAATGTGTTGAAGTCTTGAGGACCTGACGCTGCACTGGAAGTGATATCAGCGCCAGGAGCCTCTGCTTGGTCCAAGAGTCCTGCAAAGCTGAGAAACTAAACGGCGATGATGAAAGGTCTGGCTGACTCCTTGAATCCACATGTACAACATGGAAGAGCCTGCATCTTGTGTCAGCTGAGAGGGGACCGCATCCCCTGCTTCCTCATAGTTCCACCCGGCATTTCCCAGGGTGCACTGCTCTGCCTGTGTAAGAGTCTGTGTTCATCCTGGTGCTGGTGTTTTGGTATCAAAGCTGAATGCTGGAGAAACCAGGACATGTTGGGTAATTAACCACTTCCATCACCACTCAGTATGTTTGTCCCGATGCAGTCCATATGGTCTCACAACACATTACAGATGCACTGAATCATTTTTTTGGAGCCTATTGTTGTAGATCATAGTAAAATTGACGGTAAGAACAGTAAAACAATAAATCTTGTGCCTGACAGTCATGAGGGGAATGACAAATCAAAATACCGGCTATAAACTCAGTAATAGCAACAGCATCAATGATCATAACTTTGACAATAATCATTGGAATAATAATAACTATGGAGGTAACAACAGTGAGAAGCACTATCAGCATGATTAAGCCTGTTCTCCAGTAGAGGAGTTATTTTCTCAACACAGCGAGTCTAATATTCATCTCTGTTGAAGCAGTTCCAAGTATGAATCAGTACAAATAAACACACAAACTGGAAAAAATAAGGTGAAACAACCCACGGCACAAAAACAAAATGTGTGCGCCCATCTACCAAAATGCAGAGTATTGGACTCCAAGCACGAGACTGGTCCCTTACGCTCTTGCGCTTTGTCTTATTTTGGAAGGTAACTTGGCTAAAAAAGAAGCAGCCAAGAGTTCCAGTTGTTGCTCCCAACAATCAGGGAGGACAAACCGTCTAAATATTATTAAATTTTTCTTCAAAGTTGAGTTGAAGGAAAAAAGAAGCACAGACATGTCAACCACATCTTCTGAATCCAGGCTGGAGGGCTCTGGAAACTTCCGGTGAAGCATTAATGGAACCACAGCCAGTCCTGGTCCATGGAAACCACTGATTGCTCCACTAACTCTTTGCCCTTCAGAGCACTCTGAGACGAGATTCTTTAAGTCCACACAGAAAAGCTACAGTAAACATCCCATCACCACCATCTCCACTCCTCCATCCCTCCTTTCTATATTCTTTCCTGCTCTGGTTGAGGGTTTGAAGACATTGATTCTGGGACCTACTTTCTGACTTATTTCCTTTCTTGGCTTCCTCTACCCTATCCATACAGGATCCCATTCCCAAACCAAAAAGGTGACTGAGGTGAAATCAGGTGGCTTCATTAGCACCCCTTCTTCCCCTCAGACCTCTGTCTGCAGGTCGATGATGTCCTGCCCCACTAGTGGGATGGTGGTGTTGGCCTTCTCCCATTCCACAGAGTGCAGCTCCAGAGGTGAGGCAGCTAGGGGCTCCAGGTCTTTGCGCACCCATGCAGGGGGTGACTGCGGTATTCCCCGGACTCCCTCCCATGGCCTCTCCAGAGGAGCCTGCTGTTTGTCCTGTTGAAACACAAAGAGGAGCCACTTTAGCACTGGTGCCCCTCATCAGCTCAGAACAGTTCCTGATTTAATCAAAAGAAAATGGGCTTCATTATATCAAAAGTGTTTTTCTAATAATGAAGGTAATATTCATTTTGGGGAAATAGTTTCTGCTTGAGGCAAATGTAATATCTGATGGTGTGTCTCAAGTACAGGCAGCAAAGATTGTGAGGTTGTACAGAAACACTCACGCTGTGGTTTGTCTTGTCACTTCCTCCTGAAGACACACTCCATCTCACAGACTGCAAGAATAAAGGAAGAAAATAAATCCTTATTCAAATGACCTCAAGGTAATGACAGCAGTATTTCACAACAGGTCAGTCGTTGCTTTAAAGAGCCATTTTAGATCAAATAATCCTTTTTACATTAGAATTGTGTCTGTTATATTTCCCTTGTACCCTTTATCTGTTTAACTCTGCATTTCCTAAACATTAACGTCTTTCTAAAAGAATGAAAGATATTATGATATATTACCTTGCTGTCAGAAGCAGGTGACTCTCTGTCTTTCTCAGCATGATGTAGCTTCCGGTTTAGGTCCTGGAACATGTTCTGGTGGCGTTTCTTTGTGTGCATTATTTTCTGCAGGAAACAGAAAAAATATCTATATACATATATCTATATATATCTATATATTTACTCTCACTTGCTAATACACATCATCTATCACATGCCATTTATAAAATTATAAAATTTAGAGCAGACAGTGTCTACACAATATTTACCTCAAAGTCCAACTCAGCATAACGGGATTTCTGTCTCTGCAGAAAGAACAAAAGAAAACTGGGTTTAGTTTCAGATAAGGGCTTTAAACACCTATTTCTTCAAGAGCTCAGGCTGTTCTATGTGTCTTACCTCCAAGGAGCTCATGGACAGTGTGGAGATAGTCTCACTCTTGGACATCATGGAGTTCATGGACTCAAAGGTATTCTCCAGGCTGCTGTGGGTGATGTGAGACTCGCTGGACATGTTGTGGATGTTCTGGATGGGTGAGTCTCTCTCTGAATACGACACGCTGACCTGGTCAGGGGGGATTGGTTTGATCCCGAAGGCAGCCTGGGGCTCAGCAAAGGGCCCGCTCATATGCATCAATCTGGCCTGTGGCAGCTGCTCCATGTTTATGTTGTATTTTGTTGGGTCATCTTTGGGCTTGGACCTCAGGGTGGAGGTAGTGTTGGGCATGAGAACATACCCGCTGCCATCAGGGACGCCTCCCTCTGCCTGAACCCTGGCCAGATCGGCATCCAGCTGCTTGAAAAGCTCCCCCTCACAGACGTACACAGGCTTCCCGCAGGACGGGTCAACTCCTATCGCCAGGCGGCTCTTTTCTCTCTTCAGGGTAAGGGTGTGGCTGGAGTATTCAGGAACCGCCTGCATGTGACTCTTACTAGGGTTGGATGGCAGGGTGTGAAAGTTGGAGCCCATGGGAAGTGGCAGCTGAGGAGGAGCCATCTTCTCTTCAGATGAGCTCTTCATTCCTGTGAGCGACATGGGAAGAAACACGTTAAAAACTAATAAAGAGTCATGCCAGTCCTGAAAAGCTGGTTAGATAAATGTGCTCTATTTTTATGCATGATTAGAGGTTCTAAGTGCAAGGCTCACAGAAATTGGAATGCAAATGGAAAAATGGTTAAGAGAAAGAGGAAAAAGTTTATATAAAAGTGGGGCTAACCTTGCCTGCTTGAATCTCCATCCTTTTCGTTATCAGGTTGCTGATAAAAGAACAACAAATGTCTATCAGTGCTTAATGTATGCACATATTCATTTAAGGCTAAAATGCAAGAGGCACTCAAGACATTAAAAAGGCAATAAGCCAAGAAATTCACCATAAGTTGGGTGTGGCCATTGTGAAGAGAACTGCCAGAGTCTCCATTGCCGTCATCCTTCCGGTCAACTACTCTGCACTTTACAGCTTCTTGAACCTAAGGAATAGAGGGATGAATATTTAGTTTGAACCATAGGCTCATGTAATCCCATAAAGACAAACAACCCACCATAAACAACTTTTCTTTTTACTTGAATTCCTGTTACTTTATCATATTTAATGTTTTTTTTTTTACCTCTCTACGCAGGATGCAGTGAACCATGACAATAATGAAACCCTCCAGAGAGTCGAAGACGGCAAAGAGGATCTGGAAGAGGGCAGAACGGCGGTCGGTGATGGCCAGGACAGCAGACATCCAGGTGAGGGCCAAGAGAGGCAGAACCACACAGGAGCTCCACAGTGATGCCCTGCAGGGTGAGAAAACAACAGGTCAGGCACAGCAGGATCACACAGGCAGCAGTGGATTTTGTTTCTCTACTCCCAGCGCTATATATGCTCTCCTGATGTCTGATTGTGAGGCCTGATATCAAAGCACATCATCAGTATACCTGTAATGGGACTGATGAGGGCGATAAGTGCAATACTCTGGTGTACAGACAAGATCAATAAAACCTACCCAGCTCTCTCCTTCAACTTCACATCAGTGATGCCATCCTTGGATACCAGCTTGTTGAAGACCAGAATACCAATCACCATATTCACCTGTTTGCAAAAAAAAAAAAATGGATGAAATTCTGCAATAATGGATAAGAAATGTACTGTGATAGATTGGGAAGTCAAAAACAGAATACAAACCAAAACAACAGCTGCAGCAGGGCCAACAAAGGAGTAGAGGAGTC
This sequence comes from Mastacembelus armatus, assembly GCF_900324485.2. Taxonomy (NCBI): domain Eukaryota; kingdom Metazoa; phylum Chordata; class Actinopteri; order Synbranchiformes; family Mastacembelidae; genus Mastacembelus; species Mastacembelus armatus. Next base: position 15,109,494 of record NC_046643.1, read on the forward strand.
CGCCCTCAAGAGACAGCCAGCAGCTAGAAAACAGAACGAGGCAGAAAGTTAAGTCTTGAGCTAATGGACGCTTGTTTTTTCCAGAATGAAAGCAGAGAAAAGAGAAACTTGACTTACTAGTTGACTGTGCCATAACCCTTAGCTTTTGTGAAACCCACAGACACAGCCACCACCAGAGCAGGAAGGCCTGTGATATAGAAAATACACAAAGGAGGCCGAAAGTTAGAGCCACAAAAGAATAAACAAAACAAAGCTATAGAGAGAAGTGGTGAAAATTTGCATGGAATACAAAGAGAGAGTCTGGATGAACACAAAGATAGTTGTTCTTACCCCAGCCTAAGCACAAAAATCGCTTGCGGATGATGCGGTTGCGCAGACGACCAGTGACAGCCATGTAGGACTGCCAAGCTTCTGTCAGCACCCAGCAAAAAGAGGAGAGGAAAAAGAAGTGCAGTAGAGCAGCTACGAGTGTGCACACCACCTGTGGGAGCACAGAAGGAAGGAGACAGAGAGCAAAGGTGAGAAATCTCTGACTGCTTCCAAAAGTCCCATAGCAGTGAGATTCAGAGAGGGTTAAAAGAGAGGTTAGGATTGGTCATGAGGGGGCATTACCTTGTTGCGAGCCTGAGTTTGTCCTACAAGAATGAGGGCATTGGAGCATATGATGGAGAGGCAGAAATTGATGAGGATAACAGAGCGCTCAGAGCGGATGTACCTGGAGGGGAGAGAAAAAGAATGAGTTTAGGAGGTAGATGAGAAAGATACCAGAGCACATACAAAGTCAGAGGTTGGTATGGCTGGACTTTGCCTGAAGGGTTACTTACTTCCACACAGAGACGTAGATGATGATGAGGAGCAGCAGGGTGAGAGAGGAGACCCCACAGCCAACGATGAGAGTCACGGACGGGAGCAGTGCCTTGTCCATGATCTACAGAGAGGAGACAAGACCAAACATGCCTCTTAGAGCTGATTACAGTCATGCATACACATTTATGCAGAAGGGAAACCAACACTGAGATCCACACACTAGTGAAGCCTCTGGGTGTGAGCTATCTGGAAAAGCAGACAGCTCCCTGTAGGCAAACAGTTGAATGGCACAATCAGGCCACGGTTCAGGCAAGGTGACCCCAAGGTGAATGTGTCAGAAAGAGGGAACTAAACAAATGGTCAGTGTCACTGAATCAGCAAATGACACAAGAATGATACCATATGTACATCTCTTTCCATTAAACAAAGAGGGAGGATGTTCAGTCCCCAGAGGCAGTGCAGTGGGGTTGCTATATTCAGTCATTACTTTGAGCTACAGACATCCTGGACTCCTTTTTTCTTTCTAATTGGGCTGTTTTTTTTTTTGTTTTTTTTTAGCAGTTTCTCACTATGTTAGTGCCAACCAGTAGCTCCTTGCCTATCCCTGCAGGAGTGAACAGGTGGACCATTATCACCTGTCCATTAATCTGGCATCACCTGCCCTTCTGATCTCTGACAGCAGCTTAGCACCTGCCACTGCCAGCGGCGTGACCGTCTCGTGTTTAAACAGCCCTGCCAGTGAACCTCTGGTGATGGAAACAGAGAAGCCATTGTGTTTTGCTTATCTTTCCTGCTGCTTGTTCACCTGTTGGCTGATGGGTCACAGTTACACACACAAATCTCAGCTCCTTGAGATTTCACAATTCCCTTGCTGCTTGGCTAATACGCCTACAAACCACGCAAGAGCTAAACTGTGTAGTTTCATTGCGTTCTTAACCTTTATCTATCTCACAACTACTCTAGTGGCTGTAAGAGGTTTTTGAGTTTATCTGTCAGCTCTGATAAAGCTCTCATCATCACAGATTGTGTGAGGTCGATAAAATACAATTGGGTTATTGTTAAAGAAGCCCTAATTAGCAAATGGTGTAATATTTTCAATAATATGCTGAGAGGGAACAGCTTAAGTGTCTCTGAAAGGTGAGTGAGAAAATGTTCTGAAATATAATAAATCTTTACACAGTACAATACTGAGCCTGGAAGGATTGTTCCTCTCCATCCCAAAATGTGCTCCACATAGACTCTACTGATATTGAAGCACAGCTGGTGAAGTCTGGCCGATGGCGGCCAAAGACTAATTTAGTGTGGCAAATTTGTTTCAAAATATCTCCAACAGAAATGCCCCAAAACAGATGGTAGATAGATGGTGAGCTGTCTTTCTGCTTCAGCCTTGACTGAATCTGTGGGGAAAACATGAACACAGTATGTTCTGTTCCCTCTCTTCCCAGTGCCTATAACTGGGTTGATGCTTGCACCATGGTCCTCTGAGTGAAATCCAGACAGCCAGTTTGACCTAAATATGAAACATGTCTTCTGCCTGTCCTTGACCAAATCATGTGCTCATTTTCAACTAATCTGAATCAGATGAAAGAAGAAAACCATGCAGAGCAACAAGGATGAGCTATACATATGCTGTTTTTTAACTGTTTACCCCAGCAGTCAAGGGCATCTGCTGTACAAACTATGTGGGCTGCTCCCACTGGATCATTATGTTTCCACCACACATGAGGCTACAGAAGTCCTGGAGTCAGATTCTATCAAATGAGAGCTAACACACTGCAGTATCTGGCTGTTTTTCACATCTCCTCACTCCTCTCCCTCTGCCTCTCCCTGCCGTTTCTCACGCGGCTTGCAGGAAGATGTTATTGAAAATGTCCACAGCACAGATCAAAGGATGGATGGAGAGGCAGGCGGAGGGAGAGAGGAGGAACCATCAATGCATGACCAGACGTCTGCCTCTCATTGGTCTACCTCCCTGGCATTTTCCGACTCGCTGCTGTGGCCGAAGACGAAGGCAGTAGAGGATGAGGAGGAGGAGGTGGAGGTAATGGAGAATTCAGATATTGGCAGACAGAATGATTGGTGCAGCTGCATTTTTACTGTTGCAGGAGGTTGAAAGGAGGGGGGATGTGCAGCTTATAGGCTAGCAGATATGGGAGGCGTTGTTCAGACTAGCAACAGCAAAAAAACAAAAAAACAAATCTAGGATGTAAACAACAGGTTGGGGTAAAGAAAATGAGCAGACTGGATGGGTCTGCAGTCCCAGTTCATAAGCTGTTTTGCCACTGACTGCACATTAAATAAAGCAGCTAATTAACAAAATGCACAGTTAAGATATACATTTTTCCACACTAATAGACATCTGTTGATTGTTCTTTCTCTGCAGCAGCAATCAGATACACAGCAGAGATGGACACACCGTTTCCTTTTCCCTGGGGGTGGAAGAGGAGGTAGGAGAGGGCTGAGAGTGTGTGCGTGCGTGCGTGTGTGTGTGTGTGTGTGTTCCCTCAGCATCTCAGTTATCAAAAATCACACAGGCCGGGTTTGCGCTGTAGAAGCCGTTGCCAAGGCAACTGGCGAGCAAGCGGCTTCAGAGGCAGCACAGTCTACAGGGGAAAATTACACATTGTCTTTGCGCATGAGATGCAACAATGCGTAATGACAGATTTCACTAAAGCATCCGGTGTTAACAAGTTCCCCTGCACAAACTCACGGTACACTTAGGCGGAACATGCATATTTTAAAAGCATGCATAAATGGGACACTGAATTCAATCCCTGCTCACACAATGACCAGAAGGTCACTCTGAGTGAGTGCATTAATAATAATTTGGGATCAAAGTTTCTTAATTATCATGCAAGCAACTACACATGGGCTGTGTCCCATATTACCCATATTACTGTGATAACCTTTAGTCAAGCAAGCAATAACAAAAACAAAAACAAACAAACAAACAAACAAAAAAAAAAACATCACATCAACGAGCTCGAGTAATGTGCAAAAATATAAAGCAGAATGTTTTTCTTTTAAAGCCTAAATGCGATTGCTGCCCCTCAGTAAGAACAGCCAGGGTACAATCCGATCAGCGGCACCTGCACTCAGAGACAAAGAGGTGCTGGCAGGCAGCGCTACAGCAAACCGCTCCAAAAACAACAAGTACTGTACGTCCACACTGCACCAAACTGTTCGAATCTATAGTGCAAAAATAGCAGGACACAAGCTGACATTAGGAAGAGACGGGAGACTTACCGAGTCGAAGTTGACGCGCGCTAAAATGGCGAAGGTGGAGAGGCTGTCACACACGCATTTGGTTCTGAATGAATGAACGGGGACCGCTCTGCAGCTCCGATCAGACCAAGACCCAAGCAGAGAGGAACTGCACAGGGAAGGAGAGGGGAAGGCAGCGACCGGTTAGGAGAGGAGAGCTCTGAAAAATCTCACATGTGAATCTACCTTAGTAGATTTTTAAAAACATATTTATTTAAACAAATCTACCGATGGAATCTACCGAGATTTCTACCCTAATACACAGAATTACATATTGCCTTTTTAAAAACATCTTATATAAGATTTCAATACTGAAATATTAGTCCTGTGATCAAATGTGAGAAAATATTTGATATAACCTGAGGTTCTCTGCTGCATCTTAAGAAGCTTTGATGATGGCTTTTACAGTTATTTGATTAATAGCCATCTGCGCCGTGATTAATGATGATAGCCCTTCATAAATCCCATTATTAGCATAATCTCTATCGTTTCTGTTACGGTTAATCTATCCTCAGTAGACACTGGATTATTGGCAACATTTGGCCAGTACACTGGGGACAGAGGACAGTGTGTTCCGTCTTTTGAAAAGGAAGGAGGAGAATGCGAAGACAGCCTGAATTATAATTATTTCTCCATTGCAAGGAGATCTACACTGCAATTAGTTTTGTATATCCACTTAAGGTGATGTTTTTTTTTTTCTTTGTGTATGTGCAATTATTTGGTCCTCTTAGGCTCAGTCATATTGTGCCAAGCCAGACTGGGCAAAAAAGAAACAAGAGAAAGTAAAATCAATAAGGAGTGCTTCATTCAAGCCATCTTTCAAATGAGATGCACTTAAACAATTACCTGATGACAAACTAACTTCTACAAATCACTGAATCTACAGTTTTTTGATCAGGTTTTGTTACGAGACGAGCAAATCAAGATGAAGATCTGTCTTTGTGTAAGCAGCATTAGAGGCAGATGCCAGAGAGTACAGGGGGTTATGGCAATGAGTGGCACCCTCAGGCTCTGACCGCCTGGTGAATGCACAGGGGCGTCATGGCCTGCAGGTCCAGCTGGTGTTATAGCTGGACCTCAGTAGGGAGGAATCATCATGGCATCTAAGTAGGCTTGGCTGCACAGTGTATTGTGTTATGATGTTCCATTTCTTGTATTATGCAGTTGGTTTAAATGTTGTGTAATGAGGCATGTTTGGCCCCTGTCATTTGTTTCCTGTCTTTTATTCTCATGCCACAAAAAGCTGCGGATCATTTTATCTGTATCCATCTGGTGAAAGTTCATCGGTGCAGGACGTAATAAACCACGTCCTGTGATTAGAATGCTATCAAACATATGCAGGTAAAAACAAAAACCTGACAATCTCTGCCATCAGCCAGAGCTTCCTCTTTTGCATTTCCAGTCTCTATGCAGCCATTAATCTCATCTGCTCTCAAAAATGAATCTAATTTGATTAGAAGCACATTGACCCTCCCTCAAAGTATATGAGTTAATTACATTTTCTCCTTCAGTTCATTTTTGCTGTTGCTAATGCTCTGGTTGATGTTGTTGTCATGGTTTATGTGAATAGATATGAAGGTAGTCTCAGTGCAGGTGCATTTTCATTTCTTATTTTTCCTCCACAAGTGTAGAAATGTATCTATATGCAAATGGTCCACCTGTGTATCATTCAGGAGGGCAGAGTGGGGCCTAAGGCTGATGGATCCAGGCCAGGCCACTAGGAGTTCCTTTCGTAAGTCATTTAAATGCATGTAAGCATCTTTAAAAAGTCCCAAGCGCCATAGCCATTAACCTCAGCAGTGACAGATGAACATGACTGAGAGGTGAGAGAGTGAGAGCCTCCATTGTCTTTAGATTGACACTCTGTGGTGTGATTTATAAGGACGCTGAGATAAATTTACTCACTGATGAAAGTAATGAGGTTAAAAGTGTCGCCTGTGTATTTTGCTTAGGATCAGGGTTGTCATTTCATAACCCTGTGCCATGCAGTAAGTATGTCAGACAGCTGAGCAAGGCTTTGTGCCTGGGAGAGATGGGTCAACATGCTGTGGCATAGCTCTGTCCTCCTTGTCAGAAATGATTGACATGAAAAATGGCTGAAGCATTATTGTTCTCCCTGAATGTTCATATGCAGCTGACAAGGTTGCCCGGGACAGGAACTCAGTGTGAGTGATGGCTAGACACACATTTAAGAAGAAAAAAAAAACAACTGCGGACGACACTTACGTTTCACTCTCGTCCCATGACAGGCACGTCTCATTCATGGTGCCCTACAAAGAAGAGGCAAATGGAGTGAGTGGAAGAAATCTCTGCAGAAAAAGGAAACGTGTAGGTTGTGACGCCATACTACAAATGTGTGAGATGCAACAACTTGCTGCAAGGCAACTGCCCACATTTCTCTCCACCCTTCCCCCGTAATACAAGCACAAAACTAAAAACAGCTTTTTATCAGCTGCAGAAACGAATTACTGCACATGAGGTCTCATCATCAACTGACCATTTGGTTATGCTGTGGTCTTTGCCAGGTTTCAACTGACGCAAGTATAAGTAAAAGTCACAGTATCACTGCAAATGTCAACAAAATGTCAGGCTCTGTGCAGTGCAGTGAGCAAACACCCAGAGGGGGGGGGGTGGTGATATTTTTCTTAAAGCTCCATTAACTTGTGTAACCATCAGGGACTTACATTGTGAAGGTGGGGGAACTCGATCTCAATGGGGGATGACAGGAGAGTCGGGTTGGGCTTGACAATCACTGTCACCACCTTGGAGTTGAGCAGGGTGGTGTTACTGCGGAGAAAGAGGAGAGTCCACAGTCAGTGTGGTGCGATTGAGACATTACAGCAGAATAAATATTATCAAGGGTTAATATGAGGTTTGTGTAAGGCCTGATGTTAAAAGCTGAGACTATAATGTGTGTCTTTTAACAAAGGGCGCCATCTTGTGGCTACAAAATATATTTCATACATATAAAAGCAGAAAAACTGTATTACCTCTGAAAGGACAGAATGGATGCAAGGTTTCTGTAGAGAACAATGCCAGTCACAAAAGCATCATTTCCATCTGGAAAGAACAAAACACCTGTTTAGATTCAACTTCATAACGGTGAACATCAGTTGATCTCGTGAAGAATTATACTTGTTTGATCTTACCAGACTGTTCAATAGCTAGAGCATCACGAGACACAGAGATCCTCTCCTCAGAGGTCCTGACCCAGTCCAGCATGCCCCTCCAGCCCTTCACAGGAAAGGTGAAGTTGGAGGTTGTAGTTGTTGGACGCTTGTGAATGCTCAGCACTGAGAAGAAGAACATTGAGAGATTGAGAGATGGAGGCTTTGTTAGTGAGCATGACTTAGAGGTCATCTAATTCTGTACTGTTTTTCTCCACAGTACTGGCTGAAGAATCGCTCAGTGAACCAGACTAAATGGTGCCAAGGACATTGTGGTTTCATGCGTCATGTGTTGCTAACCAGAGGAGTCATTTGCCACTAAATCTTGTTAGAATGTCACCTTCATTGTAGCACAACACTCACACATTTTGAAGAGAGTGATTCAAAGTCTGAACATTACAGTTATTTGTACAGTATTTGACAGATTGACAAGTCTGTGAAAAGGACATATATGTGTTATGTAAAGTATTCCTATGATTAGACGCACAACATGTTGGCAAAAGTCATACGGGACAGCTGATGAACACTGTGCTAACTGATGCATTCTGCTGCTGCTGATGTGACTCAGATTCACAGGCAGATTAAGATTGATGCACTCTGGCTGGAGAAGGGACAAATCATCCTGACTAGACATGAGCAGAGAGCAGCTGGAGGAGGAAATTAGGGCTCACCTAAATTTTCTGTGACTTCATAAATATCCTGAAAGCCGCTCATTTGCATACCGATCATGTTCACAAAGTCCTCAACAAGGCGGAGGAACTCCTTAATGTTGGCACCCATCTGAATCAAAAAAAAAAAAAAAGGAAGAGAGATGGAGAAGGAGTCAGAAAACAGGAAATAGGGACAAAGGGGCTGATGCATAATTATCTAGTTTCACTATATGCATGTACATAATTGGTTTAACTTAGGCATGTCTATTGATTTCATCCCCATATTATCCTATTCTTGTATCTGTCCACTACTTTTGCTCAGCAGCACAGTGAAAAAAGAAACACACTTCTTGCTGCTATGCAACCTCAGAACTTCCTTAAGGCCATAAATGGGCAGGCTGTTGATTCATACTCAGTATTTTTTTTTTTTTTTTTTGTCCTCTCCCTCTCACTCGGTGAAGGGGAGGGCAGTCTGACTTGCGTGTCTCTGACGCAGAGCTGCAGCGATGTGGGCGCAAGGTGTATGCTTGTATGTCATGTGCTGTCTGTGTTCCCTTACAACTGCCATCGGTATGTAGGATGGCACAGACACTCACAGATTGCAAAGTGGGCGTAGTGATTCTCCCTTATTCAATGTCACTCTCTCTCTCTCTATCACCTTGAAGTGTTTGCTTTTTCTTGTAGTGGTGCTGTTGGTTATTCACTGTCCAGTTTTCAATTTGTGTACAAATATGTGTTTACCATCTGCAGTTGGAATCATTTATCTGTCTAACTTTTCTACAGCAGTCTTATCATTCTTAGCGAACTCGAGGAGTCCAGCATGTTTCTTCACTTAATTTAGCAGGAACCCTGAGTGCCATGAAAGTGGGAAGAATATAAATCAACAGGTGGTCAAACTTGAACAAATCAGATATTGAATCTAACACGTTTCTGTTAATTGTTTGAGGTACTTTTAGTTCTTAACATCATACTAATATTGCAATCTCATCCAATGTTTGGGTGAGTAAAATGGCACCTGGGAGTGTTAATCAGTCATTGCCTCTTTACCTCACCTCATTTTCACATTTTCCACCTCTTTCACATTCTTCACTTCTCATACACAACCCAGCAACTTTCTCTCTGAATTTGTCCTGCACGCATCACACCATAAGAACATTAGCATTGCAGACTTATTTTCTTCCCTACTCCTATGCCCTCTCAATCTCATAAATACACCCTCTTATCACGTACCAGCTGTGCCTCTACCCATTTGTCATGATGTTCCTCCTTCAGTAAGTTGCTGATTGTCTGGACGTAGTTCTGCAGATCAAATGGAGACAGAGGTGTAAGAAGATTTCTTGTCAGAGAAGCCTGTGAGATGGTGATACACACTGTCAAGAATAAACCAGTCCTAATGAGGTTCCATTTTACCTCGACATCAGCGTTGCTCAATCTCAGCCTGGTTCCCTTGAAGAGTTCAGTGGTGTTCTTCAGGATTTCCATGACAGCCAGGAGGTCACCACTGTACTTGGCCCCTTCATCAGAGGAGAATCTCAGGCGTGAAATCACCTCAGCGAGCCCGTCCACGCTCTGTCCCATCTGTGCTTTGGAGATGAAGTCTTTGGACTATAGAAGAAGAATTGAGAGGTTAATCTGAATCTCTGGCACTGACTAAACTTCTGGGAAATGAACCATATGAGAGCACGACAGATGAGGCATTTAACATATTAATTAGGGCACACTTTCAGGGCTTACCAGTGACTGAATGTTCTCATAGTTCTTGGAGACGCACTTGATGTGAGTTGGACTCTCCCAGGAGGCAAGACCTACAGCGTCCAGAGTGCAGCGGCGCAGAATCAGTCCTGTTAATGAAAGAAAGTGCTTGCAGTTGACATGATGGGGATGACACTTTAAGATATCCAAGCAAGGCAGATAAAACACATCATAGTCTTTACTGTTACTGTACCTGAGGCATCAGCAGGACAGGCAGTGGCAGCCATGTCTCCAGCAGGTGTTTTCTTCCATACAACATCTCCAGTGTTGTGCTCAGGGCAGATCTCATGGGGCTCTAAATGATTACAAGAACAATGCATGACATAATGAGCAATCTACTTGTTTATTTAATTGTTTTATCATGAATCTAACCTCATCCGTTGCTATGCATTCAAATTACTAACCAGGACATCTTTTCTCATTGCAACGCCTCTGCTCTCCCATATCACCGGGGCAAGGTTCTCCACCAAAGAAAGGGCCTTCACAGACTCTCTGTCTCTGCTGATTGCCTCCACCACAAGTCTTGCTGCAGCTGCCCCATGAGCTCCATGCATGCCAGCGTCCATCAACTAAAGACAGAGCATTTCACATCAGGAACTCCGGACTGTGGTATATCTAATTTGTTTATCTTGTGTAATTCTTTTGCCTTATCTTTTTATCTCAGTAATGAACATTGAATCTGGTAATTAAGTCTCTTTTTTTACCGGGACACTCTTTCAGGAAGCAGTTGCTCATTTCTTTCCAGCTGCCATGGCACTCAGAGCCACCGTAGGATGGTCCATTGCACTCCCGTGTTCTCTGCATGGTACCATTGGAGCAAGAAGCAGAGCAGGCACTCCAGGCAGACCACTCATTCCAGGATCCGTCCACTAGAGGGAGGCAGAGGAATGTATTTGCAAGGTAAGTGTAAGGACTACAGAGATTCTCAGGCTACAGGCATCACTTATAAATGCCATTAACATTCACAGAAACAGAAAGCTGGAGATCACCTATCTGTTCTGAGGTGCTTGAATGTATGCACCTTACAACTTTTATCATCTGCTGTCCTTAAAAATACATTCAAGTTTATCTCATTATGAGCATTACAAGCACTGTTTAGTGCACTTGACTTAGCTGAGAGTTCATAGTGAGAAACAGGTCTGATCTTAAAACTCTACATTTGGCATTTTTAATAAATGGTATAGGCACATAAATGAGAAGGAATATTGATTGACCATAGGAAAGCACTTGTCATATTTTAGATTTAAATTTAGGAGTATAACAGCCCTGAAAGACTAAACCACTTTAAAATAGAAAATCTATCACAATCACTATTAACAGCTGCCTTTTAAAATGATAAAGTAGATGACTGTGTACCCTAAAAAAGTTTGAGATCAAAAGTTACATTTCTATCATGATAAATGGACTATTAAGGGTGACTCAATTTCCTAAGCCTTTCAGTTTCAAATCATCTCTCAGTAATGAATTTGCCTAACAGCCTGTCCTGTGTTTCAGACATTAATTTGGATGTGGCACACAGAGACATCTGCTGATGGCAACATGCAATTGCAATAAATAAATCACTTCAACTAAAACCTATACTTGTGATGACAAGCACCAAATCTGGTCTGGATAAAAAGGAAAAAAAAAACAAATTGACTTTAAAGGAGTCAACATACAAATATGTGGCAGAATAGGAAAGAAGTAAGCTTCTAATATAATGAATGACCAGGAGCTCAGTATGAGTCACAGGCACTTAATAAAAAGCCATGACTAATGCCCACAGAAGTTTTTATTCTGTTGCTGCGTCACATTGTGGTGATACCAGTAAGTGTTTAATTAGCTCTCATATATGAATCACTTAGCTGAAGGGTCAAGTATCATATCATCGTAGTCAGAGTCAGCTGCACTGGATTTTTAAGTATGGTAGTAGATAAATGGCTGGGTTATAGAAGAAATAACAATTTCACAAAATATACTGTAAGGGTTTTATATTATATTGTATATTCACAAAAAAATGCAAACATTTAAGGTCTCTGACTCACCTGGGCAGACAGCAATGTTGCAGAACTTGGTTTGTCTTGAGGGGCCGCGGCAAGGCTCTCCTCCATTCTGGGGCAGCTTGCATGTGCGGGTACGATCACGATAACCACGGCCACACGTGGATGAGCACAGGCTCCACGGGGTCCACTCATCCCAAGCACCATCCACTACACGTGTTAACACAAAGATATTTTTTGAAGGAAGGTATGGTTTGTTTAAAAATATCCAGACGGTACATTGGTTTTATAGGCTATGCATTACAGACACATTTGCAAACTCTACACTAGGTGGGGCAGTGCCCCTTAAAATACTTTAGACATGGCACTAAATCTACAAACTATTAGGGGAATTGACTTGATATTGAATTACTACCTCTTTTCCACAATCCAAATCTCAGTGTGTGAAAGATCTTTTTGCTTTCATAGATCTACTTTCCTTTGTGGCTTGTGTAAAGGGAAATCATTATGAGATAATGGCCTTTACCTCTATTGTATAGCTCAGTATCATTGTCCCTAACATTTTATGCACCATGCTCTCTTTTCCCTTTTTCTCCACCAGTCACGTTCACATAACAGAGGGGCAATCAGATACTCACCAGGGCAGACAGCTGTGTTGTTGCAGACCCTGTTCTCACGCAGAGGTCCTGTGCATTGGGTAGTGAAGGACGAGGTTGCACAAGCACGGTTACGGCTTTGCCAGCCCTCACCACACGTGACTGAACATGCACTCCAGGAGGACCATTCATCTACCTTAGCTTCTACTGTGGACAGGATGAATAGAGGGGTTATAGCACACATGCTGTTAACACACAGAAAGGCACTCTGGTGCAACTTAACTTCTATGGTTGAATTTGAAATCACATCTAAAAACATATAACTGTTATCTCACCTGTTTGGGTTGCAACTACTCCATGGTTAGAATCATCAGCATTGTCTCTCTTCAAACCAATGATGGACCGCAGACCCTGGCTCCTGTTACGTTCTTTGCCTGGGAGAATTTGAATATTGCATAATTATTGCACAGAATTCGAGACACCTGCAGCTGAGTGCTCCCACCATAATGACTAAATGATAGGTAGGCTTACCAATGCATGGCTGAGGGTTGCAGGCCCGCCCTTCTTCAACTGTTCCCTCGCATATGTTGTCCTCGGGCTGGCAGGTTCGGCTGCGCACCTGGACTCCACCACCACATTCCTGGCTGCATACAGACCAACGGCCCCAACCACCCCAGCTCTCTGCAGAAAGACATACAAAAAAAAAAAAAAAAATCTTGTACAAGGTCGGAAACTGACATTGAAATTACAGTAACCATTTAAAACAAGATTGTGTAAAAACTGGATAAACCCACTTTCTTTGCATAAAAAGTTACAAAAGCATGATTCAACAAACACTGTCTGTAAACTTTGTATGCAAGAACAGGAAATGAATTTGATTTATATACAGAAAACGAGCAAGGATGATTCTTTGTGAACACAGCAGCACACTCAAGCTGATGCTCCATTTGAAATGATGATTGTTTGCTTTTAACCACTTGGTGTGAACCACGGCAGAGCAGTGTGTAAGGCCGACAGGCGCGTTGCTATGACTACCACAAGTGCTGCGCTTCGATTTCCGCTGCCAGCTGACAGAGGTCTTTGTGCTCTTTTCTACCCCCTCCCCAACCTGATGCACAAACATGGCCTCTTTCTCTCCCCAAACCCCCGGCTCATCACTATTACCAAGCATCAGGCCTAACATGCTCTGCCTAACACAAAATGGAAAGCAGGCAATGTGTGCAGTTTAGGCAGTCTTGCCACTTAAGCCTGAAGCTGTACCAGCAAATTTCTCTAACACCTTTCATTTATTTCTCATTACTTTGTGGTAGCAGAGTGCACATCCCCTGTCTGTGCCCCTGCTCAACAGACATGGCTCATTACCTTTAGCAGCTCCTAAGACACAAACACTGAGTGATAGCAGGGCTGGAGACAACCCCTATTCCCTTCTCTATTCCCTGCCAAGAGTCTGGTCTAGTAGTTATTCCAAAACAGCACAACAAACACAGGAGAACACATTGTTTTTGTTTGTTTCTTCTGAGGCCAGGTGTTTGGATTAACCTCTTAAAGATTTTAGTTTTACACATTTAAAAATCAAACCTGTTACAAACTTACTGCTAATCTCAGCATCGCGTCCGTTGTCTCTGGGAATGGGAAGGCATTTCTCAACGTACACACCACCTCTGTAGCAGCTCCCTGGCTTCCTCTTTGGGGCCTCCCAGCACTGGCAGGGGGTGTTCATGATGCCACAGGGATAATCATGGGTGCTGCTGGACAAGCACTTCTCCAACCACTGGCACAGCATCTGGCAGGCAGGCATACTTGGGTTTCTCTTCCCCACAACCAGGAACTCAGCCTTGAACTCACTGACATCATTCTCCCGCTCCACAATCTCCAGGCCATTTCTTGATGCCACTTTGCGCATCTGCAGGAACTGCTTGCTGGACTCCAGGTAGGTGACAGTGGTTGAAGCATCGCACAGCCTGACCACCTCATCAAAGCTCTCCATACCCAGGTAGGTGCGGGAGGTCTCAATGAAAGAGTCGAACTGGAAGGTCCTGATCTGGCGGGGTATGCAGGAATCGGTGGGCTTGGTGATTTTCATGTAGACGGTGTAGCGGCGAGGATCAGGGTTCTGCAGGGTCCAGGAGCATGGTGTGGAGGGCAGGGTAGTCGTAGAGGAGAATACACCAAAGAAGCGACTCTGTTCCAAGGTGGCGCAGGTGGCAGATGCAGGGCCAGAGGGAGTGCAGGAGGTCAAACCGAAGAAGAGCAGGAAGAAGGCCACACAAGGGCCAGTAAGAGCTGACCACGCCATTGGGTCGGCTTAGGTAGAGGGCGTTGTTGTTCTTGTTTCTGTGATTCACTAAGTGGTTTTTCACTTCTTTGTTGCAAGTTGCTGCACTTGTTTCAGATCTTTTGACTTATCTTCCAAACCCCTCTTAAAGATTGTTGGATTTGTAGGTTTTAGTGCATCAGACAGTCTGTCATGTCTGAATCAGTGAGGGAGCTGCAGACAAACAGGGAATGAAAAAGAGCAAAAAAAAAAAAAGGTCAGGTATGCTATAACATTAAATAATCATAGAAAATAGATATCAGCATGCAGAAGAAAAGCTGTCTCTAAATGAAATGCATTTTTTCCCCCCAAAATATTCATGAGATGCATTTTAATTGGACTCCTTTGTTAGCTGATATTTATGCATCAGGGATTTGTGTGTGATCAGTATCATTGTTGTATCACTGTTTCAGGGCATATTCAATGATCTAAAATGCCCAGTTCTTTAGGACATAATTGCTCTGGCACTGCAATTACAGTCCTTCACAGCAGGCTGGTATCTCCAAGCTCTTGCTCTTTCCTCCCACACACTGAACTGAACTGCGAATCATGTGCGTCAGACTGACGTCCATAGAAGCATTGCTACTGGCAACCATAGACGCTTTTTAGTTCTGTTATTCGTACAATGCACTCCTCCAGTTCAGCTGTAAACTAGAGAAATGGTTAGTTAGCATCCATGGCAAAGTGTGATTACATACCCTGCTGTGGCATCTCTATAACTGCAAAGAGATTATTTCCTGCATTACATATCAGAGCATAAAGTGAAATGAAATATGCACCTAGAGTGACAAATATCAATGACTCTTGCATACACATGCAAATGCATGCACATATTAAGCTTAAAACTAAGTCAATAAAACCTATTGCAATTTTAGATATTATGCTGCTCTGCAGAGGGGCTATGTGCATTCCAGTGAATCATCATTTCTTAATTTTCTTTACTTTATCTTTTCCCATGTTACTCATCTTGCAAACATATTTTATGTAGACTTTTATCTTGTAGAGACTCTGATCTGTGCCACAGAATGACTAACCCTGCCCCAAGTCACTGTAGTCCGTATCAAGGTCTTGACTAGTGTGGCTGAAATAATTAGAGATGCTCCTTCTGGCTCCAACAGCAGGAGGAAACACTGTTGCTCAGCAACATCTTCACACAAATTTGATGTTTTTCTTTCTTGTGTTTTCCTGTTTATTTTTTCATAGATGACCAGACTAAAAAAAAACATCAGGATTGGATGGTGTCAGCAGGAAGGAATCTTAAGGTGTTATTTAAGAATTATTAGTCTTCTTTTTCTTTACTTGCTGTATGTGACCATGGGGTTAATCATAAAGAAGGGCCAGTGCAAAGACACAGCAGGACAATTGATGCCTATAGTGATATTCACTTTGAGAAGCACCTGCAGTTTTCAGGCAGCAATCTCATAATTACTTTCCTCACATCTCTTTTCACATCTCTCCCTCCCTCTCTGCCTCTCTCTAACCCTCCCTCTCCTCTCTGTGAGCAACACAGCAAAGACCTCTGCTTTGTGTAGGTGGGTGTCTCTCTCCCGCCTCCCAACAACCGGAAGCTCCATGAATTGCCATCTGATGAGGCACACAGTGAAAAGAAAGTAGTCCAGCTGTCATAGAAGAACTCTGTCTGTGTTGCTCTTTTTCTACATGGTCTTTCACTTTTTCCATGTGACCTTTCTGTCCCCTTCTCTTGCTTGTCCATTTTCTGTTGTCAACAATATTTCTGCAAAACAGGCAGCCTAAAGAGCAGGCAGCTTGTTGTTATGGAAACAGCATATTTTTTGCAGAGCGGTGACAAAATCAGCAAACATTGCAAAATTACCATCGGTGACATGCTTTCTGTTTATGCTGGTCTGCACAGTTTTCTAGTAGCCACTCATCATAAATAGAGAAAGCCTGAGCTAAGTCATACCGGGCGTACAACTAAAAGGAACAAATCCACGCTGTAAAGCAATAAGAAATGTATAGGCATATTCACCAGCTGCAGATAAATGACTTCAAATGTTTAAATATTTTTCATAACTAAACCAGACAGCTGTGAGTGGATATATCAGACTTTAAATGTATTCAAGCAAACTGGTTAATTTTCATCTAATTTTAAAGACTGACTCTTCTAGGTAGACTTCTTTCGAATAAACGAATGATGATGATGATTTGAGCTTTTCTATTTGACTCTTATTGGTCCTGCTGTGCGAGTTTGTTACTTATGTGTGTGTATATGGGGCAATAGATATAAAATGACAGATTTTTTCTGACCTCGTTCTTTTCTTTGTAAGTTGCCATGTTTCGCTGAAGCAAATTTGAGAAAAGCCATTACAAGCTGTCTTTCACCCACAAATTGCTCACGCCTTTTCTTTTGCTGTGCCTGCAGAAAAGTGCTTGTACATGTGAGCTTGAAAATACAGCGTTTAGTAGCTTTGTTGCAAATCCATGTGACAGCAAAAACTGCAGTCAGCAAAACTAAACTCTCTGCATCCTTGTACAAAGTCTTAAGAACATGTGGGTGGTTTATATCCAAGCAAGGATTTAAATACAGTCTTGCAGATGATAATGCAATTAGTTGTCAGGCATTAAAATGAATTTGGTCCTATGTATTTATATAGTGAATTATATGATGCAGGAGTCTTTTCCTTGTGAAGAAATAAGCAGAGCCAATAAAATTGCCGATTCCTGTGCAAGTTTGTCTAAACCGTAATTAAATCAACAGTAGTACACAGCTGTTATGGAACTTAGAGGTGTTGCATGATGCATATAATAATATTATGCAGATCGTATCATCTTGCACAACCAGACACGAATCTATCATATAGTCTAAGCGATCCAAGCACACCAGAAAGTTCTATCGAGCAACCTGTTGCCAGAGTCCAACTTTCTGCTGCTGATCGTCCACATCGCCTCACACAGCGGCATGACCAGGTACCGCTGGAGACTCTTCCACTGATGGTGATCTACACATGTGACAATGTGGTGGTACAACTTTCAAGCAAATCGAAAATCAGCAACTTTATATTAGGGCGACGATGAGGGTTTCTAAATGAAAATGAAATAGGCAAGTTGCTGGAACATGTCAGCAGAGCAGAAGCAGAGACTTCGGTCAGAAGAGTTTCAGAACCACGGACAGCGACAGACGAGTTCAAAACAGACGCATCGAAAGAAAAACTCAGAAGCTGCAGGAAAATGTTCAAGTACACAACTTTCAGTGCTCAGTTCATCAACATGACACCCGGAAAACAAGTTTAAGTAGAAGCAAAGAAGTACCTGTCGCCTGCTCTTACCTTGAAAAGGTGTGTTTGAAGTCTCGTCAGTGGCTCTCTATCCGGGTGGCCCAGACGTCTTGGTGCTGGGTTCGGGTAGCAGCTGCTGAGTGTTTCTCAAAGTCTGACTCGACTCAAAGTCTTCAGATCTGCGCTCTGGGCAAAACTTTCGTAGCGTTTGAAGCGGCTGAAAGCATGCGCCAGGTCCTAGCCCGACCCTAGGAGGGTCGATCCCAAGTTTCAGTGCAGTCCACTCTCACAAGCAAAGAAAAATAAAGCGACTCTAACCAAACTCCAAAGAGTTTACTACCAACTTAGTTTAGTTGCTATATCCAGAGAAACTGGTGTATAGCGAAGTGACAAATTGGTTGAATCGGAGCTCCAGCAGACAGTCCGTAGAACCAAACTCTGTGGTCTCGCTTGTCTTTTCTCTCTAAGCTCCAGAATAAATGTTGGTACTTCTACTCCCGGCTTCGGAGTCTTCTTGCTTGTGGTTTGCACTGCAAGTGGGTCCAGTCTCAGTGTAGCTTGTGGCCTGCTCTTGGAGGTATTTATCCAACCCCGCCCCCCCTGCCTCAAGTCAGAGTCAGTGCGTGGATGGCGTACTGAACTGAATGAGACAGCACCAAGACGGGGGGAGTGTGCGGGGGAGACGTGTTTGTGTGTGCGCGCATGTGCGTGTGTAAGTGTGAGAGTGACTGTGTCAGCGCACGGAGGAGGGAGGGAGTCTGAAAGGAGGGACCTGTGCAGGGAGACAAACGATTATGAACAGCAAACTACGCAGATATCAACGCAGAGCCAAAGGTACCGGAAAGAGGATCAGCTGAATCGGTGTAACATGAACTGTCTTCAACGGAGCATGAACACATATGATCAATACCATTAACTATGGCGACGTGGTGATACAGCAAAGCTCAAATATTATTAAATCATCTGTTAATTATTGATCAACTGCGTTTTTATGATCAGTGCAATTGACTTGTGGGATTCAGACTCACTCGTTCACTGTGGGCAAAAAGGGGCAATCAATCAAAGTTGTTAAATGGTCTTGAGGGTGTTTTGTGAAGTCAGTTGTGCAGAAACAATGATGTGCACGGACAGTTCCGGTGACGGTCACAGTGCCAGTAACTCCACAACCAATTAAAAGTGGAGGTGCGGTGCAGACAGTGCGGTAATGCATGAGAGGAAAGGCGCACACTCCCTCCCTCTCTCCCTCTCCCTCCCCTTCTCTCTCTCTCTCACTCTCTCACTCACACACACACACAGGAATAAGCGTGTGTGTGTGTGTGTGTGTGTGTGTCCCTCCCCTCCGTCCCTCCTTTCCCTCACAGGCTCTCTCCGGCGGTGTGGGAGGATCTGGGTAGTTCTCGAAGTGTGAAAGGGATAACCTGCCGTGGGTGTCTGCCTGTTGGTGCAATGTTGGCTCGATTCCTCTTCTAGCCAAGCTTTATAAGAGAAAATCATCACTAACGAATAAGTGCCCAAACAACATGAGTCAGGAAGTGTAAAACAGAGCAGCTGTAAATGAGCGATCATCAGTCATTGTCTTTCCTCAGTACTGTCCCTCGGTTTCCTGCAGCAAACTGAGCCCGGTGGGAGTGAAGAGTCATCATATGCTGTGTTGTGGTGGCATGTGAATTTTTAGATCCCACGTTGTTGGGGGGGAATACTCTACACTTTACAGGACAACATTAATACAAGTAATTTCCTCCTCCTCCATTAAATAGTTTGCCTGTTCACTCCAGAGGAATGAATTACTCATGGTTAGAGTAGGGAATCATTCATGGTGGAGGTTAACTTCACCTGGTATCTTGGTGGTTAATGTGACCTGCAGGGCTGAAATTTCTCTGTAAGCATAACCTGGAAAATGTGCTCTATTTTCAGCACAGATTTTTAGGTTGGAATTACAGAGTGTGGTCACCTCTGTCAACATACAATAAATATCTGACAATTTTGAAATAATCACCAGGAACAGGTAAAGTCTTTAGGGAAACTCACAGCTTCATTAAGGATTGTTAAGACCCCTTCTTAGTTTTTTTAGTGTCTTTAAGAAAATGTTCATAAGAGCCAAGTTAGGGTCATCTTTAGGACTTTTAAAAAACTTTTAATATTCAGGAGTAAATAAAATGTAAAATTGTGCTTTGTCTTTAGTGCTGAAAGGTCAGGCGAAACTTAATATCTAACTCTTTTGATAATTGGTTAGTCATAATCAGTGCTTACAATCCTTCTTACTTGTGACTTATTTCATTTTAAAAGGTATATACGTGTCTTATGGACTGGTGCTCAGACAAAGAGAAAATTTAATGAAGAATTAAAAAAACATTTTCTGGTACTATACAGTGTGAGAAATGAGCTTAGCGATAAAGAATCATCATGTTGATTTGCAAACTATATTTGTTTTTAGCAATAGTTCATGCACAAAGTTTTATCTTTTTTTTTTTTTAACCAGAGACTTGTTATTTAGCAGTAGTACTTGTACTACTCATTGAAACTGTCACTTAAAATAAAAAAAATAAAAGTCTTTCCCTCCCTGCTACAGAAAGTGTCCTGTAAAGTTATTAAAATCTACTTTATTACCACCCCTGCGGCGTGGCTCCTGAAAACCTTCTCAAGCCCTGTCAGTGAGTTACACTTAATAACATTACAAACACTGCACATTACACATTACAAGCACAGCTGCAGCATAATTGCATTTGTTGTTTGGATTCCAAGAAACAATAAAATGATTCTGTGTGGGGTAAACAAACAGTCTATGACGCTGGAATCATGAGAAAGAAGAACAGCAATAATATTAGTTGACACGTGTGTAAATCCTCAGAGTAAATTTGTCATTACAAAAGTTCTTCCTGTGCACTGAAACACAATTAGTCATGTCACACATCAATAGAGCTGACGGACTTGATCCCACACATTTCTGCTCTCTCTAACTCTAGATTATATCCAGTCCATTATCACACTTTCTATTGATGTAAACTATATGTACATCATCAAAAGAGACAATATATACAGTAATAAATAATCCTTTCCAGTTCATTCCAACCCTATTATTAACCAGCTTTTTTTGATATTAGTCACACTGTAAATCTATACATTACTTATCTCTTGGTGAAGTGGGTATTTCATACAGTGTCCTGAGTGGTCAGGATGTGTCACTGAGCAGATTACAATAGAAAAACTTTGATTTGTATATTTGCTGAACTTCACTGTAGCAGGTTTATTCATGTACACTAAATTCCCAGACTAGCAGGAGGCCAAGGAGAAATGCCCCAGGTTAATCTTATCTTATATTTCTACAATTTGAGCAGAGAGCTTCTGACTAAATGCACCAAATTTATATCCAACTGTGTAATCAAATGAGCTATTAAACTCTCAGCATGTGAGAAGCTGAGGACAAGTTTGACCCCATGTTTCAGAAACTCCTTCCCCTTCCATTCTACATGTGTAATGAGGCTGGCAGACACAAGGGACCAGGAGAAATAATGAGTTGAGCTGATGGTGATTAGGATAAACTTGACAAACATGGGTAGTCAGTCTGGTGGAGAGCCTTCAGACAGTCTGGGGAAATGAGACAACAAATGCAGAGTCTATTTGTTCACATTCTACTAATAAACTGCCCTTAAGCAGAGTTTTTTTAACCTACAGTTACTGAAGCGGCTCTGTTCAGTGGCCAGAACTACAACTGAGGGCACAACTGTTAATATTCAGCTTGGACTAATAAACAAAAATCTCAGGTCAAACAACTGACAGTCAACTTGTAGCACCTGCTCATTTCAACCTTGAATAGCTTCTGGTTTGCCACAGCTCATTTGAGAGGGAGGCGTGGGCTGTTGCAGGCACAGTTACATAAACAGATGCCCATATAAGTGACTGTGAGAAAAAAAATAAAGTTTTGAGAAATCACCAGTGCACTTCTACACCTATCGCCCCCACACTCTTTTCCACCAAAGCCAGGACAGCCCCCTTACTGCACAGGTATTTGAGAAAAAGGTGTCAGTGGATTGTCTAAAGAGAGGCATATCCTCACAAAGCTGAAACACCGGATGTAGTTTGTGTTTGATGGATTGTTTGATTTTGTTGTAACAAGTGCAACAGGATATGACTACACAACTATTTTAAAATTCATAACCGCAAACATTTCATTTCTGACTCCTTCAGAATAGGTCACAGGAAAATAACTGACATAATTTCTAATACTTCATTATTATCTTCACTTTAAAAACCATCTTCATCTATAAGTTCATCTGAGCCCTAGATGGTGCTGTTTTTTTAAATGCTTCCAGCTTCCACAGCAATGAGGCTGCAGCCTGTTGTGACTGTGCAATGTTCACTGTGTAAACCAACAGGCCAACAGGAAGGGTTTATTGGTCAGAAAGAGCCAATGTTAGTGTTAAGGATTCATAAAAACAAATTGGTTTTTAATGAATTTTTAATTCGTGCAGTTGCCAGTTCCATCACATGTACAGAAACTATAGAAGTGAGAACATTAGTAAAGATCATGGAATCACTGAGACACACTTATTTGGTTTTACTTACAGAAAGCAGACTGTGTAGGTGGCATAGTAAATGTACTGGAGTGTTAAATGACCAGACGTGTTGCGTAGTCTGATGGCTGCACATGTTAAAGAGCACTTCAACCTGTCCCTGTTGGGGGCTGAAGAGCCAGAAGCTACAGTGTTGACGCTTCATGTGATGTAACTGAAGTTCAGATTAAAATGTGCATTTGTTGTCAAACAGATGGACGCAGTAGACCATCAAGTATATCCTACAAGTACATGTACTGTATGACCACATCAGAACCAGTGTGGTCATGCTCTGGTCTGTGATGTAATATACAATACGCAGAAAGTTGAAAATGAATGAGAATGAGATGCCATGCTGTCCTATGACACTAATATGAATTGCAGTCTGCAAGAGAGAGAAAGGAGAATCACATTGACAGTGATTAAGTTTTTTTTTTTTTTGTAAATTTTTCTATGCTTGAGATCCATTTCTCTGTCTCTGGGTATATTTTCATTTACAGCAATAAAGAGCAGAAGTAGGGCAGGAACACTAGAGGGAAGGAAAAGGGCCATGTTGTCTAAGACCAGTCACCATGACTGCAAATCACTATTTGCAAACCAGGTGGTAGTCCACAGAGTTAAAGAGTCTCAGCCTGGATAATAGTACAATGTACAACAAATGAAGCACAGCAGCTCATCCTTCACTGAATAAATCTGAGTCACCAGGAAAAGTTGAACTGAACATTGGGTAACAAGTGCTCGGTAAAAAGAGTAAAATCTGAGACGTTATCGTGACAAAGGAACATCTCTAACTGTTAAACAATGAAGATCTAACAAGTGGTTCCTAAAATCCATCCATTATCTGCTGCTTATCCGAGGTTTCATGGGGGCCAGAGCCACTTAAAGCCATTAAGTCATGAAATATTTATATTGTACATAACGATAAGGTGCTTATCCTTATGTATTACAGTAATAAACCAGTGTCTAGAAATTAGACACTGCCTATTTGTCCAACAGATTTTATTACAGTTCCTCACAGTGTATCCCAAATCCTATAGACATTTCTGCAACAATTGCACCACTTAAAGTTTATCAAATAACTACAGTAACTACAGTTTGTAAAATGTTTTTTGTGCCTTAAGTCTTTCAGCATGTGCAGACCCATTCTGTGTTTCGTGTGTTTTTGTGTGAATACGATGTTTAGTGAGTGCTGATCACGATATCATAGCAACTGTTTAAGATAGAGCGTGAAACAAGAGGCAAAAACAGAACTCTTGGTGGGCGTGTGCAGGCGTTAGAAATGCTGTAGTCCTCCAACTGCTTTGTGAATATGTTGCAAAAAATAGCTTTTCTGATATTTTTTTTTTGACGTATCTTTACTTTAGAAAATTTACCTAAGATGGTGGTTACTTTAATTGTTGCTTTTTTCCAACCCAAGAGAAACATGGTTTTGTTGTAAAACCATGAGCAGAATGAGCAACTGCTTGGTTTCACCTGCAGTGACCAGCTTGTAATCTGTTTTCCTTTATTCACCGTAATTCTACTGTGGTAAGAGTAACAGTAATAGGCTGATGAGTATTTCTGGGGGGTACAAGCTGCCCTGTTTCTTTATTCCAAGATAAGGGCCCTCCTGTAGGTGAAGAAAAGAGCAGAACGTGAGGAAAGGTCAATGATTTATATAATTTATCTTGTATGTACAAAAAAGGGACTGTACTGTTTCTTTTTTCTTTACATAATGACAATAGGGAGACCTTTTAATAATTCAAGCAGATGAGAGAGAGCCTTCCTGACAGCAAAAGTCTTTCCAAATTATATTTTGACACCTTAACTTACAGTCTTGCTGTATTTTCCTCTTCAGTTTTTGCCTTTTCTGTGAGATCTTCTCTCCTTTTCATCCCTTCTGTACCAGGCGACAAGAGTGAAGATGTGCAACTGACAGTGAGTGGATAAGCTCCAAACCTAATCTGAAGCATGAGGCTGATCTTTTAGCCATACATCACTCACTCTACCACACATTCCTTGTAAAATATATTAAAACTGACTAAAGTCTGTGAAATACAGTAGTAGGACAACCAGGTGAGAACAGAATATGGAATATACTGGTACTGGTGGCAAATTCATACTACGTCATTCATACATATGTCCCCAATATGAAGATATTATGAAGATTATTGTTATTGAGAAACTGTACTACACAAAACTCATACAGATACTTAGGGAAGGTTTACATGCTGCTTCTCAACCAAGGGCTGTAGTAGTAGTAGTAGTAGTAGTAGTAGTAGTATGTAAGTATAATTTCTAGGAGACAGCGCAGTGTCTTCAGCAGTAACGTCTCAACATTTTCAGATTTATGCACATACCTCAGACTGAGCAGGACAGGCACTGACATAGTGTCTGACTCTTCTAATCAATATCTCAGAGGTTCATCGGCTTTTCATAATGAATTATGCCATTGGCTCCAATTGCCATTTATTTCTGTATCTGCTGAATATCCAGTGTGGCTGTACCTTTGTTTTGATGATCAATAGGGACACTCAGAGGAAAAAGGCCTGAAATGCTACCATTTGGGTTGGAAGCAGGAAATCGATTTTTTACTTATGCAACATGTGGCAAAGCTTAGTTGAACCCCATGCAATTTAGAGAAAAAAATGACATCACCTGGCCTGTCATGTGATCAAGCTGAAGTGGACAGATCAGGTGTAGCTGATGCCAAAAACAAGTAGATTCTGCGATGAAATTCACAGTGTGACAGATCACTGTGTGCAATCAAATGTTTCATATTGGGATTTGCTTGTGTTGGTTTCTACCATGATGATGAGAGTTTTGCCAAGAACACAAAGCTCGTTTTAATCCAGTGGAGACTTCCCTGCTGTTCCTCACTCAACAACAACAACAACAACAACATCTACCAACACACACAGTGAACTGTCGATTATCTTAGTCATGATTATGTCTGTAAGAGGGCAGAGATTCATTAGGAACTGATGGGGCAGGTGGTGTGAATTTAATAAACACCAGAGTGAGAGATGTAGGCATGTCGCAGAATGACTCACAGGAGTTTCGCTGCACTGAGTGCCAGAGGAAGGCCTCTCCACAGAAAGGTTGTCAGGGAGGAAACTGATACAACTACAGGAAAGACATAAATGGCGTTATCTGTGTGTGAGTAGCCCAGTAAATCCCAAAGAACTGCAGAGCTTGAAAAATCAAGACGAAGCTGCACAAGGCAATTTGGCCTTGATTCGGTGACTCATTTCTTCTTTAGCTTTTGAAAAGAGTGACATAGGTCTTGGAGAACCAAAGAGACTCTGACAATTTCACTTGTACTCACAGGTACAAAAAGCTTTTTCGTCTCGTACTTTGAATACATAAAGTAATATGCATTTTTATAAAATACCAGTGCACCAGAAAACAAATCAGGGTACTTTCTTAAATTGTCAGTGTTATGCTTTATATTAATTTAAACACAGTCACTGACCCTCTAAAGACTAATGTTGACGTTTTAGTGTCTGATCTGGAAATTACATTGATTTCAAGACGAATCTTACAAACTACACTGCAACTAGTATTTAATGAAGTTGGCATCAGTAATGTTAAGGCAGGCTAAAAATATGACAGACATATCTAGACTTTAAATATGTCATGGATGTCATTATTGGATCTTTCCCACACAGCTTCACCCCTTGACTACCTGTACATCAAAGACTGTTTGGTTTTCTTTGCTAAAGACAGACTACACAGTCTTCAAAGGGCATGTGCAGTGTATATCATAATGAAAATAACCGGAGTTGAAATATTGATGTAAATATTAAAATAAAACATCTTCCAATAAACATAATTGAATTCTTCATCTGGAAGGAAACACTGTGACAGACAAATGCCTCAGTTTGGTTACATTTTATTAATGTTATAACATGCTGTCTCTCTGCACACAAACAGCACAGAGACGGGCTGTTCTGGCTCAAAGGGCAATTATATTCGTTCTCTCCTAAATGAGTGGCCCACAAAGTTAATTCATCCATTGTCCAAAATGATTACTGGAAATTTTGAAATGCTTGTTGTATTGTATAATGTTTATAATTGTATTTTTTCTAGTCAGTGCGTTCTGGTAGGTTATGGATTCTATTGCATTTGATCAAGAGCTTCACTAATTTTGAATGACAGTGTTGGTTGGTTTAACATTTCATGCTTTCAGGTGAATAATCTCAAAAACATTTGGATGCAGACACCCATGTTTCCAGACACTTTAAAGGGATTAAAGAATAGATGCCATAGCCTCTTGTACAGTAAACATGTAGTTAGCTAATTTAGCACAAAGAATGAAAAAAGAGAGATATAATCTGCCTGTCACTGACCAAAGGTAACAAAAATTATCTTAACTGACTTGACCTCACGACTTTAGCTCACTATCTTGTTATATTTGCTGTGCAATAAACTGTGAGGTCGATGCCCCAGGCCAAGGAACAGATCAGCACCCATTTGTTTTTTGTGCCGACATCTTACCCCCTTTTTACGGGTGGTGCCCTTACTGATAATGGATAGATGAAAACCACCGCTGGTCACTAAAAGGTGTTAAAATTGAAAAATCAATTTGTGCACAGTTAGCAAAACAGGTAATTTCCAGTCTGCATTTTAATGTACTGCAAAGTGCATGACGCCTGAAACCAAGCAGAGTCTGAACAGGCAGCTGTTTCTTATTTTACGATTGTTCTAGTGAGTGGAACAGTGCCGGGAACTGAAAAAAGGGGAAATGCTTAAATCACAGAGTGCAGAGAGTAATGTTATGCGCAGGCATTGCTGTCATTTCCTCAGTGGAAGTTTGGATGTCGTATTGTGAACACCATTACTTGGTTTGCAGGTTAGCTCAACACCATTTTGCAGTGCTTTTATTTCTTTATTCTCTGGCTGTGTCTCTGTCTTGCACACATGTAAGGACGGGGAGTGTGGGAGTCTGAAGGATGACTCATCGGCTGCACACCTCATCTTCGCCTGACCATATTTGGGCTGCCCGGAAATCCTTTTTTTTTTTTTTCTTTTCTTTTTTTTTTCTGCTTGTGTAGTGGAGAGGAGCAAGCAATGCAGAGACAACATGATGAATGCCTTTCAACTTTCTCT
Organism: Mastacembelus armatus; assembly: GCF_900324485.2. NCBI lineage: Eukaryota > Metazoa > Chordata > Actinopteri > Synbranchiformes > Mastacembelidae > Mastacembelus > Mastacembelus armatus. The sequence continues at coordinate 15,136,900 of NC_046643.1, forward strand.
TTTCTTCTGTGTACTATTTTTCAGAACAGGATCCTTTAATTCAGGCATTGAGGTCTGTTTATCATCTCAAGGACAGTTACACAGTTACTTCAGGGTTTTTTTCATTCAGAGAACACTTTTAGGTTTTTTTAAACAATGAATCAATCATGGTCAGACACACATTCATTCACACATTCAAGTGTTCCTTCTCCCTGCAGGTATAAACACACACACTTATCCAGTTTAAGTCTTCTCTCTATGTGCAGTATGCCTCTCTCATAAACACACACCTGTAATATTATAACTAATGCCAATATGAGAATAAACCATTTCATTAGAGAGATAAACAGATAGAGAGGCTTTCTATATTGTCAGCGTTCCCTTTTTTACTACATCTGATGACCAAATGTGCCAAATGTATTGTAGAAGAGGTGGATAGTAAACCATCTCTTAGAGATTTAGTGAAATCTGCAATATGCTGCACGTTTTGCATTGGTTTCTGCATGTATGAGAGACAAAAGGCAACAGACGTGAAGACTGATCTCATTCAAGGACAGAGTAACAAATCTTTTGTACAAACAAGATCCTTGTACATTGATCAATCATGGTTTTCATCTGTAAGGTGTCTCTGCAGGTTTGCTCTATTTCCTGCAGCTCATCAGCTCCAAATGCTTTGAATAACGTACAGCTGACAAAGACCAGCTCTGGCTGTGACAAAAATTCTGCAGCAGAACAGGCTGCAGCTGCTAACTGTGGCAGAGAGACTAGTGGGCATGGGATTTTTATAGGAAAAAATGGCAATAGAATCAATGGCAATAGGGTCTATGATCAGTATGCTGGTTCCTAAAAGACAGATGCAAAATGATTTGGGGAAGAGAGCAAAAAATGTCTCTTTTTACTGCAGGTGCTCCACTTTCTTGCCACTGTCTAAGCACATGCTGAGGGGTGAAATTAAGTCTCAAAATTGCACATAATTTGTTTTCCCATTTGTGCTTATGTGTCAGTGGATATTGGAACAAGCTCCATCTGCCCTGTTGCTTTTTGGAGAGAGAGGAAGAAAGTTATCCATCATATTGCCTCTTTCTCTCAAATATTTCTGGCCAGTATCCAGGACAGAGATTTAGGCTGGCTCAACCTCTACCTCAAACAGATTTTCTCAGACAGTTCGGAGAAGTCCAAGACTCATTCTTGTCTTTAATTAACGGAACCGATTTCCTGAAGAAAAATTAGTTTCTCCAGGACTAATTAGAAGTTTAAAATGAAATCTCCAAGGGTGAAAATTAAATCAGTCTGTCAATGGAGACATTTGGATTATTAGTGAAGTCCAAGGAGATCAAACAACACAAGCACTTATTACAATCAACAAGCCACTTGAGTTTGATTTTATTGAATTTCTTTTTAGGAGACTATTTTTGCAGAGTTGGACTAATGATGTAAAATGGGCAAAGAAGAAAAAAAGTGAAGACTAAGCCAAACTGAATTCCCAGTCCCTCTGCACTGACTGCTGCATTTTGTCATCACTAGCGTCTCCTGCCCAGCTGGATTTATCATCAATCATGACTTCTGTTTTTAACTGATATGTTTTGTGATGCCTTCTATAGCTTTGGTGTCTATCTAATTTATGTATTTCATATTCAAAAAACAAAATGATATTCCAACAAAATGTATATTCAAAAACAAAAATGAACTTAAGCCTATTAAATATTTCACATACTGAGTTTTGTACGTACTTAAATTGAGTCTTTTTTTTTTATTTTTTTTTTTACAATTTATATGGTGGAAAACAAACTTTCAAATGTTTTGATTGAGTCTTATGAGTGTGATTCATTTGACTTGTTTACCTCTGAATGACTGAACGAAGACCAGTTTATTCACAACAAACTTGACTTACCTGGAAACAACAGTTCTCCGTAATGTTTTCCTGTCATTTAAACTGGCTATTTTCAGAAGCTAACACAAACATCACTCCCAATGGCACAGAGTGGTGGCAATTCAGTTATTTGTTTTATTTCTATCTCAAAACCAGTCATATTTCTTGACACTGTGCTTCAAATAATGTGTTTTAGTTTGTAGAAATTATGCAAAGCTGGTACAAAAAGCCCTCATAACTGTCAGGACATCAACACTTGATGCAAAAGCATGAGAAAACAAACATGAAGGCGCTATTGGCAGAAAAATGATGCAGTTGTCATCAGCCAGCAACAGATATGAAAATGCTACAGAACGGTGTGTTTATCTGATTTTAACAAAAGAGACTGTCAGACACCTGTCTCTGTTTGTTCTTCTGCCTCAGCATGTTGTCTGTTAAACAATGAAGAGTTCCCCTACTTAGTGTGACACTGCAACAGAATTATAAACTGCAAAACAATAAAACACCAAAATATGCAGATTACTTTCTCTCTGGAATACTACTGTAAGGGTATTGAAATGTTGAGAATAATGCCTTAAGAAAATAAAACCTGGTCCAGCCATAGTTCCTTTGAAATGGTCTGGGCTGCCAGTTCTCAGTGTACTATCTGTTAAAATGAGTATAATTGCATTTATTACACCACTGTTATGCTAATTTCGCTACAGCTTTTCATCATTCAGCCACGACCAGATACATTAAGACAAATTGTTAACGCAATCTAGGCGCAGCTTGCACTCAGCCTACGAGAGACTACAATAAGAAATGGAACAAAATGGGTGGGACAAGACATTTCTAACAGAGAAACTGATTAACTTGTTCTATGATTCTGGGTCTTAAACATTTGCTTTTGTGTCCATCTTGCCTGTTTGGTAATCCAGCCTTGCCTCAGCAGATCATCATCAGCACAGTAATGAAACGTTTTAGGTTTTATTTTCATAATATTGACTATCACTTCACTTATTTTGGATCCGAGTGTAACTACCAAGATCTGGCAGCAAAGCAACAGTACTAAAACACTACACAACAGGGAAAACTATAAACATCCAGCTGAGCCGACAGATCAGCCAGATTATCTAAACAGTTTTTTGGAGGTGAAACAGAAAATGGTGTTAATTTATTTCTATGGTTATTTCTGAGGTTGGGAATGGTAGTAAACTTATTAAGCCATTATACTGAAATGTATTTCTAATATATTTTTTTTAACCATACACAGAGGAGAAACATATTAAAAAATAATTTCTATTCCTTGTTCAGGGATTCGCTCATTCCCTCACTGATTCATTTGGTTGCTCTGCTGCTCACAGACTCATGCTGGGAATGGGAGCCGTCACGATCATTAAAGCCTCGTGAATGAGGCAGGAGCAGTAGGTGCCATGACATTATCTTTAAATGAGCCATGGAGGGACTTTACTTCAGCATCCAGATGTAGCTCACCACGGCTTTCCATGTGTCCATGGGTCTTGCCAGCATCTGTGCGTCAGAGACTTTATCATATCTCATCAAGGGCAGGTTTACTTTCCTGGAACTGACAGCAGAGAAGAGCAAATGCCCTTCTTGGTAATTAAGTGTTAGCATATCTAGTCATTTGCAACAAGAGTTTTTGAGATATATGGAAAATATGAGAGTGGAAAGGATCTTGAGGAAGGAACAGCTGTTGACTTATTGATGTGATGAAGGTTCTTCATTGATTGAAGTGGACGACAAAAGTCAAGAGTGAGACACTGATACCACTCTATGTACAAACAGCAGTAGAGTTTGTGTTGACCACGTCTTAAATCAAAAGTGAAGATGCTGTGCCCGGGCGTTGGACTTCAAGAACGAGCTACAGTGCAGTTTTTTTTTTTTTTCTACATCTATGGGCTGATTACAAGATATAAATGTGTCATTTAACAAGTTTCAGAGGTCTTGGTAAACATATTTCTGAATGTTAGAGCCAGGCTCATCCTTTCTCTATAACCTAAGCTAACTGACTTCTGATTCTAGCTCAGTAGCTAACATGCAAACATGCATGAGGTCAAATTTTCTTTCAAGTGAATATGTGCATTCCCATATATGACAGTTTTCATATTATTCTTTACAATAACAATCTTACAATTTGCAACTGCTTGTATGACTGTGTGTTTGCTATATTCACTTACACATATGCATGAATACAGTGATACACTCACTTTCTGCACTGCCAATCCACAAAATACATACACAACCTCACACAGGGAGTCAAAGTCCAAAGTCATGTAAGCCTGACCCATATGGTTATAAAAAGGCCACCAGATTGATCACAGGTCTAGCTAGACATGGGTCAATATCAGACTTATATAGGACCACTTCAACATCATTCTTACAGCTTCTCAGAGGGAGACTGCTTTAGATGAAATCTCTGCTGTTTGACAATGACATGCTGTTTATAGATTTACTGTATCCAAGCAAGGAAAGAAACTCCTTCCTTGGCCTACTCTTTGGCTATGTGCATGTATTTTAGATATTTTATGGATACTAAGCCATATAAATACATTGCTTTCCAATTTCAGATTATGAAGAACAGTTCATTTAAAAAAAACAGTGTTCCTTAAGAATTCAGCTTAAGATGCATAAAGAAACCCACAAAAAATGTGTCAAATGCCCCACACAGAGAAGAACCTTAACCCTAACTCTTCCAACTCCTTAATAAACTTAACTTGATGAACATAAAGGCTCTGAAAGCTTGAAGGTATTTTAAAGGTACTGGATTTAACAGGACAACAATGTCATCACAGGAGTTATTTCCCTCATCTGAAGAAAATGAAGGTGTCCAGTGTTTTCAATCAGTGGAATCAGCTGTTTGGTCTCTGTGGAGCAGGGGAAGGGGGAATGAAAAGACTACCGCTCAGTCAGGGGTCAAGTATTTTTGGACTTGCTTTTATGGTTCACTTCAAAAGATTCTCCACAACACATTTTGTACAAGTAAAAAAAAAATGCTGCTCTCTAATTTTGATTAATATGCACATACACATTCAAGCAACCATAACTTAACGTTCTATTATGACATAAAGTCTGTCAACAAGGTTAAAGATTTTTTCCAAGAACCTGTGAAGTCTACAGTTGTAAAAGTGATTAAACTGGTAATCTTTTTTTTTTTTTTAACAGAAGCTATGGTGCCATTTTTCAGATGGGAAAGCAGTAAAAAGCAAAGTAAGTTTCATGCTGGAGGGGAATATTTTACCACCTGGCACCACAAAACTAGCTCACAACTGATTTATTATTATTCACAGTACAGCCATTACTGTAGCTGCAACTTGCAAACCTTAAAGTTTGACACAGTAAAAGGTTAGACTACTATCCTGTTCAAAATGTGTTTAAGAAAAATGGCTTAAACTGAGCAGTACTGAATACCACCGAAATTTATTTGGACCCCACTTTAATTTAGGAGTATTAAATTTCAACAGATGAACTGTATATGTGGAAGCTACTTTAGTCCACACAGTTTGGGGGCCCAAGATTTGTTTTCCACACACTGTGATGTTGTGAATTACTGTGACGCTTTTTGCATCATTGTCCTACCCATTATTCCCCCTCTTTGCTGTTGTTTTTGTTTGTGCAGTATATAAATGGAATATCCTATCAGCGCTCAAAATACCAACATGCCCATGCTGGGAGGTGTTGTTCAGACAACCAGTGACGAAAAAGTCTGCCCCACGAGGCTGTATGTGGTGATGAAACACCACAGCAGGGAGTTACTGATGATTTCGTTTACACCTCTTCCCACGCTGCCCAAGGATCAGGCCTGACTGCTGCTGTCCATCTCAGCCAGAATACCACTTGTGTGATACATTGCATGGCACCCAACATGCTGCACACGTGGTTTGTGACTGATAACTCGGCCAAATGCCCAGATCAGGCTACAGACGGCTGGCAAGTCCCCAGAACAAGAGACAAGACTCCAGTTTAGTCTTTCTCCTTGTAGAAAGTGCCTTGAAGGTTGAATCATCAGTGGGTATGGCACACAATGGCAGGGCCTCCCACCTCCACAACCACTATGAATGGCTCCAACATGGAGTTTTCTGAGTAGATGGGACGTCACAGGGAGCCACCTACTGTATTTCCTACGGTTTACCATGATGTTATTTGTATTAGTCAGTTGTCGGGACACAAAATGTTGAACCATGAACCTGATGTCTCCTGGGGACCTGAAGGGGATTCATCCATTTACCCACCCGCTGTTCTGTGCAAAGTAGGCTGTAGAACTTTCACAGGCTGCTAATGAAAAGTTACATATATGAATGTGTAAAGAGCAGACGTGTTTAAGCAAGTGCTCATCTTTTCATTTATGGTAATTTTCATAAAGGACCTCCTTTGATAATCCAAAATTATATAATGGAAAACTTATAAAAAGAGACATTTCTAGAAATTCTAACAGTGTCACAAAACATTCAAAAATAGTCCAGTTCTTTGAAATTAGGTGGATGGCTCCTCTTTGATAGATGAATGTTCAGTTTCCTTGATCTTGTGTTAAGATCAGGCAGTCGGTGCATGTAACGTACCCACGGCACACCTCCGTACCAATGTTCACATCTACAAAATTCACCTACACCCACTTATGCAACCAACCACACACAAAGTACTAAGTAAAGTAAAACAATTGCTGAAGTGATCACAGGACAGACTCTGTTTTGATTCAGATGTTTTTGCAGGGAGAAGAACCATTTGGACTCAGCTTAGCAGTGTAATATGTTTAAGCCTTTTGGCTGCTCCCACAGTTGGCTGCCTTTATTTGCTCAGTCTCTTGTTCTTGCTCTGTCTCAGTGTTTTCTCTGTCTCTCTTGCTCTCCCTTCTCACTTCAAAGTGATAACTCATCTGTGGATGGAAGTTGATTTCCCCCAACTGTTCTATTAAATACTAATTAGTCACATTTGCTGGAGTCATGTAGACAGACACATTAAACCATATGGAGAAAAGAGCAGAAATGATAAATGTGGGTCTAGTTAATATGTCTGAAAAACAGACATATATGCTGTGTAACAGCTCACTTCAAAACAGAGCCTCAAATTAGATCTTTCTGTGACTTTCCAGTGGTACAAAGTAATTCATGCACCAAATAACCCAAGGAACAATAATTGCCTTTATTTAACAGACTCATAGCATGTATAAGTCAGTAGACTTAGAACTTTGAGAGGGTGAAGGCCTCAGATTATCTGTAATGAGTTAGCTATTGTCTGCTCGAATTATGGGTCGTGGTGCTGATATCAAAACCTGTAATGACATGGAACCTGGGTGCCTACTCTCCCCCTACCTCGTGACTTCTGTCTTTTTGTGATGCCCACACACTTCTTGGGTAATGGACTTGTTTATTTCCGAGTGGAAATCACGATGCATTTTTCCTATGGAAGAGGATTTCTGACAATAGCCTTAAATAGTCGGATTTCAGTTATTTTGTTTAAAAAAAAACAACAAAAAAACAAAACAAAAAACAAAAAAAAAACAAAACAACCCCCCCCACCCAACTGATTTTAGCTTTTTACCGTCAGTTTTTGTGTGGTTGTGCAATATATCAGTACCAATGTCCTCTCTGCACTGATTTTTGTTATTGGTCTTCCACATGAAGCAACAAATAATTTAGTGTGCATATGGTGACTGCCTCACAGCATTGCTGGTGGTACCATCCATCCGGTATTGGATGCTGTATTTTTCCATCTTTATGGAAAAATACAGCATCCAATGTTATGGCCCTTATGAACCTGGTACTAAACCAACTGTCAAGCCTTAATATGTGACGTCCAAAACACTACCATGGTGCTGTGATGTGATCTGTACCAGTTACCAAAAAAAAACTGTGCTAAGAGGTGCTAATGAGAAAACCAAATGCTGCAGTAGCAAACATGATAATGTGCTATTGACCAGTGCCTGAGTCATTCACATCTGCTGCCACCTTGACTGATTCCATTTCTGAAAAATGATAAACCTGATATCCTGATGTCACCCTAAACAAAATAGGTCTTGAGTCAGAGAACAAACTGAAACAAAGAAATGTAAAATTATAGTAAGACTTTTTGATGAAACTGAAGGAACTATAGAATAAACTTTAAATTACTTTTTAGATGTGTAGCTCAGTTCATATTCCATCCTCAACAATATTGCCTCCAAATTCTTTGCCCTGTTTTGACTGACAGAAAAACTCTTTATTAAAGTTTGAGGCTGGTAATATTTTACTTTTGCATTATTTTCTTGTTTGATCAAAACACACCCAAAGTGGCCAAATCAACATTCTGAGTTACATTTTACATAAGACATTAAAAAGATAATGTTGTACTCGGTGACAAAACCCCATAGTCTCACAATTTACAATAAATATGGCCAGTGTTATTGTTTGTGTTTTACTCTCAAAGAACTTCATCTGCATTTTCCATCTCTGCTGTGGAGCTCTGTGTTGGGCAGATGTCAGTGTGTACTCATGCACACATTGCCCAGATTTACATTGCTTTGCTAGTTTGACAAGCTGAGAGGAATAAAGTACATGCTGTGTGTTCATTTTATTGAAGGATCAACCAAAATGCAGAGGTGTCTCTTTTTTTTTGATGATTTCAATAAACTTTACTGTGCTAACATAAACAATTCTTATTAGTAACGTGAATTCAATATTAGTTTTCAACGCAATTTGTTGAACTTATCATATAACCTTCTTGATATTTTAGAGCTTAAACTCAACAGGCTTTCATATAATCAAAACTTTCAGGTAATTGGGTGAAATCTGAACAGTGAATGTTAAAACATAAATAAAGCAGGAGTGAGACCTGAGATTCTCCACAATGCTGCCACTTTTATTCTATTTATCAGCTCTTAAAACTATCCCACTTGTCACAAACATGGGTGTCAAGTCAAAGATGAGCATCAAATACACAGTTTAACAGTTACTTTTCACATCTGCTATAATCAGCATGAAACCACAGACTGTGGCATTAACAGAACGGGATGTGTCATTTCTTTAATGAGTTTAGGGAGCTGAAATTTGTGCTGGCCAAATTAACATCTGATGCATCTGTGATTGGTAAATTACTCACAAAGGATCAGGCAGTATGAGAAACATCACGGAGGACCAGAGAATGAATGACTAAGATGTAATTTTAAAAAGTTGTTGCAAAAAGTATCAACATTGATTGAGCAGTGCAGCGATAAACCAGCTTAGCCTTAGTTTATTGGTATATCTTCTAAGATTGTTTATTGTGCAGTATAATTAGTATTTAGTTAATTTCTTGTAATAGTTGAATTTCTGGTAGAGGAACTGAGGCTGAGAAAGAGACGTTTTTTTTCCCCAGTATCATTTTGGAGCTTCAACACCACAACCCAAAATGTATTTTAATTTGGCTGAATGAAGCTGTGAACTATTCTCACTACACAGTCTAAAGCAACAGAAGAAAAAAAAAAAAAAAAAGCATTTTTTAGTATTGATCATGCATAATAATGGTTTTGTGCATATAAACACACTTGTCCAGTTTATTCTTAAAACCTGCATAAATTAAATAGAAAATGTGTTTTTTATTTGGTTTTGTATCGTCAAAGCAGCTAATGTGATGCGAACAGCCACGTGAACCATTCATGTTTCCTTCGTGACAGTTTCCTACTTGCTGAAGGTCAAAAGATCATTTACATAACATACCCCAGCCGGATTTTTTTTCTCCAAACTTAATGCAAGTGTGTTGGTTATGTATCTGATATAAATACTTAAAATAGTCACTTAGGAATCCCTCCCCACACACAGACACATGCGAGTCATTCTGTTTTCAAAAAAGCAGAATGTGTGTAGGAGACCCAACCATACAAAGCAATATCCGGCTTACACAAATTCTTATCAATTCAAGAGTGATACATCTATTTTTCCCACTCTCACCCTCCTCCATTCATACATCTATCATGAGGAGTCTTTAGATTTTGTTGTGTGATTCATCATAAATGTGTGCTTGCTATATCTGGCCTTATGTGTGGGATTTCTTCATGCGATACCCACTATGTGGTGTGAGGGCAGGCAGCAGAGAGGAACAAGGATACAGGTCACAGGGTCAGATTGCACACACTGGAAAGCCAGGAAGTGCAATTTTTTTTTTTTTTGTATTCAGATATAGAATATTATGTGGCCCTGCGACAGACTGGTGACCTGTCCAGGGTGTACCCCTGCCTTCCACCCGAGAGAGAGCTGGGATAGGCTCCAGCAGATCCCCGTGACCCTGAGCCAGGAAAAGCGGGTATAGAAGATGGATGGATGGATGGATGGATGGATATAGAATATATTTTATTTCAGGATCATAGACTGTGAACTTAGAAGAATAAAGTCTTATTATATATAATTACATAATAATATTATGTCAGTGAATGAAGGGTGGACTTATCAGGGCATCATAGGTACAGTGAAAATTGAGGAGCAATAATAAAGTTGGAGGAGCAGCAGTGTGGGGCATATGTTAAAACAGGGAAAGAGAGAGAGGGAGAGGCTGTGGGAGGGAAAGAGGACCTTCTGCAGTTTGTTATGGATTCTCCTGGTGATGTCATCTGCCTTAATGACATCATAGTGCACTTGCATAGCAACTGGAACATTACAGCCGGCAACAGAATGGGAACTTCCTGGTGATTCATTCATAATAACTTCCTTCACTGCCCTCTGATGTCTGTTATTAATGGTCCATATGTGGAGCATTAAAATCAAAAGCACTGACGTGTAAAAGTCTTGTTCCTGTTACAGTATCTTTTTGGCATCTTTGCAAACTCTATGCATGGAAAATCATAAGGAACTGGCGAGTTGGCATGATGAATTAATAATTCCTTTTCTGTCCTGGCAGCTTGTGGTGGAAAATAGCCAGAAGGCAGTAAAAAGTAGCTGTCACAACTTATATTTATCAGAAGGAGTTCATAAATGAATTGTAAAGTACTTGGTCTGCAAATAAGAGCTTTCTCCAAAAGTGTGAGGTTATTTTGTTCTATAATAGCTACGATGCCCAATGTTTTGATACGTTATCAAATCATTTCTTACTGCCTTAATGGTTGCTCACACATGAACTATGCATAATATGTTCATGCAATAACTATATCCAAATTTTCTATAAAGCAGCATCAATTAATCTCATGGTTGAGGTCAGTGTAAGACAAATATTAATTCTTTTTTTAGCTTCTTTTTAGCTGCTAAATGCTGTCTGTTGATTGGCTCTGGGTTGTAGTGAAAATTAGGTTTATCAGTATTTTCTGATGATAAAAACTGGACTGTAAAACCAAAGCAATGAGCTTAAAGATGCTAGAAACCTTGACAGATTCAGAGAGAACTGCAGAACTACATGATAATTCTTTCATGTTAGATATAGTGAACTGGCCCATTGTTACTTAAAAAAAAAAAACAACAATTTGTCTTATTTTACTTACATGTTTGACACCTGCATTTTACCCATGTTATCTTTACAGCCACAGTGCACCACAACTGGTCAATTCAATTAGTGTGCTCAGGCGAGAAGGAAAAGGTTCAGAGTCCACTCAGCCCGAGAGCAGTTTGACCTGAAATCCTCCTTACTGAGAGGCAACAGTACTGAGCCATCATGCCACTGTTTGTTCAGTTTCAGGTCTCATAATTAAATATTGTGTTTAAATTTAGAATTTGCGTAAATAGAGATATTGGTCTTCAAAATGAGGCGCAGCCATGGTTTTTCCATTCACAGGGCTGGTTAGATGCACCGGTACACACAAAAGATTCATCAATTGGAAACTTGAGACTCTTGATAGATCTCATCTGGTGAGTGAAAATGATTTACTAGCCCTTTTATAAATCTCTTGGGAAGCATCATGATAATGCTATTGGGGTAAGTCTGTTAAAAATAACTGCTGGGATATTATTCATAATCCAGTTGCTACGCCAACCGGGACAAGAATAATGTAAAAATAAAACTTGATGACGGGGTGAATCAGCAGGAGAGCTTCCTGGAACAGCGAAGTTAAATTCAGAAAAACACGCAAACTGCACATGGTTACGACCAAGGCCTCAATGGTTAGGTAAACATGGTGGCTGGCTGCTGTGTCCGGTCAAACTCAATCAATATCATACAGCCTGTGAAGATTCTCGTATTCTGTGTGTAGTTACAGGAGAAAAAAAGACTACAATGACAAAGCTGATGACACCAGTGAACCAGAACAGTAAAACTATGGACAAACAACAAAACAAAACCTAAAGACAACCGTAAAACATCCTGTAAAGCTGAGGGTCTGGGACAGGTTTGAGAGTCAGCTGGTAATTCTCCGCAGGTGGCGTCTATGTCTGTACCAATACAGCAAACAGGACTAATATAAAATTGACAGTGAGGTTTGTGGATCCCTAATGAGCATCTTGTTGATGGACAGGCATACAATGCAAACACTTTGATTTAAAATGTATGCACCAGGGCTAGACAGTGCAATGTGTGTTTTACTGATCAAATGAAAAAAAGACAAAAGTAAAAGGCAAAGTGAGAAGACTTTTAACAAGAAGACCAGGCAGAATGAAAAGCCTGGCTTCTATGTCATTAGTTGTGTCTGTATTTGAAAACTAAATTGTCTACGCCTGTGTGTGTTAGGCATCACAGTCTGGTCTCGGCATTTCTGATTTTCCAGCACTAGCCATATTGCCGACACCTACGTTCCTGACAAGCACGAAATCAAAGTCTTTGATAAACTCCACAACATCGCCTCCCTGGCCTTTTACCACAGTTATGCAACTCTCCCAAATGTCACACAAAAATTTTTTCCTCTTGGTTTCATGTTTCCAAATAAAAGCAGCAGGGACAAATTTGGGATTATACAATCAAAAATGCTAATTGTAAGGCCTGGTTAACAAATGTGACATGAACTAACAGATGGGTTTGAATACAGAGTACTGTATTTCCAATTTAAGTATAATGCTGCATAAATGAACTACTACTGCTAATATTTAAAGCTCAGACAAAATAAAATACTGCTCTGGTCATCCAGCAGTATAAATCACTTCCTGGTACTTTGTCATGATGGTCCATTTAAGAGCACAATGGCTACAGTAGATGTTACTCTGGAAAAATGTTCAGCTCTTTCAGTGGCATAATTTTACAGTATTAAAAGATTGGACTTGAAAATGATTTTTGGTTTGGTGAAGAAACAATGTGAAACTACATTAGTAGGTTTAGTTGGCAGGACCTAATTTATGTGCTGCAATCAGTGAAAACATTTTACTCTAAGGTGTGAGGCATTGCCAATAGGGAAAGACAGTGATCTATCTTCACATCACTGATTTTTGAGAAAATTATAAACATGCAACAATTAATTGATTGGAAAGAAGAAAAAAAAAAGTTCTGCTGCACAGCTCTGTATCTGTTTTAATTTAATTTATAATTATAAGTTTTTCTTTTTTATAAAGATACATGTACTCTACCTTATTCCCAGTAGGCACCACTGAACCTGAATTTTGCCCATCTGATAGTTTTAGATTTATTCCTATGTATCATTTATATCCATGAGTACTTAATCTTAAGTGGACCAGTACATCTGTCTTACTTTACAATTGTAAGCATAAACATGGGTAATGTAAGTGGGTTGTTTGTCATTAGAAGAGGTAGCAGAGTGTATAGCAGAGTGGTGAATCACTGAAATGTTTTTCATCAGCAAAGCTAACAAAGAATTAATTAATGAACTATGATCTGCCAAACAGACTGCAGTAGGAGGAGGTAAGATAATGTATGCAAAAAAATAAATAAATAAATAAATAAATGAATTAATGTTGGTAGTAGCATCACGTCCATGGCAACTAACTGGGATTGTCTGTGTGTTTTTAAGTGTTCTTTCATGAGAATGTGGGAGGTGATTTTTGGGGGATCACCTGTGGAGATGCAGAGCTCATCAGATGGTAATATGTGCTGTGCTCCAAGTGGTGAACAGGAAATCCCTTTTATCACCATGACAACTCCATGCACCTGCGTCGGAATGGCGTCAGCCAAGTCCCTGAGTCTCACAGCAATATATATATATTTTTTTCTGTAATTCAAAGAAAAGCTTGCCCTTCAGTTTGAGTCATGTAATGATCTTAGTGTCAGGAACAGGATATGACAGGAACACAGTCTTTGGTGCTCTGACTTGACCACTTATTGTCATTGGTGGAATGACTGTGGCCTGGCATTTTCCACGCCACCTGCGTAATCCTAATCAACGAAAAATATTTCACTCATGTTCACTGAGACTAATCTACTCCTTTAAATAGGGGAACAGAAGTTTAGATCTATATTCTTCCTCAAAGTGATTTTGCCAACTTTTTTTTGGTTTTTTAACTGGTGATTATATTTCTTGCACACTATGCACATTGACTGTATCAGACAAGCTCAGTCTCCTGTCTTTCCTCCACTGCCCTAGTTGGCCCTCAGCACTTTTAAATGTGTAATCACAGACTATTTACCCTTCAGCGAGTTGAGTTGCAGCTTGTAGGTGGACGAGAACCTCTTTGATTTCTGTGCTTGGGTGACCTGTGTTGTTGAGCACGTCCCTCTTAATTAAGCCGACTGCTGACACCAGAGACAACTCTTATCTTCTTTGTACTGGAACACAAAATCTGTGTTAATCCTGACCACTCTCTTGTCATTCACCAAAACCTCATCATGTTTATTATCATTTACTAGGTAGTGAATTTTTCACTCTAGTGCATAACACTGGAACTCCTCTGGAACCTATTCACATTTACTTACAGGATGCATCTAAAGGCTTTGCTGGGTATTCATTTATCCAACAATCCTTTATCCATGCAGTTTACATGGATGAGCATTTAAAGTAAGACGGGAGATCGATGGTCGGACCAACACTGTAGCTTCATTCTCTTTCATCAGGGTGGGAATGATAAAACTGTCTTATTGACAGTGTTATACTTGTTTTATTTTCTTTGAGCATAAGAGATGATACCTTGAGGAGAAATGCATAAGTGTTCTTCTCCAGAAGACACACATTTAATATTGCTCTGAGTGTTTAACCTTTTCCTGCTGCAGTTTTTAGATTTACTTAACAGCATTCAATTCAAACCTGTGCCATGCTGAAAGTCTTAAAATGTAACTGCATTAGGTTACAAAAACAGGTGCATGTCCCTGTAGTAGTTATTGATAAAGTTGAAAAACAATCATCTGTTTATGTGGGATAAACTGCATAATTCTGACATTTCTTCAAATTGTTAGAACTGAACTTTATTGCAACCTTTAAATGCTGAACAGAGCTCAGGGCACATGAATCTAACTAACTAACTAACTAACTAAATCACTTTCTTCCTTTGAGAAATGATTATTAGACCTTTGAATGTCAAACAAGACTCAATTTGTAGAAGGGGGAACTGGCTCTTGTGTTTCATGGTAACATCTGGACACTCCCACAAGACCTTCACACTCCGCCTGGTGACTAGAGCCTTCCTGCATATTCAGTATACTCACCCTTCACACTCACTGGTAGAACCAACACCCTTCCCACCCTCAGACTAACACTTTAAACTCACAGTTCAAGTCCCCACATTCTGAACTGTGGATGATTGCAAATGTGATCATCCAATTTGCTGTTATAGTCCCTTCATTTCTGTCCCTCTGATTTGCTTGACCTGACCTTTGCCTCATCATCCTCTGTCAAATATACATTCACACACCCACATTCCTGAACACAGTTCTTCCAGCTTACACACACACACACACACACACACACACACAAGACCTGTTTACTTTTTAACCCAAGTTAGTCGTTGAAGCTCACTGCAAAGCCAGCTCAGACCTTCAGAGTTAGGTGCAGTTGAACAGAAAGCAGATGGCTCAAGCAGAAGATGATAATCATGGTGGTAAACAAGCTGAGTACAGTATTGAAAACTTAGATAACCACAGGGGAAGTGGAGGAATCTGAAGACAGGGTACAATCTAAATCACTAAGCAATGGAAGGCATGTACACAAATACAATTATATCATTGTGCGTTATTATATAGTGTACATACATACATTAACAACATGACTGACAACATGAGAACCACCCTCCAGGATCTGTCTTTCCAATTACAAGCTTGGCTCGATACATTTTTTATAACTAAACTGGTCACAACAGCCTTCCCTTTCAAGGTAGAGTTGCATGAACTAAAAGTGAAAAATGATGTTTGATTTGTGTTCAAACCCTTCAGGCTGCAGAGAGGAGCACATTGGATGGCATTGAAACTGAAGTTTGTTAAAGGCTTCATGATTTTGGCCACTTAGATAACACATGACTCAAACTGACAAAGCTCTTCAATGCCCAACTCCCACACCCTACACATGCATACTGGCCTGATGAAACAAAACACTACACCACTACCTTTGTCTTTCTGTCATCACTGTGTGTGTGTGTGTGTGTGTGTCTGGTCAGCAAACAGTGTGTGGGATAGATGGGCTACCTTAATGTATTCCACTGCAATTTATATTCATTATGCCATTTTCCTACCTAATTATGATTGTGGCAGAGAGGGCATAGAGTGGCTAACACTTTGTTTTACCATCCACCCCCTTTCTCTCCTGGCCTTTAAATTCAAATGTGACCTCTTTCTCTTTCAATCTTTCTCAGTACTTGTTTTTGTTGGTATCTGTCATCATCACCTGTTGTCCAGGCTTCTCTCACTGGGGCCCCTCATTTATGTTTCTGTCTTAGGGTCCCAAAGCAACCAATGCTAATATCAAAGAGAGGACTTTGCTGATCCTTCTCCTGGCAGACACTTCATACTGTATGCAGGCTCTCTAAGTTGTACACACTCACACACTGGGCCATGTGATGAGTCAGAAGCGGGGGAACCACAGTGCCCTTGATGTGGGTGAAGTACAGAGAGCGGAGGCTGGGAGGGGAGAAACAAGGATGGCTGCAAGATCAACCACACAGAGGAGAGGCACGGTCAGTCACATCAAGATCAAAGCAGAAAAGTCTGAATGGTTGATCAAAAAAGGTCACTTATTTCCTCATCATTAGCATCAGGACAAATGTGGAGCATCAATGTGACGTAATACACACAAGCTATCATAGCCATATCAACACTGTGTTGTGTCCTGCCCTCCTTAACTATATACAAGGGCCTGCAGATAAATGTATTTTTCTTTATTTTTACTTTAATGTGAAGTATATTTGTTGTATAATGAAACAAATGAGGTATTATTTGTTATTACTAGACTTACGCTGCTTTTTCAACAAGCAATGGAGAAGATTTTCATTCAAGAAAAGGGAATGATTGTCAAACTCACTGCTACACATTTCCCTCTCACACAAGTACTGCAATGAATAGAAACTGATAGCTGCCTGGAGAGCTATTCTCCTTAAACACACACACACGCACACACGCATGCATGCACACACACATATACAATGGTCTCTTGAGGGATAAATAGCTATCCATCCATCCATCCATCTTCTATACCCGCTTTTCCTGGTTCAGGGTCACGGGGATCTGCTGGAGCCTATCCCAGCTCTCTCTCGGGTGGAAGGCAGGGGTACACCCTGGACAGGTCACCAGTCTGTCGCAATAAATAGCTATAAATAAATAAATTATATTTTAAATTTAAAAAAACAAACTGATTTGTGGATTTAAAGGATACTGTTGATCCTTTCACAACCTTTGCTTTGACCTCATACTGCTCATTTCACAACAGGCAGTAGTTACTGGTACTGGTGGTGGGACTGATATAGTTTTACAGCCTTGTTGCTAGCACATTGTGCGGAAACGAAATCCTTGACACATCAACCTATATCAAATTCTTTAACTAAAAATATAAGAATATTTAATTATTTCACTCATTGACGTCACTGCGGATGAGGAAATCAACAAAATGCTTAGAAGCTACTGTGTAAATGTAACAATTTATTTTGTGAAGCTGTCATAACCTTACAAAGACAGAAAATGATGTGGTTTAGTTCCAGTTAAGACATTTGTAAAATGGTTAAGTGTTTGATGGCATGTTGTCAGTGCAATTTGTGTATCATCTACCACCCTTGTGAACCATCCTATTTACTATTTCTTTCAAATACCAGCCAAGAGGATATTAGCTTTAGCCAAGAACAGCACATAATACTGTAGCCCACATTTTTACATCATTTCCTTTAAATCTTCACACATACGCACATTGTCTGGGTTGGAGACTAGAAATAGCTTGAGTCAAATTTAAAAATCAGGCTACCACTTACAGCCCAGAAGCCATCAGCTTGCCAATCTCCCGCTGCTCTATGGAGCTTACATGCGTCATAGTGACTGTTGGCATCTAGGCAATAAGTATAGTCCAATGGGAAGCCGAGTAAGACAGTAACAACTCATTCTTGACATAAGTCACGTTTAAAGTAAACTCTGCTTTATTCTAACTACTGCTAAAGCCAATTTACAATGAACCATAGTGGTTTCTAAGCTTCCACTGACACGTTAATTAATGTTATTTGATTATTAACAATTTACAGATCAAATAATGTTTATTCGATACATAACTGATTATTCTCAACTCAGCAACATTGGAGGACAACACCTGGTCATTCCCTAAGTGGCACATGGGTCAGAGAGGCTTAAAAGGGTCTTAGGGAAGCACCACTTACCAGTTCACTACATAGCAACGAACACCCTAAGACAAAGACTAGTCCACCCAAAAGACCAAACACCAGATCCTAATGACCCTCATCTGTGCCCACTTCCATTATCCACCTAGCAAGTGTGTTCAGGCCAGGTGTGAAGTGTGAAGCCTGGAAGATAAATTGAGATGAAGAAGTCACTTGGATGAGCGGTGAAGCGTTTCCACTCAGTCCAGTTGCCAGTACTCAGCGTCTAGAAAACGTCACCTGGACAACTGAGAATCCTCACGGACATAATAAGAAGCCACATGTAGCAACATTGTTTCAGACTCTGTTGAGCCAACATTAGACTGAGAGCTTGTTGACTGTTCACCTACAGATCTACTACCTGTGAGCATTCTTGTGACATTCTTATACTGCTGCAAAAACTTTTGACAAAACAAAATGCATTTATCCAATTACGTTCTATTAGGTTCATGGGTCATTGAGTAATGTTTGCAATGTTTAAAATCAGCAGCACATTCTGTTTCGACACAGCCACGCTCTTTCTAGCACTCTCATTTTAGCAACTGTAGACCGTGAGAGACACTTAAAGTCACATTTATTGTAAAAGCTGTGCAGGATGTTTTACTGGGCAGTAGCAGTTCTTGCCATCTACACCAGACTGTCACTGACAGTGAGGATTATCATAGAGATATATAAAGAGAATATTATTGAATGTTATTGATGAAATGGTTCTTATGGAAAGTCTCTGGAGCTGATCAAGTTGAGAACATTATCCAATACTGCACACTGTATTCATCAGCTGGTACAAATAACATAATGCCTGTGGAGTCCACTAATTTTTCATCCTAATGCATTTGACTGCAAAGGTTGCATGTTTTGCAGAAAAGCAGCTTGTTTGTTGAAATACAGTCAATATAGTCCTCAGCAGGGTGATACTGCCACAGTTAATGGGATTACTCCCTCATAAATATGCATGAACAGGCATGAATCACATGGTGAGCGGGATACGTTTGATTTTTCAATTGTCACAACTTCCAAAATAACATAGGAAGGAACTGGATGTAGCTAACACTGTGAAATCTTAGCAATGCAGTCCTTAAATATCATATTCCCAAAACAGACATGCCAACAAAATTTACATGTCATCTTGTAAATGACTTGGTGAGTAATGCTACACTACCTGTTAGAGGAAGTTATGTTTTGTTTTTCAAAAATTTTTTTCCCTGAAACAGCAGAACATCAAAAGACGACACAAACTAAAGGGGCTGCAGTCTGTCAGTGAAGAGTTTTGGACTGCTGAGTAGGATTGAGTGTTCTGCTGAGGATAAGGCCACTTGTGTCAACAGAAAACTGGCTGTTCATCTAGACATGCTCAGTGTTGTCCTTTTGCCGTGTTTGTCATTACACTCAGGGAGTTGATGGGGAGATTATGTCTCTTAAAGCCATCTGGGTCGGTATGTGAAGATGCATTTGTAAAAGTGAACATGTCAACTTGATTACAGTCTCATTTTCTAGCATTCAGCTTATAGCAGCAAAGATTTCAGGCAATTCTTCCTTTACCTTGTGCATGTTTACAAGAGAAATCTCATGCAGTATCAAGGTAAATATTATTACTCCCCATGGCACACTATATTTGTTCCTTTCTAAGCTGTAGTAGCTTTGTAGATTAATCACATATCATAGTATTTTTGTAATGAGTGCATGAGTTTGTGAATGTTAGGAATTTTGGTAATAAATTAGACTTTATCTCTCACATGCCATCACACAAATATGTATATATTCATGTCTTATCTTACCCTCTCACCATTTTGGCCATAAAGCATTATTAAACATATATAACTGCTGACAACACCACCATTTGACTCTGTGTAGCAATTGATGAGAGAACAGAACTCTGTATGAGAAAGGATTATGATATGTAATTCATTTAAGCTTTCAGTGCCAGATTGGCACCTAAATGATCAGAAAAACCATGGCAGCATTGCTATTGGTCAAACAAAAAAAACAATTAAGTGATCCTTAAAGCTTGAATGAAATGCTCCTGGGAGACCAAATGTTGTTAGCACAATGTCAAGTATTAAAAGCTTTGCTCTGGTAGTTAATAATGCCCTGTCCATGTATCTGGATGTATGGACTTCCCAATGAAGCATTGCAAAAATGTCTACATTCATGTTTTCACATATTTTCAGCTATTCCATTAGGTGATAATCAGATGTAAAATAATTTTTAGACCAACTCAGCCTCCCTGCAGTAATTTTATCACCACTAAAGCTGAATGTTTTTCTTCATACAGACCTATGTCCAGTATTTTCATTTTCATAGGTTTAATCTACAATGGGTAGACCCTGTATGACCCTGTTTGCCAGTTCCAGTTCAGTGTTTGTCCTTCCTGAGACAACTTTTGGACTAACCACTGCAGACCAGGAGAGTGTGAGAGATGCCCTATCATCTAGTCATCACAAATGTTTACACTTGCCTGTTTTCCCTGCTTCTAACACATCACCTTCAAGGACAGAATGTTCACTTTCTGCCTACACCCCCCACACTGACAGGTGCCACTACAAAAAACAAACAAACAAAAAAAAAAAAATCAGTGTTATTCAATCTAGGTGTAAGTGGTCACAATGTTACAGCTGATCAGTGCAGGCTGCAATATAAAGAACAACTTTCCTGTCAACTAATGTGTAAGTATGAGAGTGTGATGGCACATTGGAGAATAACAGGTTTCATGAAAAAAGTCCAGCGGTGTGAGTGGGAAGGTAAACTTTATAGCCTGGTCACTGCTGTCTGAAAGTATGAATCTACATGGAAGAGGGTGGTAGGGTGTCTGAGCGTAAGTTTGGATTAAAGAGCAAAAGCGTAAGCATGGATTAAAAAGCCACTCATATGTGAGCATGCATATGTGACGACAACTACGTACACACACACACAGACACACTACCCTCTAACCCAATCTGCTCTCAATGAGTAATTCTTTGCAGTTCTCAGAAAGTACTGTACCCTCCCAATCTGTAAAAGTTTAGATGCATCATATGTGAAAAATCTTGACTGTTTAGTACATCATCTTCAAAATAGCATAGTTATGATACGCTATTTTTTTAATCTATAATTATATTTTAATTCTCACCTGTGTATTTCCAACTTCTCATTTCTGTGAAGCACTTTGAATTACTCTGTGTATGAATTGTGCTGTACAAATAAACTTGCCTTGCCTACCCTTTATCAAATTATTTTCTGTTAGTCACAGGAATAAAGTAAGATTTTGATCCATGAACATGACATTCAGGAGCACAAGATGAACCCAAGTTAAAATCCTCTAGAAAGAAAGATTCCTGCACGCTCGCACAAAAAAAAACAAAAAAACACACACAACATACAAAACCATCAATACACAGAACAAGACAGCCTTACAATTACAATATATCACTAAGGTCAAAACATCAGCTTATTTATCAGCTGATTAGTCATCCTTAGCAACAGCCTCATCTTGTCAAAGGTGGATTTAGTCAGACTGTCAGCTTTCTTTACATGTGGGTGTGTGACAGAGACAAAAAGATCTTTGACATTTGACTAAGTAAGCCCTGCGTCTCAGCTGAGCTGTTATCATCCAGCATCTTTTCAGCAGCATGCTGTAGCGCCATTGTTTGCCCAACCCATTTGACCTTTTCCACAGGCGGAATTCTTTTCCTGTGACAACAAAAGCAATGAATTGTTGTTACGCTACACTGCATTTCAGCAGAAGTGGTTTTTGGAGGAAAACAAAATCAGAATTGAAATTTGTGACATTCAAGGGAAGATGTCAATGTCATGTAAACAATGAGATTCTCACCAATCCTTTTATGGATTGTTTTAAAGCTTTATCCACATTTTTAATTGTGCCTTAAACATTACTGCTAATATGTTATCTAACAATACATACTAAAAGACAACGCTTACCATAGTGGTGCATGCAAAAAAGGAAGACCAGAGAGCAAATGATGCTAAAAGTGGAATTTAGGGACTGATCAGTTCGATAATATAAATGCACTTTTTGTTATTTATTTTCTTTTTGTTTTAAAATTCACTTATTGCAAAGATTCACTATTTACATATTTCCAATGAAGCAAAAATGATATAAAATGTAAATAATATTTTGAAGTTGAAAACATAAATGAGAAACAAAACAGATGATCATGATATTCTGTTATTTTATCCTGTTGCAGTTACTTGCACTGACTTTAGTAATTTTGCTTTCACTTAATGTAGGTCTGTGGACTAACAAAACCATTTCATTAATGCAGTTGGGACTGATAGTGTGTAGGATTTCTTATATCTGACGAATTTGTTAGCGAGATCTTCTGGAGTTTGTCACAATTGCCTTTAGGTTAGATCAAACTGACGCTCACAGGCAACTATATTGTTTTATAACTTATAACCTCGGGACGTCTCTGATCTGCAGGCCCTAAATAACCACAAATGAAACCGCACCATGTGGGCTGGATGGTAAATGTGAAGGTGTTTTGCGAATCAATTTATTATTAGTTTGACAAGCTATTTTAAAATTATGGCCCATGTTCAAACCAAAAGTAATTATAGTCAGTGGTGTGAAATATTAGATGAATGAAATAATTGTGGGTGTAACATTGTGTTCCAAGCCATTGTAGTTTCTTCACAGTGCAGCTATAACTCTTCCAGTTTTAGATTTTTTTTTTTTCATCTAAAGGTGGAACAGATTTTGTGATTTCATGTGGAGAGTGTAAATCTTCTTGTCTGAAGAGTGTGGGTGTGGGCAAGCCAACAGAAAATGGAAACAACTGCCCTTTCTAGATGCCTTTATAGATTTCTGTGTTGATCTGTTACACAGTGACAAGATGTGCCTGAATCTTCTTTAATTACTTGTTTTAATCAAAGTAAATTAAAGTAGTTGGCTATTTTAATTTAAATGTTCATTATTCCTTTTGCCACTTTCTGTGAATTACTTATACACTTCACATGCAGAATAAAACAGCACAGTTAAAAGGTCTGTAACTGCATTAAAGTGTATAATGCAAGCCATGGTAAATGCTCATATAAACTGTCTAGTGAGTGGTTAAAACTGAAGTGTTACTTAAATTTGAATTGTGTGTCCATTTAGCAGAGAACACATCTAATATATAGACACTCTTATTAGACGATGACAACGTTAGTTACGAACCCTGGTTTTCTATTCATTAACTATAGAAAAATGTATCCAGTTGTAGAGAAGGTTTTTTTCATATCACACCACTGACTGTACAAAACAACAAATGAGGATTTAGTAATATCTTTATGTATTGATCTGCCTTCAAAGTGCTACAGGCTGTTATAGTTTATTTAACTCTGCTATGCCCTCATCAGCCCTCAAAGCTGAAAGGAACAAATGTACACCCCATAATCAGAAGCACCCACATCTGTCAATGGATAACAACAGGAGGACTGTCTCAACGTGACACCGACGGGTCAACTGTTATACAGTAACACACTATTTCACTCAAACAATGTGTATTTCTATCCACTGGCACTGGATTATATTTTGCATCAGACTTGGAGTAATCAGTGAGAAATATCAACATGGACCTTAATTCACCAATGGAGTAATTAGGTGTGTGGCTAGTTGGACAGAAATAGAGTTGTAAATCTTACTGACGTCAGCTGTGTCAGTTTTCCACTCGTGAACACTCAGCAGCAGAATGTAGGTTTTTGTTCTTGTAGAGAAAGTGGGGAGCGGCAAAGAAGGAGACATGTACAGTACAATAATCAGGATGTGGCACTCAGACCTGACTCATCTTCAGATGCTTTCTCAAAATAGTTTTTTTTTTGTCATAGAGAATGTAAAGCATGCAACTATAAATAAATAAAAGAATATGGTGGTGTCATCCATTTACTCTCTTACATTTCATCCTGTTCATACTGTACAGTAACTATTCATGACAGAAACAACCCAACAAGTAGCTCCATTATACCCTTTCAGCTCATGTGAACTCTTCTCATCTTCCTTTCCCCTGTTTAGCTGTCTGAGGTATAGTGGTTTAGGGCACTGCAAATCTGTAAATACACACCTTGTTGAGATCCATTAGGACATCAAAATATGCCACTTCTGAAAACAGCGCACGGCAGCGATATGGGGGAGTGACCATGCAGGCAGGTGTGTTTGAATCAAAAGCAGCAAAGACTGGTGACAAAACATACCTTAGGGGCTACATGTGCATATAACACACTATAAGTTACAGCAAAATGTTTTTTTTCTCATTTCAGTATTCAGGTAATGTTGATAATTTTCTACAGCAGCTGACAAGTATAATGCCTCAATGCAAAGCTGTCCTGTTCTTGTCTTTTCAACATCTATTTATTTTAGGGCTGCACCTACCGATCATTTTTGGAGTCGAGTATTCTACCAAATATTTCAGCGATTACTCGAGTAATCGGATAGAATAGACTTTTGCATTTTTAAACAATAATACTATTGTGTGAACGACATGTTACCTTAAAATGACGAGACCTTGTGACACCGGTCCGTGTGGAACAATGATCTCTAGGCGGAGCAGGTCCGATAACGCAAGTGATGGTAATTAAACAAAACCTCGAGGAAAATAATTTGCCTCGACGATTTCTTGTAATCAAATTCATCAATTTCCTTGAGTATTCGGTGCAGCCCCAATTTATTTTGAGTTTGCAACAGCCAAGTTGATGGTTATAATAATATATAAAGCTAGGATTCATTCAGCAGAAGCATAAGCAGCTACTGGTGTGATGTGAAAGTAAGTGCAGCACCATATGAGACAGTATAAAGTTGAAATGACATTTCCAAAACTTGCGAAATGAATAACAGCATGAACACCTGTGTAAATGACTGCAATCCATTACAGTGGCTTACAGCAAGAGTGACTCCTGATGCTTATAATTAACATTTTTTTAAGTCTGTTTTATAATATATTTTATCATATGCCACTCTTGATATTTGCACTCAGTAAACCCCACTATAAGCAACTGTGTGACTGCATGCAATTAGCAGAAATGTAGATGGGGTGGAAAGAGGGTACATTTTGGTTAGGTAATGAAATAAACTGTTACACAGTAAAACAAAACAAAACATAAATCTACATTACAAGTTTCCAAGGGCAGTATTTGTTGCATGCCACTTGTATTACATTTTACAGTGTTTACATGAACAACTCTTGCCTACTTCTTTATTATGGGGTCCCAGTTAGCTGATAGCTTAAGAACCTTTCTGCTTTCTTTTCTGAATGTGGGTGTAA
Organism: Mastacembelus armatus; assembly: GCF_900324485.2. Classification (NCBI taxonomy): domain Eukaryota; kingdom Metazoa; phylum Chordata; class Actinopteri; order Synbranchiformes; family Mastacembelidae; genus Mastacembelus; species Mastacembelus armatus. Next base: position 15,162,564 of record NC_046643.1, read on the forward strand.
ATCAAAACAAAATCAGACAGAACCTCTGCAAACACTCAGCCCACACACAGAAAAGAATGAAAGTTAAGTATTATGTGGTGAAAATAGCAATCACTTATCTGTCTTGTCAAGTATATGTGGTACATGCATGAAGTTATTAGTGTTTTTTTTCTCTAGTCTTTCTGTGCTACTATAGTATAAAAGAGCCATTACCATGCTCATTATGTTATAGCATGGACCTTGACTGAATACTTGCTTTTCTGCATAATTGAATAGCTGTTGTTTTCTGTTGATGACCTGAATACAGCATGATAGCGAATCTGGCCTGAGGGCAGAAGATTTCTATGGCAACAAAATTCAGATGTCAATGGAAAAACTGTCAAAGTGACAGATGTTTCAAGGAAAGCCACAGAGAGGCAAAAGTGAAAGACAGGCCAATTTCAGAGATAAATGGACAAGCAGAAAGGAACAGCTTCACATTATGCTGACATGAAGCTGGTTGTGAGACAAGAGCCAAAGAAAAAAAAGAGAGATGCAAGGGGGGGGTAATCGGGAACGAGCGGAAGCGGTGGGCGAGTCAGAGCCAGACAATATGTTGAGCTTGTACAAGAATGATTGAAAAGCAGTGATGAGAGGAATGGAGAGATGCTGCAGAGGAAGAAGAAATCTGTGTAGATGAGAATGTTGGTGTCGGGGGATTAAAACAAAAAGCTCATCAAGGACAAGAGAGCGGCATACTGGCAGAGAGGTCATTCTCTTTAAAAGAATTTTGCACAGATCTCAACAGAAGAAAGACATGAGGAGGGAATGTAATGTCTTGCAGGAATGAGAACGGAAGTCTCTAAAGACACACACAGATAACGAGAAGAGTGCAATACATGGATGTTGCAAAATTAAATAATGCATGGGATAAAGGAATATTACTGATAGTGTCACTGTAAGATATAACACGTGCTAGTGTGCATGCAATACAACACATATAAATTGACATACAACAGTGTTCTACTAGACCAATTTGAAGAGCTCTGCATTTGTTGCCCTGAAAGCTGCACTAATCAATAATTTTATATGAACTGATCAAATGACTACATGCAATACAAACAAGAATTATCACTATCACTCTGCAGGTTATCGCAGCACTTTAGTGTCTTTCAGCTTGTTGTTTTGGCTCTTATAAACCAGATATTTAGGTCAGAAGTTGGTGAAGTTCAGTTACTGTTGGACTTAATGCTGCAGAATGCATGATTGATGTGGCATAATATAAAATGTTTATGACATGTTTACAGGCAATAAAACAATACAACTAGGAATTGCAAAGTCTGAATTAAATTCTGAAACTGGTCACTTTTATGCCAGAATCTTAAGCAGTGATTTTTCTTTTAGTTCAATAACAAAAATAATAATCTCTGCATAAGTATCGTTATTATCTAAGTGAAAGGTGGAGATGGAGGAGTTGATAGCACAGATGCTGATGCATTTCTCCTATTATATTAACAAAAGACAACAAATACATTTGCATCGCTCTTTTCACTAAAAGCAGCTATAAAAGTAAAAGCATGTTGGGAGAGACTCATGACTGTTTTTCTCACGCCCCAAAATACTTTCAGCGTTCTCTCCGTTTTTCATCATCTCTGCCTCACACCTTGCCACTTTCTGTCACTCTGTCTGTCTCTCGCTCAGCTGATTAGGTTTCCATGGTGACAGAATCATTCTGTAGGCAGGTGGTGAATTCTCAAGGACTTGCATTAATAGTGGATTTTCCACTTCCGACAGGTTAATTGGTTCTCACAGGATATAAGAGGCAAAAGATCTGCAGAGTAATTATAAGAAAGTTCAGGTGTCTGTCACCTACTTACATTAATAGCCCTATATACAGTGACTAAGTCAGTGTGTGTTTTAATGCTAATAAATAAATTACACTGCTGTCTCTGCTTTGTCCATGTGGGGTTATTGTTGTTATTACTGCTGTCTGCATAATTACAAAGAGAATAATAAAAAATAAAACATTTTCAATTTTCCGTTTCCTTTACCTTTCATAAAAACCTAATATGCAGGAGAGTAGGGAGTGATAACACTTCTTTATGAAGGTGACAAAATACAGAAATTAGCATAAAGCAATATTACACCAAATAAAAATCAACATCCTCAAAGCTGTAGAGAAAATAAGTTGCTCGATAATCCAATACCTACTGTGAGAAAATATTGACATTTACTGGCAAACTAATTTCAGCTTTTTGTATCTCTCTAGTCCACTGACTTACAACAGACAACATGTATACTCTAATATATATTCATGTGAAAGAGTAACAATTGCTGTGCTCCAGCAGTGCTGTAAATGTCTGGCTTTTATAATATCGGAGTTTTTGGACTTCAACTCAGTCAGAATCAAACCAAAGAAAGTGCACCTTATAGTCACAAGGTAATGTGATTAGTTTATTTGCTATTAGGGCATGCAATAGCAAACAACATGAAATTGATTTCAAGGTTGAAAGTGCTGGATAGTACACTTGGCTTATAATGGGGGTGATGTAATATATTTCCTGTCACATTTGGAGGCAGAAGAAGTGCTAAAAGCAGCTAGAAGTGTAACCAAAAAACACATTGTTAGTGTAGTCTGTCTGCTGGACTTCTCCAAAGCACAGTCTCTATAAGTTAGGAGCCCTGGAGATTAAGACTTCTCTTTTGAAGTAATCATCTATAGAGATGCAAGAAATGCTTATGAAAATTCAGATAAAAGGCTGCACTGGAGAGAGCATTACATGACAGCTCTGCAAAAGCCCACATCAATCCTCATGCCTCCTGCCGCTCATGTCTCTGTCACACAGAAGATGATGATGTTGATTTTTTTCTTGTGTTGTTATTGCATAAGACTGACTTTCTCTCAAGAAATGGGCTTCACTCAGCTATTGGGCCTTGTCTTCTGTACAATTTCTATATCATTGGTGTATTTGTAGTGCACCAGTGATACAATAGTAAAATGATGTCAATCATAGTAGTAACTGCCTCTTTTTCTACTACACCAGCAAACTTCACTTTGGTTCTGACTTGAAAGCATCACAGAGGATTTGTCTTCCAAGTTTTTATAATGATTTCAGGACTTAGTTAAAATCTAGTGGCTTTAATTTGATCCTGGGAGAAAAAGACTGTTTGCTAGACCTCTGCAGCATCTGATGAGAACCAAACTAGGTTTGCCCAGTAAATGTTTATGTTTTTTGGATATGAGAAAAGCTCATTAAAAACTCTATTATTGGCAGAGATAGACTGATCTCGCATGGTGAGGACAGTCATCATCTTTAAGTTCAGGTACTGCCAAAGCTATAAAAGAGCAAAAATAGAGTTCATTTACCAAACTAGGTTTTCTGAGAGAGGGTTTTCAAATTTATGACCAATTACCTCTCATCAAAGGGACATCTCTGAAGAAAATAGTCTGTATATATCACCACAATTTTACTTTGAAAAACAGATTGATTGTGCCACTTATAGAAGCACTAGTTTGACTGGCATCTGTATTTGTTTTCATGCGGGATTAAACAATCTCAGCCATTATAAATGTAACATAATTGATCATGCTCTGAAAATTGAAATCCAAAATGGTGCTTGTAATTTAAGAGCTATTTTTGATGGTCATTTCAACACAAACCTAGAAAAACAAGGAGACAGGGAGTATTTGCAATAGGTTATATTTGCAGAAAAAAGATATTACACATGATGATGTGAACTTAGAGTGCATATGTGATGTTTCTTTATGTAATACAAAAGAGTTTACACATCATTTGTGCATTGTTTTGTTATTTTGCTTACATGCTACTTGTTACTCAACTCAGCCCTGAGAAACATTATGTATCTAGAGGTGATATGGACTAACATCAAGCCTGGACACCCTAAAGGGCATATGTTTTGCCAGTTGTATTATTATAACACATTTGTTACATATAAAAGCTTTGAACATTGCTGTGAGGCAAACTGAGTGGAAACTGTCCTTCAAGATGGGCAGAGATGAATGTGATAAGTTGTCAATCACCCATTTTTCTTCGCATCTGGCATAAATGGTGTAACTCACAGTAAACAGATGTCTTGGAGGAGTTGTAAGCCATCTGTCCCCAGACTGAACATGCCTCCTGGCACACTCTGACGCCCTCTGATGTACCCTATGTCCTCACACAGTATATCTGAAGATCTGCAGGCATTCTACTGGATCATTCACACTGAAAATGGTCATAACAATATGCTCACACAGAAAACTACTTAATCTGGCAAACTTCCCATGATGCCATGCCAGAACCAGTACGAGATCAAAGTTTCCTGTAGACACTTTGCTTTCATTTGTATGCATCTGTTCCAGAGTAGTCAAAACAGATGTACTGTATATAGTGCTTCATTAGGCTACTCGCTTAAGCAAACTGCAATATTCACAAAAAACACTGCTTCGCACATGCAGTACTACACACTTGACAAAATAAGTTCAACTTTTAGTACTTTGAAATTTTTAGTATTTGAAAACTGACAAAAAGGACAATACTCTAAACTCCACCTGTTGAATGTTTTTTTTTGTATGAGCAAAACATCCAGAATGTCTAACAAATGGAGCAAATATTTTGTATCATACTGCAGTTTCCTGAGATTGTACAGTAGGACAGTTGTATTTTTGTTTTTGAAACACTGAGTCACTACTAGTGCCAGGACCCAACTGTTGCCAGTGTGGTTTTCTTGAGTTTGTGTTTCTAGACCTGCTCCGCTCACTCTGCCATTCTTTGGCTTAGCTGTAACTTCTAAAGTTTAAAACTACTTTCTTTCAGCCTTCTACACAGTTAAAAGAATTTAACTGCACCCCTGCTCTGTACTCTCCCTCTTTTTAATGAGTCTGTAGTGCCACCGTGTTCAGCCACACAATCCTTAATTACCTCAGTGTCTGTCCCTCTGAGGTTCTACTGAGTGGCACTGACAAATAATTGATCCAGGAAAAGCTCTGTATCTGGTGAATACACATCCAAATGTAAATGGGAATTATAGAATTAGAATTAATTGTACTTTTGAGCTGCCATAACGTTGTAATATAATAAATATTTCAAACGCACCTAGTAATACTGTCAGCTGGTAACAGTCAATATGCCAAAACACCAGACAGGCAGTTGAATTTCTACACTGCCACTAATAATACAAACATTAACACACCAGCCCACTTCCATACGACCGCTAGGAGATGAGATGTGGGGGGAAACAGAACAAGGGTTGTAAAGCCAGAACTGATGTTACCCTTGATCCACTGCTACAACTTATAGTATGAGTAACCGCTGACACACGTTTGGCTCCCACCTCAACCCCGGTTGTAGGCTGTGAAATGGGCAGGTCTGAAGCATGAAGCTCCTTGGCTAAAAATGTTTCCCACCTGCTGTCCAACTAACAAAAACTGTCACACACCCCCACAAAAAGACAGAGCAGCCTTGCTCTCACCATCATCACACACTCTCACCCCCTCACTGTTTCCTCCCTTTTAAGTTTAAACTAGCTTTGTTTATATGCAGCGATAAAAGGCCTACAGTATGTTACCAAAAGAAAGAAACAATGAAGCTTTAATTTTACATTTAGTGGAAGATAGAAAAGAGAATAGAATAGGAGTAACATTAGGAGCATCATATCATAGAGACATTGGATCAACTTACTGAACATATGGCGTCACAGCAGGAGCATAATGAACTGAAAGGTAGCTTTAATCTAATTCTCACTTATTTTTGTCCTTATTGAGAAGACCTTGATGTGATGAATCACTGTTAGACCACTGTGCGAGTCCTTAAAAGTGTTGATGTCATTCTTAACATGGAGAAAGAAGCACGTCATGGGATGAAAGCCTTACTCAGACAGGTCTGGCACAGTGTGAGCTTATGCAGATGTGTCTTTACATTTCAACTATGGTGATACTTTTTACACTGCATGGAAAAGTTTTACTGAATTTTACTGAACTTTGTCAAAATTTGCCCTCACCAGTTTTTTTTTTAGTCGTTCTAAAAATGCATGTAGTTTTCTGTAATGTCTTAGTGTCTTAAGACCTAATTGTTTGCAATTGAAATAAAACATCTATGTGATAGATAGTACAGAGGTAGGTTCTCCCTAATGTGTTGTATGGCTGTGCTGCCATTTGAGGCCAACCACAAATCATCATGTATGCTTGGGTCATTTTTCAGACTGCCTTTGTCGATTGCCTGTTTCTCACCAGTGTAACAGTAAAATACAGCACTACTTCCTGCTGGGCTGTATTGTGGAAATAATGCTTCAGAGGATGTAGCAACAGTCTTTTCCAGCACCGCCTCTATACAGACACTTAATCTTTGAAATTTACATTGATTTTGAGCTTTAGGGCTTATTTTACAGTTCGCTACTTCACTTTACTTCAACATTTAAGGTTGATCACTGGACCTGAACTGCTTACATGAAAAACATCATCATTATCTAAATGAATAAGTGACCATGACCTCCAATTATTTCCTGCTAATGTGTCTGTTTAATTACAGTACAGGCTGGCAGTCACTACAGCGTAAAGTACTTTTTTTTTTTTTTTTTTTTTTTGGCTTTAAGGAAACCAGCGGAAACTACTAGAATCAATGCCTGAATTGCAGTTGTATTACTAAAGAATGGAGATGTCCTTCAGTAACCTCATAGCCTGTACTTTCCTCAGGTGGTGTGCATGATGGCAGCACAGAAAAGGCATCTTCAGCTCTCTTCTGCCCCTCTCAGGTCAAACTGAGAGTAGCAGCACTTCCGGTTGTCCCCATGTTTATTATTCCTGTCATGGTGCAGTCCTCCTCCCTTTCTCAATTTTGTTGAAGAGAGATTTGCACTCAGAGGCGCATAGATACTTGGTTATATTGTATGAGGTGAAGTCTGTGTATAAATTTAAATTTTACAGACTCTAGAGTTAACTTACAATGGGTACGACACAATAATCTTACTAGCTAAACTGTGGATGAATATGTGAATGCATTTGAGAGCACTTGTGCTGTTACTGCAACCGAAAACTGTGCTGCGAAGAGATCAGACAGAAATTGAACAGCAGCTGTCACAATGTGATGAACTGCAGGAGCAGGATCAGTAAGAAAAGACTTTCTTACACACAAATGGAAACTCTATGCAATATCAAAAGACGTGTTTATGTTAAAATGTGCTCAAGATGTACATGTGCAGTAAAAGTATAGTATGTGCATGCAGAGTGCAGGCGTTTAAGACGAAATGATGCAAATCATTATGCATAGAAAACTGTAGAAATGTTTAAATTAACTTTAATAATCAGAGAATATCGAGTATATAATGTATTTAATTACTCCATAGTGTACCTCATCTGTACTGTTCATACATTCACTGCAGATGCTCTGCAGCTGCTCACTAAGCTGAGAGTGTCTGTATAGGAAGTGGTGCACAAAAGAATACTTAAAGCCCTCTGTGTTACAACTTGAGGGGAATAGAGCTGGGTCTGATGATAATCCATAGCTGCATGAGGTCAGCATAGTGGGCGGGAGGTATTTTCTAAGACAGAGTTTACTTTAGTTTTCATCCTCCCCTCTGTGTTATGGACCTTTCGAGACTCAGCACGCTGACAGTGCAGCGTCCCTGCCTGCCTCACTCTTATGCCATATGCTATGAAAACGCCTGCACACCAGACATCACGTGAAGCACAACAACTTAGTGGTATTGTGTAGACCTTAGAGGGGAAAAGTTCAACAAGAAAAGTTTATTCTGCCCTCACTTGTACAATGTTCAGGTCTAGTTCTTGCTGATGTATATGCATCCCCATGGACGGTGCACAAAGCCCTTGCAAACTCAACTCCTGGCGATGACAGGTGTCAGCGGAGTCTTGCTGTGCTGGGATTTCAAGGCCCAGTGTCTGGTCTTACTAAAGCTGAGCTGCACGTGGTACTTTGCAGCACATGTTGAGGATATCCATGGGACCATGACATCCCTCCTCCTTTCTGTCACCGATATAGTCTTCAGTAGAAAAAATATCTGATTTGTGGACAGTGTGCAAAAATGTTGTGGGTGGATGGTGTTATAATGTGTTGGAGAGAAAGAAAATACATTTAACTGAGACAGGCACAGAGGGAGACATGGAAATTAAGAGGAAGAAAGTTACAGGCTACATACAGACACTATGAATATAAAGAATATATAAAGAAAAAAATATGGCTCTTGGTACCTGCAGTCTAAAAAAACTATATATAGCCTTATCGCCTGTTAATTATAATGTAAATATTGAAGTTCAAATAAATTAGGCTTAAGGTGCAATTAGGCTTAAAAAAGTTGCATTGCATCATGTCATGTTATAAGACAATTTCATGTTGATTGAGCTCTGCTCCCAACCTCTGTGATTAGATTAGATTAGCTATGTTTCTGAAAAAAAATACATTTTGCATATTGCTGTAGGCAAAACTCATCATTAAAGTCTGGCTGAAAAAGCACTTATCTGAGTGCTGAGGAGTCCAGGTCCATGTCTTGCTTTCAAAACTGATGAAAATGATTAATGGATTAATAGAGCTTGGACCATTAATCAGCTTGTACAGTATTTACATATTAATGTCATAGCCATTTCTTTGTGAACATGGCTGTAGAGTATTGTGTCTGTAAATCTCTATGCAGCATTAACTAGTTAACTTTGTTAGAATTTACTTGGTCTATTTGATTAGTAAAATGTACAATACCCGGCTCATTGAAGATAGTGTCAACTCCCATTGGTAGGCTATGCAGTAGGAATCCTGTAAACAGTAATGTCACTTTGTGCTGTGAGGCAGCAAAATTCTCACTAATTGCATCTTAATTAATAGCAAATGATCAAATTTGCATGTTACACAGACTTTCAGAGTGAAGTGATTTTATCATGTGCGAAACTGTCAAAAGAAATGGTTGAGTGTGTGTTTGAATGACTGGTAGTTATGCAGAAATGATGTGTTTTTTTAGTTTTCTTTTCATTCCGTTTCTTTTATGTGACTTTGCTTTTATTCGCCAATCTTTATCACACAGTCAGCAACAAAACCTAAATAGATACTCCACTCAAAAACCTTTCTTGATAAGAATCACCCCTTGCAGATCTTGTAGCTGACTGTGTCAGGTAACAGATTTCTCTTTCACACTGAAAAGCACCTGTGGTTTGTTTGTCAGTTACAATGTACTCCAGGATTTCACAGATGAATTCACTTTTCTGCCATCAAGATACTCAGTACTTTTGCCGAAAGGCAAAAACTATAACATTAAAGTAAAACCCTCACGCCACAATAACGACTAAAATTGCAGTTTTATGTCCTGCTGCTGTTGAATGTACTTCCAGCTACCAAACAGATCTATGCCATGTGTGAATGAACTGCAGCATGCAATCTGTTTAAAGTGCACCAAATACTTACTCAAGCAAATGCTGGTTACTTCAGTTCAAGATGCCTTTTCACTAAGACTAGGAAGTGGCTGTCATTCTAATGGGTTAGGGATCAAAGCCTGCTGCACTTGAAGTAAGCACAAAGACCCTCTGAGCGGCCTATTGCCTTGAACATGTCTGCTCAGGAAGCTTCACAGGACAATTGTTTGGAGGATAAGGGACAAACAGGCTTCAGAAATTCCTTAGCATATCCTCAAAGGTCCTTTGCACGTCATTTAGTCCATTACAAGTTTGCAAGTGTTCAACAGTGTAATTAACATGGACAGGTACATAGACATAGAAGGACTTTTTAATATAGTGCTTGCTAAGATCAGCATGGGTGCAACTTCTCAAGTCCAACTTGTTCCTCCTCTTATGATGGTCATAAACTTGAACTCAGAGCTCAGCAGCCATAAAATCATTCCCTTTCTTCCTTCTGGGTGAATCACTATCATGCTGAACTCAGCTACAACATCAATGTCTATTTAGTAGTTTTTACATTCAGTCATATCACATGACCATCAGATGGAATTTGGAAATTGACATTAAAGATTATTATTTTTAAGGACTGTTCCTCTGTTCAGAAAAAAGCTCAGTCTTGAACTTGGAAACAGCAGGTAATAAAACAATCTCAAAATCTAGTCAAGAATGAACTTAAATGTTTCATTCAGGTTTTCAGAAAGAGAGCTAAAATATGGTAAAACAGTTAAAATAATAATAAGCATTAGAGGATCCTGTAAGAACAATCCTATGTCATAACGAAGGCATGAATCAAAATTCTGCATATTAATGGACTTTCCAAGGAGTTAAAATAAACCTGCACATCTACTGTCCTAACCCTAAAACATGCAACAGTTCATCATAAAGAGAAATAATGCATGCAAGGCAAGAGGCACATGTAGATGTATACATAGTGGAGAGTAGATGAAGACAGGTTATACTGTTATTGAAGTACTAGCAAGTTATAGTTGCTGTATAATGTATAGACAGAAAAACATGGTTTAACAAGACATGACATGACAGCAGAGAAAACTAAAGCTTAGCAGAAATTCTGTTCATATATCCAAAGTTCTGTTCGCTCTACTCAACAAGGACATCAGCAGCTAAATCAGATAACAGCAGGATGAGACAGCAGTCGATACCATCCCGTGTGTTATTATAAAACATCTGCACACCTCTCTATTTAACTTGTTCTAAAAAAGACAAAATGTGCCCATTTCACAACAGCAAGAGTTATTGATGTACCCAATCCTACTAAGCAGTGACCTACGCTAATTGACACAGTCCAGCATTATAAACAGTACATTATTTTTCTGCAAAACACATATTGAACACTGTTCAATTCCCATCCTGAAAGTAGTATTACAGCTATTGTATTACAGGTACTTTAAAACAATAACTATAGTGCAACTTCTAGAACAAATAACAGTGACCTAATAAAAAAGCAAAATTGCATTTTAACATTTTGCTCAGCAGAAACTTCTTATTTGGAAGCTACCCAAAGCTCTTCAAAGTTTCTGGCAACAAAAGCTTCTTGTATATATCAAAGTGCATCATTAGTGGTGATTTTCTTTCTCCTGTATTTACTTGCATGTGACTACTGTATGCTTATCAACATATGAACTTCTGCCACTACTTGTGTAATTGCACACACTTTTTTTTTTAGCTAGGACATGAAGCTAAACCTCGTATTAATGTAGACATGCTCCTTTGATCTGGCAGTAATGACTTCTATTTCTGAATTTCAATTCTATAGCCACACAATACTGAAACTGGATTTATTACACCTGCAGAAATGTTACTATTCTGATAAGATGGAGCAGGCCTGACGAATTAGAAGTCCTGAGAATGAATCTCTGACGCCTTTTTCTATCCTGAACATCAAGACAGCGTCATCATCCTTTGCTCTTGGGACCATGAGCTAAAGTGATTGCTATAAAAGTTAATGAAGCACGGAGGATCATTCAGCTTTTTACAATCAAGTGTGTTTTTCCAAATGCACGATGCAAGAGAAAAACATTTTTACATAAAAGTTTAGTCGATGTGCAGTGTTTTATCATAGCACAAATATAGCCAAACATGAAATGATGAGAGCATATCATTTGATTTATAATGCTTTGGCATTATTAATTCTGCATGTTTCTCTGAAATTTTATTTCTGGCTCACATAGTATCTTTTTGTTAACTTTTTTTGCCATGATGAGTGCACTCTAAGGAAAAAAAGGTCAAATATATTATTAGGATGTGGGTTTTTATATTTCACTTGTACAGCAAAATGGATTGCAGATCAGTGGCTATTGGTCTATTTCAGTGATCCTGGACACCATGGCAACAGCTTTCAGCAGATGGCTGATAACTTATTAAGACCCTATGTTACAGTACTGCCTATGTCACCAACCTTCAGTGTTGATATTATCAATAGATTAACAGATGGTTAACCAAGTTTTACTTGTCTATTTGTTGCTATTTAAATATGTGCAGTCATAATAATTCTAATGCTAAAATTTACCAAACTGCTCTTGGGACCATGAGCTAAAGTGAAGTGGATTGTGTCTACATCCTACTGTACACAGCACATTAGCTTGGTGCATCTCAAAGTAATCCTTAGACATAGCTAGAAATTGTTAAAGGTTATCAATGCATAATAAAGTTAACCTGTATCTTTATTAAAGAATTACAAGAGATTTAAGTGTAGACACCTCAGAAATGATCAAAATGAAGACACGTCTTTCATTAATATTCCATCACGCCTACGCTCCTGAATTTGTCATCTTCATGTTTTCTGCTGTCATGTCAGTCAGAAACAGTGACACAATACAGAACGTGTTTACTGAATAAACCATGATTCATGATCGGCTATATTAAGACTGTGGAGGATTCTTGTTTTTTCTGTGGGTAGAAGAAAGTTCTTTCTTCTAGATGTATAATTATAATATTGGTTAATAACGGATTATCAACAAAGTAAGAACACCACTGTTGTGTGTTTAAAACTTTGTGCAGAGTTTGCAAGCTCTTTAAAAGCTCATCTTGGTTTGTCCACATTTTCCAAATACATGAAAAAATGACTTTGGAGCACCCTTTGTGCAAAAGCAAAGGCGGGGATGACACTGTCAGAGTATAATGTTATAGAGTACAGTGTCAGTAGTCTCAGGAGGGCAAGGGGGCCACCCAGGGGAGATAGTTTTACAGGCTCAGGGAGCACCTGGGATATTTTAGGGAAGGTGCTGCATAGATGAGTGGATTTGGTGTAAGCATATCCACAGCATAGCACCAAGACTTCTGCACATTATGTCAGGATGTAAAACAAGCCTATGTTAAGTGCCATCAGTCTTGTTCCTGTTAAATGAGTAGGGTGTAGGAGAGCAGAGCCTAAAGCAGGCGCTGAAGAATAATGGCTGCCACTTGTTTAGAGGAAAGTTGAATGGCTGGAGCCCATAGTGGTATCTCATGATGTGATCGGCACATGTTTCTTTGGGGGCTTGCCAATATGGGCTGTAGATGTTTGGAAGTACATCAGAATTCTTCCTTAGTACACGTGTAAATAAACTTAATTGTATTACAACAGCAACTTTATAGTCAAGTTCAATTAACTTATATATTATGCCCTTATTCATCCTTTTATATGTGGGATAAGTAACAGCATCCACCTACATGCCAAATACTGTAGATCAATACTTACACGGGTCTGAGCAAAGCAACAAGAGGGTGAATTATACAAAGCATTCCCTAATCTATCTTTAAAACATTATTTTGAGCATCATGTCACCTCAAATGTTTTTGTTAAGCCTGTGAGCTGCTGCGTATTTTTGGATGTTGCTGGCTCACTAGGAAATGTCTGACTGCCAGAGGCCTTGTATGTAGAACTGTTATTTTTACAAATCCTTTTAGTCTATAACAAGACTGGTGAAACTAAGTACAGATGTTCTATACATAGTGAGTTTAAGATACTTTGAGTAAATGTAAACAGTCTTAAATAAGAGAACATAAATGACTCATTTGGTTTTGTTGACTGATGGTAGAAATAGATCACTATTTTATAGTAGTTGCTGTAATATGGAGAAGGCAGAGTCTGGGTTACTTAAGATGTAATTCATACTGAGTCCCAGTATGACAATTGACATTTAATAATTTAGTTATAATAGAACAGTTATCCATGATATGAATTTCAAAAGATTATTTTGTGTTTTTAAAGGAGATGCATTGATCAATTAAACTAACCTTTTCCATTTTACCCTCAGACTCATGCATCCCAATGCTGTATTAATTTTATACTAGAATAAATGTCAAGAAAGCATGATGGGTAAAAGCAATTACTTTCAGGTCCAGCTTATCTGAGACTTAAAATTCATAATCCAGAGTGGCTGTGTGGAGGAAAGCTAGCCATCACAGACAGCACTGAAACCTGGTAATTGAGTATATATGATGATAACAGTGCACATTTTTATATTTCTCTTGGAAGGTACACAAAAAAAATAATCTTTGCCTGCACACAACTGACCAATCACAATTAGTGTTAATGTTGGACTCTCAATTTCTTAAAGGTTGTTACATAAGGCCTCCAATTTCCAATGAATGTACAATTACATCAAGGCATTACTTTTCATTATGCCATATATCACCAAGACTACCAAACTTCAGAACAACTGTGATTCACATTGAAGCGTTACAAAAGATGCTGGTAATGTCTGACTTGGTTCATTTTCAGCTGCTACTGCTGTGTCTTGAGAACCAAAGACTAGTAGGTACTGCCTCCCTATCAGCATTCTTATTCAATCTGCACTCATTTAGTAGAGGAAGTGACACATTAGATGACCTTAACACTTCCCCACAGATTCCTTCATAACCTCAGTCTCTTTTGTGCTTTCATTTTGTCTGTGTTCCCTATTCAAACCTGTTTTAGCCTTTATATCTCTGAGACTATTAGTGTGGAAGGAGTGTTTCAGTTTGGTACATTTCTTCTTCAACAATTACTCCCATAAGGGTTTGTGCCATTTAGTTTTATTGCTTTAAAAAAAATGTTCTGTCTAGTACACAATGCTGCTGTCTGGCCTTCCACTTTTTTTATGTAGCGTCTTTGTAACTTTGCAACAGACTAATGTTCAGTCTTTCTAAAATGTAAAGCTGTAAAACAGAAAAACAGAGTGAAAACAGCAATTAAAATGAACATATCTTGCCAGTGCTGTTGTTCCACTAAAATCTAAAACTATGTTGTTCTTTGAAAGAAAATGTTTGATGCTGGCTCATAATGAGAGAAATAGCCAAGTTTCATCCAAAATTATTGCAAATGGTGAAAAACTGTCCAAATAAAATGCAAATAAATGCATTTTCTATCAGCTACAGTGTGGAAGATCTGACAGAAATGCATTTAGTGCATGTTTGTTTCATCGTAATGATGGAAATGAGAGAGCAGAAATGTACTTAATTCTAAACACTGCAATATTTAGACTATGTGGGAGAGTCCATCATACAGAAACACTTGGCTTGGCACTGTGTTTGTGCTTACGTACACAATGATGCAAATGCATATAAATGGTACAGTTAAAACTACACAAAAGAGAACTGAGTCATGTGCCACATGGAACCAACACCCACATATGTACACAGAGGACTGTGGGCTTGCACAAACAGCCTCTGAGGCACAGAAAGAGCAACCAATCAAAGACCCCCCCGACACACTTCAAAAACCATTTTAACTGTGCATTAACACCTGCTCGCGAAGGCACATGGGCACACAGACAGCTTTCTATGCACAGGCATAAACCCGTTTTTCAACCTACATCAGCATGAACTCACAGTTGCACTGCAGGGTTGAGTCTATGTGTGTGTGACACATTCCCAGTGTTTCAGTGTTTGACAAGAGGCCACCAGCACAGGAGCTCTTCTGTGTTGAAGGAGGGCATCAGGATGACCATGAGTAACCACCTTAGTCAGTGGTCTATCATTACTGGTCTCTAAAAGCAACGGGAAAGTAGACGATTGCTTTTTTTCCCCTGCCTCTCAACATCATTAAGGGTGTGAGAAAAATCAGTTACATTCAGTTCAAATGCCTATTCTCAGCAACTTTAAGTATGACACATCCACTGTATAATAATGACAATTGTAGGCATTTTATCTGTTTTTCAGCCTGGATCTTTTCCCACACCAGTCCTTAAGTTGATGTCATGGTGGTTGCACTAAAAGGGGACTACGTAAGAATCTGTGTACAGAAGATATAAATACACCCCATTATTAGGGTATGTGGGTGAAGAGATTAGTATCTACTCAGTAGGTCTCTCTGGAAATGAGTTTCACCCTACAGTTTATAATCACACTCCACGTGAGGATTTAATCAGTATGATCAGCATTCCACTTAACACCTTCATCATCGTTAGAACTAAAGGTTTCAGGTTGAATTTAGCCTCTCTCTGGTTGTGTGTACACTACCCTTGATTATGATACAGGCTCCAAATGACGTGGGATGGCATTTTTAGATACCAGTACACTGTATTCCAGTGTCTTCAATGTTAAAAATAAGGTTCTATTTTTATAAGCAAGAGACTTGTGGAGTAGTTGAACTTAGTTTTACTTATTTTCCTCTTGATGACATTAATCATACAAAATGTTTACCTGTTCCGCCCAGATTCTGACCATTATGAGGCTATTTGGTAAATGGACTGCACTTATAATGAACTTTCACTCCGTAATGGGCAAAGCGCTTTACAGTTTTTCCATCTTATTCACCCATTCACACACACATATATGCTCACACACTGCTGGTGGTGCAACTGCAATGCAAGATACTAGTCCAACCCATCAGGGCATTCAGTGTCTTACACAAGGATACTTCAACATGTTGACAGGAGGAGCTGGGGACTGAACGGCCAACCCTGTGGTTAGTGGACAACCCACTCCTCCACTCCTGAGCCTCACAGCCACCTCTGATTACTTTTTAATTAGCATACCAGAGGTAGATATACCACAAAGGAAAAGTTAAAAAGAATGAAATTTCTATTGTGCAAAAATTATTAAAACATTACCTCATGGTATATGTGGTGTATAAATCAATAAGCTGTGTGCATACTGAAGAAAGATAAAGTGGTGGTGGAGCATGCATGATGGGCTAATGCTTCGCTGCTACTGCAAACTCTAAATCTCAGGTAAGCATTAAGATGTAATATATTCTTTGTTTATAATGATCCAATAAGGCTTATGTAAACAAAATATGTGTGTTTGGAATGAAAAGTGGATGGGATACTTTAAAGAGAATGCTGGGTGTTACAAAGTCAAAGCCCACACTAATAAAATGTTCCACGTGAGGTCACTGGGAGAATTATTGTTAATAAAAGGAAACTTGAGCGACAACATCAACATTTCAGAAGAAACAAAAACAAAGAAGGAAGCAAAGCAATACTGCGAATTAATATCTCATCTATCTCATTTTCACATCCACACAGAAACATATACAATCATAATTACTGCCAGTACTTATGAGAGAGAAAACCAAATGCCAATGTGTAATGTTTGCTTATTCACTGTGGCTACAAATGTGACTTTAACGTTTGCACTGTTACATAATTTACTGATTTCTTTTAAAACTTTGTGCTTGGTGTGCAATTTATTCAACATCTGAGGCTGATGTTACACGAAAAAGATTAATTATTCAGCAAATTAGGCTATTTGATTCAAATGCACCTTTGGGGGATCATCCAATTTCATGGGCAATTAATAATGGGCTTCTCCAGTCAACCCTGGACCCAACATGTTAAAAGCACTTCCACAACTACTGAACTAATTAAGGGCAGGTTTTAATGTCTAAAAGCTCTTCTCTGTTTTTTATTAATGTGTGCTTTTCACCTATGTCCATAAAGGCCTTTTTCATTTGACACTCCAGTTATTATACAGCACTTCAAAACACATTCTGTATGACAGAGGTTGAACATGTGCTGCCTGCAATACTCAGCGCACAATGGGAATTCTATTAACCTGTATTACCTGACCACTAATATGTAGAAGTGGATGTCAGACAGGCTCTGTATCTCAACTCAAAGTAATCCTAATTAATAACTAAGAGCACCTTCATTAAATCAACTCCATTGGCACTTCTTGTGTTTGAGAATTTGGTTCGCCTCTGTGTTAATAAGCTTGGCAGACCATTGTGTAAGTACAATAGCCCTGATTCTGAAGTCACCAGCAAAAGGTGCTAGAAAGAATAAACGTAACTCATATCCAATTACAACAGCATACACCCAGAGGGACCGTGCAGATAATATTCACATTACTGCATTACACTGCGATAATTAACTAATACCACAGTAAAAAGACAAACACTATAGGCTTTAAAAGGTCCCTAAACACATCACGGATACATTTTTACAGTAATTCCCTGGGATAGTGATTAAAAAAACATTTTTGCAGAATTACTACACAAATTAAATACACAAAAAACCCTTTCATTAGTAAATCTCCACATGTATGACACACCTCTAGGAGCTGTAAACACCAAAATAATATTCAGCTTTCCTATTACACACTTTTGGAGACATTAAGAGGGGCTCAATTAATTTAGCAACATTGTAAAATAAAACACAACAGTCAAAAAGCTAACTAAATTAACTTGGTGTTTAACACTTTTCTATGAAGAAAAACACAAACAATTAAGCTTTGACTTTTCTCTGGAAAAGTCAGTCGAAGGTAAAGTCAAGACTCAGAACTCAGGACACACTAGCAGACTTATAGACTATATTAGTTAAAGTCAGTGATTAGGCAAATTGGTCAAATTGAAACTTTCTGCAGCCAGTAACTATCCCATTATTGTGGACAAGAGGGTGCATACCCAGGATAACTCCCCAGCTCCTCACAAAGTCAGGATCAGCACTGCGGAGAGCTCAGCAGCATGCAGTCCTGGATCTACATCATTTGATAACAACTAGCAACTCTTGGCTAGAGGTTGAGTGGATAGACCTGTAAGATTCAGATTGTTTGCCACTTCCTCACCGATATCTGGTACAACACATACACATCTGACTCGCGTGGATCCCAGGATATACTATTCATTGATCCAGAATCAGAACCAACCTCCAAAACACTTCAAATCATTCACCTAATTCACCATGTTTTTGCTTGGCTCTCTTCCTGCAGCTGTTGCAGTCTGTCTAGGCTCCTCCAGCAGTGCCCACCTGCAGATTATTGAATTGCCACCAAGGCAGGTACCGTCTGGCCAAACCTTTAAGCAGTTACCTCAAAAACACAGAATGCTTTAAACATGGCCTGCTCAAATGATCTTTCCTTTCAGTTTTCAGGAACAAAGGAAAACACTTTTCTCATTTCCATTTCCAGTTTCCAGCATTTATCCCTCCATGCTGAATTATCTGTTGTGTAATATTTAACCTCTTCCAACAACAACTGGACCTCATGAAATCGATAATGCATATACATTACTGTGATTAAATGTCAGGTCGACTGTGCTCCAGGGCCTCTATATATAAAACTTCGGGATTTTAACAAACTGAGCAGACAGTTAGATTTAATATGAGAGTCTGTAACATGTTCCGGCACAGTGACTACATCATTAATTTGTGTTCTGATTTTTTTTCAGCTTGCAACAACTACCAGTGGTATAATTGCCTTTTTTATGAGTACATTCTGCTCTTACATTTAAAAATGAGTCAGTACGGCCTGAAGTGCGTGTACATGTGTGCACATGCATTCGTGTGAATGTGTGTGTGTAGGCAGCTATTGTAGAGCCATCAGGTGGGTGCTTGTGTCACTGATACAAACAGTGCACAGCAAGTGGTTGCAACTTCACAAGTCCTCACAGCCCAAACAGAATGAGGAAGATAATGACGCATAGGACATCCCCAACATCATCTCCTCCATATTCATTATGAGATCAAGTAATGCATAATTTAAGTTTTAATCGGCACATGCAAGTAGATTCATATCAACACGCTAATATAAGGCAATCATGGAGAATATTAAAATATATTTCCAGTACCCCAGAGAATTTTTTTTAATGTTTAAGTTCTTGTTCCAAAAAATATATATAAACACAAGTTAAATGTCCCACTTCTCTTCAATGCCTCTACACCAAAATCAGATTTTTCAAAGGTTTATATTCTTGGCTCTTCCAAAAAGATCAAACACACACAGTTGTATGCTGTTACATACTGTGTTACATATAGAACAATGTGTTTCTTCAGTTATTTAGAGCATCTCTGTACTCGTTTCTATTTCACACTAATTGAGGGCAGACAGGAGAGGCGATGACTGGCAGTGAGAGATATCAGTCCACTAAAACCCAAATAGAAATCCAATAAGGGTGTTGACGTCAATATCCAGATTCAGAAGGTGCACGCTGATTGAATCAGTGAGGTTGTTGTAAAATAAACCAATATTGTACCTTTGCTGTTTGTTGTGTTAATAACTGGCTCCAGGCTGCAACTCTGACAGTGAGTTATTGGGAAGAGAATTTAAATCAACCAGGCCAAGTGGGGAGTACAACTCTAAATAAGTCAGGAGATGGCTGTACTACAAGCTGTCAATTTGCATTCTTTAGATAACAGGTTTTCAGAAAAGTGTTGGCATTTAATTAATGCCAGCATGTTACTAGGAAATAGCCAATAAAAACAGCTGCCAAGCTTAACTAAATGAGCTTGACAGCTAGTCATCCCTGGTCAAACCTGTTTATAGGGGATGACCAGGTTTTTCCTCTGTGGATCTTTTGCCTTTCTGCTTGATCTGGATGCTGCCTTATTAAAGGCCCATATCAGATATCTGTTAAGCTTTCATGCTTAACTAAGATGATGACCATAGCAAACACTATACTATCGCGTTAACATGGTCACTGTGGGCATGTAAGGAGGCTGATTTAGCTCATGCACTTAAGAACAAACTTACAGAGATGTTATCATGCCTGCAGACTCTTTAAGTGTGTGTGAAATTATCAGCATTTTGTATTTCATTATAATCATTTCAGCCAAGATAAAGGGGAATCAAAGATGTAAACTCATCTATATACACAGCAATAAACATAGTCATTGTGTTTTATTTTATATAGAAAATAAAAGCACATATGAACAGATTTGCCAGATGTAAATGAAGTTTGGGATGATACACGATTTATACATGATACATGATCAATAAAAGAGCAGATAAAAAGATGAAGCAGCAATGTGTTTGCGAGGTATAGCAAAGCTTCCATGAACCAGCATCCCCTCCAAGATGATATGAATGAAAGTATTACATTTCAAAGGGTAGATCAATTTCCTCAGGGTCATACTGTCTGCACAAACTGTTAGGTTAAAGCTGCGCATGAGGTTCGAAGGATTCAGTGTCCAGTTATGGTTGCTTACAATTCTTTGAACAAACTACCTTGATCTTCCTTCACCTGCCTGTTTGATAGGAAGCGGCTGCTGCTGTGCACTCAAACGCCTCCTATGACTGAGCAGCTCTTTTGAGCCGCTAATGGTCATTTCCGCTGCAGAGAACCAAGCATTCACATGGTGATCTGCACATCTCCCTCTCCTCACCGCAGAGAATTCCTCTGCCATCTGTGTCTAAACATCTATTAACCTTACATTTATTGCTTTAAAAGGTTGAGACTTCAAGATGATTATACGCTGTGGTAATAAAAAAAAGATCTGAGTCACTGGTGTTCAAAGATGTACAGAAGAAATCAATGAGCCGTTATATTAATTTTATTTCACAAGCCGACATTCTTGCTTTTCAGAGACTGAGTAAAAGAACAGTTCTGAACCGGAAATGATGACACGTCTTAGATTTGCTGATGCACAAACTTGCCTTGCACAATAAAATGTTTTTGTTTTTTTAAATCAATTTTGAACAGTACTTTCAATACAGTACAAATACCTATTAGTGGTGCATTGATGTGTTTGCAGGAATATTAGTATGAATATTTTCCCCTTAAGGGTCATTTTCACAGTAAGATTTCGGTCATTATTTCCTGTGCATGACCAGCATGCCTCTATTTACTTTGTTTATCCTTCTCAATTCATTTAAAAAAATAAAAAGATAGTGCTGAAGTATCAAAATGACTTGCAGGTGAGCTGGCTGATAAAATGACTTACAGAACTAGCAGCATTATTTGCATTCCTAATGACTTGCTTAACACTGCATGAAACTGCCAAACTGTCAAATACTAAAATGCAATCTCTTTTTTGCAAAGCGGTTATGGGAAATACACAGAAGTTGGCACTTAATGTTACTGGTCATTAAAATGTATCTACAAAACATTTTTTGCTTTTTTATTTTGAGGTGGAAAAAGGGAGGAGTGTCAGTGAGCTGTTAGATGGACGTGACAGGCTGCAGACCTAAAACTCTTCAGCAGAGTAACTAACGTGCCCTGCTGTTTGTGAAAAACTACTTGTATCACCTGCATGAAACGTCTTTAAAACAATATGCTTGTATTGCATTGTGCTGTATTGCTTGTATTGTATCGTAAACAGATACAATAGTTGCTTCTCTACTGAAAGGTGTTCGCTTTCTAGGCAATTCACGTCTAACAATGGCTGTTTCCAATAGTTTGCAGTTTTTAAGTGCACAAGTCAGGGGCTTGACCGGAAACACTGAAGTGGGTTATATGCTGCTAATAAAACAGTGTGACTAAATGTCAGCAGAGTGCTGCCTTGCAGACAGGAAATCCTTTAACAGAGAGAGTCATCAAAAGGTGTTGATGTCCAGAAATGCCTTCTGACAATTACATTGAAAAAAAAGTTTATTTTTCTCCAGAGGTCTGGTCTAAGCACTCAACACTTCATTCTAATTGCCTTGGTGAGCTGGTACTTCCAAGTAAGTGATTGCTGTAGGTGTTAATTTTCTGTAGTTTCAGCCTCCTTTAAAATGTCATTGACGTCACTGGAGTAAAAAAAAAAAAAAAAAAAAAAAAGTGGCTAGCCTCAACAATTTCTCACAGGCCCTTTTCATAGTCAGACACAAATTAACCGTGCACAATCACACATATACAGCACACAGAGAGAGAAAGCGAGTGGGCTGATTGCAGTTACCGAACACAATGACAATATGAATGACAGCACTTCAACAGCCTGAGCTGAAACACGTCATTGAACACTGATTGTGAGCAGAGAGAGTGGAAGATAAAGAAAGTGAAACAAAGTGAGAGTGAAAGATTTAATGAATTCTCAAATGCAGGGGGGATTCAAACGTTACAATATGAAATGTACATCGAGAGGTGCTGAATGAAACACACAGTGATGTCAATAAAACTAGCCTCATTAGTCGACATGAGCTGTGGATCAAGAGCAAAGGCTTTTTTGTGTACTTTAACTCCCCTGTACACTCCCACTGTGATTTTGTTTGATCTTATTTATATGACCTAGCTGCCTCACTTTTCAGGAAAATAAGATATTGAATTTAACCTTATTGATTTAAAAAAAAAAAAACTGCAGAGATGTGTGCAATGTGTCTTCACTGTGCACAGAAGAATAGGGTGTCATTCTTACAATAGGCCTGACTTTTACTATCTTATTTCTCTGCATTATAACAATCTAATGCACTGACTAAAGTTTACTTAAGAGTACAATACATCAGGATTTTTTTGCAAGTATTGATGTTTCAACTGAATAAATCTATGTGCAAGTCTAGCAATTAGCCCTCTCATCCTTGCTGTAATCCTCTGAATGAGCTACACTGGCTTTTCAAAGAACTGAGAAAACTGGCAAAGAAAATGGTGTTTACAAAGCAAGAGACTGTGCTCAGATGATGGGCAAAGCACCCAAAGGGCAAGGATGTGTATGTGTGTGCTTTCTGTTCTACCAGGTTGCATAATGGTCATATGCTTGAGGCAACAGATAGATTTTCAGTTTTCAGTTAATGGCATGGTACCATTGCACAGGGCGATAAATGGCATGTGAGAATCAAGGAACTTCATCTCCTCTGTCAAATCATCATCATTATCACTGCTATTGACTTGTGCTTAGAGGAGGGTTTTCAGCATATGCAATG
The DNA here is from genome assembly GCF_900324485.2 of Mastacembelus armatus. Classification (NCBI taxonomy): domain Eukaryota; kingdom Metazoa; phylum Chordata; class Actinopteri; order Synbranchiformes; family Mastacembelidae; genus Mastacembelus; species Mastacembelus armatus. The sequence goes on from NC_046643.1 coordinate 15,185,890, forward strand.
CAATCTATTTTCCCATCAGAAGGGAAGCAATGCAAAATAAGGATATGGATAGATTAGTAGAACAGTGGGCTCCTGGGAATAGAGAAGTAAAAGGCCCCCAAGGCCTCATACAAAGGAGTATGGATTCCAGACTGAAGAAAGACAACATATTTTCTCTTAGCGATGGTTTTATCAGTGTTTTTTTGTATTTGAGGAAAACTGCACAGCCTTGTGATAATTGTGAAATTCAGCACACAACAGCTTTCTTATTACACCTAATCAATATAGTGTTAATATAAACTATTTACATGCATACATACACACATACTGTAACAGAGTAAGAAGCGTAGTGCCCCAGGTGGAAGATAAGCTTCTGACAAACAGGGGAAGTCGCCCCCTTCATTTTTATAAGTTATTACCCTTATTAGTCCCACAATGGGGATATTACATTACCACCCAAATTGCGCACACACACAGCAGTGAACACTCACACCATGAACACACACCCAGAGCAGTGGGCAGCCATTGCTGCGGCGCCCGGGGGTTCGGTGCCTTGCACAAGGGGTCTCACATCAGTCGTGGTATTGAAGGTGGCGAAAGCGCTGGCTATTCCCTCCGCCCCACCGACAATTCCTGCCGGAACTTTCGAGTTACAAGTCCACCACTAAGCCATGACTGCCTGCCCCCCCCCCATTTGTTGCACTAACCCTGTTTTCCTCAAAGCTATTTATTTAGCTCTCTACTCACTGTCCAAATCTTTCAGTCCTCTGTTTTAGGTTTTGCAAATCAGGACGTGTTCCAGCAATGCTTGGATATTTTTTGTAAGAGGCTGCTGTGAATGGGTGTGGCAGTTACAGTTATTACTTCACATACTTCAAAATGCTACGCAGAGCAGAAAACATCCTGTATTTAGTCTACAGTAATTTTTGTTGCAGTTGTTTCTAGCTATAAAGGAAAGCATGCATTACCCTCTATTATAATTTGTTGCTACAGTACCTGTAAATTATCAAATATAAATGTTCTTTTATAAGTGACTCATGTCAGTCTTTCATTCACAATGAAACGCAGAAGCAGATGATTTAGTCATAAAAACCTGTTGACTCCACCAGATAGAGGAAAATGTATTACTGCAGGGAGATCAGTCTCACAAGGGTCTAATGACGCACATCAACCTGAAAAAAAAAACATATGCTTGGTGAGGTAGAAAGGCAGGTGAACAGCAGGAATGTCAAATCCACACTATGCTGGATTAGTCAAGCTTCTTTCTACTTTTCATCTATGCAGGCGAACAGAATCATGGTCTGCATGTAAAATTATGAAAGCTGCAAAGTGCTACAAAAAATTAAAAAAAAAACAAACTCTTGTTTATGAAAATATCCAATTTTCAAAGAGACATGTTGTCCAGGCCAGAGATGAACGCATGTTACAAAAAATATTCTGCGTCACTCAGTGGGCACCAACAACTCTGGTATTTTAAAATGACCACCCACGCCTCTGCAAAGTACACCATCTCTTAAGCACATGCATGTTGCATACAAAACACTGCATCTGAACGTGCATGATGTGTTTGCAGCAGATCCCTGCCGGAAGTAAACACCAAATTTAGATTAATATTTTTTTTCATTTGTGGTTTATAATGTGTTTTTCAGACTCTATTAAGAAATATTCTTCATCTAGATGCAGGGAGCTCCTCTGTGCTGGAACTTCACCTGAAACGTTGTCACGGTAACTGAGGCTGACATAGGGAGGAACCCTGAGCTTGCGATAGCTGTGTTGCTGTGGTGATATCTTTCCTCAGAATAAATAAATGAATTTGACAAGAGAAGTGTGAAATGTGCAGGCAGCAGGGCAGTTAAATTAACATTTAATAACAGACTTATAATTCCCACAATAGCAATACACAAACTCACAATGCCACTGCAAACAAGTTTAGAAATCTCCAGTAAAATGTGATAAGGTAACATATAGATAGAAAAAAAAAACTGGTGGGAGGTAACAGTGGAAAACTGATAATTGATCAATACTATATTGTAGTGAAAATGTATCTGATTTCATATTGCGGATGTTACACTTGCATCCTGCTGCACTCACTGCCAGATTAAAGAAAAAGTCCCATTCAGTCCGTCTATTTCCTTGTGTAATGACACCATGCAAACATGCATTCTGTGGACCGTTTTGTAAATCAACAGGAGGTCCGACATCAAAAGATACAGCTCTGATACAGATGTACGCAAAAGAAGGAAATAGAAAATAAAGCCAATCTAACCCTGTAACTGAAAGGTCAGGTTAAGAAATGGGAAAAGCAAAAATGAACTCAGTCAAAACGGAAGCTGCAATGGATTGAGAAACTCAGACAAAGAGTACAGAGAGTCTCTGTGGTGTTGTAATTACAATGACTTGCACTGGCCATCAGTGTCTGGTGGAGTCTCAGCTTCCGGTGGTAGCTCACTACAGAATACTAATGCTGCAATTAGTGTAACCCAGCAACAGGAAGTTGACTGCCCTTGAGGGGAGGCGAGAGAATAGACTTGAATACATCGCTCTGATATGGATGAGCTCTAGTGGCTGCTGTCAGGTGGCTCATGCTCTCTGCATAGACCTGAAAGAAAAGCGGGAACACTAGGGCACCGCTGAGAGCTGCACTGACTGCATGGCTGTAAGGAGGGGAAGTTAAAGAGGCATGTCAAGGTCAAGTGGTGCAGGATCATTTCAGGTTATGCCTATGACAACTGAGAGAAAAGCCACTTCAGAATGTTCCCATCTCTGCTGAAATGCTGTCCTAGCATGTTCTGACCCCGCTTCTGCATACAGAATATGGAATCTAATGAGAACAGCTGTGGTACAAAACTTAATAGTTGTCTTTTACAAGCTGCAATACATATGAGTGCAACTCAATGCTAAATGCTTTTTTTAAAAGCTGGCAACCCAAGAGTTAACTGCTGCTACTGCTTTATGCGGCTAGTCGGACGTCAGACCAGACTCACTGAACATAAAGTGCATATCGCAGCTAAAGTGATAAAAGCTTAAAAAAAAAAGGTGCATATTTGCCATATGGCCAAAAACAAAAAATACTGCAAATAAAGTGAGTTTTTCTGTTGCAAAGTTCACTATGATATAGCATGTTAGTGTTGTATTCACAACTTGTTTTTATTGTCCTCGTGTGGCTTAAAGTATGTTATTGCAGGTTTTATCAAGTGTTTTATTTACTGAGCCATACCTGAATCCTAAACAGCTGTTTTTCAGAATCACTGACATTCTTGTCAGTAATGCATGTGGAAGTGTTGGAAAATTCAAAATGTCATCAATCTTAGTGAATCTTTTTTTTTTTGGACCTTTCCCTGCTAAATAGCCTGATGATCATACTGAACTGCCTTTTTTGGTTTAAAAGGTATAAAAGCCACAGGACAGTTAACTTTCAGATGGACATAAGTCATACAGTGGCCATCAGTGGAATAAAGGACCATTAGAAGTAACAATCCAGACAACAGCCACAAGTTATCAGTTGGATTCCTGTTAATTGAACTTAATGGTACCATTTGTGACTCTGCAGAGTGCATCAATTCAACCTGTTTGTCCCCTTTCTCACATCTCAAGTGGAGTTAGACTCTACGTGTCCTGCATTCTGATGAACCCGTAGCTATGGAAACTCGTCCTTAAGTGCTAACTTGTTCAATACATTTGGGCATTTCACAGCACTTTCACTTAAGTGCAGTTTTCTGCTTGACTCGCCTTTTGCAGATGCCATACACCCATTATGCCAATGTTGACTGACAACAAAATGACAGCAGTGTGCATATGTTGCAGAGTTATTTTTTTCCTGAATGAGTAGACAAACACAGACTGATGGCATGTATGAGTTTGTACATCCATTCATGTTTTGTTCCTTGGCTTGTGGAAAAGAGGACCACGAAGAAGAAGGAGGTTTATTATTGTCACATTATTGTCATGCCTCACACTACCAACGCATTTATTGCTTAACTTAAGCTTTATTTTTGGCTTTCAGTGGGACGACAGTCAACATATTTATTAGCATAAACATTCATTAAATGAAAGTGTAAGGGGGAGGGTAACATCAATGGGATGTGATCTGAAACAAAAACAGTTATACAAGAAGAGTTATTCATGAAATCCCTTTGATGATCATGACACTTTTATATAATATACACTATCTCTACATAATCTATCACTTACCTACTGTTTCATTCAAAAGAGTTGATTATTTTCCCCAAAGGGTTTGTGAAACCTGTGTTACCATGTGCTCTTACACACCTTTGTTTCCTATGTTTCTTAGCATTTTCTGATGGCGATACAGTTTCTTGCTGGTCTGAAACCTCTGCACCTCTTTGTAAATCATATTACCACTTCAGCCACAGGTGCCTGAGGAACTGCTGAGATGTGCTTCCTGTTGAGGGATAATGAGTGCTAGAAAGGAAACGCTGTTTTTCACTGGCTCTGATTTGACCTAGATTGCACCATACAAGCAACTAGTTCATAGAAAATGAAGGAAAAAAAAAAAAAAGCCATGAAACGTATGTGCTGTGCTGTATGTAAATAAACTTACCAGGGAATCTTACACGCAGAATAAACAGTAACGCTTATTTGCCAAAGCTTTTCTCTGTAAAACTAACCTACACTCACACCTGCTGAAAAATGTTAATGCCCATACTAGGTACTGACCAATTCTCATGAAACTAGTACTCAATAATTTGCCATCATTGAGATGCAGTGACCCTGTATAACATCAGTTTGACAGGAACTCATTACAATGAAACAAGTACCAGGATAACAAGGTCACTGTGTTATGTAGTAACTGAGGCAAATTTGTAACTTTTTGCTTGGTTTGAACTTGAGGGTAGAAATCACTGGATGAATCATTTTGCTAATTCATTTTGTAAAGCTTGAGCTGGAAAAATTTAATCTGACCTTGATTTGCTTGGGATTATATAAAGAGACAGTAAGTCTTTGTGAAGACACCTACCATATATTTCTTTGATCCCTAACAAAACATCTTGTGACGTAAGTATTTCTTTTTTTAAATTGCTGACTTCCACAAGTCCTATTTCCAGCTATAGCATGAACCATTTTAGAACCAAGTGTCCTATAAATACACATCCTTAAAATGAACCACTGGTTGCACACCACCAGTAATTGCCTTTAATGACTGGGAGTGTATTCCAGGAACTATTTTTATTTGGTACAAGTAATAATTTAGCCGCGTGGGGAACCATTTTCAATCACAATGCATCTGCCAAGATGTTCCTGCTTAAATAGCTCACGCCCAGTATCTGCTGAAGGAGGCTATTCATGGCTTGTATGGGACCATTAAGAGCTTACCAGAAACACAACCAACGCAAGACAGTGTTACATAGATGCACAGGTGACACATGCATCCATGACAGGCCCACTGTGGAGACATGGCACGAGGCCGTCCTGCCTTTGGTACACCCTACCGACTCACCACAAGATGATATGGGAGACAAAATACCATTACTGTTCCTCCCATGGTCTTCAGTTATCACATCCATGTTCAGCACTAGGAATTCTTTAGCCAAATAGCATGCAATTGACCTTGCCTAATTTGTGCATCTTTCCTTCCTGTGGGAGGAGAGCACTTACATATAGAGAAAGGGTTGAATCATTCTTATTCTGATTGCCGCTTTCATTCATCCACTCTCTTCATACTGGTGCAAAGAAAAACTTAAGGCTAATGGTGTGAGTACCAACAGAAAATACCTCAATTGCGTCAAGGTAACAGGTGAGTCATAAGCACTTGACAATACACCGTCAGGTGAAACCAAAGGTCAAGGCATGCTGACTTCTGAATATATGCACATACACTGTATTTCCTGCATACAATGGAATGGCAAGGATGTCACACAACTCAGATTTTAAGTATTCTCTCTCCTTTTTAAACACCCCCCCTCCCTTTCTCTGTCAGGAAATCTGTTTATGGAGCTCCCGCAGATAAGAAACCTGTTTCCATGGGGACTGCTGTCTTTCAGAGTGGCTAGACGTGTGAGTAAAACAGCCATGCAGCTGAAAAGGAAAACTTCTCACTTCAATATACTAAGCTATTGATGCAAGACGAATTGGTGAGGACAAGTTTCAAAATTTCCAATTAATCAATGCCCTGTTATAGCACAACTGCATCATTTCAGACATGAAAACATAAGGAATGACTGCAAAGGGAGTGCAGAGTGGATCAAAGTGCACAAGGTTAAGTCAGAGATAGCAAATTACATGAACATCCTTTTAAGACTGAGCAATACATGTCTTTTTCTCTTTGGGGGGAAAAAAGTATTTCTACACTCACTGAAGACAAGTTAGGGTTTGTGCTTCCATGTACATATGAAAACAGTAGTGCACCTTGCATAGACAATAAAGGTACAGCTTGCCAATGTATTACACTTTTAAAAGTGCAGAAGAATTGTATGGTGCAACAAGTTGACCTGAACACAAAATTTGCCTTTTTCAAATGTTTTAAGCATCAAAATATATTTCTTTAAAACCTAAAATATTAGCACTATGGAGGTATAGGTGCAGCACATATAGGATATCTGCTCCTCATGGATAAATTAGCCCATTATCTTAGTATAAAAATGAAAGCATACTGCCACCCAGTGTAAGCAATAGGTTTGTGGAAAGGTATGAGGCTATGACTATGAGTAATTTCGCTGTACTTGATGGTTTTTGTACTTGATTTCTATTAAATACCTTAAACCAAAACCAGATTCATATGCTTCCACTTTGATTACTGAATATATATATATATATAAATAACTTTTCTTTTTCATATATGTACACACACACACGCATACACACACACACACACACACACACACACACACACACACACACAAAGACAACATTGAGAAAATGAGTCATTCAGGCTACAGGATATTGTGTTAATGGTGATTACGGCCCCAAACTGAATTATTGGAGTATAATTAAAGGTTAAACAATCTTAAACATGGTTTTTAACACAGTCAAAACCAGAATCCACACAGGCAGTTAAAACCACCTCCCTATCCTTGACTTTTTCCACACCAGTGAGTCACTAATTGTAGACACCAATCAAGAATTACACAGAGGGGACACAGGGGCTATAGAATCTATTCAGCAGGGCACACACGGAAACACAAACTGACAGCTGACCAAAGATAACTGCTCTCTGTGACTCGATGTGACTAACCATGTTTCAAAGGGTAAATGTCAAGAAAACAACATTCACTAAAACATCCCCGTTATCGTCGGTTTGTGTTGCTGGTGTTGTTAACTTGCAGTTCCTGAAAAAAAGAGATAAACTAAAAGTTACTACACACTCTGGTCCACACTAGGAAAATCTCAATAAATCTTAATCACTAAAATACATAAATACATAAGAGAAACATACTGCAATAATAAAACTTGCCAGCATCATCTGTGCACAAAATATACACGGACGAACATATAACATGACATCCTTGTAAGCAAATTCTGTGTACTGCTCCTTTAATACCTATACCAGATTTTTTTAAACCAAAATTTTTTAAAACATGGATTTTAACATCAGATGCAATGACGTACCAGTTACCCTGCCAAAAAATCTCCGTCATACAGTGTATATAGCCTGACAACCAATAGCTGAAATATTTAACCTTAAGAGGGGTAACTGCAGATTGAAAGTCTGACCAAAGCATCTGCGTAAGCAAGGCATGTTTAATATTTTATGGCATGAACTGACAGCGCTGAGATCATGAGTTCAGCAGAATACTGAAATGTAGGGAGCAGAAATGCAGAGAAACAAGTAGGAAAAACTAGGCCTAGTTGTTGCTGAACATATTTCAAATGTTTTTCCAGTTCGTTTTACATTTATTTTAAAGATAAAATGTATAAAACCGAAATGTCAGATTGTTAACAATCACTGACATCTAGCATTATTTTACCTACATCAGCCTCTCAGCAGTATTTTAGAAACACTGGAAGTTCATGAGTTCCAGTTCTCTTTTTTTCTTCCCACAAGTGTAACTTGCCCCACCCAGGCAAGTGCAATAGGTTACCAGGAGAATCAGAGTTCAAGTATTAATCTGTATAACCATAGATCCATGGATACTGATGGATCTACGGACTCAGACTGTACCCTAAGCTTAAAATTAAAACCTGCACTTCTTACTGCTTAAATAAAAGCCTTCCCCGGTGAGTGACCTTTTCAAACCAGTGACTCACTAATGTAGGCTTGTTACAAACAGAGCAGGCACCAGGGCCTCTGAAGTCGTTTAGTGCAATACAAAAGTCACAGCACTGCTTTTTACAGCTTTAACTATTCATATGTCATAGGCCAAATATTATGAAAAGAAGGACATAAAACTGAATTAAACCTTCTAAGGGTTTAGGCGGTGTTTTTTTTTTTTTTAATTGCATAGTTAATAAGGTTTGTATTGCTCTGCCTGTCCTGTGTTGTACTGACATAGGGCTTTCTTGAAATATGCATTATAAAGGCATGATGCAGCCCTTTATTTTAAACCCTTTCTTTACCAATTACTTGCCTGTGACAAAATTTCAGTTTCCTAAATTTATTATATAGAATTTTTCTTACTACAGAAGGAAGACCCCTTTAAAAAGAGAGACATGACATATGGGGTAACCTCCATAAAGTGGCACTTTCCTGCACCAGGATAGGCCACAAGTACCTCTCAGAGGAATTCTAGAGAGCAGGCTGACATTTTACAGATGAGAGAAATGGAACAAAAAGTTTGAAGGAGTTTTCTCTTGTGATTCTTGGCTGGATCAAGAAAATGTGGAAAGACAGGTTTTGATTTTTCATTACCAAAAATCTGAATCAGATACCGGATGTTTTAGCAGGAGCTGTCCGTTATCAGCAATTTATTGACTGGCTAAATACACATAAAGCTTTCTCATTCATGTTTAGAACTGTTAAAAATGGTATTTAAACTCATTTACAAGCTTGTGAACTCCAGGTCCACTTACTAGACTTCCTGGGCAGCTTTTAGCTGCATCAGTACATGACGTTTGCTCAGCTATCATGGTGAAGGAAGCTACAGTACTTATGAAGTAAATCTTTCATTAACAAATAAAATGAAAGAAATTAAAATAAATGCAACACAATAAATATACATAAACTGCATGCTGGTTGCTATGGTTTTTGAGGCTGTTGAATGTTAAATGTTTTCTGTCTTTGTGTGGCAGCCCTGCGATGTGCTGGCGACCTATCCAGGGTGTACCCCACCTCTCACCCAATGCCAGCTGGGACTGGGTCTCTCCTTTATGACCCTCAGGAATAAGTGGGTATAGCCAAAGGACGGAAGGTCTCTGTACCTTTCCAAAAGTAAACAAAACCAGGAACAATCACTGAGAATCACTGATCAGCAATCTTCTTTCACAGTCCTTCCTAATTCAAACACACAAACAAATCTTGACTCATAGTCAGCATGGAAGCCACCTCAATTAAGATTTCATTAAAATCCAATAAAAGCAGTGTGGTTGGAACAAGAACCCACTGAACAGAGTGTATGAAAACAATGACAACAGCAACAACAGTGACACAACACGAAGGGGTTGGGGAGGGGTCCCATATCACCGACTGCTAAAACCGAATCAGGGTGTGAAAAACAGCCCTTTGTAAAGCAGGGTAAGAGACACACAGGGACAGAAAAATAAAAGAAATGCAGCATCTCTAATGCAGTGCCATCAACAGAGACATGCACCACAACATACTGCATCCTCTGACACACAGATCGGTCAGAGGTATTAACATGGTGAGACAAACATGGTAGACGTCACAAGGATAGTGCTTCACCTTCCTGATGAGAGGTATTCTGTTCACAGGAAGTGCTTGTGTGGTTTAGTAACACATCAACAATAAGCAAGCAGCCATTCAATAGGATATGATTCATAGATTTTTTTTCTGCAAAACTTTTCTAATATTTAAGAGAATGCGTAACAAAAATACCAGTGCACATTTGATAGAAAAGCGTTTGCATTAAAAGAGCGTGTGAGCAACATGAAATGACAAAGTTCTAACCTGGCTCAGAAAATCCTTCCATCATTTGCCCGCTTGGTCTAGTTCAGCGTCATATGAGGCTGGAAGTCACCACACTGGGCAACAGGCACCACAGGAATGTCAAAAGTCTATTGAAGGGCTGACACATATAAAAAGATGACCAAACTCATTCACAGCTATTTGTAATTGTACATGTATACAATGCAGAGTCATTACACAGGAGCAAGTGTAAGATATCAGATTGGTCTATTACTCAAAGAGGTCAAATGATATGAAACTCAACCTTCATCCAACCCAGGAAATTTATGTTGGGGTATTAGTGCAATTTGTTGTGGTTTGCTGCATAACAGTGGAAATGTGTTTTCAGGAAGACACAGTGTGCTCTCATCCAACACCACTTTACTTTGTCACTTGTATTCAAATTACTATCTATGTATTAGTCTATTATAATATCACATCAGTGCAACATGTAAAACATATCTTGACAGCGCCATGACATTATGTCAGTGAAAAAAATATGACAATAGCAAAACAGCCAAGACCCGTTCTTTTATAATCACAGGCTCAATGATGAACAGTAATAATGAACACCCACACCAGAAGCTTAGACAGAGCCTCAGTCACAACAGTGCAGAAACCTGGCTACTAACTAGAGTCACTAAAGCACAGTGGAGGCTACACATCAGCACTTTACAGCATAGCAATGCCAACAATGAACACAATCTGCCAAAATAGGGCAGATTGTGGAGATACAGAAATCCTTGCTTACCTTTTTAAAAGGTTATTTGTCTTTTTTTTTTAGTTTGTGGTGCTATTTAATGATATTGTATTACACTTACAAAAAGGTGGCCGCTTTAATTGCTTATATGAATGAAAACGTTTCTTTTTTTTATTAAATTTCATTTATCAGCTCAATCTCTTTGGTTATGCGCACACACTTTTAATGTCGTCTCTGCTGTAACTAAAACTTCTGACCATTAGGGGGCGGTAAAGAACATGATGGATGGCGACAATGGTCCGACGAAGAAGACACATCCACATCCAGGTCCAGAAGAAGCTAATTTGGTCACTGGGGTAAACAAGGCAGGTAGGTGAGGCAAGTGTGTCACGGCAGAGTTAGAGACGAACATTGTTATAAAACTCGGTTTGATGTTGTCAGCTAACAACTTTTTCTGTTTGGTTTGACCAACATTAGCGGCGGGAAAAAGGTATTGAAGCTAACGCTAGCTTAGCTGTAACGTTATGTGAGTCGGTTTGTAATTATATAAGGTGGTAATGTTTTTATTTTGTACGTGTTAACGTTAACTACACCTCTGTTAATCTTAAAACGTGGCTCTTATTAAACTTTGTTTCGTTAAATCTTAGCCGATAAGCAGCTAAGGGTTTATTCTTTCTCAGGTATTATCTAGTTAATCTGTATTTGTGTTCACAACCGTAATGCTTCAACAACACCTAACATTTTATTAATGATCACGCATCATCATGTTTTCCTTTGTCTCCTCAGGTTCCAGATGTTTCTACAGTTTTACAGGAAACACCTTGCAACATCAGGCACAATAAGACTTGTTTTGTTTTTGTGTTTTCTAGTCGGTTCCTGGCACAATAAGAACCGAGGACCGGAGCCAGTGGCCAGACGGGGCAGCCCAGACCTTTTTTTGTTTTCTTCTGAAGACCAATGGTTTTGAGTTATGGATCAAGCTGTTGTGGACAGTCCGGTAACCCTTGTCATCAGGGCTCCCAACCAGAAGTACGATGACCAGACCATTAACTGTTACCAGAACTGGACTGTGGAGAAACTCAAAGCACACCTGTCAGATGTGTATCCCAGTAAGCCAGTAAGTATTTTACAATGATCCACCACTTGTGGAATCATAAAGGAGAGTTACAGCCTGTACCTTGTGTTTTCTCCCCCTGTTTGACTGCAGAATGCACTGATGACAAACACTGATCAAACTTTGTGAAACTAAGAAGCTGTTAATAGCATTTACTGGGAATACAGTCAGCTGGGTGACCAGTACGTGTCTATCTGTGATGCTGTCACGTTGATGTTTACACTCAAGTGAATTTTTCTGCGCTGATATTACAGGTTTATTATTCCACTCAGAAGGAACAGATGTGGCTTATATATGCTGATTCAATACTTTCCAGTTTCCTCCAGATTCACGACTATTGAATAATCATAAAACTGATACAGATCATTAAACTCGAGCTTTTCTCAGACATGAGAGAAGTTGAGGAGTCGTCCGCAGCTGAAAGAACCTCGGCGTCAGTAGATTTGACGTCACAGTGAAAAGAAGCTGTTCAGATTCCTGCTGCATTCTGCAGCTAATCTGACTTTGTTCTTTCCTCTCCACACACTACTTTTTCTGATGTAATCACTGTGAATACACAGGGGGGGCAAACTGCTCATTTGTAAAACTGTGGAGTAATCTCTTCAAGGGCTGCACTTTTGTTAATATAATTTAGCGCTGGCATATTTAAAAATGAGGCAGCTTGTCTGCAGAACTTGCTAGTTGGCTGGGATTTAAGATAGTTTAAATTCCTGAATGGTTGTAGAGGGAATGTAGGCTTCAAGAGGACACACTCTGACCGTGTTGTACTGTCAGTTTAATCCACAGTTAAGACCCACTTATCCCGATTGAGGTTACTATGATCTCATCCTCTTTGCTCACTCACACAAAAATCACTGCCTTTTGATCCCGTGATCTACATTTGAGTTAGCTGTTCTGAGTTGACTGTTTTTTGTTGAATATGCTGCTATACTGCTGTTGGAACTGTCGGTAATATTTAAGAATGACCAATAGAATTAAGTCACCCACATAATGTGCAGGATCTCTCTGACCCACTTTTTATTATTAAATTGTGTTTTTAGAGCTCCAAAGACCAGAGGCTGGTGTATTCTGGGAAGCTGCTTTTGGATCACTTTACCTTAAAGGATGTGCTTCGAAAAGTAAGTTCTCTGTTACTATAGGCCTGTTTTTGTGTTTGTCAGTGAGGTGCAGTTCATCTTCCTGATCCCCTTCATGCACTGTATGGCTGGAAGTATTTTTGAGCACCTGTCGTGGTTTGAGGTCGGTGCCTTAGTTTCAGTTAAGATTCATCTTTAAGCTATGAAACCATTTCAGAAAATAGCATACTTGCTGAATGTCTTAATGAGAAATGTTATTGCTTATGGTTTTGGAATGAGATGTTCAGCATTACAGAAGGTTATTATGTCAAGTTGTCAACATACCTTTCTACACACATAGTCATGTCAATGAGGTATCAACATGTGTTTATTCAACATGGCAGTTATCTTAAACAATGACAGTCCTGTATGGCAGCAGACTTCACATAAAACTGGGCTTTCTGATTTGCAGGTAAACTAATACAGCTACTAAATGAGTAGTAATTATGACTGGTGGTGTCACAGCTTAAAAATAAACAACAACTAATGATGTTAATGCTGCTTTACTTGAAACCATCAACTTTGGTTAATTAAAAACAAAAAAAAAACAACAGATTTTTAAAAAAGCCAAGCATTGAATTATAGTCACTAAACAAAAGTGTGGAAAGAGGGAGAGACACCAGTAAACAGCCACATTGTTGCAACTGTGTAATTAGAGAGTTTGGCATGTTTATTTTTATGTTCTGTACTTTGTACTTCTGTTTTTTTTTTTTTGTTTTTTTTTTCATAATTAGTTTTATTCCCTAATTTGTTACTTGTTTTCAGCTCAGGTACAAATGGGTTCTCAAATGAGAACATGGCTTTTCCTGCAATTGGCTGGTATTTTAAGAAAATCAGTTATGACTATCACTATAGAGTTTACAAAGAATACACAGATATTGTGAATATAATTCCATGTTGAGGTACATTTTATGTAGCCTAATATCACAGATTTGATTCAAAGAGTTTTACAATATGTATAGCGTTCTGTAAATTTGATCAAATTAAATTAGTCCTTAGAAAAATAAAACTTTAAATTTAATCTATTAGAGAAAAATGGCTAAAAAGTAAGTTTGGAAGTGACCTTGTTGGTTAAATGGTGCAATGTACAGCATTAACATTCATAAGTTCTTTTTTTCCTTTGAACACGCAATCCTTAGTGTCTGTGTTTGAAAATGAGCTCTGTTGGCTTCTACAGCAGGATGAGTACCATATGCTTCATCTAGTGTGTGCATCACGAACCCCTCCCAGTTCCCCAAAGCCCCCCCCGCAGCCGCGGTAACAAGCCTCAGGAGAACTTGGCCACTCCCACGGTGGGTCACCCATGCACTTCTCGCACATTTCCATTCATTTCATCATCACCACATTTCCTTTCATCATCCAGCTCACTGCTGTAATTTACATCTCCTTGAGGATTTGAAAACCATCACTTGCAATTCTTTCAAGCTGAACCATAAACTATTACCAATATTCACAGCTCATATTTCTGGTTACAGCTCCTTCACAACCCAAACAACCCTGCCCCTGGTCAACATGGTCAGCCGTCTACAGGGGAGAGCGGTAATGGACTCGGTCAACGAGCTGGACCCTTCTCTTACCACCAGATGGATCCACAATTTATGCAGAGGTAAGCTTCTGTACTGGTGACACTTCAATAAATACTGCAACACAGAGCTAAAGGCTGTTGCAGCAAACTGACTCACTACAGCAGCTAGTTACTTCTAATAAAAATGTAACGTATGGGAAAATTCCAGATCCACACTACAAACCTACTGATAATACACATGACCCTCATTATATTCATGTGACTGCAATTGAAAGTGTTACATAACATCACTTTTACATAAACGTCACAACGGCAGTTGTACTAGGGTGGACCTAGCAACACTACAAGGTGCCCAATATGACACAAGCACTGTTGCCCTCTCCTAGAGAGGAGATGAATGTTACATGTTTCCTGTTTAGTAATGCAGAGCAGCTACAGGCTTAAAATCATTTATCTACGTTTAGTTAATCCCAGGATCCTGGTTTGTTGTTGTTATTATTAGGCCTGTTTCTTTATTAGAAAGTTTCCTCAGCACCAAAACCATTGTTAACTGATCATAAGCAAATTAAGTGTCTTTAAATGTATCTTCAACCAAAGGCATCTTGTGTGTGTGAGTGTGTGTGTTGGCTCTGTATAGCAGTTTTTCTAATGCTGTGTCTGTTTCGCAGCTGGAATCAGTACTTAGCAGCAGCTGCTCCCACAAACCCACGTGCCCATTACAATCCCATGACACTAATGTGGTGGCAGCAGTTGTATGCCTGGCAGTACTACATGCATTAGTAAGTCTGTGTCTCCTCTTCACGACTGTCTATAGCACGGTATTCAAGTAAAAAACAAAACTGTCACCATTCAGCTCTGCTCACTTCCTGTCTCTCTCTCTAGTCATTTGCTGGCAGCCTCCTCTCAGCATCTCAGGCCAGACCAGACTTCACCCCAGTCTAACCAGCCTAATCCCCTTAGCCAGCGGCCGCAAGCAGATCGCCGTGGCAACCCAGAGGTCCAGATGAACGCCCAAGGAGGCGAGATCCTGAATGAGGAGGAGCTAAACCGGGATTGGCTGGACTGGGTCTACACATTTTCACGGGCTGCAATCTTACTCAGCATAGTCTACTTCTACTCTTCCTTCAGCCGCTTTGTCATGGTGTCGATGGCCATGCTGGTGCTTTACCTGTGAGTGATCATTTACTGTATCATTGTATGTCAATCAACGCTATGCGTCTCTAGGATTATACAATAGGAACATTCTTTTTTGAGATGTAAAGGATATTTATCTGAGAGTTTCAGTTGCTATATTGCATCTGTGCTTTTCCAAATCATGAAAGAAGTACGTTTTGACAGAAACATCCACAGTGGGAATCACTGTCATCATCAAAATAATCCATAAAGATGCAAAAACTATACAATGTCATTTGTTTTATGCCTGCAGGCACCAGGCTGGCTGGTTTCCTGTCAACATAGAGAACGAACTCCATCTCCCTGGAGACAGACCCAATCAGGACGATGTAGAGGGAGACCTACAAAACCACGACTTCCAAGAAATGGTAGCTGCCTCTCTCATCCCATTAGCTTTACCAAGAGCAGTAATGATGATTTTCTATAGTATTTGTAGTAAAACCTAAATGGTTTTTACTGTTTGCATAACAAAGACAAAATTAAAAACTCTAGTATTACTGTAGTGTGGAACATACCTCTTATAATTTGACTTCATCCTGAACAGGAGGGAGCGATGGACGACGGCTCAGATGATGAAAGGGAAAGCGGAGAGGAAGGAGCTGAAGATGCTAACAGTGCCCCCAACACAGGCTTCCTGTCGTCCACGTGGTCATTCATCATAACCTTCTTCATGTCACTCATCCCAGAGGGACTGCCAAACGCTGCTAACTGAGCCATGAGCAGCCACAGTTCCACAGGAGCACATTCTTTAAGAGGAGGACAAAGATCCTACCTACTTAGGGAAACTGTTGTCTGTTGCAGTGCAGTGTTATAGTTTCCCAGTAGTCGTCTTTACTCCATATCTGAGACTTTGAACACAAAGGACACATTTAACCTGAAAAGGGGGAAAAAAAAAAAAAAAAAGTCACTTCATATTGATCGTTTATTTTGATTGCACAAAGAGAAAACATTTCTAATTGTAAAATGAGACAGAAGTTAGTTGAACAATAAGCAATGATTTCTAGTGAGGCATTCTAACCATAGTGAAAGTAAATCAGTGCATTGTTTCTCTAATTTCTAAAATAGAGACAGCGGGGACATTTATAAAGAAAAATGATTACATCACCACTCGGGTTCAAGAGTCTTTGCATCTTTTTTTCTTTGTAAGAAACAATATTTGTTGAAATAGTTTTGTTTGAATTGTAATGGTCATTGTGTTGAAACAAGAGAGAACCATTTCAAATGGAAGCAAATGATGTAGTGCCTGTGGGGGGGGAAAAAAAGGGTCTGAGAGTGAAGTTAAACGTGTTTTGAACACATGTATAGTGCGTTGGAGTGCGACTCAGAAAAGTCAGTGAACGTGCTACTGATTCTTTGACAGCCTGGAAGAATCTGAGTGAAAAAGAAAAGTCCATCCTCCACCAGTACACCAGACAGGTTGGTGGTGGCTGTTGTGATTTCAGTCATTTGGCGTCGAGCGCACAAGATGCAGTTAAATAAAGCACTGCCACAACGAGGAGCTCATGCAGGACAAACCTCACGCCTCTCGAGTTTGTGAAAATGGCTGCTGCTGTTACATTTAACGTGTACTTACTAATTATATTAAAAATGAATGTTTATTAAACCTGCTCTCATAGTAACATAGCCATCTGTCTGTTTTTGTTCTCCTGTCATTTAAGAGCAACATATAATCACAAGTAATGACTTCATGATGCTGGACCACAGAAAGACAATGTTCATTTTAACATTTTTGGGACTTATGCTGGTGCAGCTCCTAATATATAGCATATGAATTACACTCATGCAGGCATATAGTTAAAGCAAGGCCTATTCTAATACCATTGAAGGCTTAAATATAAATAAGGACTACATTGTCTTACTCTGCTTCCTTTACCTGTTAGAGGCATCTGGTGCAGGTGATCCATGTATTGGATGTTATTTTGTGGTCAGACAGGTTCTTTGTGAACCATCGTAAACTCTGCACAACATAAGACCGACACTTGTTCCTTGCACTTCTCTGATGACTGTGCCTCAGTAAGGTTTTGGAGGGCCACACAGGTGTTTTCATTTACTCAGACCTCTGCTCAGGCTTTGTCTCACTGCAGCAAAGCAGGTCTGATTGGTCAGCTAAATGACAACACCTGTGCCTGTCATCCAGCAAATCTGGTTTGGGTTTAAAAAGAGCTCCTCACAATCTTGATTTAAATCAAAGTAAAACCATCTTTTGGTCCATCATAGTGATAGACAGCCTTTTAAACTGAGCAGAAGGGGATGCAGATAAAATAATATGTTGGAGCCATATTTCTGCAGTGCTCAGCTGCAGCGTGTCCAAACATGGGTCTTTGCTGCCACCTTTTGGCTTCAACATGAAAAACACTGCAGGCTTGTAAACAGGACTGAGCCTCCTCATTACGAACCCCCACACCCCACCCAAAAGCCACAGTTTCATTAAAACAACAAAGGAGACAACAGAAGGAATATACACCATGTATATACTTTATTGCTTTGCATCAATCGGCCATGACACAGAAGTCATCATTTAAGCTAACATGTTGTGTGCTTCACTGTTGTGTATGTACATCACTGTTGTGTATGTAAATCAAAACAACTTCATTTTCACTGATACTGATGTGCTAATGGAGGGTAGGAGCTCCACTGCTTTAACAAAAAGTTACTTAAAATAAATGTGGTATTTTTACTCAAAGTAGTTGCTGCACTTTTTTTGAGTTGATAATGAAAGACATTTTAATGTCAAACAGTCCTTTTATAAAGGTCTATAACCACATATAAATGAACATCTAGAACTTAAATATTTGATAAAATGTCATCGACATTTTTTTTAACTTCACATTCTTTGATCATTCAAAAAAAAAAAAAAAAAAAAAACTACATCAATATCAATCAAAGAATTTTCACGTGAGCAAATACTACAGCTGTGACAGCAGAGCACGCACATATAGAAAATAATGTGTAACGTTACATTTCTAAATGTAAGATAACTCGAGTGACATCACTTGAGTCGGTAGCTCAGGCTATGACTTTCACACGAATGAGGAAAAACACTACGACAGACATAAGTGCCCGCAAATGAATTCTCATGTAGTGAGGGTCTGCCTTTGGCATTTGTATACCATCACGTGTACCTGTACATCTATTCTGAACACTAAACATATGAGTACAAGACTTGCACAAAAAGAGCTTTGACAAGGCACATAAGCTATTGTCAGTATAGTCACTGTAGCCACACACAGACAGAGGAACACACAAAAATCATTTCACAAGTTATTTGCCTGGATATTAGCTAGATTCATGAGTCCATACATTGCACCGTATAGGATACTTATTGCTAAAACAGGACTGCACTTAGCAAAATAAAAACAACTTCATAGAATATATTTTTTACATTTCTGTAGAAATATTTTGCATAAAATGATTTGCAATACTAAACATAGCAAATTATTATTATTTTTTTACACCAGACACACACACAAAATTACTAACAATAATACAGACAGTATAAAAACAGGTGCAACTAACTGGGGTCACGAATATTCTATTTAATTTGCACCTTACTATATTTTACGGTTTACAGCGTTTATTTAAAATAGTTGAGACACTACTGATGAAAGGAATACAGTTATTATCGCTACTTTGTGACAAAAATATGTAGTGACCACAATCAGAAATCCCTCAAGATTCCTTAGTTGTTTAACTGACATTTGAACAGCAGCTCTGTAGATATTATGGGAGAAGTAACCTTTTTATTAACACTATACTCAATTTTAAGTAAGAAACTATACTGGCAAAGTGCTTACTGTACAGTACAGATTTTATATAGCCTCTGAGTGAGGCTTTCTATAATGTTACAAATAAAAATAATACACTTCAGATTTCAGAAACCTTCTGAATAAGCTTTTGTCAGAAATAATGTCAGAAATTAAAATAATACAGTACAGATGCACACATATATTTATATAACAGCATGTATAACATGAAGAGTGAGGTGTATTAAAAAAAAAAAAAAAAAAAGACTAACTCTTGAGCAGCAACATCAATACTGACTCTTAGAGAAACAAGAGATGATTTCCATGTAAAACAAAGTAGTGTGCAGTAGTGGTGTGGTGAATAGTAGTATCTACCCAAATGTACCTGAATGGCTTTAATTTATTTAGTCATGAAGCTGGTGTATTTTAGTGAAAGGCCTTGATCTTGACCTAAAAATACATGGAAAAAAACAGTGCATGACGACTCACAGTGTATGAGCTGCAAAAACCCAAAATGTACACTGCCTTAACCACCTAAAACAATGAAATGAAAACACACAAACAGCTTAAAATTAACTTCCCCACCAGCGAGGCCTCTTCCTTTGGCAGCTGTGGTTTATATGGGTGACTCCCTAAATAGTGAACAGTGGTAATCTATCTTTCCTCGTAGATGTGTGCTCTACAGTACATCATGGCAGCACACTTCAAGACTTGAGTGGAGTAGGACTCACAGTGCTGGGGGAGCTCACCTGCTGCCCTGAAGAAGGGAGCGCTGCAGCCAGAATGTGCTGCTCCAGTCCTATCCCCACTTTCTTACTAAGATGGAGCCTGTTTGTGGGGTGACGTGTTGTGTGGGAGAAGGTATCAGGAGGGAGTAGGGCCTCTCTCTTATCACAGGAAGGTTTCGGCAGTGGAACCTCCGGGTGTGTCTGGGCTGACATCGACTCTAACACAGGCCACCTTCTCCTGCCTGTTATACAGACATAAAGATAGAAACAACAGCAGAGCCTGTTTAAATTTACAGTGATGCTAAGGATGGAGAGCAACTGCAAATGTGAGACTGTCAGGTAGAGGAGTGACTCTTCTCAATTACAAATACTCGTAGAACAGAACTTTTGCCATCCAGGCAATAATAAGCATCAGTTAATTTCAATATAGTATGAAAATATTTTTGCAGAATCTTAAAACTTGCCTGATACATAGTACTCCCTAACAGAGAGCCATCTTTTTTTGTCAACATTATATTATCATATTAAAGTGATGCAGTCGGGAGCAAGGGCTCTGGAAAAATCCAGCAGGTGACATAGCTACCTTCCACTACGCTTCTCAGGTTGGGCACAAGACTCTGCATTCGAGTTCACAGCTTTCCACACTGCGGTTTTGGCCAATTCATCAGAGATATTTACAACCAAGGGATCAGAATCAGAACTACTGTACATGCAAATGTAAACATGAACAAAAACACAAAGAGAAGACAGGCATGTAGACATCAAATCAGTAGGAGTGGTTTAGTGCAGGACAGTTCAGACAAGCAGGCACAAACATGCATATCAATCAGTTTAAAACAAATGAACAAACTGGCTGACCTACAGCATCTTAACACTTTGCATTAGAGGTCACATGTATTTGTCATTGGTTAACTGTGTCATTAGTTCAGTTCAGAGTGTCTGAGCATTAGTGATTGGGGTTCAAACACAGCCATGTGGGTCAGACGTTTTGCATCAGACACACAGCCCTGCTACCTCTTCTTCCATGGGGAGGCTGTGGATCACTAGTCCTATAGTGGATAGTCTGTTCAAGGTGGACATAATAATACACAGCTGACTACCAGTGACAGAATTACCATTTCCAGTTGTACATGACAACACGATTCACCTGAAACAGCTGATACACTTCTTGGTTATTTAATTTAAACTGCATCCAATATTTGTTCTTCAAGTTTCTCTACTGCTTTTCTGGATGATGTCAGCCATTAGGACACTGATTGGGTAAGAAGCAGGATCTTTTGGGAACTATCTAGATTCAATTCTTGCTACCTTATAAGGATCAGACCATAACATAATAAAATACAATTACAAAAAAATGACATTTTAGGTGTAGTAAACTATTGGATAATTAAAAATGAAACAGACATCACATGTGGTTAATGGGGTGCACTTCTTACCTCCTCGAGAGTGTTTTTACAGGGATGTTAAGCTGGTTTGAACCTTCAAAGCTGACCTTCAGCCCCATCTCCTCCTCTTCCTGCAGCATGGACTCTTCCTCCTGGGTGAAATTGGGAGCATAAAAAACCAGCTGTTACTGCAGCGAAGCACCTGCTGCTGAAATGCCTATGTCTTCTACATTGTTAATATCTTTATACTCACATGATTTTAAATATACAATGTTGAGCTAAAGAAAGTGTTTCATCTGCACTCATTCTCTTTTCGTTTAATATGAAGTTAATTTTTGTGTTCTATTCAAAATCTATATTTTACTGTTTTTTATTTTAATTCTTGCCTATGGACTTTTAACTTGTTTATTTCTATGAAGCACTTTGAATTACTTTATGTTTGAACTATGCTATAAAAAATAAACTTGGCTTGCCTAAAATGTTATGATCCCTCAGAGATGATGTGAAAAGCTGATTATCTTGTAACAACTGTGTAGCTGCTGACCAGTCAAAGTGCTAACGCTGGTCATAATGTTATGAGTATTTAGCCTGGACATTAGGACAATACATTGATTATACACTGGCATTTACCCAGACTGTCTGGCCCGTTTTGTGTCTGTTTCCTAAATTTGACTTACCAGTTTTTTTTGTGCTTTCTTTTTATTGTCATCCTCTTTTTTCTTCTTGCTTTCTGGCATTAAGTCATCCAGCCAGCTCAGCTCCCGCTTGGTGAAGAAAAAGTCTAGCAGCTTTCGGACAAAGACCAGGGCCAGAACCTGGAGGTATAGATGAAGTGACAGTTGAGCGGATGAGGCTCTATCTGCATCTAAGTTTTTAAAGGTCTAATGTAGTAGTAATGTGATAAAATGAGTGACACTCATTGAGTCACTACCATCATGGGGAATACAACAGCTGCTGCCGAGGCCTTGATGACCCAGAGCAGCACCAAACAGGTGAGCTGCACCAGGGTGAAGATGTGGACCTTCCACAGCGGCACATAGCGAAGATAGATGAGATCAGGCTGGTGCTTGGCAGGCATGCCAAACAGCTTGATCCTGTCAAAGAACTACAGAGAAAATAAGAGGAAAAAGACTCACTGAGGGAGAAAAGGCTGGAAAAAGGGGAGCTGAATTACGATCAAAGGTTTGGAACTACAAAGGGCCAAACATATCTTTACTAACAGCCCATGACTGCTGTTTTTGTCACAGTTAAAGGGAATATTATCTTCAAAGACCGGCAGAGTAGAGTCTTACTTGAATGCCTTTGAGGGAAGAGACACCCATGTAGAGAAACACTCCATACAGGACTGGCATAGGAATGAACTGTAAAAGTAAAGTGACTTTGTTTGCCATGGGATCAACATAGCTTGTTTTAGACATTTAGCCAACCTTCTTATTTGGTGCAGTGTGAAAAAAAAAACAATTATTATTCTGTTGTTTCCTTCATCTCACCTTCAGCACTGAGGTCATGAATACAGAACAACCCATTAGGACAAAGATCATAAATCCTGTGACACGTTGCTCCCGGATACCTAGAAACTTGGGTTGCTCTCCTGGGGCGGAGCAGCCAGACTCCAGCTTCAGGCTGTTAACATGGGAGATGGACAGGACAGTTGCAGCCACGAACCACGGCAGGCCCAAAATGGAGCACACACCAAGCATTACTGCCACTACCAGCAAGTCCAGGTGATAGCCACAGCCTTTCTGCAGGATATACAGGCAAACAAGACACAGCAAATTAAGAGGCAGTACTGAAGCAGGCATAAAAACAGAATCAAAAAAACAAGATTCATGAGCATTTTAAAAAAATTAAAGTCCAATTTAGACTCTTTAGTTTCATATGTTTGTCTTAATTTTTAGTGGGCCTCTGTGTATTTTTTAATATCGCAGCACAGTGGAACTCTAAGAGATAAAGATGCCTCATTTCTGTGAGATGAGCACAGCAGTAGGACAAATAATAGACTATGTTAACTTCAATAATAATTAAGGATGACAGAAACTCAATGAGAGGACTGGTGAGAGATGAGCGAGCTACACAAGATTAGAGGAGCGTAGCGACAGCAGAGACAGAAAGAGAGCAAGCTGGAGGAGAAGCACATTAGTACAAAGTTAACAGAAAATGAGGAATAAAACATATAAAACCGTGAACAGACATATTGGTTACAAGGCAACACGTTTTATTTAAAACTTTTGACATATTTGGTATTACAAAACAAAACCTATGTTGTGTGCCAGGGCTGCAATTTTTGTGGTCATTCATTTTATTATCAGTACAATCCAGTTTAACTACTACTCTGACCTATTTTGTAATTTGTAGTACTTTTGGTACATTAATAATGTTAAAATGTAGGTATAATTCAAGATATGACATATGTCTGGAATTATTTTAAACAGTCCCACTATTAGTCTTAAATACTGCATAGCCAGAGTTTCTTTCAGATTTAACATTGTCATATGTAAAATCTGAAAGTCTGACCTTGAGCTTATGCTCTTTGCGGTTTATGATGACTGCAGTGATCTGCTGATCCATAAAGATGAGGATGGTGCAAAGCAGGGCAGGAAGTACTGCCACCACCAGGGTCCACCAGGGATTACTCCCTAATGGGTCCATCACCCAGCCCCGGTTCTTTGAAGTTGGCTGCAGGGAAAAAGCAGGGATGTGTTGAATTTAGTCTATTAAGGTATAAAACAATATATGAGAATATCTAATGATGTGACCATTCATTAATTTTTTTCCTTCAAAGGAATATGCTTCAAAAGTATACGCTAACTGAAGATGAAATAATGCTCGATATAAGCCCACTCTTAAAAATCCATGCTTAAAGACTGACAAAGTGGAATATATGCCTACCTCAAAGCGGTCAGGAACATTAAGCTTAGGAGATGGGATCCCCATTAGATAGTCCACCAACACCATGATCATGATGGTTATAAATACTCCAAAGTCGCTGATAGTGGAACGCACCTGTACACACAGACAAGCAAAACAGGTAAAGGACTTTTAAGATGAGCATGCTTTCTTATTTTCTTAGGTTTAAACTCATCATTGTACACACGCCCAGAAACAGAACCTGGTTATAGTCATTTACTGCAACTCACTGTCCAGATGCACTAAGTAATAATTATATTTGTGTCAACACTAAAAGCTTAGTGTTTCAGACAATACCAACACCTGCCTACACAGAACACCAAGTGGCAACAGATTAGCTGGTATTGTGTGGGAGGATGCAAGAAGATCTTTTCTTTCCGTGCTCCTGCATACTAACGACTGACACAATGTAAACATTTGCATAGTGTGACAGGATTTTAGCTTGGTTTACGTACTATGTTAAATACTCAATTCAGATGTTATTTTTAACCATCATTATAAAAATTTACTGTACCGGTGTTTAAAGCCAGCATTTGTGGTGCTGGTGATAGTATAAGAGTATCAAATTGTACTAGTAAATCTAGCAAACATGTCACCTTGGTAGGAAAATATCTTTCTGTCTTGAACTGCTTGAGGAAGGACGACAGGAAGAAGGTGGTGAAGAAGAGGATGATGGACCAGAAGAGAACATCTGGGATGTAGGGCCCATGGTGACCACAAGCTGGACCCACAAACTCTCCATGGAGTATTTTACACATCTGAAAAAAAAAAAAAAAAAAAAAAAAAAAAAGCAGTAATGTCTACTAATTAGACATATAGTAATGTCATGCTAATTTAGATAATCTGTTCCTGTACTTGTGACAACAGTATTAGCAGCAGTTGTTTTGGCAGCTTAGTCAAGGTCATAAGAAGTAATTGTAGCTGTTGCATTCATGTTCTTGTGTCTTGACTAATTCTGTATCAGTCAGTGAGTGATTGTGCTGCCTCCTCACAGAGACATTGAGGCTGCCCCATTGGATAGAGTCTGGGCTGTATCCTGTCTGGTTCCACTCCTGCGTGAGCTGATCTGAGGCATTGGCTGGTGGAGAGCACTGACACCTGAGGACAAGATAACAAATATTAAGTGGACTCTGATGGTAAGGAGAAAAACAAAATCATTTAAAAATATTTTATTTTACCTTTTCTTTTGCGGGTAATGTAAAATTGGCTGCAGCAAATCAGCTGCTAGCATCAGTTTTTTTTTTTTAAATTTACTATTTTACAAGGGGGCAATTTTCATTTCAGCTCTGGAGAGACATACTAGAAACAGCTTAAGTCACTACAATTACAGTTTTCAGGAACAAGAGCAGTGTGTTCCTTCATGGGATCCTATTTATGTGCATAATACAGTACTTGATGTAACCTGTACTTAACATGACATTGTGACTTTAAGAGTGTATTATAAAAGTGACATATTAGCTCTAATTCTGACAGTAGCACAGTAATTATCTGCTATAAAAACCTAAGTAAAAAAGCCTTTTTGTCACTGAATGATGACTAAATAGATTTTATGCACTAGAACATAAGTATATATAATTACACTATATATAAATATGGTGTGTACAGTCAAGTAGATAAACCACTTCTGGAGTTCCACAAAAACACAGATGTTTCTTCTTGGTTTCTAGAAATAGCTCATTTAACAGTATTCAGAGTGTGACTGTATACAAAGTATACATAAGTAAATTTATTCACCAGACAAAAACAAGTATATATGTATACTGTCATATTAATACCTAAATCTTAACAATGGCAATCTAACAATGATCTAATGATATGGACTGTAAATAACAGAATCTCAGTACTTACGAATACAGGGTAAGGTTGTCTAAGTTGTTGTGCATGTTGACAGGGTAGTATTCTCCCAAGTGAAAGAGCTTCTCTATAGCTTCATAGATAAAGATGATGCAGATCAGTGCGGCAAAGGCCTCTTCTGTGAATCGAGTGATGTAACAGACCAAGGCGCTAGCGTCCGTGGCCACCAGGACAATACACAGGAGGGCAGTCCACAGACCAATGCTGGTCCGCAGGGACAGGTACGACAGGTTGTAGTCACTGGGGAAAAAAAGACATGAAATCACATGGAAGAAAACAGAATACAAATACACGTGTACAAGAGTGCAAACATGCACATAGGGCTCCATTAAACTACTAGAAAAGATACACAATGCTGTATTATGCACAGTATTTAGTCCTATTTCGGCTCTTTCACTTTGTCACAGAAAAGTAAACTTGCTTGACCTTACTTGCAGAACTTGAAGAGGATCTTTTCAAACACTAAAACTGGCCCCGTGCTGCCAAGTATAGTTAGGGGCTGCCCTGCGAAGAGGCCATATGCCACGCCCGTCAGCGATGCCCCAAACAGAGACTCTATGGCACTCTGTAGACACAGGGAGGGATTGAGGGAATGAGAAAGGAAGGATGGGGGAGATGAAAACATTCCAAGGAGGATACAAAGGGAAAGGCTGAAGGAGAAAAGAGAGAAATGAGGAAGAGACCCCCGACTAGATTAAACATACAATCTGGGCTGCAACTGAGAGGCTAGATAAACTGTGTGAATATTTCCACTCTGCTGACTTGTCCGAAGTCATATCCCTGTAGTCCTCTAACCAATGCTGAGTTTACTCAGATTTACCAACACAGACTGTGTCTATGCCAACAGTCCCTGGTCTAGTAAGTACATCTGGGTGAAAAAGACATGGAAGACAAAACAGAGAGCAGTAAAAAGAGAGACATGGTACGGAATAGCTTGCAATGTGATAATAAATTAGTATATTGGAGAATGAATAACCACCATATTCTTTTGCACACTAAATAACCTATATAAAATGAAGTAGGGCAATCAAAGAAACCATGGAGATGGCTGTGACTGGGATAGACTGCATGCAAATCACCATATCTATATTTAACTGCGATGGATGTACTGTACATACATGAGTTAAGAAAAAGCCTTGGTGTTGTCCACAATGGTAGGGATAAGGATTTACAGACTAGGTTACATCAAATGAACCTTTTGCTTTGATTTAAGGATCCAGTGGAATGTCACAACATCCATTTCATGTTGTACTACGATGATCACAAAATGTTTTATATGCTGATATTTAATCCTCACATGCAATTTGATACAACACAACTAGGGAATTAGAGCTGTGATGTCCAGTGAGTGTATGAAGAAAAACAAAAACAAAAAAAAAAACAAAAAAAAAAAAATACACAAAGTGCATGCAAAGGCTTTACACTCACTATGTTGCCTTTTGTTGCCTCTCCAAGCAGACCTCCAAATGTAACGACAGGAGACATGCAGGCGCAGTAAAGGAAGAGAATGGAGGCTAGACACTGCAGACTGAAGGAATCCCTGATGTCACTCCAGTAGAACGGTGCTTTCCGCTTGACATCTAAGATCAAACCTCCAAATACCCTGGAAGAAGAAGTAGGAAGATTTCAAGTAGGAGAGCAGGATATTATTACATGAAGAAAATAAGAAGGGTCAAGTAGAGAAACCTGATTTAGTATCACATAAACTCCATTAACATGAAGCAGTTATCAATCATTTCCAATAATATTTCAAAAATGTAATAAAATAGTTCACATGATAAGTGGTTTATCCTGAGAACTACTGTTCTTACAGTGTCTTAATTCATGATGTTCTTTATGTTTGTAAAAACCAACTCACTGTTTGCTAATATAAGGTACATAAAGCTGTATTCTTACAATAGTGATTACTGATGCTGGTGGTGATAGAATTTTTACTGTGTTACTTATGGTGTGTGTTTATGTTTGTTGTTATTTGCTTGAACACTAACGGCTCTGGCTATGGTCAGGAGTTAAACAGTAACTACTAGGAAAGATATGCAGTATCATAATTATGAGTGTATCTTTATAACATTTAATTCCCAAATTTAGGTGACACTGAACTTACTATGTAAGTCCAGACTATTTCAACAGTACCCATACTGTACAGAATTACTTTCTAGCTACACTTCTTCTGCCTCTTTTTACTTTGCCTTTAGGGAATTCTATTTTCTTTAAATCAATTTCTCACCTTGTGTATCTTTTTCTCTTTCACTGACACCTGTCCAATTGTCCTGCTGTGAGGTTTTCTTTCATTTTCTTTTTCCCCACACCTCTGGAACAACCTTCATTTCTTGCTCCTGCAACTCTCACTCTCTTTTACACAGCCCCCGTTTTCTGATAGATATCTATAGTGTAGCTTCTTGCACTTCCTCACACTCCTTTGTCCCCCAGTAGCTTGCTCATAGCATGGGCCTTTTATAGTAGTGGTGAAAAGGAGAGTGAATCTGTAAATAATACAGTGCCTCCCAGGTGATATGTATGTGTACAGTGTGTGTGTGTGTGTGTGTGTGTGTGAGGTTTCAAATAAACACATTCTCCTTGCTGTGTGGCCCAGGCTCTGGAGGCCCAGCATGAGTTATCCATAAATGTCATCAGAGGTTTAGAGAGTACAGCTGTGATGTATCTGCCAAAAACATAGCAGTGTTTATCTTATAAAAATTTCCATTTTATAAATTTTTTCTTCTATTCCCCTTTAACAGTATGTGGTGGACCTTACAGAGATAATCCAAAAATACTTTCACTTAAAAACCAGTGCTTACAACACCATTACTATTGCTGTGTACTGAGCAATACGTATTATACAAATACTTTTGGTAATGTTTTGTAATTCATCTTCATATTAGAGCATTAACAGATTTGCACAGTCTCATTATTGTAACCACAAATGCATCTCTGTAACTAAAGAGGATGAAATGAGGTCCTTAATCTCTCAAATGAGCTTTCTCCTATAGCTCTTGTTAACAAGAGGCGCTTGTCCCAGCATAATCAACACGATACATTAAACATGCCTACTTGTGACTAATAAGGTTAACTCAAGTAGGACATGCTTTAATTATCAAATATTTCTTTATTAACATACTTGCTAACATTATTTTATTGTAATAATCATGCAAAGTTGCTGCTATACAAAGAAAATGTATTGTACTTACCTCCCAGTTCTCTGCAGCTCAGGCCCTGCATGATGGTCTTCCTCCTTTTCCAGCTCTCCGGCTGGAGATGCGGTGCCATTGGGCTGAGATGGTCTTTTCCTCTTCATCTGAAATTCAAGAGAATATACAATACTTTCATGCATTTCAGTTCCTTAGCTGTCATGATGCTTTTAATCCATAAGAGGGCACTCTCAGTGTGATTGTAGTGCTATAAAATAAAGCAAAATAAAGTCAATGAAAACATGTAGTTACAGTTTGTGGAATTAGGCTTATACAGAATTTATGAGGCTTACTAAGTGTGTACTGTTTTAGTTTCTTGGTTATTGTTAGTATGCAGCTAGGAGAGAATGAACATTTCTGAAATGTCAGATGTCTGTAGAGCACAAATAATACACCTTTGTATGGATTATACAGCGACTACACAACCAAAGGGAATCACTAACCTGTGATGGGACATTCTTGGGGGGCTCAATCCTGATTGTTGGGTCCCATTCTCCAGGAGGCAGAACAGTCACTTGATCGAGGAACTCATCTATGCCAGAGAGGAGGTCCGTTCGGTCTTTGGCTTTGTATGCCACATCGTGGAAAATCTACATAATAAACAAAATTTGAAATTAATAAATGTCTTTAATTTCATGATAAATTTTCAAAGGTGATATTGTTCAAAGTCAAAACACATGCAAATTAAATTAAATATATATTTGTATGTATGCGTGTGTATGTACATATACATATATATATGTGTATATATATCCATAACTGCTCATGCTTTTTCTCACCTCATCTGTCATCAGTGTGGCCATAGATCTGCCAATCTCATGGTACTGTGGCCCTTTACCATGAGGGCCCAAAAGCAGGAAAAGAAACCTTAGAACAAGACACATACTCATGAAATAAATCATGGATTACAGTAACAGCAATACTCATAACAACAGTATATCCACTTTTCTTGTAAAAACAGAGCTAGGTTTACATATTTACAAAATACACTGTGTATCCTAAAGGTCTAAATAAAGTGTTGCTGCTGTATTATGAGGTGATTTGGTTGAAGTTGTCTCCAATGTTTCCAACATTTTACTATCAAACCAGATTTTGCCACTAGAGTACAATAACTTGCCAACTTGGGAGATTATAGTTAATATATAGAATTTTTATAATAAAAATCTTTAGCATGATATCACCCACTTCCTAATTATTATAGTGTACCTGGTGGGTACAGGCACCTCTGTGAGGCCTGTGATCAGGACTGCCGGGGACAGTCGTACAAAGGCAATTATGGGTTTCTCCAGGAAGTCCACTTCTCCTACCAGCACGTTGGACGCCTCAGCACCCGGAGGGATTTTTTTCATGAAGTTCATGTCCACCTGAAAGCAATGGAACCAGTGAAACTCTGAAGTCAGAAACACAAACAAATATGAAAAAACAGAGGGAAACAGCAACAACAGAAGAACACAAACACAAAAAAGGACAAAAACATGGGAATGTAAGAGCAGGTTGTTGGGAAGCAATGAGAAAATGTTAGCAGCATTTATAACTACATAGTACTGAGCAAAGATATTGTTATGATGCATTTCTTATCATTTTTTAAATAAATATCTCAAATGTGCATGGAAGACAGTGCCTTATTCATGTGTATAAAAGACTGTGCCTCCATCTCTCTTTTGTATCCTCTGACTCATACAATCACTGCACCTTATTTTTGGCATAATGGATGGTTTTATAATGGTAGCTACTTATGGCAACCTGCCATTTTATTTAATGGATGAGAAACTACAAAATGGTAGAATAAATGGAGGCCATGTGAGGGAGGATTTTACAAAACTAAACAAAGTTACATAACTACATAAAACTTCGACTTTGATGATCAATCTTTAGTCCATTACAGTGGAGCAATGACTAAAGATGGTGCTTACTTAGCACAGAAGAAATTGGCTGATGGGTATATATGATGGTGCTCTTACTGAAGCAGTTTTCAACACTGAAGGCCACTGAAATGTCTGTAAATGCCCAGAAACTGAAGAAAAACACTGATGGACGTCGTTCCATCCACCAAAAAGGATTGCTTCTGTGCTCAGTACTGTGGGTTAGGTTACCTTGCTGAAGTCGACACTGCTGCTTTCTCTACTGACCCCTACTTTGGATGGCCTCCTCTCCATTGCCTTGTTGCCATCCAGGTTGTTAGGCAGAGAGTTGGGTGACACCAGTGGTCCTGGGAGGGACAGGGTGAGAGGAGGGAGTGAGACAAAGCAGGAATGGACACTGTAAGTATTTAGGAGGGTATCACTTGAACAGAACAGATGAGTGGCTCACCATAAAATGTAATTTGTAATGTCATTATTAAATGTCATCTGTCGTTTTTTCTGTCAGATTTTAATTTTATAGATGAGTGAAAAAATGTTTAAGGTATTTTTGTCTGTGATTAGACTGCTACTTTATGCTATGGACTCAATAATTGGTAGGCAGTTTCTCATGTATTTGCTCTGTTTTGGCACCTGGTATAAAATCTTGAAATTATACTGCTGCCAATATGTGTTTGTAATGCAGAGCTTCAGGAAGAAAAATGTGCTATTTTAGTTTAATATTTACAGTATATTTCAGTCGTTTTAACAGAATAATTAGCCACTGCATTATAATGTGCAGTAATAACGTTTATCTTGCAGATTTCCATATATTTGATTCAAAAGAAAAACATTTCTGGTAGTACAGGATTTCTGAATTCTCATATCAACCCATTTTTGGATTATCCCCTATTAGATGGCTAAAATGAAACAAGTAGTATCTGGGGTTAGCAGGGTTTAGTGTTAATCAATGATCAGTGAATAACTGAAATAAAAAAGTGACAATACACTAAGTATCTAAAAAAAAAAAAACACTATTTGTTAAATTTGCTGTTTAACAGTTCCCATTTTTGGTATCCAGTCAAATGATTTCTCACACCTCCAACAGCAATGGCTCACCACAGGGAAAACTATATTTCACACCACACTGTGTCTCATTGCTACCTGTGTGTTGAGCCCCTTAGTCTGGAGAATAAGACCTGCTTAGTTTGAATTCATGTCAGCTGTGAGCTAAAGGTGAGTGGATGTGCGTGATATGTCTGACAGTTCACCTTTGTCAGACTTCAGTACATTCAAGTGTTGATGCTACAATATTTCTGTGCCTAATTGGCTGCACGCATCAACACTGCTTATGTGTTTTGATCCATACCAGATACAGGAAACTCTAGCACTTTAGGTGACATGAGAATGGGAGATGAAATGAGTGATTAATGTAATGAAATCAAAGAATAGCATTTGCTATTCAGAAGCAACAGTTCTTTTACCAGACGTTTCCATTCCTTTCTCATGTTCTGCATCTACATAAAAACATTTCTCTTTTTGCCATTAAGAAACCACCAAACAACACACGTTTCTAAAGGCTTAAGCAACATACCACATTCTTATCTGCAATAATCTCAAATCAAAATTAAAATGTGCCATTTCTGCCAGCATGTGGTTTGGCCAATGATCCATACCCTTGAACTTTACCCTGGAGTAACCTCACTGACTGCTGGGAAGCTGTGACTGCTGAACAGGAGCATGATTGCTCACATACCCAACAAAGCCTCTTGGGATAAGGGAGGGATTAGCTTATGCTGTGTCCACCAACACACTTCATTCAGGAAGGCTAAACTGGACTTCTCCCCAACACCAACCTTTTAAACAGTGGCGTCATAGTGCTCCCTTATACATATTCAACAAAGAGAATGAACCAAAATTTTACATATTTTCTGACTTTTGAGTGGGGCTGGTATCACTGAGACCTTTTTGATAAAAGAGCATATTAATTTATATTGTATATCATGTAATAGCTGAATAGATGTATATATTGTATGAACCGAGTTTGGTCTAGAGATTGCAAGTAAAGTACTCATACAAAGGTGTTGTGGACTGAGACTAAGTGACCATGAGTCTACCAGTTTTCTTTTTGAAAATGATCTCTGTTTCACTAATCAATGGTAGGCCAGCACGTGCTACAGGAGATGATTCAGAGAAATAGTTAAAAATTAAATTAAAAAGACCCCAAATGGAGCCTATAGTAACAAGGATTCCTTGCATGACCTGCTTGTGTGCAATTTACTCAAGACTTCAAACTCAATATGCAAATGGTCTATGTAAATAGCCTAACAGTACAGGTATGAAATTGGAAGAACATCTTTACCTTTGTATCATTGACCATAATTATTCATAACCTGAAAGCCAGCTATTCCTAGATACCAGATAAATTGCTTGATAAGTGACACATTAAAGAGCATTTTTCTGTCTAACACATCTCTCTGTTCCATGGGCGAGTCAACAGTGCACAACAGTGCAGTTTATACAACCTATAGCTTATACCACAGCACATTAAATGTCTATGATAAATGCTTAAAAACTCTCTCCAAATAATACCCCACACACTGATCTCTAGAAATAATGTAAATTTTCTGAGAAGAGGGTACAATTACTGTGCAGTCCCACCAAGACACTGCTACTTCTAATGACCTATATTTTCAATGAAGCCATTCCCAGAGTGAAACAAACATAGATGTACACACACGCACACATAGTCTAATAATAAACTGACAAGGCTTGGTTTGGGAACAACAAAAAGTCACTGTAGGTGTCAATATGATAGGACAGTACTAACACACCCTCCCTGGTCTCAGTCTTATATTTAGCCATGGTGCAGCACCGCACTGCCCTCACTACCCTCAGAATCAGGTAAAAGAAAGTTTAGTCATGATGAGCAGGAAAGAATGGGTGCCAAATGATGCAATGAGAAAAGCACAAGTTGCATGACATTTCTTTTTGTGTATATGAAAATGAGGCAGTCACTTGGGAATTAAACATGTGACAACTGAAAGGCTTTAGGATGTATATATGAAACTCAGGATGTCCTGAGACCATCTGCAAAACTCTATATTATAGCCATGGATTTTTTTTTAATTTTTTTTTTTACAGTGATTATAAGTCCAATCCATTTTCAATCCCCAATAATAACAACAAATCATGCTAAGGATATATAACGTATCAAATAAGACTGAATGCACACTGCTGGACCCAAAAAAATCCTACCCCTGCTGCAATGTTCTGAGTGAGTGAACAGCAAAGCAACACGAAAATAAACAGCTGCCAGCACATGCAATCAATGATATCCAGTGTCACCAAGTAAAACCAGAACAGTTCTGCTTAGACAAACACTATTCCTGCCAAGTTTAAGTAAACATAGGTCTCTCTTCTCATAGTTTAAGAAACATTATCAGACATTAAAAAATTATTACAGAAATTAGAGATATTTTTTATGAGGATATCCAGCTGTTCAATCCATCTATTTCAGATTGGCTTTACTGATTTTCGTGAATGTCAACTTTAGTGTGTGTGCTGTGCAGCTGGATTACAAACAAAATAAAATCAGCTGACACTAAAGGATAAATTCCTCAGACTGATCAGTGAAAAAATGTGATCAGGAAATCCCCATTGAAAAGTCTTACATGAAAGTTCTTGACTCAGAAGAGCGAGGTGGGGAAGACAAATTAAAAAAAAAAAAAATAACAGGACACATGGTGTACTATGGGACAGGCAAAACATTTTGGAAGGCAGCCATGCAACAACAAAAGGAGGAGAAGGAGGTGTGAATTAGGACAGGGCCAAGCAAGGCACAGACGCTGAGAAATGTGTAAGGAGACAGAGAGACATTTCAATGGCAAGAAGGGGAACAGGGAGTTTGAATGTTTCAGCAAGAGCAAGAGACAATAGCAGCAAAGTATGAGACAGTGGTATAGACAGAAACAGAGAAGGGAAGGAAGCAAGAATCATGAGGCTGTCAAAACTTTGTGGACAGCACAAACTTTGTGGACTGTACAGTGGGAAGAGAGTCTTAGCGTGTGAGCCTTGCTGTGGGTTATAGATGAAATGGCCGCAGGAAAGGAGGGTTGGAAATTAACAGGGAGTAGAGCTTTCATGCGAGTGCTAGTGTTCTCTGTTCAAGCCGTGACTCACACTGGCAGGCTACACAGATATTTGCCTTCTAAGGGCAGCAGCTCAAGGCCCTGGGATGCCGAAGATGCTCGCCGGCTGAGCTGTGGTGATGCTGCTTCTTCTGCAGAGTTTGGTAGGATGTCATCATCGGGAGGTGATACCACAACCTCTGGGATGCCTTGAGTATTGAGGCCTGCGCCATGGCTGCGTGGCGGGCTTTGGGAGGAGCGCCGGAAGAAAGTGGGGGTATTTTGAGGGGTGGTGAAGGGTGAGGGGCCCGGAGAGGGCAGGAGATGGTTGAGCAGGACGGAGACTCGGGACTCTTGTCTCTGGGACAGGTTGGAGACAGAGGAGGCTGCTCCCGGCTTGTGGAGAGAGAGACGTGAAGAGGACAGGCCCTCCCCTAACAGAGGAAACAATGTAAAAAAAAAAAAAAAAAAAAAGAAGAGGGGAGAGAAAAAGGAGGGAAAAGAAGGGAAAGGAAAAAGGATGGAGCAGAGGGGAAAAACATATGAAGTAGGAGTACATTACAGAGGTGGTATCTGAAAGACACAGCCGGAAGGGGTGGGCAGCAAGAGTGCAGCAGAGGTGTTGTTAGAGAGATTTGTGCTTGCAGAAACATGAGCAAAAAGAATGGCTGTGTGCAGAAGGCCGATTCAGTGAGACATGTGGGAGAGGCTGCAAGAACAAAACAACTTGTCTCATTCAACTCCAAACAAACCAGTCACACAGATCTGAGGAAAAGGTCTGACTTCAGACAGCCTTCCATGCAAGAGGAGGAGTTAGCACAATGTCAGTGCACTGTATTCAAACGTGTTCCTACCACAAAGAGAGCAATCATAAACCTCACTCAGTACGTACTCACTTGGAACAGGAACAGGGGGTAAAATAAGTATTGAACACATCACCATTTTTCTCAGTAAATATATTTCTAAAGGTGCTACTGACTTGACATTTTCACCAGATGTTGGTAACAACCCATGCAATCCACACATGCACAGAAATCAAACCATAGATGTCCATAAATTCAGTTATGTGTAATAATATGAAATGACATGGGAAAAAGTATTGAACACGTTTACTGAAATTTATTTAATACTTCGTACAAAAGCCTTTGTTGGTAATGACAGCTTCAAGTGTAATTTTTGCCCATTATTCCACACAAACAGTCTTCAAATCTTGAAGGTTCCATGGGCGTCTTTCATGAACTCTGATCTTCAGTTCTTGCCATAGATTTTCAATTGGATTCAAGTTTGCTAGAATGGCCCAGCCAATCACCTGTTTTATTTTCTTTCCCTGAAACGAATTGAGAGTTTCCTTGGCCGTGTGTTTGGGATCATTGTCTTCTTGAAATGTCCACGCTTATTTCATCTTTATCATCATGGTAGATGACAGCAGATTTCTTTGCATGTGTGGATTGCATGGGTTGTTACAAACATCTGGTGAAAGTTTCATGTCAATAGCACCTTTAGAAATATATTTACTGAGAAAAATGGTGACGTGTTCAATACTTATTTTACCCTCTGTATATCTCTCACACTACATCTGTTACCTTCACCAACCATCAATATGACATATATAATTTTGGCTTTTCACATCTGTGTTTCAGGTTTAATGATATGAAAAAGCAAGTTCACCATAGACCACAGGTACAGAAGTGAAGAATGTGATACTTTCGTTCTTAAAACCTCAGGCTGGTGCTCAAGATCTTAAAATGCATACAGTACATTAATATCACCGCAGCCATTCCCAGACAAAAGACACACAATGCTGAGTCCAGTAGCAATATTTTTGTCATCTTAAGATGTGAAAACAACTCAAAACCCAAAGCCAGGTTAGCCATACAGGTTAGCACAACCATTAGCACCCAGATTTCTCTTTCGCTAAAGGGACCGACTGCTTTAATATAGATCAATGTCTAAATTTTACTCACTTTTACCATCCACCTTCTACGCTGGCATTGAGGAATTTGAACAGTGGATTTTTAGGAACACTTCCCGAGTGGTGGAAAATATGGAGGAAAAAGAAATGCGAGTGCATCATAGAATCTCACCATTTCTTTCAAGCAAGAGTGGATCAGAATGTTTCTTGCCTATGTCAGCAATGGAGCGCACCAGAGGGATGCGATTGCTGAGCTTTCTCTCATTTTGGTGGTGGTGTTTCTTCAACATGGCTTCCCGTACATTATCACGCAGATCCTCTTTTAACTGGCCTGATGCCACCATGCTGTCTATCACCATGTCTGAGTGGTAAGAAAACAGGTAGGACAGAATCAGAGAAAACTGGTGATGTATCAGACACTGAAAATTATATCATCAGAGTAATAAATCATTCTAAAGAATCTGCTTTATACATATACAGGTAAATATATTTATTAGAATGCGACATTAGAAATACAGTAGAAATGTATAAATACAATGGATATTGTAAGATAAGTAAAGTGAAATGTACCCGCAATTTCCTCGATACTGTTGGCCCTCATATCCAGCATGACTGTGCCGTTGAGAATACTGCTGCGTAGTTCAAATAAGCTGTGCAGTGATAACGTAGCGACGTAGGGTTTACTCCACCTCTCCCCACCATCTTCCACATCCTCCTCAAACTTCAGCCATCTGTGGATAAACATCAAGAACATACAAATGCATACAAACAAAAAATGCTTTTCTCCAAACTCCAAACTAAATATCAGTTATAACTAAAGATCAGTTGCATTATAGCAGAAAGATGCATTGTTCCAGCTTTGCTACAGTTTTGCAAATTAGAAACTCACTTTCAGAGCAAATACTGAAGTGAGTGACTCATACTCCAAATCTGTCCCTTTAATGAACACAAGTTTATCAGTGAGGGAACAATCTCTGCGATGTCAGCCAATTTTAGTCACAATTATAATATGAAACTTCAAGTTCGAAGTAAAACAGGCTTTCTGAAGTTTTGTAACCTAGGGCTGAGCATGTGCTTTATCAATGTCTGTCAAAAAAAAGAATTCCAATGATTCAGGATTACACCATATTGTGAGGACTACATTAAACAGAGGAACATGATCAAGCTGAAACACATGTTTAGACATTTTTTTCTCCAAATAGAGTAACTAAAGGAAGTACTTTAATCACAGGAAAAGAATCATAAGGTTTAAATGGTATCAAAAGGTATTACAGATGAAAAGTGACATCTGTACAAATAATACAGCAGATCTATGAGTTATTTTCACTTCATGTAGCTGTCACCATGCTATTTATCCAGTTATTTTTCTGACCTGGCAGTCTCCTTCCATTCAGTGGCACTGCCATCTCTGAAGGAGAGCTCGTCGAGCTCAGTGAAGAGGTCATGAGGGACGTGCTCCTGATCATCGTCCTCTGTACCCAAAAGAAACTGGACCCTTTGGGATGGTGTGTCTGGACACAGAATGGGCAAAGAGCAGATGCTATATGTTTACACAAAAATTCTTATGATATTAGTGAGTGTTCAAGGTACAGCACTCTGAAATGGAGTTTTTAACCTCTACTACTGCTACGGAGCAGTTCCTTAAGATTCAGTCTGTGCTCTGTTGCTCTGCATGCATATGATTTACAATCCTGCTAATGGTTTCAGAGTATTACACTGATGTACATGTGGCCATAATACCTCAAAATATGCTGCCATGTGCCAGCTAGTAAATACAGGTATGAAAAAGGAGATTGGACTCAAGGAATCATCTCAAACACATTACAGTATTAGTGAATCATGTCTGCAATATCACATTTTTCCGTAAGTTTAGCAGAAGAGATTTGGGACGATTGAGTATGTGTGTCTGTGTCCCACTGGTACAAGAGTACTAATACCTTGTGAAGAATATTTGTTAGGGGTAAGGTACAGGAAGACTGGTTCATCACTATTAAAAATCTTTAGGTCAGTCACTCGTGTTACTTGCCACTGAAGTGACTGATGGATGTTGCTAAACATGTCTCTGCTGAGTGTGAGATATGGGACAATTCTTTTTGGCACTAGCAATCGGTCCACCTGTGTGGCTAAAGGAAATGCTGTTTCAGAATATTTATCTTATGATCATTGTGTGCTGTGTCCTCAGTAAATGTTTTAAATGATAGCAGAGCTCATCTTTTGTTTTGTTTGCTTCTGCCATAAAACATGAGTTTGTACATCATTAAGTGATTTCAACAGTACATTGCGTTGTTATTAAGCTTGTTTCGGAGTGTTTAGAAGACTAGCAGTTTAGGTGATGCAGCAACTTCACAAACGTTTGCACACATTCCTTAAAATGTCATAACCTTCAATCAGTGTCACAGGCCGGTTCCCAGTGGCCTTTAATGCCTTTTAGAGCTGAATGTTATATTCACTACTGAGTCTTAAGCGAAGTGGTGCTCTAACTTGGCAGCACATTGTTAAAGGGGAATTTGATTCCAGATCTCGTCTCCCTGCACTTGTGTTTTAACTAAACATTTTTTTGTCATTCTTACTGCATTTACAGACATTACAAAATTACATTTGCCAAATGATACTGCACTGCTACTTTTCCCCAATTAATTCAACAAAAGTAAATAAGTAGAGAGAATCCTAATATCGCTCCTTTTGCCAACTGCACAAACACTGGCCAAATAGAAGGAAGAATACATTCCACTAAATATCAGCAAATTCTTAATGCAAATGTCTTGCAGACAGTCAAAAAAATTAAACTGACAAGAAACTTCTACTACAGGATAGCGATCCATAGCATATGTCAAAATCCACCATGAAGTACTTAAAGAACCTCAAGTTGAAGTTCTTGGAACAGCTCTCACAATCCCCTGACTCAAACATCATGGAAAATCTGTGGATAGATCTGTGTATCCGAGACAGCCTAAAAATATCCCAGAACTTGAAGTGATCTGCAGGAAGAGTGGGTAAAAATTCCTAGTAGAGAGTCTTAGCAGGTTACAAAAAATGTTTACGAGCCATGTTTCACTTCTTTGCTATTTTTCAAAATTTCTTTAATAGGTGCATTCACATTTGAAGAAAGGCTTGGTATTTATGCCTGTTTGCTACAGGGATTACAATTACTTCTAACTACTTGCAAAGAATTTTTGTATTGATTCAAAGTGCTGTAAAATACAAGCATCAGAAAAAACACCAGTAAAATGATCTTGAGAAATACATAGAGTGACTGAGCGTGGTCTATCCTTTCTGAAGTTTGTGCAGTTATATGAATAAATACTTAAAAGTACAAAAAAACTGCAAAATACAGTTCGAATAAAGAGCAAAATAGAAAATATGAGTGGTGAGCAGGGTTGGTATAAACTGGGGGGAATTAACACATTCAGTGTAGGATTGGCGTTAAAAGTTAGAAACAGTATCCAACCATAAGAGGGGGATTCCCTGCCGTCTTCTTTCCCCTCCTCGTAATCTTTCCCTTTCTTCTTTCGGTGGTGTCTGTGGCCTCGGTGGCGGTGCTTTCGCTTGCTCTCCCTCCCCAGGGGAACATGGACGCCAACGTACACTGCTCTGTGGCCTGGAGGAAAAGAAGGCGTAATACCTATTCAGTATTTCCAATACATCATTTATCACCCAAATTACAAATGGTAAAAATAGGAAAAGGCAGCAAAGCAGGACCAGTATTTTTGTAAACATATTAAAGATAAAATACACTTTGATTTAGATCATGACCAGATTTCTACCCCGGCTAGCAATTTAAGCTAATAATCCGACAAAGCAAGTACTAAGTCAGATTAATAAATGAAACTTTTTTTCCACTTTATTAGATCAGATTCAAAATCCTACAATCCTCGGCCTGATTTCTTTATTTGTATTTTTAATTTGCAGTCTTTGGTCTCCCTGCAGCCCATACTAAAGCAAACACATTAACATTCAAGCCAGAAGTCAAAGAGTGTCCCGGCATTTCCTTTAGGTTCTCTAAATAACCTACTTGAAGTAAACCAGCATAGACCATTTGACTATTTCACCCCCCTCCTCCCCCCTCCTCACACACACCCAAATGTTTTATCTACCTCCCCTCTTTACTGTCAGGGCAACACAGAGACCAGGCTCCAAATACAAATGCCCTATTTTCACCCTACATTCTCCGCCAATACTCATTTTCCGCAGATGAGTCATCTCCTTTTGATTTGAGAAGGAACCCAGGAGGAATGAAAACAAGATGCATCACTCAAAGGCAAAGGCAACATACACACGAGCTGAACAGATGGAGAGAAATGGAGTTGGAGGGAAGAAAAAGAAGAGAGTGAAAAAGTAGATGAACGAAAATGGAGGGAAAAAACAAGACAGCTAAGCCGGACAGAAATCAGAGGGCACTTATAACATAAAGTGGAAAATGGAGATATTATTGAATGGAGGATGGAAGGTTCAGTGTGCTGAACTCATAAAGAAAGAGCAGAGCTGGGGGGGGCGACGACAGAGCATAGGGGACATGCCAAAGGGACCTACTGTAGTAATAATGTTTGTGGTTTCTCTGTGTCCGATTTGATTTAGTTTGATAAGGGGATAAAAGTCACAAATGAAAACTTTCAGTCTGGATGGGTTCACACTTACTTTCCAACTCTTCTTTTTCATAGTTTGTGTGAGTAGTAAAGCTGGTCTTTCCATGGTCAACTATTGCCTCCTCGTCTAGGCCCTGAGAATAATGGTGAAAGAGAGAGAGAGAGGCAGAGAGAAAGGACAGATAAACAATCTTTATTACATTTCATATGTAAATTGATTTTTTTCTACTCCGATTTTCATCAAGATTTCACTGGTTTATACTGCTTTACATTTTCACCTGCTTTGGTCATACATTTGCTAATGAGATTTATATCTACAGCTCACTGGAAAATAAAAGCTGCTCCCCCTTAGGAGCAGGGGATAAATACATTAAAGCATGTCTGACTTGCAATTGATAACAGACATAATAGCCAGTCAATACAACATACTACTTAAATCATGTAATATAATAATGTGGGGAACTAACAGCAGAAAATCTTTATCAGACTACAGCATGGCTCAGCTCTCTTCTTTAAAAATACAGCACAGAACAAAATTACATACAGGGTAAGGATGGCTGAAAATGTACATACTGTAGCTAATCTAGCACATTAACTGATAATGTTTGTCTTTAACTACCTCAAATACTGTATAATGTAGCAAGGTTAAGATCATCAAGGTTTATCTATGTGGTGTTTTCCACAAACTAATTGGTCTGTGTTGGAAAATATATTCATTGTTGTGGCCTCCGTGATAAAGGCTGAGTTTCATAGCAACATCAAGAGGCTGGTTACACTCATTAAAAAAAGAGATAATGACGTCAGTGGAACATAATTAGCCTGTTATCAATATTATGGAAAAATCAAGAGATCACTTATAGTAGACATAAAGCTGACAGGAAACAATGCGCCAAAGGCACATGTTATAAATATTCTTTATTAGATTATAGTGCTCCTGAAACAATAATTACAAATCTAAACACACATTAACACAACCTATTTACATTAACTAAATTTACTACTGTACACTAAAGCAAAACAGCCTACACAGTCCCTAACAGTCCCTAATGCAAAACCACATAACCCTTGTTTGGTCCAGTGCCAAGTGTCCTTATATTTAAGGCAGCCACGGTCTCCAATTCCAGCTGTAGGAGTGGCCAAAGCAGAAGAAAACATGCTAGAAGTTGTCACTGGGGGTATACCACAAAAATAAAGAAACCAGTACCTGTGTTACTCCAAGCTGTACTCATGGAAATTATGAGAAAACCAGAAAAATCAATAAAACATCTATACTCCAAGGACTGTTGAGTTTCAATCAGGCATATTTGGTTTTATGGTAGCATTTTTCTTCACACTTATGCACACTGGTCTTGTAATCCTCTGACAAAATGAACATGTGCCTGCTCACACTTAAATGGCCTTTGATGCAACACAACCTCCAAATGCAGGATCCTTTCAGTCCCCTTAACCAATCACAGAGAGGCCCTGCTGCCAAGCAGGAGAGAGTGCAAACAAAAGGTGATGATGTTAGCTACAAGCTGAAACGATACATGATATCTGGATGATATCAGGGCTTCATGTGTCTTAGCCCCAAACATGCCAGTCACCTCCACCAACAACACTGAAGGTTCATTCTGATGGAAAGCACGTACTCTATGTCCAGCTCCTGCTCTCCCTGATTCATTACTGGCATACTCTGAACAGAATATGTCGTCAATGACATTCACATTTCCACCATATTACCATTGTCTGTTGGAGGACCGCCTACAATAAATGATGCCATCTGTGACTGTGTTTGTGTGTGCGCTTGTAAGCCTGTGTTCAGTTCACAGTGGATTTGCATGATAATGACTTGCGTTGCTCTCTGACAGTTCCTTGATGATGGGCGTTAACAATTTGGCCGCAGGAAGCGGCTGCAGCAAGAAATGAATCTATCTCCAGTAACTGGAATTCTTCTGTCAACAAAAGACCAAGGGTGAGTGAACCTGACTAAGGATGATTAAAACTGGACTGTTTCCTGATGGTCATTTGTGAGTTAGAGATACTAACACATGTTCAGTTGCAATCGTGTCAGGCCAAACATAACATTCTGATCCATCAGTCACGCTGTCTAATTTCCCATTCTGCAAGAATCACATGAAACAATGTTTACAAGCAGGGCACACAAAGGTTATGTGAAACTACTTCTGCTTCAAGAGTATTGTCTTATTCTTAAGCTTCTTAAAATACCACTACCCCACATCAGTTCATGTTACCATATAAACACCTGTTTACATACAAACATTTCTGTGTTCTATGCATGTTGTTTTCAGGAGTGTGTAGTGAAGTATGTATACAGTACAAGTGTTTACGTCTGTTCTGTCCTTGATCCCACATTGCCTGATACAATTTAAGAGCACATGATGCAACCTGTCACATATCTTTGTCCAAAATAAACCCACAGTGTATCAGTCGCAGTCCTCACACCAGAAAGCCTATTATACCCACAAAGCACAGCTGTGGGTGGGCTACAGGAGCACTGCCAGTGGGAAGGGCTTGGAGGGCGGAAGAACTGCCAGCTGAGTAAGA
Source organism: Mastacembelus armatus (assembly GCF_900324485.2). Taxonomy (NCBI): domain Eukaryota; kingdom Metazoa; phylum Chordata; class Actinopteri; order Synbranchiformes; family Mastacembelidae; genus Mastacembelus; species Mastacembelus armatus. The sequence goes on from NC_046643.1 coordinate 15,230,329, forward strand.
AAAGCCGCCATATAGTGGCATTAATAGAGGGCTGCTGACAGAAGGCAGATGTGTCTCTGGCTACAACCACACAGTAAAGAAAGCCAGACTATATGCGCCTAGCTCTGTCTTTTTCCTGTGTGGATCCAGGGAGATCATGTGTATCTAGCCAAGATTATAATTCTATAATGTTTGCCATGAAACCCGTCTGCAATTACTGAATGATAAGCAATGCTGTGTGTTTCATTTTCATGGAAAGATCAGTGAGTACTCCATACAGTTAATGCCAGATAGTGATTAGGACACAAACTTAGACAAACATATTGCTCTGAATTTACACATAAATGGTATGATCTTAATCATGGAAACTCTGTGGATGTAAGGATAAGCAGAGTGTTTCCTGGCTTGTCAGTGTCCATGTTTAATGTACAGTATGTGCTTTCACATGAGACACACTGTACATTAGTCATGGGGTATATCACATTCTGCTCCCCCAACCACTGACAAAGCTGATGTCTAACACAGTGGGGAATTCTGAAACCCCTCAGTGTCAGTAGGGAACACATACCATAACCTGTAGTGTGAGTTCAGGGCATCTGAAAACATGCATGGTATCTGTAGATGATACTATAAGCCCTGTCTGGCCTTGCTCCGTACACTCTAGAGGGAACAAATGTGGACGAGTAGAAAGTGGGCTCCAAAATGACATTCAAAGAGAAGTAAAGCAACACCAGCAGGCAACGCACCAAGTGCAAGCACTACCAAACCATAAAACTGTCACTCCATCTATTCTCATCTTCTGTTCTCAAGTACCACGGTTCCTCTACTCTACCCCAAAGAAATGCTGACAATAATCATAGAATCTCAAGATCTGTAGGAAAAATAAGTATTCATGTCAAACACAAAATCATTCCTCATTTTGAACTAATTATTTATTTATAGTATTTTATTATTAGTATAGTTTCATTTTTATGCTCTCCACCAGATCATTTAGCATTAACAGCAAAATATGAATGATACCAAGTGGTAAAAATGACCCCACTTCCTTTTAGCTATATCGTTATACTCCATGAAAAACTCCAAAAAAGTCCACTTTTGTAGTATGTAGTATGTAGTATACCTGAAGACTTCATGCATTCACATTGCTCAGTAGTTAAAAAATGTGGCTAATACAAACAGACATAACTACAGGTCAGTTTTTTAGATCATATAAATATGAAGACATTCAAAATGTTCAACTACCTGCTATTGTTTCTATACTGTATCTGTTAAAATATCTTAAAGTTCTAAAGTTAAAGTTCATATCTAAAAGTTAAAAACATAATAATTACTGTAAGTGTGTCTGCATATGGGGATTTTATCTGCTTTTTACAGCAGCTTTGGTACTAAAATCACCAATTTATTCTCCCATGGGTGGATTTACAGTTCACATCATCCTTTATGTGTAAACACAAGGCTTATGTGTCCATTCTCTTTCCATTAAAACGTTTTACAAGGATTTCCCAAGTATAACATAAAGGTTGTGATGTTCAAAACAACATAGTCTTGTGGGAAAATACTGTTCCTACTCATAGTTTTTATTGGCAGATGCAAAGATGGCAATGCTTGAAAGCTGCTTTGTCTGAACTGTGTATGACCCCATTCTAAAAACAGTATTTGGATTCTTGATCTGTCTGTGTTGTTTGAGATAAGATACCTCATCATGAGGGGAACATTACTCACATGAGTGCCTAACTACAGCTAGAATTATGCTGCTGCAAACACCACATCTCTCCAAACCTATGCAGTGTTATGGAAAACATGCATCACAGAGGTTTGAAAATGTACCAGCACACAGACGCCCCAACTCTTGGCTCTGTATTGTGTGGACCTGTTACTCCTGTTAGGTGTTGAGGATTAAAACACTACAGTCCCTGCTTTTATACAATGACTTAATACACTTTCGATACAGTCAGGAACAAGATGTATGTACTTAACGTTAACAACACAACTTAATTGAGCCAAACAGCAGCAAAACACCTCTTCAACCCAACAGACAGTGAATGAAACAACCAGCCATCCAACAGGCCTGGTTATCTCTTATCTCAGTTCTTTGCCAGTCTTGCTTTACTTAGACTTGGTCCAGTGGATAAACACTGACAGAACAGAGCTGTCACACTGGCATGGAGATTAATGTCCATCTTACACTGCCAAATGCACAATTACACACTATGGATTCTAACATACTAACATATATTTACTGCCAGTATCTGACAACAGAAAGATAATAAAAACAAATTGAGAGATTAGAGATAAATGATAAATGATAAGTGCATGTTTTATATGCATACAGTATATATAGACAGAATTGCTTTCAGGAAGGTGCAGACATCTAACACTAAACAGGTGCTAGGTAACTAATGTAAACATATTGTGTGTATTTTTGCTGACTAGTCATTCAATTGTTTGCCTCAGTGGAGCCTCACCACATTTGAACTGGGTACAACTAAGAAGGCAGTCAGAAAGCTGTGATTTGTATCTAATGTTGTAGTTCAGTCTAGTTTAAACAGATGGGAAAATATTTCACTTTCCAGAAACTCTTAAAAACAAAACAGATATCGATCATAGTTTCCAGTGGATGTAGCCAATACTCCTAGATATGCACAGACTTAGCAGACACGGACACATAAATACAAAGACGGAAACCATGCCCTCTCCACCTCACACATATCTTCCTCTTTCTAAATGTGCATCTGATTTTAGGAGTCCCTCTTTACTCGTCGCTACCAATGTAGACTCATTTTTAAGCTTTGTGCTTTTAGGTACAGACTGAATGGAAACAAGCATTTCATTTCATTTCACTTTAGAATGTATATCATCTCTCCTGAGAGCATGCACCTTGTTTATATTCAAGCTACTTTAGCAGACCCATTTTCACCCCCCTATTTCTCCCTCCTCTCTTCCTTCCTGTTCTCCTTGTCCCACTCCTTCAAGCAGCCATGACTGTCCCTGGTGCTTTCCTCTTACTCTCGCTACATGAGGCCATTTAAGAGTAAAAAGGAAATGTTTCCATTTCAAGAGGTACGTCTGATAAGGCAGCGGCTTCTCATCTCCTCTTTCACTTTATTCTCCTAATCCTCTTTTTCCTTCTGGTTAAACGTACTGAATACCTGCCCCATTCATTAGCACAAACCACATTACACACTACTGTAGATGAACACGAGACAACAAACCAACACAAACACATCGATAATCAAACAAACACACAGCCACCTGATCCTGAACCAGCCAGACCGCGACAGTTAGGTACACATAAAAAAAAAACAAAACATGCAGACAGGACCAGACGTACCGTAAGCACATGCTCTCCCTCGCTCTGTTCATCCATTTAGATTACAACATCTGCAAAGCAATGGCAGCAGGGATGTTTGCCAGTCCCTTCTTTCTGGCGGTAATGTCTGTGCAGTAGGTGTGTGTGTTTGTGTGTGTGAGCTAAGCGCTAACAGAGACACTGCTGCACTTGTCTCTTCCCTCTTCCTCTGCTCATCTTCTTATACAGGAGAGGAAAAGAGAGGGAGGGAGCAAGCTGCTTCAGAACACAGTGCTGTGCTCTGCCCAGTCAGCCCGCTCTTTGCTCAGCAGCCAATCCCACCATGCCACCATGAATATTTTATTTGCCCTGCCAAGCGCTTAAAAACACACACACACACACACACACACACACACACACACACACACACACACACACACACACACACACACACACACACACACACACACACACACACACACACGTCACCACATGGAGGACAAACACACGTTTAGAGGACACACAAATGCTCACCCGCTGAGGTATTCAGGTCACAAATGAAGAGGCACCCCCAACTTGGATAAACAGAATCGGGCACACGTGTGCTCTGCATTCCTCATAGGGTGCAATAAATTGAAAAAGAACAGATAGACGTGTATTCAGAGTCCAAATGCCACCATGCCTTTGACATTCATAACTCTTATCACAAGGTTGAACATCTCTTTCAACAACCTGTAATTATTTTTACAAAGCACTACAGCTCATTTTTTTTCTGTTACAGGAGTTTGGCAAATGCAACCCATTTCTGAAACCTAAGTACCAATAAAATAATCAATTTATCAAATCAAGGTAACATTGTGGATCGTAGTCCTGTCCAGAGCAACAGCACTAGTCATTTCAGACTAATCACAAAGCCATAAAGTGAAAGGCGGAGCCAAACCTAAGACTAAAATATCTTACAGAATATAACGAATATAAACTATAGTATGATGAAATTAAATAGAAACTGACATCTAAAGGCAAAACCTACACTGAGCTAAGGGGCCAAGTAAGCCTGATTGACACGACTGAGATGTTTTCGCACTGAACTAAAAGCAAAGCCCATATGAACAAGTATCACAAAGCTAACACATACAGCTGGTTAATAAAAGATCTCAACATTTATCACAATGATAACAATGGTAATGGTATGGTTGTCAATCAATAATGCATCTGGGTCAACACTCTGCACAATCATCCTACTAGACCACAACAAATGGATTATGAAATATCCGTCCATACATATTGCCATCCTATTGTTTTGGCTTCTTCTGAGGCGAGGCAAAAATTTGCGTTTCCACCTCCCAGTGTTTAGACACAAGAAAGTAGCTTGGGGGAAATCAGTTAACTTCTCCATGTTTTAGGTCAACTATGCCTCCCAGTTTATATCGCAAAAACCAGGTTCCCAGTTCATGCAACCATCAAGGCCACAAACAGTCTAACAAGTTCTCATGTAATTGGATGAACTTTCTTACAACCTCTTACTATATAAACATCCTAGACAAATGCAGTAGCAATAGCAAAGAGTATAATAGTAACTATGCACTGCTGTTCATAACCTTCTGTTTTCTGTGTCTGTAGATTTGAAGCATTTCTACTGCCAACCCATCAATCCAGTGACTGAAACCAGGCATTGCATTAGATTGTGGCACCAATGGGTCTAATCTCATATCCTGAAACAGTGGCATAAAACATCAAGACAATAACCATTCAGTTTTATGACAGGGCATGCATAGGTTCTTCATAGTACTCTAAAAAACTATATGTGTATTTTTTTTAACCCTTCTATATGTCCTTGGATTTCCATTATGATCAGTAAGCAACAACAAGACACAGGGACCTTATCAAGAAAACGAGCTTCTGCCTAAAGGGTCCCATGTTACAAGAATGTATTGATTTCAATGCTGAACCAGGCAAGTTTACTGGACTTTTCACTGGACTGCATAAGGTCAAGTTTCAACAGACACATGCACATTTTCATTCATGCACACACACACACACACACACACATACATACATACATACATACATACCTAGACACACAGGCACAAACATAGTAGATAACCCTACACCACCACTGATGTCACACAGTCCACTTGACTCTTCAGCCAGTTTCTTTTTTAGGCTTCTTATAGTGTGTGTGTGTGTGTGTGTGTGTGTGTGTGTGTGTGTGTGTGTGTGTGTGTGTGTGTGTGTTCAATTCTCATCCACCCACCTCAGTGCTTATGTGACTCTAAAGTTTAACCCAACAGACAGGATGTGGAGCCTCTGTCAGCCACCACCCAGTTAAAACATCCTAACTCTAGTGATAGGCATAACTCACAGTAACCTATGTGTGTGACCTATGTCCTAAAAAGATGTGTTATTCAGTTCAGTGGTTATTCTTCCTCTTTTGGATTCTGACAGTACAATTAACAGCATTTCCAAACTTGGAAATGTCAAACAAGAAAGCTGGTCTATTTTGGATGTATTTGATATGCAAATGAGCTTTTATTTCTAAATGTACCGGCAGATCTGGTCAACTGACTGGCTTGGGACTGGCAGGTGAACCTGTTGAAAGTGAGCAGAAAAACGCTGCATAGCCCTTCACACATCTGTGTAACATTACAGTAGATTAGTTACAGGCATTACAAGCTGCTGTCGCACCTAACGTTACCCAGGGAACGTCAGGGATGTAACGTTAACGTGACAGTACGTACGTTTTAGTTTTTTTACGTGGGTCATAACTGCCGACAGACTTGTCAACTAACGGGACATCCTTTATCTCACTACGAATAATAGCATTTAGCGTTTTGACGTTACCTAGCAGGCTTGCACGGTCGAGCTAATTTATTAGCACGTAACGTTAGCGCTGCTATTACAAACAAATTAAGGTGAACTAGCGTTGACCAAGTAAAACCGAGACCGGGAAACGTCCATTTTTACAAACTGTCTGTTCGAATGAACGTCTTCTCTGACCTTAACTACAGACCGGAACACGAGTTGCATCCACGCCAAGTGTCAGAAATAGAAAGCCGGCTAACAATAGCAGCAGCTGTGGGATGGTGACTCCGAAGCATCCCCAGTACTTTACGTCTGCTTGGCAAAGAAGGGGCAAACAGGGACAAAGAGTCACACGAGCATAATGCTAGACTGACGCTTAATTGTGCTGAAAGGGCACTTACGGTTCTCAAGAGGGGCCTAATTAGTTCAGAAGGTTCGTCCATTTCCCTCATCTGACCTGCCACCGGTCCTCTTCCCACCGGGAACTAGGTCTCTTTCTTGCCGGGGGGCCGGGTGACATTTCACTGAACCAGGAGACTGGCTGTGCTTCCCCTAACGAGGCGCTGAGAACACGCCTCCAAAATGATTGAAATGATTGATTGCCAATATGATGTCTGACGATTTAATGACGTAATTAGGGCGGGAGCTACCGCCCCTTATCCGAACATCCAAACGGGATGTGTCATTTTTGACGCAATAGACACAGTCAAAAGAGTCTGAACTTAGCCCCAAACTAGTGGTGACGTGGGAAGGGTTTCTTTGTCTATTTAAATAGTTAACCTAGTGCTTTCTTACATTACATTTAAAATATAGTCCTTATAGTCTAAAGACCATCATAAACAAGAATCATAGACAAATACATTTAATGGGAATATTCCACCAGGTAATAGGCTTAAATTTAATCAGTAATTGTAATTACAACTACACTCAAACACCCACTTTAAAATAGTATTTAATACATGTATCCATTATCTAGGAGGGGCCTTAGCAGTAATGCAGCAGTAAAATAATGCCTTTATTCTTATAAAGCGACAACCAGACAAAGTCTTATAACATTTTGTGTAATATATTACATAGGCCTACTTGTGAGACAAAGGGTCAAAACAATAGTTTGGGTCTTAAAGGTGAAAGTATTCTTCAGAAAAAAAGATTAAATCAGCACGATGACAAGGTAGAGGCCTATTGGTTATTGTATTACAAATACACATGTAGGCTCAACAATCATGAGATAAATAGGATCAAAGTAATGTAATGTGTTTGCAAAACCATTAAATTAAATTCGTCTTATTCTCTCTACAACAGGTCCATCATCCAGCTTCCATAAAGACACCTTTGTCCATCACGTATTAACAATGGATGCAAAGACGACTGTGTAATGATTAATTTTCACCAGCAGATGGCAATGCTGTATCAATTAATTCTCTACAGTCATGTATGACCAAGAGGGCCTGGGTCTACCAGAGATCAGTACTGTCTCCATAAGTATCACAGCATTGGCAACACTCACACACCTGTCTTAAACATTGCAGCTTTCAAACTGTCTCACACTGGCCAAACAAATGTTGATTGCAGCTTCTTTTCAACTTCTCCCCGGGCGCCGCAGCAATGGCTGCCCACTGATCCAGGTGTGTGTTCACGGTGTGTGTGTTCACTGCTGTGTGTGTGCACTTTGAGTGGCAATGGAATTTCCCCATTGTGGGACTAATAAGGGTAATAACTTAACTTTAATTTAATTTTTCTCTGACTTTATAACTCTGACCATCCATCGCAGCAGAATCAATGAATCAGTCTCCAAATTAAGAAAGGGGCTGTGGGGTATTTACACATGTGGCAAACCAGCTTTATTACTTACTTTAATCTATTCTTAAAAATATATGCAGTGGCCTAGACACCAAACTGACTTCATATGATGGAACGCTTCATAAAGTTCGCTTCATAAATACTAAAAATTTCTTGATGGATCACAATCAAAGTTTTAGATGGAAGAATGCATTTTGAAGAATGTGAAACTGATGTGGGTACAAGATGGCTTAGACATGACCTTTGATAACTGAGCCTAGAAAGCCATTTATGTAGCATTTCTTCCAAACTAAAGGAGTGTAGTGCAGACTGATTAACAAAATGCTAACTCTTTCCATAAGTACAGAAAACAGCCTCAGCCATGTGCAATATTGCAAAATCACCTTCTGATCATGTGATCAATTTATCTGCAGTAGAATACAATACAGTTAGAATAGAAATCAGACAGGTGCAAACAGAAAAAGTAGTCTGTTCTTTCAGAAGAGTTCATGAGTGTCTTTCTTAAAATAGAGACAAATCCTCACCCGCACATCAACCTCCGGCATAATCACGAGGCAGCTCAGAAATAGATCTGCGAGGTGGGAGATCAAACTATCACCTCTTAATTGTACCCTGAGTCTTAAAGATGCTGAGAGCCCATTAGCGCACAAAGAAGTGTGCTGTGTACTGCTCCTGAAACATGCATCCACATAACACAACTGGGAGATGAGTCAGAAGTTAGACAAGTGGAAGAAGCACCACACTGGCATCCACCTGTGCTGGGACTCACATAAAGAGATGCACAGTGCAAGGTGTGGGGATGATGAGAAAGAAAGTTTTCTCTGGCAAAGCATTAGAAAGAAAAAAACACAGAGGAGTGCAGTTATACTAAACCAAGGCCACTGTGGAAGTAGAATTACAACCCTTGTATCTTAATGTTAACGGTGGTATCCAGTTAAAAAAGGCATGGCTGCATGACTTTTGAGGAGGCTGTGAAGCAGAAAGTTTTCATTTAGCTGTGAGCAGCAGGAGAGGATGTACTGTAGAGTTAAAATCTTAGGCGCAAGCCACCAAATGAATATCGACTGTTAAATGTTTTGTTCTGGAAACTGAAGAAATAAGAAATCCCTTTTCCCCAGAAGATTTGGTGCATGTTGTTTTTTCTCCAGTGGGGAGGCCTTCTGAGGGTGCCAGGAGAGAAGGAAGAGACTGTGACATTCCCAAATCTGTGGAGGCGCTCCATCAAAGTGCCAATGCATTGATTTTGACCACAGATCTTTTCTGTCTGGCTGCCTCTGCATGCCCTACTCCAAACATTGCTCTCAAGACCAGAGTCTAGTGGGAGCCTTAGTGCCCCAGAATCCTGTTCATCTCCACGGGGACACTCTGATAAGGGGAGGGCAGTGGAGGCCAGTGACCAGCAAGGTGTACCCTAATCGACACAGGGATGAATAAATAGTGGGAGGGGTAGGTTGTAGAGATGGTAAATGGTGATGGTGTTCTGAAGGGGAAGGTGGGAAGGGGAAAAGAAGGCCCGTTGAGGTGTGTCCCACTGCCCTCCAGAGGGAACACAGGGGTTTGAAATCAATGTGCTGTTAAGTGCAGCTTAGCCGCGGGATACTCTCTCCAACATTATCCATGCACCAGTGAGTCAGGGCCCTGCCTGTGCGCTGAATACGCCGTCTGAGGGCACCAACACAAGGCCCTTGTGCGCCTCCAGATCCTCTCACCTCTGTGCTCTCTGCCAACACTCAACGCCCTTCTCCAAACAGTTGTGGCCCTGCTAACTTGAGACTCATCTCACACCAGGGTCTCACTCACAGACCTGTGAGCATTACATCCATATTGTAGTTGGCCCACCCCCCCATGGACAAACCAGTTCCAAAGGAGATAGTGACACTAAATAAAGGACTGTGTACATAAACACCTAGGGTGAGCTAAAAACAGAACCACAGCATCATTACGACTGCCAATACCCTTGACCTCCACATAATAATGTAAAGAACATATGTTCATTAGGAAAAACAGACATGTATAGATTATCTACATGTGTTTTAACATTCAGCTAAACAGTTAATGACATAGCAAAATGGCCCTTCTTGCATCAGAAGGGGAAGTGTGTGCATTATTTTAGATAAGACTTTTAAAGCTGGATCTGACTCATGTCGCCCATTTAAAAAATACAAGCGGTTAAGTAGATCATGAGTGAAGGCATCACAAAATAACAGAGTGGCCATATGACACTCAATCTGTCACTGAGGAACAGTTCTGCAGTAATTCTAGCCCGCCTGATAATCATTTAACAGAGGTGGCATTTATCAACACATCAAAAGGGGAAATATAGTGTGAAGAGGAAACATAATCGCCACCATCTTAGTCTTGCCTGTCTATAGGTTACTTTTTAAAAGGGGTGTCTAAAAACTCTTGACCCAGACACACGTCTGCCTGTGGCTGCGTTTAGTCAGTGAGAGAAGTAATAGTGTGTGACTGAAGGTGAGGAAACAGCCTCAGGCCTTCATCTGTGTTTAGATGTCAGCCCTTCTTGGGTACATAGCCTGCTTGGCCTTTCTTACATGAACTCTCAACATGGTCACCAATGGACAACCTTAGGGAAGGGCACAGACACGCGACTGCTCAGACACACACACACAGAGAAGGAACAACATGGGAGAAGTAAAGTTTTTCTAATACACTGTAAACTGAGTGAAACTACAAACCACCGGTCAACCTCATAGGCAAATAGTAGTCAGTTATTCAGGTCTTATCCCAAAGCGCGTATCTCCTTCTAGTCAACATGGGCTGAACTTGTGGAAGCATTCTGTAGAGGTGTCTATTGATTACTATACTTCTTGCATGACTGGTTAAGAAAGACAATTTTATCGACTTGTTGCGGGATTTTGGAGTTGTTGTGATTTCCCAGGTCATGGAATATTCATCAAATAAATGATCAGACGGTGCAGACCTACAGTGGAGACTGGACAGTGGAGGAGGATATTTGTAGTTGAAAAACAAGACAGATTTCACTGCTGCAGTGTATGTGAGTCATGCTCTATTGTGTAGATATGTTCATTTGTGAATAGGAGGTTTTATTCCACTTGTAGGATGGCAATGTATTCCAAAATGATGCACTGTGGGTGACAATGGTTGCACCTTTGAAACATGTATATGTGCTTGAGTTTGTTGTTGTGTGTATGTGTGCTTTGGAGTTCCCTGCAATTATATGTTTATAGTTGCTAAAATGCAGTATTACCCTTAAAACCTGCAAATTCATGGATTGGGTCTTGACAGTATGACCCAAAAAGGTAAGAATTGCTATCTGCACTAAATTAAAACTTATGGGTGATTAGTTATGAGTGCATAACACTCAACACTCTCATTGGTTGTCTTTTAATTGTCAGTGTATCAGTTCCTTTTCACATCTCTAGAATTCTTTTCTTATGTCTGCAGTTGCTTTGGTTGTCCATTCATAAGCTTCACAGTTATTCTCCGCCTCTCCACCACTGATAAGCAGAGGTCAAGACAACATGAAAAGAAGAAGAAAAACATCATCAAATGCTCTGAAATACAATTTGCTGACATGCACAAGCGCAAACATTTTTATTCTCCAGGCTCAAACCCCCCAAGTGCCTTTTTCTTACAGCTTTCCTGAGAGGCCAGGGCAATCAAGCACTCTACCTTGTTAGGAGGTGTTAATTGGAGTTAGTCAGACTCCTCACTTTGTCAAGGAGTCTGACAACAGAATTAATTAGAATTTGAGTATGTAAATCAATTCAAATTGGGGTCCTTATGGGGAAGGATTTGAAGTATTTTTACTGAGGAAAAACAGGTGCTGCAGACACGAGCCAAGCAGTCTCTGTGTGAATATTATGACTTCTCTTTTCATGGATTTTTATCTTCACTAATCCACTTTTGGAGAGACCATGATATACAGTATAAATAGAGGTGTTGAGCTGAGTGTTGCCCTTAGTTGGACGATTGATGGACCATTTTCCATTTAGCCTATTTTTTAAGCACTCATGCCTCACATGCAGTTGCATTAGTTAGGTAAATGATAAAACGTGTGAAAACACCATGGCAACAACAGAAGGAATGGTAGGACTATGCTTTTGTATGATTTTCACCTAATTGGGTCTATGTTGTGAGTCATGTCATGTAAGACATATAAATCTCATATTTAAATCACACGTTGGTTCTTTGAATTGTGAGCTGTGGTGTTACCATGTAACACTTATTTGTAGCTTGAAAAGGATTGCTCAGCTCTTTTGTGCAGAAAATTTCTTCTATTTCCAGGAGCATAAAAACATTAAAAACCAATCATGCCTTGCCCTCAGATGTTTCTGTTGCTTACTGCACTCATTTGTAATTAGAATACCTGATTATGTTATAAAGAAATGATAAATATGGTTTCTTAGTGGAGAGGGATAATTGCTTTAAAGCAGCAAGAGTATTGAATTGTTTGCTTGCTGGCTTCCACAGGAATTGTTAACAATAAACACTTAAAATTAATAGAAAACAATGGAAGAACTGACTATATGTCATTGCCCCTTCATTACTTTCGCTGTATTTTTCAGGGATTTTTTTGTATTACTTGTTACAATATTAGTTTCATGGCAGCAACCACTCAGGGGCCTACATTGCCTACTTAAGTTATAAAATAGAGCAGTTGTACAGGTTACCCCACTCGTACACATCTACTGCTTTGGACACCACTTTTTTTTTTTTTTCTTTAGATGCAACTAAGAACGTATCTGATTCACTTTCGATTTCTGCAGCATTGATGTACATTTTAAAATGCATGGAAATTTATTTACAACTGATGACCAAGGCAGAACAGCCATTGCCTTGTCTTAATATAACATAGCAATGAAAAATATCAATAAAACATACAGAGAAAGACATTTGGACAATGCTTTATGAAAAGCTGTTTTATTATCCATTTAATACCACCTCCATGAAGACAATTTGTACAAGATACATCACATTCTAAAGTGCACGAATACTGTACAACAAAAGACTTAAATATGCAAGAAAAAAAAAAATCACATTTGTAAAATAAAAAATTGTAAAAATAAGTGGATAAAAAGGGACATGCTCTTTTGTAAAACAACAATCACTATGCATGTTTCTGCTCAGGTATGTGAGAGGGGCTGGCCTGGGAAAATAACCTTGTGCAGCTTGCTTGGGGGGGAACACTAAGCTTTGGCACCTTTAGAGAAAAGAGAAAAAAGACATTAACAAGGAATGGAGAGCACGTAATGATAAACAAAAAGAATTATATTGAGCTTAAATAAATACAGTCTTAGGGGCTTGTGTAGAATGCATAATAACCCATGCCTTTTGGGTTGTCCTTGTTGTACTCCTCCGTAGTCAAGTCCTCACACTTGATGGTTGGAGAGTTCTCTGTGCTTGAGCCCCCAGGGGACATCCTGCGCCTTTTGCAGACCATGGAATACACACCAGAATCGGTAGAGTCCACCGACTTCAGTGAGTGAGATGTTTCAATCCAGGTTGATGCTGGTGGCACAGTCTCCTCAGGAAGCTTGTCTTTAGTGGCCCCCAGCTGGTCCTCTGGGAAGGCTGGCGGGCTTGGACGAGGGGACCAGGGCAGGCCTGTGGTCATCTTGCGCTGATAAGAGCTTCTGGTTCCCCAGCCAGCAGCCATGGAGGCAAAAGCTGAGTCTGGGTAGTAGCTGAGAGCGTGGGATGTCTGCAGAGACAGTGGCTTGATGCCGTAGGACAGCAGGCTACTGGTGGAATAGTCATTCTCATACGACAGATCCAGTTTGTTGGAGCCTGGCTGCTGGACTGGGGGCACAAACCAGCGTTGGGCAGAGGCGGCAGCGCTGGCATCCTCGCTCTGTGGGGAGAGAAGGCTGTTGGTTTGGGGAACAGCCCGTTCCCCGGTGTAAAAGCGGTTCTGAGGCAGGTTGTTGACAAACTGGTCCTGAAAGAAAGGCTGCATGGCATAGCGGGCCCCGGGCACAATCTGGGTGGAGCGAGGGGAGTCTGTAGGGGACGGAGTCAACCTGTCACTCTCTGGGGCTGTATACATCCTGATCAACAGATGGAAAAAGTACACACACACACAAAAAAACATTAAGTGAAACAGAAACATCACAGTCCAAGATATGCATCAAATAGTGCACCAGAGGGGAAAAAAAAAAAAGATCAACCACAGCACTTGAAGTGTAAGACACATACGAGTCATAATTGTCCCGGAAACCTTTTGCAAAGGGGTTGTGATCTATCTTCAGTTGTGTGATCTGAAACAAACATCAACAAAACATGATAATCCTGCATAAATAAAGTGCACCTACATGACAATAATAATAATAATGAATGCAATCCAGTATATTTTATGTTGGTCATTCTAAAGAACAAAGCACATTTTAGTCAAACAGGAGAAAGAATAAATCAGAAGCTTACATCTGTGTTCTGATATGCTGTGACAGCTATAAACTGGTTCTCTGGGAAGGTGAAGGTTTGAGTTCTGGCCTCATTGCTCATGTCCTCAACTCCGTCTTCTGTCACTTCCACAATGTGCAAGCGCGGTTGGTATTTATGAAGCGACTGCAAAACTATCATCTGAAAATGAAAAATGTTTTATGAGAACAACACCGTGCTTTTCAAAAATTAAAATTAAAAAAAAATTAAAAAAAAAAAAAAAAAATCAGCTGTGTTTTCTCAATTCTAATAACTATTAACTATCATTAGAATGTTCTCCATCTTTTTTTTTTTTTCTTCATTGCTGTGCTCTCTTACAAAATTAGCCATATCAAAAAAATGAATTTCTAACCTGTGTGTTGTTGTTGTTGGCCCCTTTATTGTTGGTCAGCTTCAGCTTGCCAAAAGAGATTTCTTGCCTCATCCAGTGAGCACCAGTGTTTGGGGATTCAGGATGAACATACATTTTGTTACCTAAAATTAAAATAATATAGTTTGCAACATTAAAGAGACAGTATATTCTCCTGTCATGCATATAATAAAACATTTCCTGGTGTCTGACACTTTCTTTTAAACGGCATATTCTTCTCATGATTATACTTAATAAGCAAAACTTTTTGTGGAAGTGGTAGTTAAAAGAATGTAACAAAACATCTCTGACTTTTTATTTATTTGCAAAAAATAATGGAAATCTCATGGATCTTTTCCCAGATAATAGAGGCCTATTAACATTTTAACTAGTTTTTAAACTAGTTTTAATAGTTTAAGCTTCTTCTGATAATTATCTATTCATTTTAAATGATCAACTAAGGAATAAAGTTTTTTTTTTTAATTTTAAGTTATACATCTTTAGAATACCAGTTATTTAAAATTCATATTGAATCAGCAATTTCACATTGGTAGTTTCCCGGAGATGACTTGACACTTGATTTAAATTGTACTGAAGAGCCTAAATATTTTATCAAAATGCTCAAAATCTCAAAATGTCAAAAAAAAAAAAAGTGTTCTCCTAAAAAAAAAAAAAACGGATAAATTGTTTATTTGAAAACTAATGAAATGATTTGTGACTCTTTACATGGTGATATACTTGAACTGTCATGAGTAAATCTGTTGCATCATCTAAACCTACATTTTTTTTCTACCTATTTTTGAAAGATCGTTAAATTCTGTAACACACCTTGCATATTGTTGTCTGCTTTTCCACACGTGACCCACTTTCCTCCCTGAAAGCGCCAGTGATTCGGGTCAGCCAAAACAATTTCTACGAAGACATTGTAATGGGCCGTGAGGTTGAGACCAGTGATGTTGAAACTGAGGAATGGAAACATCCGCCTGAAAAAGAAAAAAACAAACAAACAAAATAAATCAACAGCTGTGCTCATGAAGCAGGCAAAAATCCAAGCGCCAAACTTTGACAATCAGTGTCTTCACATGTTGCTCAGCAGAACGTTTTACTAACATAACACGTGAAATAAATGGAAACTTTAATCAATGACATGAGGAGCATGTTGGATCATTTTAATTCAATTTACCAGAAACGAAAATAAAAGTGCAATTTAAAGCACCGAAACAGACCAAAGGTGTAAAAGGAAAACATGGATTTTGCGCTTAAAAGTCTGGTCATGCGTAAAATGAAAGTAAAACATTGGTGCGTGTCTTGAACGGAAAAGACTGAAAGTGTTAAGTGGAGATATAACATATCTATGTGCCTACCTGCCCTGTTTAGTGATGATCATCTCTGTCTGGTGCCGGTGGAATTTCAACCACAGAGGCCGGTTACACAGATAGACCTGCGCTCTGGCTCCAGCCGCAGATCCCGGTAGAGACATGGAGCCAATACCCGTCCCCGTCCCGGGATAGGATGGGTACAAACAGCCCGGGCCCTGGCTGAACTGGTACCCTCCGCTGCTAAACTGGCTCCGTCCGGTGCACACGGACGAGGAGGAGAAGCCAGTGGGCGGCAGGACGGATCCGTAATGAAGTGACGCTGGGTACCTGGAGCTGCTGGACCCGGTGTACACCGACCCGGTCTGTCCTGCATAAGGAAAAAGGGAACAGGGGCTTGCCATGTCGGTACTCGGCTGGGATGACGAGATGAAATATCTATCAGACCCAAGTTCATCTATGTTGTACCGACGACCGCTCGTCAGCTCTTCCTCGCCGAGCACCGGGGAGCCTTTCCTCCCGTCAGGCCCGGTTTTAGTGAAACTGTCCCCCTCTCCCTCGCCCAGCATCCCGTTTCCCACCCCGCTCAGATATTTCTTAGAAGCACTGCTAGAATCTGATTCCGTCCGGTCGACTTCTTGATATTCAAGTTGCGATGATGGCCTCGGGCTGTTGTTGGCACTGTCCGACGAGGAAAGGTTGTAAAATGTCTTGGGTAAACTGATGCTGGCGCTGGGAATGATGTTCTCTAACTGCATTGTTTCTTTCAGTAATTAGGAAGAGTTTCAGGAGTCCAGAGGATGAATCTCAGCCAAGGAGGCGACACAGCCACCGGCGCCCTGGTTCTTCTTCTGCACGCCTCCCTCCCGTAGTACGAATGATGGAAGGAGATTAAACCTTCTCCGCACCCACAGAGTTTCGGATCAGAGTATGGGCTCGACTAGGGAGGTTCAGGGTTCTTATAGGACGTAGTTCTCCACACACCCAGCTGATTGAAAGCCTTAGGGGAGGAGCTTTTGGAGAAACAAGCGGGGGGCACCTTCTCCATAGCCAATGGTCGCACTACTCTAATTCAATTAAAAAGCGTCTGGCAGAAATAATATTAAGAAAAAATAATGTTATTAAATTTATTTACTCCCGTATTCTGGTGCGATTCTCTCCACGCAGCCCAACTTCAAACTTTGATACGGTTTTCCATTAAAACACCTTTATGAATAACCAGCAGTTTGTCGGTGAAATGAAGTGAAACGTCATTTCTGAGAGTTTCAAGCAATACGGAGAATTTCTTTTTTTACCTCGAGGACCAGACACAAACTGCTGAAATTCCTCGCATTTCACTCGTCCCGCGTTCCCCACCGCGCACACGCCATCATCTCTAAACTCTCAGCTTCGGCTTTAAGTCATCACGTTCAGCACAAGGACAAAACACATTCAGATATAGGTTGACAGATTACTGCAGCTCACTCACCCCAGAAGCCTGAGCTGCAGACACTGAGAGCCCGATCCCTCCAGCAAACACACCTGAAAATAAAATCACATGTGCACCTTATTTCCTATAATTGGCCTCCGTCTCTTCATCCACTTCCAGACTTTCAGTTTCGGCTCCAATAAAACTACGGGCTGTCAAAACTGACTGAATAGATGCAGCCCGTGCTGTGAAACGAAAAAGACAGTTTACAGTTTTTAGTCATATATGTCTGGAGCTAAAATAAGCAGCAAAGGCAGAGGACGTTCAGTCCAGAATTATCCTGTTTGAATTTGTGTGTTAGGGTTTTTTACCTTTAGAAATAAAAAAAAAACAAAACAAAAAAACAAACATATTTTTTCCTCATGTTTTTAGGGTTAGTGTTCTTTAATCCAGCCTTTTAATTATTGTTAAATTTTTTACTAATTCGCAGGCAGCAACAAACTATTCGTCTATGACGAAATGAAAGATAAGACTAAAAGCATGTCATCAAATATTGGAAAACATCAAATGTACCTTATAGTAAAAATATGAAAACGGTGACTTTAAGCTTAAGATCAGTAGATTTGGAAAATTTAAATGGACATTGATGCATTTTTGGGGGAAGAGTTTTATGATTTTTTTTTTCATGTAATACAAAGGGCTGAGCGAGCTACTGTTTAAAATGTGGTAAATCTCGCTCAACGCAATACAGTCAAATTGAAATACACGCACACACACACACACACACACACACACACACACACAATACCGCCGGAGGCCCAGATGAGAACAAATATGCCCAGAGTTGCTGCGTAATAGCTCAAAAACAAACCACGTTTGTTGAATATAAAGTAATTCAGAATTGCCGTGTCTTTATGACTCCAATATACACACACACAACACACACACACACACACACAGTGATGGAGCGAGTGTGAGAGATCGAAAGCTCACGAAACCAGAAATAATCAAAGAGGCATGTCGCACAACAAGCGCCGTTCATATCGTATCCCGGCTTTAAGGAAAAAATGATTTGTCGTTTGGTGACATGGGGACAGCGCTCTCTAGTGACTGATCATGATAACGTTCCCATTGGTGCTTATAATAAAGTAGCTTAACACTGTAAAAGAGCTGCATGCAGGCCGTTAGCTCTCACTTTTTCCACTTTACATCATCTTCAGATGCAGTGAACTCAGCTTGTGTTTGCATCGGTGTGTGCCTCTGCTTGTGTGTGGCCAGTTTGTGCATGTGTGAGTCTTAATGTAAGCTGGAGGGGGAGCAGGGGGTGAGATGAATTTGGGGAAAATGGGGATACAAATCTGTGAAAAGCTGAGGGAGAATCTCGGCTGGAGGCAGATTGGCTCGTGTCATAAATGGGACAGTAAAGCTCACTACTGGGCCATCAGGGGACCAGAGCTACATGCATACAGCACACAGTCTGTCAATCAAGACAGAGACCCTTCCTGGACCACTGCACAGAGACAAAAAAACACCAAACATTCGACAATTGAGATCAAGTGTTTTTCATTTGTTTTAAAGTCAGTTCTATTATTTCTTTTGACCTGCCTCCCAACCGAGAATCTCACTTTTCTGCAGCATTACCAAATCTTGATTTTCACCAGTTGCCTCCTTGTTCCTGACTCAAATACAGAAACAAATGCAGGAATCCTCAGGGAAACATGACAAAAAAAAACAAAAAAAACAAAAAAAAACACCAGAGCAGCTTTAGGGTTTTGTGAAAAAAGGTTACTCTTAGACGCTGATTCCATTATTGCAAAATCAGGCTGAACTGATGTCACAAATGGCCATTTTGGATCAATCCTGAAGGCTTTAAGTGGCCACAGCTGACAAACTGTACAAACACTAAAATATGTATGATGTATTATTAAACATACTTTTCATCAGTCTGTCCTCTCTCTGTCAATTTCATATACACAAACAGAGGTACTGCTCTCTTGACTCAGTGTAGCTAAGCTGTGATTAGAGGATATAGAACCAAAGTTGAGCATTTCACACTTGAGCTGTCAACGCCTCATTTGTACAATTTTGCCATATAGCTTTTCTTATTTAATGAGCCTTTGAATAATCAGCAAAGAAAAAGAAAAAAGAAAAAAAAAAAGGTTAACGATGTTGAAGGAAGTAATTATTATTATTATTATTATTATTAAGGACGATTTGGATTTCATGCCATCTGTACAGACCCAGCCTTTACTATCTGTCATAAAGATACGTGAAAATCCTCCTTTGTATGAATGATTTCACAGCTGATCTCGTCCTTTACAGCTTTGTTTCACAGACGATTACAAGCTCGTGAAGAGAAAGTCCTGATAAAACAGCAATAATGTTATTGTTCTGCTGGCCGTGGTCTGAAGTGTGTTGGTTTTTCAAAATGACCCCAAGACTCAGTTGCAATTTTAAAGCTAGAAAACAAAATAAATGTGATTTATAGGCCACCTATAAATAAACTAATTCCAAATGAGGTGGATGTTTAGGTCTGACTCATAAAGGAGCTCCCACTTGTGACCTGTCAGCATGTTTCTTGACCACCTATAAAAGTCCAAGTGTGTCTACGATGACCCTCTTTGGCCCCAGGCCAGGGCCCGCGCGACAGGGGAAGGGAAGTCCTACCATATTGTTGTCAGAGTAGATCATCAACAGAGCACATGAAAGGAATACATTCCAGGTTTTATGGGCCGAGGTGGCTGCTGAAGCCTTTGCTCGGTAGTGAATTCATGTACCCCATTGCAAGGATTAATAACGCAAGTCTCATTAGACATCCTCGCCACCAAGACCCCTGGAGGGAGGGGTGCTGGGAAAAGAACCGAGTGCAATGTGCACCATGCCAGCGCTGCTCTCCTCCGCAAATCATCGTCCTCAAGAACATTTTTATTGGAAAGAATTTATTTCACAAGTTTATCAAAGATGTCCCCTAGTATATTTTCCAGTGTGTGGGGATTGCTAACATTTAATCAAAGCAATAGTCTTTACACAAGGAAAGCTTATGTTACAGATATGCTGCTGTCTTCAAAGATACAAAGGTGACAGCTTTCATGAATTTCCATTTGGGTACATATTGCTTTCATCAAGTACATTCTCTTTTTCTTATTTCCCTGTCTCCACCATTTTCCTCATGATTTAAACAGCACAAGGTTTTCTATCCAGACTGGGGAAATGTATTTTTTATACAGTAAGATGTTCACATTTTTGTTACCATGCCTTTATTTATACCCAGGGCATTAGAATATATAAAATGTATTCATGTTTGACGCCATGTACGCTATTTCAGATCTCATTCCAGCAGATCAAATTATCATGAAAAGGGAATCTTCCCCATCTGCAAACAGTGCGTGAGACCCGTGGGAATTCTCTCTATATATGCAGCATGTCTGACTTCCTCAAAATACATTAAAATACGGCAGATTGCATCAAATCGATGGATGCTACTTTGTGTCATATCATAACAGATAAATCTCAAATTCAGCTTGTTGCTGCATGCATGTATATGTTTGGCTGTTTTGTGTGTGTGGCTTGTGGAAGGAGTGCTGGATTACCGCAGAAATGTGAGCACAATGCTCTTGCGATGCCCAGGTTTTCAGGGGACAGTGATAATCCACTGTGTTAAGTCAAATCTTAGAAAAATAAGGTGTACTGGCTGCATTCAGGGAAATAGGATTGAAGCTGCACTCACTGTATTTGATTCCCCAAGGCATGATAACATGATTTTTGGATTACTGCATTATAGAAAGTGTCACCCAGGCCCTGTGGGAAAAGCAGCAGGTACAGAGTATGGAGGCATGGTGAGTTCCAGGTATGTGTTATTCTTATAAATTGTCTGTGCAATATCATGGTTGTAACAGTTTTGAAGCAGCCAACAGTTTTAACAGTAATGTTTTCCAAATGTTGAAAAACGACAGAATTAATCCACATATTTTCTTTTAGATCTTTCATGTATGAAGTTTTTAATCCGACTAAAGTAATTAAAAGCAGCAGGGGGTTAACTACACATTTTTTTTTTATTTGAATTGAGAAAGCAGATCACTGAATTGATTTTGACACATCTATCCTTTTATTTGTGCTCTCTGTGTCATAATGGGCAGAACACGAAGCCAACCACAGCAAAAGTGGATGGTAGCCCGATGTCCTGATTCTCACCCTCATCCCCATTTTAGCAACGTTTGTTGACCCACTTATCCCAGCCCATCCTCCTGAAACACCAGAGGAATTGACATAAGGGACCAAGGCAAAATAGAAGGTGCTAAAAGTTTGACAGTGTAGACTAGATATATGTGTTCCCTGGAACGTGAGGTGTAAGGGAGAGTGGCGGACTTGTATTGACTTGGCATTAAGCCTCAAAGATAGCACAGCCTCTCTAACAGGCACACTCACTTGGCTGAGGAGAGCTGGGGTGAGCTGGGGTGGGGAAGGGTAGATGGTCCCACACTTGAGCTCGTCGACCAAATAGCCACAGCGACTAAGACACAGCAACCCGACCCCTGGTTCTGTGTCCTTTCCCATCGCATAGCACTATTACTGCCAAACAAGCTGGGCTTTTATCACATTGCTAATCCTGACTCAGAAACTGCATTTCAGGAGGACCCTTTATTTTTTCTCTTCATGGCTTTTTTTTTTTTTTTGGACAGGGAACACAAACAGATTTACACCACAGGAGTATTCTGCTGCTGTTCCTGCCTCAATGTGGTTAAATCAGTGAGTCAGAAGTGAGAATGTAGAGTTTTAACACTTCTCTCTCCTGGTATGAAAGCTTCTAGAGCGACACAGAGGAAAGCCCTAACTGACTTACTGTCTACCAACCAGAGGCATATGCTAGTGGGAGGGAGGTTATGTAGACATGATTAATAGTTTAAGGTTGACCCCCTCCCAAGTGAAACATCTTCAGTCTCCTCCAGAGAGTAAGGACTACATTCATGTTGCTAGAAGGCCCTCACAAAAAGCAGAATTAGACCCTATTTAACATTTCATTTATTTGAAACCTGGACACATTTATGTCAATATTTCATTTATGTCAATATGTCTTTTCTTTTTTATTGCTTTGTGCAATTATATATTAAACTAGTTGATAAAATGCCAAAGTATTCACTGAAAAGGCTCCTATTTTTGCTCTGAAGAAATGCATCCAGCAGCCATTAGATATAATTAGAGACCACAGAATGCTTTTGTATTAAAACATTTGCAGCAATTTGGCAGCTGTATAATTTAGATGTACTGGATCATGCCATGCACATACAGGATAACACACACGTGCACACGCATGCTCACACACAACCCATCATATACACTTGCCGGCGTGTACGCACACGCACTCATATATGTACACACAGAGGGACCTCAGTGCAGCGGACACCTTCAATATTGAACCCAGACCCAGGACTGGTCTCTGTATTTACATGTAAATGGTCTACAACAATCTGCGGCCCCTTTCGTCTGCTCTGTCCCTCCAGCCGTCTGGGACTGGGGAAGAGAGAGCTGCTAGTCAGATGGGGGGACCACATCAGATGGGCTCCCGTGGTTATGGAGCCAAACGCTTCGAAGGGAGAAGGAAGAGGCTGCCTGCCTGGCAGCCACTGAAACAGCAGGGACTCCCACATAGCATGGAAGTGGTCCATGGTTTGGTCTCCTTCTCTGACTGGAGTGCAGGAGAGAGAAGTAAAGAATTAAGTAAAAGACCCTCTCGTCTAAAGACTAAGAGCAAAACTGACATCTTTTATGGACAGACCCAGTTGTGCAGTTTACAAATAAACTAGGTGGGACAGTTCCGTCATGCTTACTTGAAGAGGGCGGAGAACCTGGTCTCTTCCTCTTGTGGGTAGAGGTGTCATATTTGACAAGTGTATATGTGGATGTGGAGGGGTGGGTGTCAATGATAAGAAATTATGAACAGCAGTGAGCATGCATATCCAAGTCACATGGTTGAGGGAAGGAGCCTGCTTCTATTTGTTCCTTATGATCGTCTGTCGAGTGTTTGTGTGTCCTTCTGTGCTGGCGGGTCAGATATGGTGGAGGTCTAGACACATGGACCAAACATTCTGTCTGACAGGGGAGCACTTGTTTCGAGGTTCATCTGATGGTTGTAGACCTTGATACAACAGACCAGCCGAGACAGGCTGGACCCATCCCCAGTGTTAATCATCCAGACTTTGTTTGAAAAAACCTGGTGTACGTTGAATTCAGACTATTAGCTCTTCGTTCTCTCATGTGTGCACATACACAGTATGAAATGAATAGTTGCAAAGTCTCGGTTGGTTAACCTGGAATTACATTGAAACAATTAAAAAGCAAAGTGTTACACATGATGATTCAACTCATGACCCAGTCAGAGAGAGGGGCATGCCTACATATCAGACAACAGAAATCAGATGCTCACAATTATTTATGGAGATTAATAATACCACTGGATCTCATAGCATTGCATTTGACACATTTATATTCAACTCCATGCTAAATGTACAGCTTAGCATTTTGGGAAATGCACTTTTTTTTTTGTTGCTGAAAATTAGATGACCAGTACCAACTGGTTACCTGGTAAATGTAACAAAATTCAGTTAGTAGCACCGATCATCAATTTATTATTGCCAAGCAACTAGTGTAAACTCTAGGAAGTTACTGCTTCAAGCAATGAAGGAACCACATGTTTGCTTGGTGCCACCTCATCAGAAACTGTCCTTCACAGCAATGATGGGTGCATCAAGGGGATCCCCAGTGATGGCCAACATTCAGTTCAAAGTAGGATTTGGCAGAGGAGGACACACCAATACCTTCCAGCTCGAGTTAAAGAATGTTCCCCACCTCCTCACCAGCACCATGAGCGATCACACCTTTGGTGCAGAGGCAAACAACAGGGGAGCCCCAGGCTGATGTGGTCTTCATATATACATATATGTATGTGGGTGTGGGTGTGTATCAGTGTGTGTGTCTGTGTGGGTCTCTGTTTTTCTACTCTGTGCCTTTGTGTGTGTATGTGAATAGCTGTGTGGGGGACAATGCAACACGTTAACCAATGTGGGAGGTGTGAAGAAGGGATCTGCTGCAGTCAAAATGAACAAAGAAGAAAACTGTTTTTGCTTTGTTTTTATGTCATGAAATTGCAATTAATTATGTTCATTGTTAGCCTTTTTGGTTCTGCTATTTGTCTATATCAGCAAGTATCACAATATATCACAGTATAAACACTGGGGGAAACACTGGGGGTCTGGTGTACACAGCCTTTCTTAAAACTACGTCAATAAACCTACATACAGCACAAAAACCTTTTTTGTGCAATAGAAAACACAGGGAATGGGCACATGCAGTGAGGAACCCATGAGAACTTTGACATTTTTAAAATGAGATTTTTAAGCAATTTATGTTGGGGTGAGAGACGAGGTTTATTTCACCTGTGTGGTTAGCGGTGGTTAGTAGTGACTCACCCAGAGCTGCAGAGGATGTGAGTGGGTGGTCTAACACTACCATTAATCTATTTTCTCTTTCACTTTATAACTGGATTTCACTGAATCCAATTTAAACTCACTTAGCATGAGTTATATTTTAAACTCACTGTTGTAGTGACAGCAGACTGTATCTTATATTATATTCATAATTCTTTGCATAATTATAGATGTTAGACATTATGAGCCACTACACTGGGTCAAGTACAAACAGTTATCTGCTGTATAGACAGGAAAATTGTTGCCACATTTAACACATCATTTTTTCTGAAGTAGTGATAAACTGATATAGTGACTACAGTGATTTGAGTAAAATGGAGCATTGGTTTCTTACATTTCTTTGTATAAAAACGTAAATTAAGCCCCTCTGTCATACTGAGAACCAGATCAGTCAAATGTGAAATCAACTGAAAAGGTTTAACATAATATTTCACTTTTATATGACAAAGATTTTTTATCATTAATACTTAAAGAAAAGGCAATGACATTTTTTATAGTATTAATATTTTAACATTTCATCAGCCTAATAGGACTGGTGTTACTAATAACATTAACAACAGCTCTTTTCTAACTACATGGGCCAGTAAGGACAAACTAAAAGAAATCTGAAACAGAATCAGGTAAATGAAATTCAGCCGCCATTAATGCCAGTGGTCGTAGATGTGCTTTTCCTATTGTGAAATGTGAGGATGTCTGTAGAAAAGGCTTATAGACAAAGGTCCAGCATTAGAGTTACTTTTTATACCTGAAAGCAAAACCTTTTCTTATGCTGATCTTTGTTTTATTGTTTCGTTTTGTATTTTTACCATTTTGTGATTTGCCACCCTGTTTTCATCTCTCATCAAGATGAGATCCGACACACAAGTCACGGCAACCACACATACTGCTATATCTGTATTAAAAAGTCTAAACTAAAAGGATTTTGATTCCCATCTTAAACAGGGTCACCACACCATCCATTCAGTAGCAATGCTAACCTATAAATTAGTTTAGCTATGACACTGACTACATGCTGAAATGTGTGTTTGTCATGTATGTGCGTGATGTTGCAGCCTGCTGGCCTTCCTCCCTACCGAGGCCAGAAGGCATGCTCCCCAAGTCCTGCCAGCTCCTCCACAGTCTGGGGCCACTGATGTCAGAATGGCAGGAGCTTGTAGGCGGCTGCTATTAGTGAGTCCTCTTCACGCCGGATTCTGGAGTTCCATCAGCTGGTTGTGTAACTTGTTTCTAGTGGGACAGGGAGGGGGATGAATTTCTGTGTTGTGTGTGCATTCAGAAGGAGGGAGGCGTGAGGAGTTGGGGGCTAACGTTTGGCTCCGTGCAAAGCAGTATGATTGACCTTCATCAACAATAATGACATGATATTAACATCAAGCAATCATGCAGTATCTGAGCTAGATTCCTTCTCTAGTAAAGATTTTTAAATAAAACACATAGCCAATTTTGGTGAGTCTACCTCTGAACAGCTGTCTTCCCCATGTCTATGGTTATGGTTCAGTCCTGCCTCCTGTATAGAGCAGCAGCAGGGGCGAACCATCACATTTGGTGCCCAGCGTGGGGGCGGTTGGTGAGCTGTCGAGCTCCAACTATCCCATGGAGCTTTTCTTCTGTCTTTTCAGTACAATTTTGACTAACCTCATTTGCATCTGCTAATTAGATCCTGTTAGCATAATTCATACACATGACACCCTTTTGAAGCTAATGAATAGATACATCTCCAGACAACTTGCAAAGCAAATTTAATGAGACTCAAGTTACTCAAGAATGTCTGTTACTGTCAAGAAGAAAGTTGAGGATGAAAATCAGAGGCATCACATTTTGTACCTAAAAGTCAGGTGGGAGATACATATTTAAACTTGATAATGCCGAAATGTTGCTACATAATATATTCAATGACCTGCTGTAAAAGGGTTTATATACATATTCACTACTGCCCGTACACTTACTAATGTGTGTTTTCTCTTTCACGCTGAATAAAAACTTTAAAAAATATCCATCGATATATAATAATATGAAAAAACACTACAGATGGTAGGACATGGGTCATTACTGTTATTCTGAAAACCTCAGCCATCCATTTCTATTTAGATAAGCTATATGCAAAATATAAAGTGATGAATATTCATTAGTAGGAATGGTAAATATGATTCATCTTATACAGCTGGGTATTATTCACAGAGGCAATGTGTAGAATAGGGCACAGCCTTCCTGCCAGGTTGTCAGAACATGAAAAAAAAGCTCAACATGTACGTACATTTTTGAGAGGCTCCATTATCAGAATGTGTTCACAGCGCTCACAATGATACCCTTTTAGAGATTCACCACAAGAAGTAAGTCTACTACTGAACCCACAGCCCACAAGCCGATTTATTTTCTACTTCTTTATTTTTACCATTTATTGTCACACAACACTATTTACTCACCTCTTTATTTTATGTTACATTTACATTTAATTTTTATCTTATGTAAATGTATGGACCACAACACAATCCCCAGAAAGTGTTTACCACCTCACTACTGTCACAAATGTCTACACAAGATATGAGCTCATGATGCGCAGAAATAGAAATAACGCAGTTACATTGTGGGCAAAAATGTATTGTGAAATGCAGACAAAACTGTAAATCACAACCTGCGATCAGCTCCGTACAGTCTTTTTATCTCATCAAATATAATCTGCATTTGATGAAAATGTTTTTTTATTTTCCACCTTCATAAAATGTGACAAATACATTGATTCAAACAGTGATTCCTGTTTTTGTCATGTCACATGTCACACACAATTTGAAATGAACTACGCTGCAATTTCTTTTTGCAAAATCTGATTTTGTTTTACAGTGTTGCTGAACCAAATGTAAAGCTTCAATATAATTAATATTGTGCCAAATAAATATATGAAACCTCTGTAGACTGATAGTTTTTCTTCTTTAATGCTGTTGCATTTGATTGGTGGATAAACTGAAAGTAATCCACTGGGTGACCTTTAATATGTTAGTAATTTTTTAAAGTCAACATTTATTTTTAATATATCTATTAGTATTTAGGGCATAAAAAACTAGTTGAGAACAAACTTTCTCCATTGTTACCTTAAATGAAATATAATTTGTGTCTCCTAATTATAGATACACATATTTGTCTTGTAATTTTGACTTAACAATATACATTCCCCATATAACCACTTACTTTGATTAGCATAAATTCACTTCCACATTTAGAGGCTGTAGAGTAGAGTGTTGGAGTTGTGCTGTCATTCTGGTGTGGCGCTCCACCTGGCTGACTGAGTGAGGACCCAGCAGGGAGTCTTGAATCATCTCAGCTGAGGCCTCATGGCTTGGCCTGGCTGGAGCCCTCATGATGTGATACCGTAGTGAGCCAGAGCCTGTGTTTGTGCCGGAGTGTGGGTGCGCTCGTCTGTGTGGCTGTGTTTCTGTGTGTGCGTGGATTTTGCCTGTGTGGGTCTGTGTATGTCTATACATGTGTATGCATCGTGATGTGTGCACTTAGGCACACATGCACACTTGTGTGTGTGCAGTTGAAAAAGTGCATGTGTACTTGAGTGTGTGTGTGTTTGCTCCCGTCTGCTCTCTCCAACCGGTTGATCTTTCACATTTCGCACGGGCAGGAGGGACAGGAGGCTGCCAGGCTGCGCCCGGAGCCTGGGTACAGTACGGTTAGCAATGCCCGGCATTCATTAGCACCTCCCAAGCTGTCTGCACTTTTACCAAACGCTCTTGCTAGCTAACATGCACTGGCTCTCTGCTCCCTGCTCTCGTCACCCTAGTAAAGGCCTTCACCACGCGTTGGCTCCACTTATCCACAGCTGAGGCCTCCAGTCTTGGCTTGGGCCATTTCAACTTTGTTACAGTTCAACAAAGTGACACAATAGGAAGTCAGGCAGCTTTGACAGAGTTCATTGAACTTTATAGAAGAGAATGTGAATTCCTCGTGTGCACTTTTTCCCTGAGTTACTCGATTCTCTGTTTCATCAAGTTTGAATGGGACACCAGCAGAGAATACAACACAATATTTACATACGAATACTTGACATTTTTTAAGGTTAATGTCATGCTTCCTGTTCCCTCTATGATAAACAATGCAGGAATAATTTATTGTACTAATACTATCCCTGTCCTTCATCGATGCTCAAATGTTAGTACGTTTAATAAACAATAAGCAATATTACTGATTGATCCTACATTTTCCACCCATGGTTAAATAAATACCATCTCAAATTTTGTAAATGACTAGTATCTAGTGTGTCTGCTAGGTAATAATGTGAACATGGCTGTTTTAGATGGATGCAAATATTAATGTAAATGTGCTCCTAAGGTGCACAGGTGGTAAATTCTCACTAAACAAAGCAAAGGCTGGGGTTTGATTCCCACCAGCGGTACCTTTGGCTTTGCTGTGTATGCCAAAGAACACGACTGACACAACCTCGCACTCCTGCAGTAACAACACTTCCTTTTATGAATTGTTATCAAAAGTGCTCAGAACTGAAGGGAACAACAATTTGCCCATGATCACATACAACTATGAAAACACCTTCAAAATGTATTTATGCAAGTCTGGCCAGAAGAAGAGGCTTCTTACACACACATATGGCATTGTGCTGAGTGGGTCACTTGGTTTTTTACACTTTATACGATCATATGACTTAATGACAGTTCTCAGGGAAGGCGAGAAAGAGAAGAGAGGGAGGAGGGAGCTAAAAAATCAGACCTTAGGACTGAAGCTGTGATTCTACGGCAAGCAATATTACACAAGGTGTGTCTCACTGCATCACTCATCTCTTTGTTTTACACTTCCATAACTCTCCTCACTCTCTTACCCACTCTCTCTCCTATCTCATATGTTCTCTCTCTCCTCCTTTTCTTCTCATTTGATCCTCTCTCTTTCCCTCACAGGCTCAACAGGCTGGGAATACCTCTGAGAGCTGCGACCGGGGTGCAAAGAACACAGCAGGAGTGGTATTTGCCAGTCTTGGCACTTCCCCAGCCAACTCCATTAAAGCCTGAATATATTCCTTCTTGAAGTGCTTCTGAAAACCTCTGCTAACCAAACTTCTAAAACTCTGTCATGATTCCTAAAAAGTGTAGACATATAAAAAACAAAATGGTGTAGACAACAATGAAATGCTCCTGTATATTTTTATCATTATTATTACCATGGAGCCATTGACTGTAGAAACAACACATCCATCATTCTTATTCAAACTAAACTGAGCAGGAAATTCATGAGCAGAAAAATACAGTTTTTCATGTGCTCAGTGATTTTACTGCTTTAGCTCTTTCTCATTGCTAATGCAAACAAACTGAACATCACAGTCACAGCACCAGCAAGCATCAAACGCTGGTATCAAGACTTTTCATAACACACAGGACCAGGACTGTATACCAGGACTTTGTCAGCTCAATCAAACTGCAGGTCAATACAATCTACAAATGATTCAAAGAGCGAACTTTTTCAATGAGAAAAACAACTTCCAATTAAAGTCACAAAAAAAAAATCAAATCAATCAAACATATTTGATTTATACAGAAGACTTGCATTTGCACACATAAATGTATACATAAGACTTCATATAACTGCATAGCATGTGGGCACCAACATAGAAAAACTTTTGCTTTCTGCTGCAGCTTCTTGGTGCTTTAAGCAGCAGCCTTGTATTTCATTATAGGCCACAGTGAACCTGCATGATACCTTTTCTGTAGGAGGGACACAGGTGGGCAGTATACAGGGGAGCCTTAAAGGCCTTAAACAGAGAAGTCTGCATTGTAACTGAGCACATATTAAATTTTTGAGTCAACATATTAGCTTATGTGTATGACTTTTAGCAGTCAGTAAGACGGGAACAAGGAAATACACAATGTTCTCTTGCTTACTTACAAACTCTTTTGTTACAATTAAAAGCTTTTGAAGCATCAACAAACCTATAAGATGTGGATGTGCTGTGGATTTTTGCCTTTGTATTTATCTGTCATTTCCTTCAGGGCAAAGACACACATCAATGCAATTTTCACATTTAAAGCCAAACTGATAGCGATCAGTAAAGTCCTCTCCAGCACTTTGAAAATAATATTGGCTATGGAGCTAGGCCTATAACTCTCCAAACTCTATGGTTTGCCAGTTTTAGCTTTAATTGCAGGAACTAGTAAAGCAGATAAGGTATTTTTACACTTGACCTGTTTAGTCTGAATGAAAGGAGTATTTTGTTTTAAATTATCACAATTAAAGGGCACGTTCATTTTCTTTGCTGCCAACAAGCTGAGCTCTGAAAACCCACCAGCAATTAAAAAACAATCAACCAAAATATTTAAAAAATGATTTGGAGCTATGCGATCAATGTTTGCTCAATCATAACCCTTGTAATGCACACTCACTGCTAGTTGTCAGTCTAATTTTCTCTAGCAGCTGACAGGGCACCATAATGTGCGCCCGCAGGCTACCATAAATGCTGAGGGTTTTAAAGAGCACGATAATACGGGTTGAAGGTTTGTGCCACGGTTTCATGGTGTTTGTTCAAGGCACACCATGTTCAGTCTGCTCTTCCATGAGCAAATCCATCTGTTACCCAGATTCACTGTAGCATGCCACACACCCTGACAAACACTTCTGAAATGTAGTTTCAGGCAAAAAATCTCAATGGAAGACAATCTGAGAAAAGCTGTTCTGCCACATCCTGCACTGGGTCTAATGACGTGCGATAGGGAATGTACTTAACTACTGAGCCATGTCATTCTCAATACACTAATGATAGAAGATAAATGGGGAGGGAGCAGAGAATCTGAAAACTAATTAACACTTGAGTGCATGACAAGGCTGTCATGTTTGTTATGTTGAGGGGTTTAACAATTCAGCTCTGTAGACTTGATTTTTTAACTTGTATTTTCTCTGACGTATGTGTAGGCTTCATGTATTGTATATTGTGTTTTTGATTAATTTGATACTGAATTAATCATTATAACATTATAACAGTGCAGTAGTATAACAATTGCAGTTGTCATAATTGAAGACAAATCATCAAATGTATTTTTTATTTGCATTTTATTTAATGATTTCCCACTAAGAAAAAAGAACACAAAAAACAAGGTTTGTCACAAACACGAAAAGCGAGTGAGACAAAACGATTTTTTTGGATCTGCAAACATCCGCAGTGGTAAAGCTGCAAAAAGGCCACCGCTGACTTCAACTAATTTTAGGTGATGCCATGCGCACAGGACAACCTGCTGGGCCCAAAATGGGCCTTCGCCATGCCATGACAAACAAGTGGTGGGCGAAAAGAGAAAGGGAAAATTGATAAATGCAGCAGCCCACGCCAGCTTTCTTTTCCAAGTGAACAATACCATCATTGTTCAGCAGGGGATCTGGCACGGCTTACATGGTGGCGGTTGATTGTTTTGTAAAATCAACAACTTAGAAAATAGATTTCTGAGATTTCTGGCTCCAGTTTCCAATGTGGGTAGACTGCATACATCTTTTTAAAACAATGTCACCTTAACACATGAGCATGAGGCAAATTAAGGTTTAAAAAGAAAAAAAATATAAAAGTAACAAATATTTGCATAAGGTTAAATATTTCTTTTATTTCTTTGAAAATATATATACATGCATTTTTTTCTGCGAAGCCCTCTGTTCTTAATTGCCCAGGATGGGCCTTTAGCAATCTGTGTCTGTACATCTGCAGGCTGCATCAAGTCAGGTCCATTTCTCATCCTGCTCACCATGAGCTATTTGGACAGATGCTAAATGCGAACAACGTATTCGATCCTGGCTCCCCCGATCCACCCCTCACTCCACATTCAGCGCATTGGCCTTTGTCTGCTTTAATTGAGCCCCCCACTTCATTTAATGGCCTGTTTAATACTTATTGAAACAGAGCTAGTGCTGGAGGTTAAATACATCTTAATGCACCACGTTAATCCTTTCATGAAAAGAAATGTAAGGCTAGTTGAAAGCTGCAAAATTGCCTCCATTAATTAGGGGGGATCTCTCTGCCCCATCGCGCTGCTTGGCCAAGCCGTGTGTCACCACTTTAAATGGTGGGAGAGGGCTGGAGAAAGAGAGGCCGCCGGCCGTACAAACTGCTAATACAACTGGCAGAAATGGATAAAAGAGGAGCCAGAGTTTTATTTAGCGAGGCATCAAAAGAAACCATGTTTGTACAAGCTGCAGTGTACTCTGCTCTCTGTTAAAATCTCACAGTCCGTATGCATGAAGATAAGATCATTTTTTGGCAAAAAAAAAATGAAGGTATATACCACACTATTCATTCATATCAAACTTATTTTGTTCCTGTCTAATATCAATTTTCATTCACTGTGGTTGATTTATACAATTCAAAATAATTGAATAATCTAAATGATTTGATCCTTTCCCATATTTATTTTTATTGTCATGAAGATATTTTAGATTAAAATTCACTTATTTTACATTGTATTTCAATCTTTTCCTTGAGACTTGTTAATGCACATGCTAATCATTGGGTAATTTGTTTGTTTTTCACAGGGTGGAGAGTTGGCACTGCAGAATTTTGATCCCCGTGCTGCTGTTCCTGACTCCTGTACAGAATGGTCCTCTCTCCACAGTGAGGTGGGCAGGCCCAGCATAGTCTTGTCTGGGCTCCAAGCCATGCTCTACGGGTGAGGCTATGTGGTCACAACACTTGTATGCCCCACATCCCCACCCCCTTCCTCCTCACTCCCTTGCTTTCGCTGAAATCGAGACCCAGTTCCTTCAACCTCCCATCCTCTCCTGGCCACTCTTCATTTCAGAAGGTAAGAAACTGTCAGGGTCAAGTCAGGTGGCAAAAAGGGAAGACTTCCTTTTAGCTTGGAGCATCACTACAAAGAAGATTCTGACAGACATGTTATACTGTATGTGGTCTCTTCAGCCCAGAAACAAATATTATCCTGCAAATTATCATCCAGCAGATATGTCACTAACGCAGAGGAAGCCTAGGGCCGCTGAGGACAAGCCCTCTCTAGAGTCACATAAGCAGATTGCAGTCATCTTGAATACTGCTCTACCACCACCCTCCGACAACCAACCCCCCACCCACGTCCCCCGCGCTGCTGCTGCACTCCGCTTTAATTTTTCGACACTTTGAGAGCTTTTCTCACTGTATATTTTATCACTTTTTCTTAAGACTTGCGCTCAGCTACGCCTCAGCTCATTTTAAAATACAGAGCCAAAAAACAAGACAACTCGCTCCTTGGATTCTCTCTCTCTTTTCCTCTCTCTCATCCCATTGTAAACAGGCTTATTGGAAAGAACGCACTTAACAGAAGAATTTCACACTGTATTAGAAAAATGCATCTTTTCACACCTGTAAATATCTTGTCTAATCTGCTTGGTAACCAGCCCTTCTGAGGGAGGGCCACATGCTGTACAGCAGAGGGGCGATGGTGGAATTTACTTCCATTGCCAGGATGAGAAACACAGAACAGACAGAAATGTTACATAGTAATCCTGCAAATTATGAAAAAAAAAAAAAAAAAAAAAAATCAGATGAACATATAAGAGAACTTGGCTGGGTGTTTCTTTGTCTTCCAGTTGTGTGTATATGTATTCATTCATCCTTTGCTAAAAAAGAAATGTAAAAAAAAAAAATTGCAGCAAACACCTTCTATTAATTCCTAACATGCGGTTGGTAAATGTTATGTGATTGAAGTGTGACAAAAAGTTGTGAGATTTATTTATTTTTTTGTTGCTGTTGTGATGGAGCTGGTAGATCTGTGGGCGTGTAATCGCACTGAGGTAGAGACACTCGGAGAGAGACACACATTACATCTCGATGTGCCAACAAGTTCAGGAGTGAAATCCTGTGGATGCGAGCACATGTAAAGTCATCATAACATTGGAACAAGGTTATCTGAGAAATGGCAGTTTATGTGGCAGTTTATGTTTTACCTTCATGAATAGAAAATATGCTGACTGATTGGGATGAATTTGCACATGTGCTAATGCACACACACATACACACAAGTGTAGCAAGTGAATGACATGCACTCTTATATGAACACATGCATGCAAATACACCCTGACACACTCCCCGGAAAGACACACTCCAGATCCTTTTGAAATTCATCCAGACATCACAACAGTACACTCATTTTTTTAACAAATGTTTCCAACACCAGTTTTTCAGGATTGTGAGTGTGAGGCTTTTCTTATGGCAGACCACACAAGTCCTAACTTGTAGCTATTGATCATTGCTCCAATCAGTCCATCACTAGATGAACAGGTGAAATTTCAAGTGGACAAGTGTCAGCATGCCCTGATCAGAGCACTCTGCTACCTCTTTGTTACCCCCTTCTCTGGCTTTATGATATCTCTAATTGCATATAGACCACCCCCCCTGCCAAACCCCACCACAACCTTCCACCTTGCCCCCAGCCAGAGCAGGGCCAGAATGGAGGTCGGGGGACCTTGGAAGAGTGGTCTCGGCTGGGGCCCCCTCACTAACACTCAGCCTGATGTGTTAATAGATCCAATGCCATCTTATTTTCGCACTTCTGCGAGACGGCAAGGGGCGTCCAGGCAGGATCGGCAGTCTGAGGCACTGAAAGAGCTGGAACAGGGGAGGAAGGGGGAGGCGGGGGTGGAGGGTTGGGGAGTGGGTAGAGAGAAGAAAGGGACAGTGGTGGGTTCACAGCACTCCTCCAAGGAGGTCATCAAAAAGGCAGGGGGCACAAGTTCAACTGTTCAACTCAGAAAGATCAGGCAGGGAGGGGTGTGGATGGACTGTATGACTAGATGCAACAAAGTTGGGATGGTTGGAAGGATAGATAGATAGACAGAGAGAAAGAGAGGGAAGGGAACTGTTGTTTACTGTGTTTTGTATACAGGATAATAAAATGCAGTCAGAGCCCCTTATCTTTACCAGAAAAGCAACAGATCAGAAAACAGCTGTAACAGCTGTACTTATTCGACATTAATAGTTTTTGAAGGCAGACACAGACATAAAGTAAAGTGTTCTTATGCAGCCTCAAGGTGTTTTAAGCTGCATGTTGGGCTTCAAATACTTTTAGTGGCCCCTTCAGAACTTAACTCAAATATCACTATAGAGGTGAGACAAAAAAAAAAACCTGCCATACAAGTAGTTTTGGAACTGTCATATGGGTATTATATGTGTAACCTGCAAATGTACAGATACAGATGGATGTGCTTAGTGAGTTCAACATGAAGACTTGTTGGGGGGGGGGATGGTTCAGTGTTAATTCTCTTTCACACCCAAGCACAAAAGCTTCTTAACTAAATCAAAATGATACTGGGAAAAACCCACAAAAGAAGAGGCAAATAAACTAATTTCTCATTAGCTTTAACCCAGTGAACCAAAAATGCAACCATGCTGGGTGCTGGGAGAGGGGCATAACATGCATTTGGCTAGAACAATAGTGTTTTCTTGTTCTTACTGTGCCACCACTATTATCCTACCGTTGGCCTATCCGCCTTCGTTTATAAAACCACAACTGAAATGAATAATTTTGGTTCTCTTGGAATTACCAAAATTCGTTCTTCAGAATGCATCAGAGAAAATGTATGAAAAGTATAAGCTCATCACGCTCCATGGTCTCATCTCCATTCAAATGCACTGAGTAGCACAAAGTGATATATGCAGTAACAGTGCTTCACAGTGTTGAGTTTTGCTTAAAGTTTCGAAAATCTCAAGAGCCCTCTTACTGAGAGAAGCAACGCCAGCAATCACACTTTTTTCTCATACCATTAATTTTCTTGACAGACGAGCAAGTCACATGCAGGAAACAAGTCACTCTTGACAGGAGAAGTTTTTTCAAGACTCTTAACTTTTAATTTATATGATGAAAAATCTATGGTTCCCTAGGGCTAATTCTGAGAAACTCATGCACCTTAGACAGTTCAATTAGTGAATTCAGATGCTTTATTTTCAGTTTTTCTATGAGTGGCTTTTTTCCATTCAAGGGTTTCTAATTCAATATTTTTGTAATCATGTTATTTTCCTGTTTAATGTGTAGTATATATTACAGGTGTTTCATTTTTTTTGTTTTAGTACATACTGTAGTATAGCTGAACAATGCAAAACATGACAAGACTTAGTTCTTATTAGAAAAAAATCAGATGTCAACCAAAAAGACCACAGAAACTGATTTCTTGTGCACCTACAGAGTTCTGATTGTTTTGCAGGAGATGTGGAATCCCTAATTCGCTTTGCAACGCCTACACAGTATCAAAACATTAGTCATCAGTGTCACATCTGTCAGTCCTGGGGGGTTGCACCAAAGCCATAAGTGCTTTCTTTGTGTTTTTTTTTTCTCACTGCAGTATTACATACCTTGTGCTTGCACTTTCTCATGTGATTTCTGATAAGTCACGTGTTGCCAGTTGAGTATTTTTTGCATGCCGTTTACAGGGTGTTGTTGTGGTTTTGGCACTGGAGAAATACTGTTATCCAGTATAATTTTTAACCAGAGTTAAAAGTGTATGCTGTGCTGCTTGGGTTTATTTGAATAAGAGTCTGTTTAGGATCATTTTTTAGCATATTTAGCAGTGATGGCATTTGTCTTCCAGAGCAGGCATATTCAAAGTGCTGTGAACATTTCTCTCACTTGTCATAGTGTCAGAATGCCTGATTAGCTGATTAGCTCTTGCAGATTTTTGCAGATTATGTTCCCAAGATGTAAAGGTTAGAAAGATCATATAGTATAAAAGTTTCACATAGACACTCTGAAGTGTCAGGAGGACAGGGGAAGAAAGAAGGAAAAAAATGATGGTGGGGGGGAGTTTGGCTCTGAGCCAAGTGTGTCTCAAGCATTTTGGGTCCTCACCTTCTGCTGCCCCTGTCAGGCTGGCCATGGTCTCCCTCTCTGGGCTTCAGAGATGCAACGTGACAGCCAGGGTGGCTTCCATGTCAGTGAGGTGAGACTAGGCTCTCCGGCTAGATGCCCTGACCAGGACCACCCCCCTGGGTCTGCTGCGTGTGAAAACAGAAAAAAAAAATTCTCTCGCTGCAGTGTCTCACCATGATTATATTGTCAGTGCCCCCTCCTAACCTGTAAGATATCCCCTCCCCCCTTCCTTCAGCTTCTCAGATCCAACAGCGGCAGATTAGGATGCTGTCATCAATGTGGCAGAGTGCTAAAACATCCATTAAGCTTTTAATTGAAGAGACGGTAGGATGGGAGAAAGGAGCATGTGATGTGGTGTGCATTGCTATGACAGAGCTCATCTTGCAGAGGTGAGAAGCGACAGAGACTTGTCAAAGGTCACAGTCGGCCAGAGGCCAGCGCCACTATGCTGTCAATGCACACGCTTCTTTTGTGGTGGTGATCATTAATGCAAAACACAGGAAAACACACATGTAACTGACTCATGCTTTTGTTTATACAAACCCATTTACATTACGCTTTTTATTTACACCACATCACATATGCATTAATATAAGTTCAAATTCATGTACTGTACTTTGACACATTGTAAATCTAGGTTTGTCACTGGCAGGGTGACATGTCTTCTGCCACACAATCAAACCACAAGGTCAGCCAGCTATTGAGAAAAGAGATAATTGCAGAAAAGCATATGTAGAAGTGTGTGAGTGGGCAAGAGTGGTTAGTTTGATTTGGCATACTCCCAGAAAATGATCTTTGAAGACATCAAGGTCCCCATTAATGTGCAGCTTAGTGTAAACTGTGATTTCTGTTCATTTCTGGTGAGGCTACCAGTGTGGCTCTAGGGATGGCAATGTATTGTAGATCTATTGGTGCCTTGGTCCAGCACTTTAGTCCACACTGAAATGTCTATACAGCTATTTGATGTATTGGCATAAACCTTTTTACAGGCATTCACAAAACCCAAACAACAATCATTGAACTCATGACTGAATGCTGTCTGTCTTCTGCAACAACCTTTTGTTTTTTGCGTCATATTAACTGCATGTTCTGTTTCTTAGGAATCCATTGTGTGTGGGTACAGGTTATTTGAATATTCTCAGTATGACTCACAAAAAAACTAAAACCACTAATTAAAAGTACAATACAAATAAATTAAATGGCATTTTATAAATGATAAAAACAGGGGGATTGATATAATGTTTCCAAAGAGTCAAAGTCTGGTAGCGGATACATTGACAGCTTGATGCATCGTTTAGTTTCTAAAGTGACGCGCATATGCATGCATGACTCACATAAACACACACAGTGCCCTTTAGAGTTTTTGTCTTCCTGCTGAGAGGCAGTAATGTCAGTGTTTGTGTTGGTCAGCAGGGTCTCTGTCCACACAGTCAGAGAGGTCAGTGGCCCCACAGCAGGACCTGGACACTTGGAGAAACACAGGGTAGGGACGTAGGTGGTACCACCTTAGGTTCTAAGGGGTACGTTCATCTTCAAATCCAAGCCAAGGTTCCTGATGCCAAGCCGGTCTGTCAAGCCCCCTCACGCTGCAGTTCTGGTTTCGACACCCTGCAGTTATGGAAGCATAAACTGGCATAGGCCAGCATAAGCTTCCTCGTGACGCTGCATATGATTAACTGGACCATTGGGCAGCTTGGCCTGGGAGAGGTCAGAGTCCTGGGCATGAGTCCACAGGGCACAGACAAGGACAAGGAAGGTTTTGCCAGAGTGGAAGCCAGTACCTCTTCTTGTTTATATTTCATGAGAATTTTGTGCTGACTTTGAGCAAAATGCTGCTTTATTCTCAATTGCTTCAGATGGATCCCTCTG
The DNA here is from genome assembly GCF_900324485.2 of Mastacembelus armatus. Classification (NCBI taxonomy): domain Eukaryota; kingdom Metazoa; phylum Chordata; class Actinopteri; order Synbranchiformes; family Mastacembelidae; genus Mastacembelus; species Mastacembelus armatus. The sequence continues at coordinate 15,269,872 of NC_046643.1, forward strand.
CCAATATCAGTGTCTCACACTTTATGAAGCTTATGTATGTATGTGTAAAATTCTTCAGATGCTAGCTAGTCAGGTTTTAACAAGTAGAGAAGGTGCCAGTGAGTCAGAAAAATGTGTCTTGAATGATGGTCAAGGTGTCTTGTATACATATAATTACCATTTGCTTCAATATAAAAATCAGGCAATAAAAAAGTTTGATGTTTCAGGAATTAATATTAATTATGAGATTTAATAAATCGCATGCTACTAATACAGTTATACATTAAAATGTAAAGTAGTGTAAATATTTACATTGTGATGTGTTCTTTTAATATTTGTTGAAAAATATGTTGGTAAAATGTAAAAAACAACATGCCGTGAGCCACTGTTTCAGAAATGAAAGAGTTAAGCAGCACTTTGTTAGGTTTTAAAACAGCAGTCCAAATAGCTGCCTTTAACATGATCAAGTCTTTTTCCTTCACACCTCTATCTTCACAAGTGTGACTTCCGTCTGTTGCATCTCTCTCTCTCCATCTTTTTGATCCCTGCCTCCTCCTTCTCATCTTCTCTTTGCTTTAATTTTTTTCCACTTGCGAATCCCAACACTGCACTCACTATGCAGGAAAACTGTGTCATCACCATCATGATGCTCTTCCAAGACCTTTTCAGTATCAGGGCTGTGTTCATGGTAACACAGGTGAATCTGAAACATCAGATTTTCTCTATGAGGCGTATTTTTATAATCTCTGAGAACTGAGAAACCCCATCTCAGGTTGTACTCTGAAATTAGGTTTTAGGATTTGCAAAAGTGTTGATGTATGACGATGATGTATGAGAAATGTTTGAGCTCTTCTGCATAACAAGCACTGATCAGTGATCAAACCAGTATTTTATGCTTGAGTAGACATCCAACAAAGATATCACCAATAATGCCTGAATGGTTGTTAAATAAGTAACAAAGTGAGATTGATGGAAAACCCTAAGAGATCGCAGTAGCAGGTAATATTTATGGTATGTTTGGCAAGTGGACAGAAAACTTTCACTCAGTTGCCAGAAAATAATTTCAAAGAAACAACAGTAATTTTAAATTTATCTGCATTGATGTGAACCTGGACCATCACCTCCCTCTCCCCCAGCCTCTAAACCCCTCTAACCCCTCTTCCTTCGCCCCCTTCCTCCTCCACCTCCCTATCTTCCTTACCCTGAGGGCAGTGTGGCATTTCTTCCCTCAGCTGGCCTCCCTGGCCCTGTGCTGTCACTCTGGATGCCTTCTAGCATGCTGTGCCCCGCTGTGATTGAGCATTACGAGGTGTTTCACGCCTCCATGCATTAGGCGAGACGGCAGGCAGGGCGTTGGGTAAATGATACGTATGGATCACAAGGGCAACAGAGTTCATGGCTGGGTCAGGGCAGAGGGAGTAAGACAACAACCCTGTGAAAATCCCTGCCTACAAACATGCATGTGCACACCTGCATGCATCCACCTGCATTCAGTATATGCTCAGAAATACACACTTTCTTTACCTGAATGTATATATATATAGGTACACACACAAACCTATGGACATGCACATGTGTGCACATGAAGTAGGGAGTGACATCACGGACTGATTGACAGAAAAACTCACTGACATTTTATTTCACTCATAGCAGCCACAACATTGGTATTTATAGAGTTAATATAAAATGGCAAATGCAACCAGATTGTACACTCTTTTCCAGCCCACTCATCGAGAGCCATCACAAGGTCCACTGAAGTTGATGCAACTCATGTTCACATTTTAAAATAGTGACTGCTCACTTGCCTTTGTTACCAACATCACTAGTTGTGCTTAAAACTCTAGTTGTAGCAACGCCAGGACAAGTGCGGAAGTAATAATAGATTTAATACAACACACATTTCACGATGTACTTAATCCATTTCCATGCTTGAATAGGCGTGGCTTGTTTGAGCTGGTGAGAGTATATAATTAATGTGCTGTGATGAGGGGCTTCTGCCCAGTGACAGTGAAAGACCACCCACTGGCTTTTAATACTGCCTGTCAATGTAGCCACAGGACGCTCAGTATTAGGCCTGTTTCATCAAGCGGGGCCGAATGGGTGAAAGCAGTGCACAGAGACATGCACAAAGAAAGAAAACAAAAATGAATTTTAATAAAAACAGGAATCACAAAGATATCTAAAAAATACTTTAATTTTAAAATAATTGTTCCATTTCATTGTAAATAAAAAGTTTCTTTTTGCAAAATATCATTCCAATACAGTTTTTCTAGAGAGTATAAATCATTATTCACTAAGACGAGTGGCTCAATGCAGATTTGATTTTGGCCAGTGGATTATCAGATTAACACAACAAAATTAAAAACTTGAGTGCAAAATTAATTTCTTTTATTTAGTTTTTCTACACAAAAGTACGTGTCTACAACATGCTAGTGGTTGTAATTTGAAAAAAAGGTATATGATTCTCTAGAGCTGGAGTTTTTACACACACTGGACTTACTCCCACTTCTGTGAGCAATGGAAACGTGCGTGATAGCACTCTACTCACGCCTGCTTAACCCTCTCATCACCAGTATCTCACTTTTTTAATACACACACATATACACACAAATGTGAGCACACACACAAGTATGCATAAAGACATGAACATGTAAACATGCAATCTGAAATGCTCATGCACCTAAATGCACACACACACACACGTGCACACACACACACACACACACACACACACACACACACACACACGCACACACACACACACACACACACACACACATGAGACATTGGCTCAAAATGCCATTTTGTGGCCATACTGGGCATCCTGTGGGATCATGGCAGTATATGTGATGTGCTAACAGTCATTTGACCTGACTCACGCTGAGTGTAATACTGCTCCACTTAATTTATAGACCGACTATACATCTTCATATATTTAATTATATATATATTGAATATATCTTTTTACACATGGCAAGAACAGAATGAAAACATTTCCATTCAAATTTCCGGATGGTCCATTAAAAACATTTAAAATATTTTTTATTAGCTTCTAAAGGTGTCTTAAAAATAAGAAGAATGAATTAAGTGCAGTAGCATTGCTGAAGGTAACATGAAAGTACCCAGATGCCCTTGTGTCACTAACTGCCTGTTGTGGTCCCTCATTGACATGCACTTCATTGGCTCTGCCTTTTATTGTTATGTTTGTACATACTTCTAACATGACTATTTCAGCCTGAGTAAACAAACATGTGAGCACACACACACACACATAAACAGCTTCAAGCTACAATATTCACCTGTGATACAAAAATCTGCAGTACCAGCCTAGACACTGGAGTTAAGTATAGGCTCTTGTATCCAAGCACCTTGTACAGCTGTAGGGAGAAATGAATTCCCGCTTCATGTCTCCCTGTCTCCAGCTCTGTTCTGGGAGTGAGTGTATTTGCCAGAACATAGCTTTCCAGATCAATACAGCCGACCAGGAGCTCTGCCCGCCTGCCTGTCAGTCAGCCTGATGGCTTGTCACAGTCTCTGGAGTGTCTGGACGATTGTAAGTCTCTGGTTGTCACTCCTGACTTCTTTTTTCTCTGTTTCCCTCTCATCACATAGCTAATATTTTCATGTGCACACATGTCATATTCTTTTTATTGCTGCTCCTTCTGTTTTTTTCTCCCCTCACTCCCTTCCTCTGTCTCTATGTCCCACTCTCCAAGGCTGCCTGCAACCCCGGGGCTTGACAAGCTGGCCAGGCCGCCGCATCTGCCAGCACATCTTTAGCGGCTTGGCAGTGAGGAACGTCCGTCACAGGTTGTAATCAAACCTGCCTGGAAACTGAGCAGGAGGAAAGAGGAAAATGGAGGAGGAGAAGGAGGTGGAGGGAGTGCAAGTGAGGGGGAGGGCCCCTCCTTCTGCCTGATTAATCATAATGTAATTTTAATTAAAAAGCACAGTGTCAAAGGGTTTAGCTGCCTGAGAAGTGAGCCCAGATTGCCACACAGCAGCAGCCCCCTCAGTCTGTGGGCAGGAAATGCATCCTGACAAATCCAGGCGCCCGGGCCAAGAAAAACAAAGGCCACCATTACCAGGATATTGTCATTGAGGGAAGAGCAGGGGTGTGGGTGAGAGATGGGGAGGGAGAGGAGGGGGGTTGACATGGATGATGGGGGCACAAGGAAAGGAAGGAGAACAGAAATGGGAGGGGATGGGATGTGGGGACAAGCAGAAAAAAGGTTGGGGGTCACACTGTCATGCCAATTGGTGCACAGTGCAAACACCCATGTCATGCAAAGAAAGAGTAGAGGTAAAAGTGAGGTGTGAGAGATTCTGGCATCGTCTTTTGTAAAGGGTGGATATTATAAGCTTTTGTGAGCGATGCTGTAGGCTGGAGGCCTTGGTTTTTTGATGCTTAAGTCTGTTTATGTCTCAACTGCATGTAGTGTCTACTCACTGTCAGGTCAGGCTATATTTATGCCACCTGAGTCAGGGCTGCTGTGTAGTGTGGTTGCAGCTCGAGGCCAAGCTGTGGCTGAGACAATGGTAGCTGCTTGAGACAGGGCAGAAGGAGCTGTGGTGTCACCAGAGACAGGCCAGAGGGCTGCAGCCAGGGTCACAGAGAGTTTCTGAGGAGACATAGAGTGTCAACATGGCTGAGTTGAAAGCAGAACCAAATACTTCTGGTGACATGGCATTACCCTGGGTCATTGTGACAGATTAGGAGAATTACAGACAGGTGAATTGTGTGGGGCCCCTAAAAGGTGCACTGTTTCAGATGCATGAATGTGGGCGGTGTGTGCAGTTCCCAAAATAAAATTTCAAGGGTCAAGGTTCTTACATACGTTTTTCTTTTCATGTGAGCTGTGTTTTTTGATTTGCCTATTTTAACAGTGTAAAAATATCTAAATATAAACAACTGGAGTAAGATCAAATAGAGCAGAATTAATTCTGCAGCATGGCTCTTTTCACAGCATTATATTACCTTATGATATTACTGAGGAAGAATGCTAGCTGGTGGAGATAACATCATACTGCATACCAGGATATGTATGTTAACAATCTATGAAGCATAAACCTGTGTCAGGTACACCCAGTACTTCATTCTAAAATGCATTGAAGTATATGGCAGCATAGAATGAAAAGCCTCACATAAGGTACAAAGTATTAAAGTTTTTTTTTTTAAAAAACAGAATAATTTTATCTCACAACTGTAATGAATTTTTTTTTTCTGAGAAGCAAAACAATGCATTACATAAGAGTTGTGTGTGGAAAAAACACAACCTAAACAATTTAAATTCAGATGCCTTTGAATGTCTGTAGGTAACACATTTCCATGATACACTTGAGTAACATTTGATTTTATGAAGCCTACATAAATGATAGATGGGGAGTGGCTGTGTCGTATACATCGTGTGAGTGAGACAACAAAGGAGATACATACACCCCCAGAGAGAAAAGGAGCCTAAAAAGCTCAGTGTTCTGTTCCTGTCTCTTTCTGTAGTTTAGGGGATGGTGTGCAGTGGAGCCCAGGATGGATGACCTTTAAAAGGAGAAGAAGGGAGGAGAAAAGGGGGTCACCAGCACCCGGGTGGGGTTGTGGGTGGGGGTCCTGGGCTGAGGTTTCAGAGGTGAGAGACTGTGAAGCGCCTTCCACTGGGCCCTAACAAGCATTTGATTTCTCCCTCCAGGAGTTGTATGCTTTACACTGTTCAGATGAGTGGTCTCTAAGCAGCATAATATCCTCAGAGGTGATTCCTCTGTGAGTTGCCTGAGTGTGGGAGGAACAATCGCAAAACACCTTTGACTGTGATTATGTTTACTTTATTTTTTAATAAACTGAGAAATAACCTAAAATACAGTAATAATTAATTAGTTACAAAATGCCTCACACAGAAGAAAACACAACATTAAAATAATAACAATGACTGAGAATTTTTAGTAGATATTTGATATCACAACTTTGAACAGGAAGGCTCTTCCAGGATCCTGGTCTCAGACAACAAATGCTGAATTTCATTGCATTTTATTTTATTTTAGTTACTTTCTTAGGACTTTTTTTATATACAGGGAAATCAGAACAGACACCAAATTATGTCTTTGAATATTGAATTTAAAAAAATGCACCCTTTTAAAATGTCATTAATAATTAACTGCAATCAATGCAAAGAAATCTTTCCTTTAATTTGGTAATTAGAGGCTAATTTGCTAATTTTCTTCCCATTGATGGCAGTATCACATCCATAAGCCTGAGTTAATGTTCCTCTTTTTGTCTATACCGAGCCCCATTGACCAATGAAAGCTAACAAGTGTTGGAGAGACCTAGAAGTGCAAAAAGAATAATGAGGTCTCTCTATAATCTGATGTGGCCCATATTGTCCTGTGATCTAGAGAGGCATGCTCCAGCAGGGCACAAACACAAATGCAAGCACAAACACACGCACACACTGGGACACTAACGAGGGTTTGAAGAACCTCCCTCGACACCTGGGGCTAGAGCCACTAAGCATGCTGCCCGCCCCACTGAATGGAGAGGCAAAAAGAGACAGATGACATCTTAAACAAGCATTAACACGCAGGTACCTAACAAAGCCAGCTCAATCTCATTTACATGTCAAAAGCCATGCACATGCTTCAGGGGAGGCATATGTACTGAAATGTACAAATGCAAAGCTTAGATGCATTACATAAGCAAGGGCGCACAAAAATCCACATAAACATAGACAATGACACACCAGCCCAATAGACTGTGGCGAGGACGACATTCTGCCCATTGGATCTGCACCTAAAAAGAAAGGCAAAGTCACTCACTTCCTGTCAGTCTCCTTTTCATCCAGAGCTCCTGGCACTCTGGCTCTTGGTTCCCCATGAACGAACCACCCGCTGGCTGCCTTAACCGCCCTCTAATAAACCCATCTGTTGGGTCATTATTGCGTCTGCAGCCATCTGAAGAGGGGAGCAACCCTGCAAAGACAGAGTCAGGGAGTGATTTTTGTTTCACTGTTCTTTTATGGAAAGTAAACCACCAAAGGAAGTGGTTTCTTCTTATAAACACTAAAAAATAAAAATTGTTTTGTTGTTACTATGTGAAATGCAGCTTTAATTTTTATTGTGAAAAGAAAAGCAATATATATTGTATGGAAACTGCTATGATATAAATGTTAACTCATGAATAAAATAAGGAATACTCATTATTTATTTTGCATCTTTATCTCTTCGACCAAACTGCTGTCCCTTTTTTCTGCCACATTCTTTGCTAATCATGGAGAACTATTAGCTATATTAACATGGTTTGCTTTTCCTGCTTTTCCATGACTATGGTGTCGATGTGATGGCATGTAAAATATAAAAAAAAGAAGATTGCAAAAAATGCAGCTTAAGGTTGAAAGTTCAGTCACTTTGTGGGATTTTCATCAAATATCAAAATTTTCAGTTTTTATTTTGTTTTAATTATAAGAGTTTATTACTACAGATTTGTTGTACTCTGCAACTTGCTGTAGGTTACGCTCTTTGTGAGTACTAAATAAATCATATATGTATGTAATTATCTTTTACATATGTGCTTCAGACAGCTGATCTTCTTCTGTGGTTATCAAATTGTCAAATTACAAGTTAAACTGAATAAATTTACAAATTATCACATATGGTAAAGTATAACTCCTCCCATTGCAAATAGGTGGGCTGTCAGTGTGTACAACTGTGTGAGTGTGTGCTGGCTTGTATGCCCATATGTACCGTACATGTGTGTTGTTCCACTGGCATGGACACTCGGGAAGGGCTGGTGAGGCTTTAACTTTGCTAAGCTTTTTCCTGCCAGGTCCCTGAGAGATCCCACTGTTCGTTTATATTGAACTTTGTAGGCTGGTGACTCTGCCAGGCTCCCCTGCCTACTGCTGTAATATAGGAGCTGCTGGGGACCTGCACAGCCAGCAAGACCTAGGGAGAGAGACACAGATCACACCGGCCCTGTGGTTATTACATTTACTGGTGTGTGTGTGTGTGTGTGTAAATGGAGGTGTTTTTTCCATAGTGTTTACAGCCTAGGTGTGATATCTGGCCATTTAGAAGTGCTTGCTTGTGTGAATTTTGTGATGGTACAACATGAATTATTGCAATAAAAATCACAGCAAATTTTGCATGCCTTGTTTTTGTGTATCTGTAAGTATGTGTGTGTGCGTGTGTGTGCATGTGTGTGTGTGTGTGTGCGTGTGTGGGTATGTGTGCGCGCATGGACATGGCGATGCTCCACTAAGTCCTCTCCAGCTCACACAGCCTCTGTCATAAACAGCCACAGCCTCTGGCAGGTGTTGCGCTGTGGTGCACAGATATGTGTTTTCCAAAGTGACACACATGTGGACAAACACACACACACACACGCACACACACAAGCATGAGCACACATCCATACACACATCACTGGGAATCCCTACAGGTGAGCCTTAGAGGGCAGAGTCAACACCTTATTATTAAAACGCACAGACACCCACATGTGCACAGAAACACGCAGAACACACACACATGCACAGTGACAGCTGTTTAGGGCGTCTCACACACTCCCAAGCTCTCACAGATTACTAGTCTCAGCACAGATATGAATTTCATTTTTAGATTTTGGTTGAACTAAAAATAAAAATGTTGTAACCATGAATTCTTTTATTGTTACAATTTAATTTCAAATTTAAATCTCTTTTTCATGTATCTAGATGTTTATTTTATATACATTTTCTATACTTATTGCGGTTCATGTTTTATTTCAATTAGTTCTACATAATTAAACATGAATAGTAATTTCTAATTTGTATGAAATAGATAACTGTGATTCAAAAGATTATTATTACAATCATGCACAAATAAAAACCACATTATGGCTGAGTATTTTTTATTTTGAAGTTACTGACAGCAGACAAAGCAATAATCCTGATGCAACAGATGTTTATAGTGCAACATTCAAAATGGATCTGGGTCATTCCATTAAATAAAGTTTCATTTTCAGTGACATTAAATGACTGTACTAGCTCCAAGTCATTGGTCATCCCTTTACACAGTGGATCCTATGTACAGATAGATCAGCAATGTTGGTTTTAAATGAATCTGCAGCATTTTGGAGTGTGACATCCCAAATTCAAGCACATGAACAACACTTGAGCTTACCAAACAAAGGATAAAAATCTCAGCCCTGCTGCCTCAGATCAGAGAGATAATCCCAACAAAGCAGTGTGTTTATCCCTTGTCCAGAAATAGCAATTCATCAGTGACCCTATAGTGCTATTCTCTGTACAGGCCCAGCAAGGACAGCACTAAATGTTCAAGTGGAGGTAAGTGCTGGCAAGTCCTTTGACAATACAAGCATGGTTTCAAGCTCAATACAGCTTCGCTCCTCAGAGAGCATGAGAAGGAGAAGGTGTGTGTGTGTGTGTGTGGGGGGGGTATAGCATGGAGCAGGACTCAGGGTGCACGGCCAGAGAGTGTACACTGTAAGAAATTTCCATGTTAAATTACAATAAACTACTGGCAGCTAGAGTTGCCAGCTTTCAAGTGTTATTCTACTGTGTACATACTGTGATCTATAACAACAGTTTATTACTGTAAAAATATACAGTACTGTGCTGTATATAATATATACTTTACAGTATAATACTGTCAGTTGTTTGTTTTGCATCATACTGTTATTTGACTGTAGCTGCTGTAATCTCCATAAACAGTTTACTACTGTAAAATGTATTAAAGTACTGTGTAGTGTACAATATAATATTGTAAGACTTCTAACATAGAAATGGCTCAGACAAGAGATGCCCTTACACCACATAGGCCTTTATTAAAGTCAATGCAGCATTAAACACTAACAAACATAAGAGATTACATTAAAAAAAAAAAAATTTTTAACACATGCTCAGTATGCCTTAATCCATGAACCCCGAATTTGCTATTTTCTCAAACTATTGCAAGAGATGACCATATAATACATTTATTAAGACCACTGCATGAAACATATTCTGTAGCTAAGAAATTTCAAGTAATGAAATTCATGTACAAATAATACAATAAGAATACAAACAAATACAATCCATAAGAAAAATTACTTAAATTAATTAAAAGCAGATTCTCAATCTCACAACAACTTGCCTTAAAAATGTACCTGTCTTTAGCATCCATCCATTAAGACCAATAGAAAATGAGTGGGAAAATAAAGCTGGAATTGCACAGCTGAGTCTTAGAGGTATACTGAACAGAAAACAATGCTGAGACTTGTTACCTTGAAATGGCAACATCAATTGCCATGAGTGAGTGTGAGTTGTGGACTATACAAAGCCCCACTCAAAGTCCAAGAGGTTTTTTTATAAAGGTGGTCATATGGGGATTCACAGTTGCTGCCCTTTTGTGGACCAACTTCCCTGTCTTTTTGGACACCACCTTCCCCTGTATGGCCTTGGTTCCCCTCTCAGGATTAGATTACTTTGTCACCAATGTTAAGCAAAAGCAAATCAAACCTGTGTCATAATGGCCTTATCTGGAATGGACAACTTAGGTATTTATGAAGTTAAAGAGGAACAAAATATTTAAGGACAAGCATTTAGCTTTGAACAAACCCCCGTGTCCTTGCAGCTTCCTCTTGGTATAGCAAGTTGAACACATAGTAGATAGCAAAAACTGCAGCAAGCCCTGTGATGAAGCTTTGCTGGGTGCCTTCACAGATGACATGGCTTTCAATGTTGATCATCCATCACCCAATTGTGACTTCATCACCAGCAATGATACAGACCAAGATGATAGTTAATGTCCCAAAACAGATGCATTAGGAACAACTATGTGCCTGACATATGCAAACATACTGCTGCAAGTTATTATTTTTACTGTAGCTAACTGGTATTTCCAGCAAAACAGTCTTAATAAAACACAAACGATTCTTAAGCTACGGTCTCAGAGAACAGGATGGTAGTAGATGCAGACAGACAGACAGACGTGATGCAACATGATTTTGTTTCATCCAGTTATGGGTGTAGTTTACTCAAGCAACAGACTGATTTGAAAAAGAAAAAATACTGTATTTCTATTTTAAGATGGTACAGCAGCTTGCTGTTATTACTTACTTCCTCAAAATCATTACCTTTTACAGTATTTAACTGTATTCATGAAAAACAGTACATTACTGTACAATTTTTCCTGTATTTTTACAGAAATTCATTACAGTATATGGCTGCAGTCTGTGTGTGTGTGTGTAGTGTATCTGCATCATGTCTTCTCTTTGAGGTTCTGTGGAGAGAGGCATTTTGCTCTCTGTGAAAGGGGAAGATGTCTCTTTGCTTCAGTGAACGCTGCAGCCTTGCAGAGTGCAGGGCTGACAGGGAGGAAGGTCTCCTCAAAGCCTAAGACAAACCAGTTCCCCTCACTCCTGCTGAGACAGTAAGTCCCAGCTTTAAGATGTGTGCTACTAAGAACGAAACTGCAATTTAAGCTGATGCAAATAAAAAAAAGAGAAGAAAGTGAGGTTTGGGGCTCATAATGGTGATGAATTAGACTTGGATTTACAGATTAGCTAAATTTAAATTACCTTGAATAAATAAAATGACCGAACAACAGTTAATTCATTCAAATATAAATGAGGTCACTGAAGGAAAGCGCACTGTGAAAATCCAGCATAAATGCTAAATGACTACAAACTGTAATTAACCAGAATTCAGACTTCACATTTTGTGAAATTACAGCATGGGGTAAAAGGGGTTGTAGAGCCTGATGACAGTAGGGAAGGACAGTCCTGCAGCACAGTGAGGTGAGTTGTCCACTGCAGCTGCCTCTCTGCTCCATCAGGATGTTGTGAAGGGGATGGTCAGTGTTTTCCTCTAGTGTTGGCCTCTACCTCTTTCTGTCTGCATCTCCTCCCCACACCCTCATTCCAGTCACTGAGCCAGCTTTTTGCATCAGTTTGTCCAGCAGCCTTGCAGCCTTGAGTTTTATGCTGCTTCTCCAGCAGACTGCAGCCTAACAGAGCACACTTATTCACAGTGTTTGGAGAATATTTCTGCACATCTGCCTTAGGAGATAAAAACATCTCTGCCTGTTTTATAGAGTGTGTCTGTGTTAAGTGACCAACTTGTCCAGGTGTACACCTAGATATTTGTAGGCTGGCACCACTTCAGTGTGACTTGTGACTTTGTATGTCCCTGAAGGACCTGGTTTGACAAGACTTGAAACTTGACTTAGGTTTGGAGTAAAAGATTTATAAAACAGCTCTGTAGTTTACTATTTGACCTAAATCCTGATAATAGCTGTTTGACTGTGTGTCTTCCAGATCAGCTACAAAGAACAAAATAAATGCCACTGTAAACCAACACCCAACAAAAACACTCTCAGGCATGGTAACAAAAATAAGCCACGTGATGTTGGTGCATACATGCGACTGCGTATATTTGTGTAATATTCAGATATAAGGCAGAAGTGAAAAGGGACTTTTGATAAATACTGTCTTGGCTGTGACATAAAGGTCACACTCATTTCTTCAAGTTGACCTCATCGCTGAAGACATGAGACATCAGAGGCTCAGGCTGTGCAAGTGTATGTGTGTGTGTGTGTGTGTGTGTGTGTGTGCGTGTGTTTGTGTGCATGTGTATGTGCGAGTTTGTCAGAAAGTGAGGGGTGAGGGTGCATGTGTGTCCTAGTGTGTCATGACACGCAACTGATTATGATAGAGAAATCTGTGTTATGCTGAATTGTGAACATTACCAAACGTGTGTATGTGTGTGTGTGTGTGTGTGTGTGTAGTCAGTAGCAGCTCAGTTTGACGATACATGACTGTGCTGTCCTACCCATGACCAAACATTTTTATGTTTTCACTTTAAGCTGCACTACTTGAATAAATGACATGGAAGTTGCAGAAGTACTGTAATATCCTCAGCATAATACAGCATGATACATTACACATGCAAAACTTGGTAGAATGGTCCATATTTTGTTGGCTTGGTCTCAGATATGTTAATAATATTCAAATTGCCATGCCACATCTGTATTATGCAGATGTTTTTTGAAAAAAAGAAAGTTGTTAATGACTCATCCAGTATCAGCATTGCATGTGGCAATAGGGTTGACTATGCACAAAACTTAAAAGTGCAGTACTACAGTTTTCAAAGTATATATAGTTCCAACTCTGAAGTGTGATTGTGTAGCCCTACAGATGGAACAAAGACAAGTAGTGAAGCAGCCTCTTTTCTGACAGAAACAGATTCTTCCACACCTCTCCCCGTTCTGCCTGAAGGCTTCTCACAGGTACGATTTCTTGCCCTCAGTTCGGGAGCTGAAAATGAGAATCTCCAAATTAGGAGTCAGGGAGTCGTGTCGGAGCCTGACCCTGGATTCTCACCTATCTAGCTGGACCTGTGAATACTGGATCTGATCTATATGACTCTGTCATGCTTCTCCACTCCTCTCTGATCGCTACTGTTTTATTTGTCTGCAACATCTTCTCTCTGTAATGGGGTTTTCTTTTTTCCCATTTATTCCATGTACATATTTCTCCTCATCTTTCTCCCACAGTTCTCCATTTAAATTGAATTGTTCACCTTACAATTATATTCAGTGTTCATATTGCATATAATGTACTACAGTTCTGTCAGCTCTATGTGGGAAGGAAGGACACATGCAAAACAAAAACTCTCTGTTAGCAGTAGATGAGGTTTCAGCCTGGAGATCCTCCATCTACAAACCTCTTTCTGCTTGGGGACCCAGAAAAATATGACCTGTCCTCTCTCTCTTAGTCCTAGGGGGTGAGCTCCATCCATGAGAGCCTGGTGTAGAGGGAGAAACTAACATTTCCTGCCCTGACGAGGAGGGGAGAGGAACAGGGGAGTGGACTGTTAGTAAAGCATTAGTGGGCCCTGCTGGTGTGCTGGTCCCTGTGAACCAGGCAGTGATTGAGTAGTAGTGCCTGGGGCGAAACGTGGCACCTTTGACAGTGTGAGGGTGGCACTATAGTAGCGGCCAGCTAGATGCTTCTGCTACATTACACACCAAATGGTTGTTGGTGCCTATATTCATGCGGACTTGAATTGGGGGATTACGATGGTAAACAGCCACAGCATATGGATGAAAAAAAAGGGGGACAAGACAACACACTGTGCAATTCAACCATTTTTGATTCACTGCATGCGCTTTATAATTTCTTTACTATTTTTTAAAAATTTATATTGACAAAAAAGAAAAAAAAAGTTTGAGTTTTGAATTTCACAGCACTCACATATTCTCATGTCTTTCACCAACCGCTGCATATGAGGAGCTTTCCTTGTGGAAGATAAAAAAAACATGTGTTACAGACACCTCACTGAGAGTGTGACTGACAGCGCGCTTCCCTATTAATCGAAGACTAAATAAGAAACCTGTAAATAAGAAACCTCTGACAGAGTAATGCTTGGTCTTTTGCATAACGTGGAATCAAGACCTAAATAAAAAGAAATAACCATAACTTGTGTGGTTTCACTTTTGGGTTCATTAACTTAATAAAACCTTATTTTTCTAATATCCTTATCTGAACATATCCTTATTTGCTCCGTTTGGTTTGCTTGTAAGGCAGCACTTGGGGTCATTTACAGGCCAAATGATGTTGTTCAATACAAAAAAGAAAGAAAGAGAAGACAAAGGGGAAAAAAAAGAAACCACAGGATGTTGTAGGTGTCTTATAGCTAAATATTTTTGACCATTGTTATCACACTTGATGTTCAGGGACTAATTTTGCTGTGATAATGATCTGCAGTTTACTCTTTCAGCCCTTGCAATGCATGACTTTTCTGTCACTTCTGCACCATGCTGAAATGTTGCTGTGTAGTCTAAAAAGCAACCCAAGGTTAGTATTATCACTACTCCAGCTTTACTCATTCAGGGTATATTAGTCTATCATTATTTTGTTGGTGGGCTGCAGCCTCAGATTCGTCAAATTGAACTGTCCACTTCAGCATATTTTCCAAGCTGTTCATTATATACTGACACACTCTCCCACAAACACACATGATAACCACTGACAGACTTTCCTCATCACATTTGAAAAACATGCTGCTAATGGGGGAATGAGGGACATGAAATCACTTTCAGTGAGAGATAAAGGCAGTATTGTGGAGTGGTCTGATGGTAATTATGCCACACAGACCTGTACTGAAGGAAGCTATTTACCAATATGGCCCTGGCCTGGGCCTCTACCGCTGATCTCATTTGGCTGCATTAATTAGCTTGCTCTGCTGTGGAGCAGGGTGTTATGCCGCAGCCCACTGCTTGGCTGGTTGGTTGGTTACTTAGGATGACTAACACAACAGTCTGTTCAGTTCTGTTGTAAATCTACAGGCCTCCTGAACTTCCTTAGACTTCGCCATTCCCCATCCTCCATCCTATCAGTCAAAGACAGCTGGGGCTACGCAGAGTGCACGACTGCTCCCTATTCACCACATTCAGCGCAGTGGCAGCCACCGCAGCACAAAAGACTGTGCCGCCTGCTCTGTTTGTAGAAGCAAGAGAACTACCTCAGTTTGTTTGTGTTTTCAATGGGCTCTGTGGTTATGAAGACTCAGTTTCACACTGAAGGAGAATTATATATGACGTTTATGTATTGTAAAATAAGATCTGACAATTTTTGTCTGACTTAGAGCATGACTGTGAAAAAAGAGATAAAAGTTAGTGTTTATCTTTGGCTTTAGAGGCACTTACACCAAAATAGAGATCAAGTAATACAGAGGATCAATGAAGAAAATCTTTGATGATTATTTATTGACTCATAAGAAGTATACTGTAAGAAATACTTTTAAATGTTGTTAAAGTTCTGCTTTTTGAACCCAGCTTTGTTTGACACTTCCAAATAGAAAGACAGAAGCACTCATTAAGTCACGGAACCAAGTCTGTTCACCAAAAAAGGGAAATAAACTTAAATGTTAGCTGAAATGAATGTAAAACATGCTAGATTCAAAATGAAAGTGATTTTAATAGATGGTACCTCAACATTTCCTCCTCCAGCTATAATAAACATAATATATAATAATTTTGATAATAATTTACCATTTTTGTTTCTTTTGAGAAATCAGTCTGTAGGCTCTGTTTAAAAAAAGATGAAGGCTATATTTCCATCTTCAGAAACACTGCTGCTAATCTACAACTCAGAACTTTTTTAGTCGTTGAAAGTACTGTGCTCTTTTTCACACCAGAGCTTTTTTGAAGAAGGTGTTAGCTTTTCAAATACAGGACATCTTATTTTTAGAATTCAACTCCACATTTTCACTTGCTTGTGAGGTTGGTGTTTTTGTGCTGTAAATTTCAGTGGGTTCACAGTGAAATAGCAGAGCAGTCACATGTAAAACTCTGTTCTGTATGTCAGAGGGCAACTCTGGACCATTTGTACGAGCAACACTTTTACAGTACAGCAATCTCAAATGCACAAGGAAGCTTCCGCCACACTGACACCTGACCACATCAGAGACGCACTTCACCCTAGATATGTGCCATAAACTCACTGCTTGCTTTGCTGATGATATCTCAGTAAGCACAAATGAAGGGAGCATTGCAATCGTGAGAGGAAATTTCTCATGTGCTGCAAAGAAAGCAAGTGGCAGCATTCATATGAAGTTTGAGGCTGATGTGAATTGGCTGCATTTTGCTCTTCCCTCACTTCACCTTTTTAATTTCTGTTGTCTAATCATGAATTAGAAGAGAAAATAAAGGAACAGAAGACTTAACTGCTCATAAACCCTATCACAGAACACACTGAGGCCATAGTGACATATGCTGAAGGTGAGCCATGCGTGTCAGCTAGGTCAGGCAGCAGTAGGTCATTTCCATAAGGTGCCGATGGAGCAGGTGATAGGAGGGTGCTGGCATGAGCAGGACAGAGGTACTGTGGCAGATGGACCTGTCTTGCACTGACCATGTATCCCTGCACCCTGCTGGGGCCCCAGGAGGGGGCTGAGCAGGCTCCCAGAAAGGAGGGTGTCCCACTGAGACCCTGGCATTAAGCCCTGCCCAGCCTTGGCCTGCACCCATCTCTATAGCCTTTCTTCTTACCCATCCCTCCCTCTCCACCCTATCCTGCAAAACACCCTAAACGCTGACCAAGCCCTGAGGGCTCAGGCCAGCCTCTTGGGCTAACAACGGCCCAGACAACAAGCTGGTCCATTGGACCATCATGCCAAATGAGTTTGCCAGGGATGGTTTCTTGCAGGAAGTGTAACAGTGTTGCACTAATGCAGTTGTGTATTCGATATCTAGCTGTAAAGTTACTCTATTTTCACAGAGAAATATTTCTGCAGAAACATGCCTCAAATGCTTGAAAATGTATTTGTTTATCAGGTGAAAGAGTAATCTGTTTATGCAGATGTAACTTCTCATCTTTTTATCTGCTTCTTTGGAGGTCCAGTCATTTTCCGTTATGTGGCAAACACACACAGCTTGAGCTGTGAATTTTCTTTGCAAGGTGACATTTCCTGGTTATGTGCAAATAAAGCACACAGAAACACAGACAAGTGAGGTGGATCACTGTATGAGATGCTGCAATTTCCAATTAAATACAGAGTTTTATCGGTACAAATTCTAGAAAGGCAGTACAAACTTTAGTAAATGAATGAACTTACGATGAGTTATGATTAAAGCAAAAAAAAAACTTAATTAATTTGAGCATGTGTTATATTGTACAGTAGCTGCTAAATATCAGTTTAGGTGGAGCTGAGGGAGGAGATTATGTCACCTAAGCTCTTAAAACTATTATACACCAGTGGAAACTCAATTTGCACCACAGTGGATTACAAGGTGTATTTATTGACCCATAGCCACCACCACTCTGCAGCTGCATGAAGCTTGGTTAAATCATGAGGGAGGAGGTTGGTAGGGGGCTCCAGAGCAGTAGATTGGCGATAATTGGTTGAAGGACAGTATACAGTAATAAAGGGTCTAAATTGCAGAGTTTGAGTAGTTCCAGCCATGTCTCACCACATCTATTTCCATACCAATTAAACCTTGTTGAAGCTGCCATGATGAGAAAATGGAGGTGCAAAGGAAGTGGAATAGCTAAACACATCAAAGCCTCTCTGCTATTATTTATGTGACTTCTTTCAAAGCACATTTTTTAGAAGGATCACATTTTTGCAGTTATTTATCCAACACATCTCGACTGTTTTGAACACTGCAATCAGCAATGAGGTGAAGAATAAGTGTGGTATTGTGCATGTACCACCAGGGAAACCATTGTTTCCCTTTTTTGTTTAAGAACATGAATGCCTTGTTTAGAATGTGTGCACAGACGTTAAGGCTGCATTTGAAATGATGCCTCTGATTGAAATATGGATTATCTTACTTCATTGTACCCCCTACCCCCTCCATGACAGGCAAATATAGAGGAGGAGAGTAAGAGATGAATAGGGGGACAAAGAGATTGAGTGGTAGTCGGGTAGATAGATGGAAATCAGAAGGATCTCTGGAGATATCTACTAATGCTCTAGTCCCGTGATGAGCCACCAATAATCCACGAGGACGACTAGGTCTCATTTCAAAGTAAGATGGAGGGTCGTATTTATTCTACTCGACTGAAAGTAGATCTAATTTAAGTTTTGAATGTGAGAATGTAAGCTTACCCTCCCCAGTTTCACTTCAGATAAAATTGGCTTTGGTGCATTAGATATTCTCTTGCTGCCCAGCAGACCGTGCTGGGTGTTGTTTTGTTGCATTTTGAGAGCTAAGCAATGCAGGGTTGGTGTTACAGCACCTGCGCAGTTGAAGGGCATGCCCATACATGACGCCACGGTAAACCCTGGCCTGGTTTTACATCTCTGTCTGCAGCAGATCAGCTGGGAGATACTCAAATAACTAAAAAAGATCAAATGTTGTATGTTTACATAGCCTTTATATGCAACGATATATCAAACACCATCCACATAACTATTTAATGTCGACTACAGAGTGTTTTTAGTGTAAGTGTAGGCTACACCTGAGCTAAGTGATTCCATACTAAAAAGGTATTTGCTGTGTGATGGTGACTTAAAGAAATAAAAAGGCAATCATTTTGATGAATACCTCAATACCAGCATCAATTCAATATCTGTCATCTAGGCGACACAGGCAGGATGCATTTTACTGTTAAAGTCACAAGAAATGTTATTTTGAGAAAACAAAAGCCCAATTTCTTTCAAGATAAATGATCCCACCATCATGAGAAGTTTTCTAGTAAAATGTAAGAATTCACATCATTAAAAGAATTACTGCAAGCACAGCCTCACCTTGTATATGCATTTAGCTTAGCTTAATTTAAAAACTGTCAGCAGGTTTTTCCCTAGCTCTACATTAATTAACAATTTGTGATTTTTGGTGGGTTGATATCTTGGGCTAATTCTTTAAACGGTGACGTCTTGGAAAACCACAACTTGTTTTTACACTGTGGTTTTTGCAAAGATTAAACAGATATGAATTGTAAGTGATCGTTAGAGGTGTTGGTAGGTGGACCTTTTAATATTTACACAGAGCCAGGCCTGCATTCAAGCTTTACGTCTGAGCTGCTCATCTTCTGACCATAGCTTCATATTTTTTGTACAGGCATGATGGTGGTATCCATTTATCCATATCCTGAACATTATATTATATCATATGTGCCACATTTCATATAATATAAATAGTCCAGCCCTACTGTGACCCTTGAAGGTCCAGCGGTAAATAATGGATGGATCTATTACATGCAAATAATTTAAATAAATAAATACAAATGTAGAACTGCAAGAAAATCTAACAGAACTGAGCTGTACATGGTTGCGACGAGTGTCTTATGAGTGTGTGAAGACAGACTGATAACAAGAAGCCGAGGGGCCACAGATGAGGAGTGTGCCCCCCCCCCCGTTCACGAAGCAGGAGTCCCTACTCCAGGACTGTGTTTACATTTGCCTTTGAGTGTTTCCCCCATGGCACTCCATCCCATTCTCTTTAACAAGGGAACATGAGGGAACAGGGTAAAATGAGAGTGGGTTCATGAATGGAAGGGGACAAATTGACATGTGGCGTTTTGTGAGGTGAGTGCCCAACCTCTCGACCACTGATTACCATTCGCTAATGAGCACCCCGGTTTGTGTGTCTCTGCGTTTCTCTCTCCCTGCTTCTCTGCCGAATGTTCTTTCTCCTCTCCAGCTTTGTGCAGGCCCAGAGTGGCCAGTGGACCATAGGTGTGCTGTTAATAGGGAGACGCACACATCAGTAATTAAAGCAGTAGGGGACCTTGTACTATACCAACTCCCTCCAATCCCCCTTCTTTAAAGCCCACCCTCCCCCTATATTCAATCCTGTCTGCCGAATTGATCATTGTGCGGGGCCAGTTTTGCCCCTGGCAGTTTTGTCACTTTCTAATGATGCCTTTCAGAGAGGCAAGGCCTGTGTCCTACCAGCACCAGGACCAGTTGGGGCCAATTGTTGTCTTCATGCCAACCTCACTCCATCTGATAAAAAGCCTTTCATTTAGCAACAAGCAAAATCTCTGCATGTAGATACACACATCATAAAAACACACACTCAAAATCCATCCTCAAAATCCAAGATTCTCCAGAAATTTGGGGTCCCTAATAGAGTCACTGGGATTGTCTGCCTGTCTTTTATGAAAAGAAACTTTCACATCATCTCGCCTATTACACTTGCCTCTCCACCATTTGAAAATCACATTTGATTTAAGCCACACTCAAAATTTTTATTAAAGTGGTCACAGATGCTTCGTTTGATGAGACGATGAAATAAGACGCAACCAATGCCCAGCTGTGATAACAGTTTTTGCTACATGGACAGCCATAAACCAAGGAACAAACTATAAGAGCACCACAAGATAACAATAACCCCCAATTAAAAACACTGTAAATGGGAATTTTGATGGTGAAAGGACATAAATTGCAAGTTAAGTGAAGCCTTAATTTTACATCTTGATGGGTGAGAAAAACACAATATCCTGGGTATGTATCCTTCAGATTAATATATAAATCAAAAATGAAATATATGCTTGTACAAGCCTCTCTACTGTATATCAGGTCCTGCTGGTTGACATTTTGAGACTGACAACAGCTCTGACACAGTATATCTGTACTCCACAGCCTGTTGCAGGGTCCTGGCCAGCTGAATCATTCAGGCCTCTCGACCTGTCCCTACAGACACTTAGACCCCAAACCTCTGCGCTCTGTTTTCAGCAGTCCAAGATGATCCAGTGGGACTGTATCAGATTCTGCTGATCACAGGTTTTATTCAAAGTCAGCTTGAGAAAGCAGGGAACAGTTTGATTTTACAGGTAATGCAAACATGCTAACACAGCAGACAGTTGTGTTGTTGTGCAGGTACAAGTTTTTATAAAAACACCAGTTCTTTGTCACTTTTGAATAAATTTGTAGTTTGGAGTGTGCAGGCATTGTATTTTCCTAGATGTTTTTTCATATTTACAAGACTGAATCATATGTTTTCATAAAGAGTTTAATGATAATGTGCTCTGCACGAGTCAAATGGATCAGAGATTACCATATTAACTATGCTTTTAGCCTATTCTTTTACTTCTTACACTTTACATCCGCCCTGCGCAGGCAATGAGCCATAGGAAATCCCAGTGGTATCAAGCAGCAGTGCTTCCTCTCCATATGCTGACACCAGTTCTGGCTATAGCTGATGGTGTGACGTACCCTATGTAATTAAAACAATCGAGGCAAGGTGTTTTAACGTGGCATTCTCTATGTAGCTGGGCCATGTTTGTTCTGTTTCCTGCCCTGTTCAGCTCCCCCCTTATCTCTTAGACCCCCTAGAGTATGGCGTTTTACATTTCTGTTTGTAAAACTGTCAACACATCCACTGGCTGTACTAACGTGTGATTTAGCGCCAACAGAGAGGAGGGATAGAGAGTGAGAGAGAGGCAACTGCATGAGATCTTGCACATTCTCAAAGTGGAATATTTTTTCACCGTTATCCCCCTAACCCACAACTCCACACCCCCAAAGATGCCTTGATGCTTGTGTTTTGTTTACCTGTAACCATCACGTTGTCTTTTCTGCTTTTGCTACATTCATTTCGTAATATTTGCCCCTGGCATGTTTATTAGCTATTCAAAACTTGATATTGGGAATACACAGAAATTTTGTACGGTAACTTGTCTCAGTGTTGAGGCAAAAATTTAATCAAACAAATGAAAATATTTGGCTGAAGAAAATCATTTCCTTCATGCAATACTACCCAACATCTCACAGCTTCCTTGACTCAGTTCTGCTGGCAGAGAGTGAGAGAGGAGAACATGTTCAAAATTAATTGGATTAATGTGTGGAGTTGAATTGTGTGTGTGAAATTTGCACCTGTCACACTCCTGTCAAATCAGAAATTCCCTGTCATTGCTAATAAGTACCTGGGGGAAGTGGTGGCACCATAGAACTGGAAGATAAACAACAGATATGAATTCTCTCTTTGCTCAAGGAAACTGCTCACCTGTACATCCCAGTCGCATATCAAACATCACACACATATATGCTACAGTCTGTACCTTCACTGATTACAGAATGAAACTGTCCAATGATACACACACATCAGAAAATTCCAAACAAATTCAACTCAGTGACATCTGTCATACATAACACAATTAAAGAAGCTTTACACCCACATCACATTCCACCAGAAACTGAGGAAACCCCAGATTTTAATCATAATCATAGAAATACTGTAACATGGTTTTAGGTTTGAGATTTTTGGATTTTATCTTTTTTTTCCTTTTTCGTTTTTCCCCCTTTTTTTTTTTTTACTCTGTTTGGCTTTAATTTACACCTGTGTTTTGCAGCTGTGACAGGGGAATTCAGTTTCTGTCCCTTCGGAGAGGAGCACTGGCAGCAAAACATTAGCTCATTTTAACGGCCAGTGTAATAATCTGTGCACCGGAGAGCCTCCGTTGGAAACTCTACTTTGCACTGAAGCATTGGAGGCTCCCCTGTCAATAACAAGACAGTCACTTCATTATAGCTTCACAAGTCATCCATTTATTATCTATTGGCCCCATCAGAGAATGATAGAGCAGAGAGTCAGATGTTATAAGATATTAATCAAAGATATGCTATTGTGTCAAAATGTAATTTTCTGCTACAGGGCTGGAGATGTAATTGTTTGATTTGATAACAGAAGTACATAATGTGCCTAGGGACTAAGCAGTACATCTTTTTAAGCATCCACAAATAGTTTAAGCTTGGGTCTGAAGTTATGTTTAAATTTAAGACAACACACTGTTTTTGTATTAAAAAAAAAAACAGAAGTGAGAGTACGATTGCTGGGTTATTTATAAATGCAACCTATGTGGTAGAAAACACACATCTACAATTATTATTAAATGTACATGCAGTAAAAGCAGAAGGCATTAATATAAACCAACAAATGAATTAAATAAGTTAATAAATAATGAAAATGAGCTTTTTTTGTAGTAGTAGTTTAGGTGATTCGTCCTGACGATTACATGTTTACTATTTAGACTATTTCTATTTGTTATTTTTTGACCATGTAATATTTTTTTCTGGAATATTATTATTTAGGAAAATTACAGAACTAATGTGTATTGTTCATTAGTCAATACTTTGAATTACTGCTTAGGAAGACCAAATTGTGAAACAAGCCATCATGCTTCTTTTCTAACTACTTACAGTATTCTTTCATCAATCAGTAAGATCCGTTGACCATGCCTCCACCAGGAATTCACTTAACCAACTTAAAACATTTCTTTAGTAGCTATTTGGACCCCCCCAAAAAAAACAAAAAAACAAAAAAATTAAAAACCGATGGCACAACACTTCTGAAGGCCTGAATGTGTGAATCCACAGACACGTCTGCATGAGCGTAGTGGCTTAGTGCCGATTATAGTTGCACCAAATGTTGAATAGGACTTTCAAAAAACACATTCACGAGAAACTGTGAGAAATTCACTCACACCAGCAAATGCAAAAGCTGACCACAGCCAACAAAAGGAGCAGAGCAAAAAAGCCACATTAACGAGCAGGCAACTGTAACTGAAGAAGAGGAAGGGAGATGCAGAACACCCAAACACAGAGAGACAAAAATAAAAATATATGAGTCTCATCACAGTTTACAAAATTTTGTAGAGATTTAATAGAGGAGACATTTTGCAGAGGAGGGAAGTGTTATTATGAATGCTGATAATAATGACATAACGGTAACAAAGTAGAATAGTCTGACATATTTCTTCCTTTTTTCACCTAAGGAAAAAAAAAACACCAGCAAACCAAATAAACCCAGCTAGAAGTGGAAACTTAAACCACCTGGAGGCAAAGTTCTCTCTCACACTCACAATAAGCAGACAGAGAAAGACAGCGCAAGACCCCGACAAACCCCTTTCACATGTAATGATTATTCCCCTTCATTAAAACTGCTAGTAACCCTGTTAGGCTGGAATAGACTCACTACGGGTAATCGTGAAAACACTTTTAATCAACGCACAGCAACAGTAGAGACCTTGCTAGAATGCATTCACTCCAAATAAAGCAGGCTCTTTATAAACAGGCACAGCAAAACAGCTAAGACCCTGATAAGACTCCTCACACTCTCCATGGCGAAACCTGCCTGTGAATGTCTCCTGACAGCTCCTTAGCCCTTGTTAGAAAGAATCACTTCCTAATGATTCAACCCAGCTTGGAAACATCAACACACACAAAGTAACACTTGGACATGCAGTTTTACATGAAGTAAAATAGCTTACACACACATGCAGCCACTGTGATTAACTGGACTTACTGATGTGCACTTACTCTGATAACCTACGGATTAGCTTCAAGACAGGACAAATTAGAGTCAATGAAATTTAGGTTTAAATGATCAGTCTCTTGTTGATGGGACAGATTTTGCAAAAACACAAAAACATTTGACTAATTTGAGAAAAAATGCCTGATCAAAAATGTAAAAAAAGTATAAGGATCAATTTTGGCCTGATATTAAGTTTAATGTATTTAATTCCTCATTTCACCTTTATGATTACAGTCATGACAATTTAAATTTATGAATGAAACTAATTTTGGTAGGTTTTGGTTTGATTCTAACCTTTAAATCTTGTAGTAACACTAATTGGGCAGAATTTTAATTTTTTTATGATCTATACCCATGAAAAGAAAGACATTTGTCACCTCTATGCACAGTGAGGTTAACACAAATGTATACATGTTCACTCATAGGCACCCACATATATGCACACACACAAGCAATGATTGCACGAATGCACAAACGGGACAGTTGACACGTGGCATATCAGCAGGCGCAGTTCTTTTGTCCTCTTGCTACTTTTAACAACACTACGTCTTGCAACACTTCATTTTTATGCAAATTTACCCAGAAATTGAGTTTAATACTAGGAGGAAAATGATTTTACTTATGATTACTACTATTCAAATATCTATTTTCATTTCACATCAGGCTTAAAATACCATTTTATTATACTAGGGATTCTAATTTTCAGAGACCTACACTGTGCTCTTTGTGTTTTCCACTGTCCAGTAAACAATGATGACGAATATCAATATGAACATTTTCAAGGTTCTGTTCTGTGACTCAGAGGTGTTAATTCTCTCAGCATCTGTATTTTGGGGATGATCTGCGTGGTGTTTGAACTTTGCTTGAACTGTCAATCATGCCAACAGTGGGTGGAGTTTGAGTCATCGGTGACATGATTTTGACAGTTATGATTCAGTGGCAAGGAGCGAGTGTGCATGTGCACAGTAACATACACATGCACAATGATGAAACGCTACACTCAAATAATGATAGCCAATTACATTTGTAGGCCAATGGAGTTGTTGAAGACATCTATTATCATTCCAGGAGTATAATGGAGAAATTAAAGCTTACTGTATATAACATGTAAATATCCACCAATCCTGATCTCACTTTCTCTGCATCCACCTTCCTGTCTGTTCAGGTGTGCTACCAACGCAGTCGTGTGTAAATCCATCTCATACAGCACAGGCTTATCCCACAGATGCTGTCACTCCTTCATCCTGGGTGTGAGAAATATGGGGCCCAGAGGTGCTACCCTGTAATCGGGCTGGACTGTTGTCCCTGGTCCTGCCAGCATACAGAAAGTTGTGCTACGACAACTTCGCAAGGCTGTTATGTGACCCTGTAGCCAAAGGGCCCGAGATGCCCCTTCGTTTGTCAGACATCTCCAGAGTGTGGTAGACGAGGTACTGTAGATAAAGGCTCAACAAACACCAAAACAAGTAAAAACACAGACACACACAGAGCAACAAGGTCTAAACGTTCTATCCAACATAGATGATGTTCACAATGGAATTACACAAATAAATGTCACACAACATCAAAAATAGTGAAAAGGCAGATGTGACATTGGTTCTGTTTTTACTTGCATCTATTGGCAGTGAAGACAGAGTATGAAACACAGTCTTCAACCAATGCGTGTGAACAGCAGATTCCATGGCTGAAGCTTTTTCTGTCTGCCATCCCCACATGCTCTTAACAGCACTCTTAACACCTACAATTATATATTTATATATAAAAAATGAAAACCTGATTGGAGAAAATTACTTACATCTTGCGTCAGTCTGTAAAAAGCTTAGCATCTTGACACTGGCTTTTAGTAAAGGCTGCAGCTTCCCAGGAGTGTGTCATGCCATGAAAACAGATGAGAGCAGAGTTGGTACTCCTTACAGCAAATGGATGTTGGACAGCTTTTGGGTTCAACACTGAAATGACACATAGTGTAAATGACTGAGTCATATACTAGATGAAATGTCTATTTAAAAAAAATATCCATGAAATCTTATAATACTTTGAAAAGTGATCAGCAGTTCCACAACAAATGAGGGCTAAGATGAATGGCAATATATAAATCTGGATAAAAATATATAAGATTTAATTTGAAGTGCAGGACATTTACAATGAAAAAGTCCCAAGCTATACAATAGTTACATGAGACGGTACTGGGCTCGCTCTTTTGATCCAAAGTCTCAAAGTGCCCCCTAGTGGATCTTTTCTGTGTCTGCTCTCCACAAGGTCTAGAGAACACTTGACCCTGCATTAAGGTCTCTGTAGTTCACTGTGCTAATTAAGAGGGCATTTCCGACATGAGATCACAGGATAACACTCGGTATCTAACACTGTTAGACTGCATTTGCTGCTTTCTGTACTGTTACAAACTGCTAAGTGTCTGTCAGGGTAAACTGACAGTTATTCTAATACTAACATAAAAATAAAGCGATGTCTTGGTAAAACTTCAAACATGGATTAAGATTTACAATGAGATAAATAAAATAGTGGGGAAATAAATTATATTAAAATTGCATTTTGTTAGTATTGATACAGGGACTTAACTCCTTTCCAGAACGCAACCTGGCACCTTGTCTAACTAGCTGGCCCTGAAGGAAAACAATTACCAAAGCGGTGGAACAACAATACCCAGAAAACATCTGCTTGTGCCGGCTGGGGCCATTGATATGCCTGACTGTGTGTCCCTTCTGGCTTCTGTATAGGACACATGCCTGCCTGGATATGCTGAGGAGCCCAAGTGTACAGGCCCCAGTCTCCTGCTCCTTGCGGCGTCTTGCCCTCCGCCTGTTCGTCTGCTGATCCACCTGCCTCTCTGACTGCCGGTCTGCCTTCTCTGGCAAAAGCAGCTCTGTCAGAACAGACGAGGGGCCGCCTGTCAGAGCAATTGCTCGTTTGGGTGAATTCCCTTCTTGGAAGGAACGGTGCACCAGTATGGTTCCTGAGATGAGGAGACAAGAAGGTGATGAAGATGGCACAATGGGCACAACACCCATATTATGGCTCCATGATGTCATAGTCCCGCTCAACAGATGGGAAGACCCCATTTTTAGGGTAAACACTGCATACAAAGATTAAAGAGCACAGAAGAGATTAAATGACTGTACTATAAAACAAATCATGTACATCATGTATATGCACCTACTTCTACCTGACACACAAATCCGCCAGTCGAGAGGACAACAGAGCTGATACATTACATTTAACTGCTGAACAAAGCCTGACATGGTCCAAACAGGTACTTTAAACAGGTTTACTGAGTTTATATTGCCACCTAGTGGTCATCACTGAGGCTTGTTGATTATTTTCTTTTAATAGTTTTCAACATGTAGCACTGTTGCCTCACAACAAGAATGTTCCTGGTTTGAAACCCATCAGGGGTCTTTCTGTGAGTTTGCATGTTCTATCTGTGCTTACGTGGGTTTTCTCCAGGTACTCCTGTTTCCTCCCACAGTCCAAAAACATGTATGTCAGGTTGATTGGTGACTCTAAATTGCCCATAGGAGTGAGTGTGAGTGTGTGAGGTTGTTTGTCTCTATGTGGCCCTGTGATGGACTGGTGTCCTGTCCAGGCTGTACCCCTGCCTTCCACCCAAAGAGAGCTGGGATTGGCTCTAGCGGAACCCTGTGACCCTAGGGTCTGAAGATAAAACTGAGTGGTGACAAGACATAAAAGGAGAAATAAAACATTCTTATTTTTGCTCTTTTTAAATGAATTTTTACTTTTGTCTGAATATTTTATAAGCTTCTAAAATTCTATATAAGAAAGAAATTGAATCATCAACAACTTATGTACTATGCTACTAAACCATAAAGGATAGTAGATATATATACTGAGAACAGTTTATGGCAGGAAAAAATGAATGAATCAAGGCAATAAAGTTACAAAATAAAAGTTGAAATTTAATGCTTTCACAAGTTACATGAGTTTAAGTTAGGCTATAGTGTTATATGTTATTTTATAAATCTATTTTCACTGACACTGCCTATTCATGTGTTTCTGGCCTGGCTGCATCTCCCTCGCCCTGCTCCTCCCACGGTAGTACAGATTCAGCTGCGTTCAAAACAGTAGGACAAATTTCATTATTAGTGTGTTTTTGGCTATGAAATTTATTCGCTTTTGTACTTTATGTGAACAGTTGCTCTAGGTGGGTATTTTTATTTGGTCTTCATAATTTCGTGTCTGCATTTTTGTTTGTTGGTGAAAATAAAATACACACTATGATGATAAATAAGGCCAGTCTGCCAAGCTCCTGTTGCATTTACCACTAGGCTAAATTTTTTTTTTTTTTTTTTTTTGTGATAAAATTAGACAATTTGTAAGTGCAGTGACTATGCTGAGGCTTAAAAACTTTCCTAACTACAAAGAAACATTTCTTTTTATGTATTTAAAAATATTAAAATTAGTTTGTTCTAACAATTCGCAGCAGCCTTTCCAAACTTCCAGGGACGCAAGGATTTTCGAGGAGCACCTGAAAGCATCATTTGTGACACGGGCTCGGTGTAGCCAGGAGGTGGGAAGGAGGGAGGAGGGTTTGTTTGGTGACATCTCGCGGGGACACGCCCGCCGTGACAGCAGCAGCAGCAGCAGCAGCAGCAGCGGCGGCGGGTTGTGCAGCTTGACACCGTGCACTACCTCCTCAGCGGTGGCTCTACTGCCTCACAGCCACTTTTTGACGGAATAACTTCTCATACAACTAAATGAACCGGTTGCATGTTGTTTTGCCACAGAGTGGTGTGGCTTTCCGCGTCACAGCAACAACAACAGAGATGTAAAGCAAGTTGCACTACCGCATCCTCCTCATGATATGCTTCTGACATAACCAGGAGCCAAGAAGTGACAAAGGTATTTCGGCATTGTTTTGCGACTTGTTTATGTCAGTGTGCCGCTTCATACGCTGTTCTAAAAACACTACACAGCACCACGAGCCCCGTCAGCAGCGACAAACATGCGGAGTTTGTTGCGTTAGATAATATGTTGCTCGGTCTTCAGTGAAATGTCCATTGGCGACGGCTGCTTCACTTTCCTATTAACGTGAACTGAGGGCGGGCGGATGCACACCAGCAACTCAGGAAAGAGCCAACTTTAAACGCTTGTTCACTGCCTTCTAAAATGTAGTGCTGAGCCATTTGTTGGGTAATTACTCCTAGTACTGATAAAAGTATAATAAAGCTTTCAGAGTTGGTCTATATTAGTCGCAATTAGTGGCTAATTTGTAGCACGCCATGCTCTACGTCACAGGGGTTATTTAACATGGGCCAATAGGTGTGCTCATCTGTGAGGTCAGGGTGTCAGTTTCTGTGCTGCTGGATTCAGGACACGTGTTTATGAGGCAGCTCATCTCAGTTGCAAAACTAAACATCTCTAATCTGTTTGTTTTGGGGGCACTCTACTCCACCTATAGGTATAATGCAATGAAACAGATACACACTGTAAAAGGCATATTTTACTGCAGGGGGGGATTCATTTAGTGCACCCACCTAGTTTTTCTAAATTAGGAACGTTTCTACTGTAACTGAGTGGATTCACCTGGATATATGTGCAGTAAGTGGCAAATACATATTGGAAAAAGAAATTGTTTTCATAAGAGACATAGGAAAAGCACAAGTGAAACAAATTTAGTTTAAAATGATGAAATCAACTGTCCAAGTAAGCCATGACAGTGAACCAGCATGCACTGCACCATAGCCCTGCAACCACCTCACCTGGATTTCTGCTATCAATAATGTTATTACTCTAACAGCTGTGCTTTTCCTACTTTAATAAATGTTCTTTATTAAAAGAAAGGAACATTGCCGACTCACAGTTCCTTATTTCAGTGATGAATGACCCATTATACAGAAGCTGTTGAAAGCAGCTTTTTATTTGTCTAGATAATTTTATTACAAAGATTTGGGTTTGATAATAATGATGTTGGGCCAACACATATTTCATGGTTAAGCCTATGTGTTGTCATGCATACAAATTTTTGTATATGAAGGGTGCCCATTATATAGTATCTATTATTTATGGTATATAACAAATACATCCATGTTTATTCCACTAAAGATTTTCATTACACAAAGCTAAATTATTACAATGAGCTTTTTCTCTAGGCAGTGTCCTTAGAATTAATGAAACAAAATCATTTATTGCATAAATTTCATAATGTTGATTTCTGTAATCTGTTGCTTATCTCTTTCATATTTTTTTCTAGGCCTGCATTCATTACATTTAAAAAAAAAAAAAAAAAAAAAAAAAGCTTATGTTTGTTTTTTTTAAAAATAATGCTCTATATGTGTATGGCAGATGTTTTATTTCCAACAACTAAGAAACATACAAAAGTAGGGTATGTTGTTTTGTAAAGACCTGATGTTTGTCATCTATTTAAAGTTCAGCCAACATTTCCCATTTTCCTATTCCCTAGTCTTATCCCTTCAGTCATCAGCACCTCACTAGAAACCAGCTGACAAGGATGTACCTTCAGAGCTGTGCATAAATCTCCTCCTGTGTAGTGTGTTTAATCCATCCCTTTGTTCTGCTTTTTTTCCTTCCATCTCACCATGTATACCTTTTGAAGACACTGCAAGGGAAGATGGAGGTCCAGAGTGGTGCTCAGCAGCCGGAGCCTCTGGGATCTCCTCGGTCAGGGGCCAATCAGCAGAATGAACTGGGTGATGGTCAGACGAATGCCAGTGGCAGGTCTTCCACTGACAACCACAGTAAAGATGTGCAGCCAGCAAGCAAAAAAGATGACAAGAAAGTAAGCCACAAACTCCCACTCTTGCAATCTGCAGTCTACAGTTGCTGTGCTGTGTGTATCTCTGAGTGTAAGAGACCATCATTCATTCATCGTGTTGTCTCTTGAAGTGCTGAAAAGCCAAGGTGCAAAGGACACTGCATGTTTTGTTAAGTGATATCATACATTTTGCTCTGATACTTGCAGAGATGTTTGGAAAGACCTATTTGCTTGTCAGTATTGTTGCAAGAAAAAGTGAAACTGCAGGTACTTTCTGTCACTGGCTTCAGCGGTTTCAAAGGAAATAGGTAGTGTGTTGTTAGGTTGCCATGAAAACCATTCAGCACATGCTACAAACCACAGCTCTGATATGTACATTTAGAATTACAGACCAAAATGGCTTGTGCAGTTTCAGTGTGTTAATGCTGATTCTCATACATATCAACCCTCTGCCATATTAGAGCCCTGTGCATGTTCAAGTGTGACAGTAAAATCCCTGCTGGCTCTCTTCTATCTTAAGGCTGTCAATCGTGTTTCTCTGACAGGAGCCAGAACCTCTTTCCGTCAATCAGTCTGAGAGGCTTTATATGTCTCATAGAAGAGAAGAGAGAGGCAGAATAAACACAACAGATATATGAAAACATTCACTGGGTCACTGGAGTGACTGGCTACTGGCAGCTCTAAATGGGATGCTTGTCATGACTTGCTGGATCAGTTTTGAATGTAGATCAAACTTTGAGCAAACAGCAATTGACTTGAGGTTTTTCTGTAAAAAGTAAAGTATAATTTAAAAGTTTGCTTGATTAATGAAGTACAGTGGTTAATACATGAAGGATGAAAGTGAGATACTGTTTAACAGTTGCCTCTCAAGTTTAAGAAAACATTTCAGCCAGTGGGAACTGTTGTTGTGCATGTATCTGTGGAGTTAAAAATGACCAGTGGCTGGTGTGAATGCATCTTTATTTGGGTACTGTTACCAGTGGAACAATTCAATACATACTCTGCACAAGGCTGGATAAAAGATTCCCTCCTCTCTCAGAGGTAATTGGCTCAATGAAATAAGCACACACTGGAGAAGGACTTTCTGGTTCCCTTCATCCAATTGGTTCTGACAATTGGCTTTTACACCTCAAGCTATGCTTTCTAAAGACCAAACTGAGTGATGCATCTCTGCTTGTATTGTCTATTTATTTAAAACTAGATTTGCAACTTACAATAAAAGCTGTAATGTTGATTGTTGCAACCACAATGGAGCACAGTATTTATATTGAACACATTTCAATACAGGCATTTCTCTCTTTGGTTGTGAGCATTGTATTATGAATCAATGAGGCATAAAGGTGTTTGCTGCTTCAATTTAAGAGAGCACAGGCTTTCTGATTGAGACTGGCAAGATCAAATATTTGTTTTTTAATTTAACAGTAGGTGTCTCAAAGTGGCAGACACCACCCTTCAATTGGCAGGTGTGTGTGTGTGTGTGTTGTTGATTAGCAGTGGAGCCAACACCTGCTGCAATTTACTAAAAAGTGTCCCTGGGAGTGTGTTTACCTCTGACACTGCTTGACCAACCTGTTCAGACTGACTTGACTGCTGCTCCCTTAGTGTCATCGATTAGTCTGGACAGTTTATTCATCAAGGTGTCATTGGTGGAAGTGGGCCAGTATTTTTTTGTCCTTGTTAAAGGGTGGTTGCCTGTGGCCTGCCCTGTTGTTTATTGGTGATACATTATAGAAAATGAGGTGTGAGCTCAGGCTCAGAGCTGTTGTGGCATATGAGGTCACCTACAGTGCACTCAGCTGTTGCATAAAGGTTAAGGGAGTCTGGTGAGAGTAAATTTGCCCATTTGGATGCCCAGACTGTTGCTAGATCTAAACACCCAGGGGTAAAAAAGTCAAGGTTTAAAATTCATTTTCCCTCTCAGCAATGTACTGATGAAGCACCCTTGAGTGAGCACTTAATCCCCAAATGCTCCTGCATGTGATACTATCTGCTAATTGAGGAAACTTGTGGTTGTGCTTTGGGATTTTATGTCTTATGAAGGAGGCCAGTTGTGAAAAAGAACTGGTGAAATTGGTCACTGGATCTGTGGTCATATTTTTTTTTTTTTTTTTTTTTTTTACATTTTCACAGGATCAGTGCAGTCTTTTCACATGGAGCTTTGTTGATTTCTGTCAACATCTTTTTGTCAGTTGACCAATTGAAAAATGTGTTAAAGTATGCATTATATGTCCAAGCTGAGCATACTGGATTTAATATATGACATCACATGACTCCCTGACTGCACTCTTGCACTCCATTTGGCAAATAGAAACTAGCAGGAGGAGCTAACTAACTAGCTGTTTAGTAAGAGTGGAATCTAGTTTGCCTAGCATGCTGGTGTTAGCATTGATTGGTCTGATCTCTTCAAGTGCTTTACAGAGGAAACCTCAAGGAGTTCAAGTAAAGTGTTCTTTTTAATGGTTGAGCCCAAGGTTTTAAAGGTGTTCCTGTACTTTGACCTTAACATGACACTTGCCACCTTGCAGTATTCTGACCCCAGTGTAGATCTGTGACACACACACGTGAGTGCAGTACTTGACCTCTAAATCACATCAAGGAATTTTTTTTACTTGCATCCATCACTGTGATTGCATTAGTTTGTGCTCATTATTCTGCAGTTAGCTTTGTAGAAGTCTCAGAGCATCAGTCGACCACCACTGCTGATGAGCTACAGCTTGGTTTGAAATATTGCACTAATTGGTGTCTTAACAGCATACTGACCTTTAACTCATTAACTCTAGTGGAAGCAGAAATAAGTCAGCAACCACAAGGCCTATGGCTGCACGTAGGAGTTAGCTTGCTGATCCTGCAGCTTTTATAATTATTCTTTATTTTAAGAGGTTGTCTGAGGCTGTGTTTATGTCTGCACACTATTTCTACCAACTGAGTTTATTTTATCTTTCATATGAATGTAAAACAGAGCAATGTATTCCTCGCTGTGGTAATTTGTGTTTTCTTTCTATTAGAAATGAGTCATTGGGGATTGAGCGTTTAGGCGTGGAGTGGAATAGTCATACCAGTGATTATTGCTGTTATATTTGATTACACAAATGAGAAACATTTGGGAACAGAGGAAGCAAATTATATTAAATTGCTCAGAGTGAAGCTTTTGTGTGCACTTCCAAATGAACGATCAGAAAATTAAAATCCATGTAGATGTTACTTAGTCAGGATTAGAATAAATTTCATCTTTGTTAACCAATAAGATCTACTTGTGTTGACTGCAGTCAGATAAGTGGAACTTTCTTGACTTTGTGATGACTTGTTGTCCAGATGCTATTGGAGCATTTGCCTAATTGACTCTGACTCATCATGATTTTTTAGTTAAGTTGAAAAGCAGATGGCTTCTCACCTTGTTTAGCTATTTGGCTGCAGCAGCAGTTAGACAGGTTGTGATGTTATATTCTCTAATTATTATTCCTTTTTCTAATTTTATAAGAAACATTAGCTGCAAACTTGAATACTGATGTGCAATTTAAAGACCCAACATTATAACAACATCTTTGATTAATCTCCAACATCTGTAAGTTTCACTCAGTATGTATAAAGAAGGTACAATAGTAGGTAATAAAATATATAAAAATGTCAGACAGCAAATTTTTTTGTCTCCTTCATTAACATTGCTGGAGTGAGCAGGGTGCAGTGAGTTGAGGCAAATATGGACAGACATTCTGAACACCACCTCCACACCTCCGCTCATCCTCCACTCTACAGATTACCTCAGTGGTAGCTAGCAGGCCCAGATAATTACCTTGTGTTATTTCTCCACCCACACTTTGCTTTTGAAGTTGTGGCTGCCTGGCTGCCTCAGCTCTAATAGCATCCCGGCATGCCATCGATCCCACACCCCTCCTCCGGATATGAATGGGTAGTGGTGGTGGGCTGATGGGCTGTGGATGGAACAGTCTAGGAATCTGTCCCAAGCCTCTGCAGATTTCCTAAAGCACTGGTTAATCAATATGCCAGTATGCCTGATCATAGAATCAGCAATGCCAAAGTGACTGTAATATGCACATTCAGCTGCAAATTACAGTGTGCTCATTGCAAATGGAAGAGGACTGTAGGAAGATAAAGTACAACTGCATGTGTAGCTTATGTGATAATCTCATTACAGTAATGCTATCCTGAGCATTTTTAGAAGTACAATTTTTAGAGGTACTGTACTCCAATACATTTTGAAACAATTCAATCTTTATTCAGTAGTCTTGGAAACAAATATGTAGTTTTCTCCATGTGTTTTTGAATTAATAAAACTGCTACAATAAATACAATAAATAATTAAAAACTAAATAGTAGTAAATGTTAATATCAAGTATTTTTAGATGATTTAGATGATTTGTTAGCATTTATAGAGTGTTTGAGAAGTGAGTCATGTCACCCTAAACCTCTTGTTGTAGGTCATTTTTTAGGTATTTGGAAAGTGTTGGTTTGTTTCCAGTGCAAACAAAAAACTGAAGCCTGAGTGTAACCAACAGACTTTTATCAAGGCAGAAAGTTTGACTTGTCAAACAGGTGCAACTAATAAAATCAGTAATAGCTGCATTTCATTTTGGTTTTCTGCTCCAAGTGCACTCTGGGCATTGTGCCTGCTGGATCACTAACGTACCTTATTGGCACAGGTAAACGAAGCAGTATTAATGTTGCTAATGTGACTTTGTGCCTTTCCTACAAATCAAAATGTCTGCTGTGAAAACAATCTTTTTCCCTCATCAGTGTGTCAAATATAAGTTATGCAGACTGTATTGATTTTCTAAAAGAAATGATTGGCTTGAGTTTCTCAGCAATAATTCATACTGTAATTTAAGTCAAACAATTATTAAAAACAAGACTTCAGGGTGTTTGTCATGGAAGACATTTTGAAAACCCCCACTGGAAAAAGCATAGGTGTAAATGACTTACTATCACTCTGCCATGGTCTACTGCAGCATTTAAAGGGAACAGACATTGTTAATGTTATGACTAAAACTAGTGCTGCTATGACAAATCAAAATGTCAACTACGAAAAAAGGCCTGTATATTAATCAATCATATGTTCACCTCCATGTCTTTGGGCCTTATATCTAAATCCTTGCACCAGTATAAGAAGCATACACTGCAAATACAAATACACAGACAAAGTGTAATATGTATGTTCACAACTCTATGGCCACATTTCAGCAGACATCTTGACAAAACCACTGCAGAGTGTTAATTCTGTTAACTGAAATGAAGCACTTCAGGAGCACTACTAAAATATCCAGCCACGAGTTGAGGTGATGCAGCATTTACATCAGCACCAAAAGTGGAAACAACTATTACTGTCCAGCCGCGATTCAGCTCAGAAAGTTCCCACCCATAACACATGACAAATAACTGCTAAATAAGGCTAGAGATGCCACTATTACGTCATGGTGTTTGACAGCAGATGCACGTTTTTTTACTTTCAGAACATGTGCCTCCTTCAAACTCAAAAGAATGTACTGTA
Organism: Mastacembelus armatus; assembly: GCF_900324485.2. Taxonomy (NCBI): domain Eukaryota; kingdom Metazoa; phylum Chordata; class Actinopteri; order Synbranchiformes; family Mastacembelidae; genus Mastacembelus; species Mastacembelus armatus. Next base: position 15,306,831 of record NC_046643.1, read on the forward strand.
CTGTATTCCTAATAGGTGAGGTAAATATATCACCTCTACAGTGTCCAGAGCAGGAGTTAATTGGGTTAGCTCCTGGGGTGGTGCCCAAGGTCAAGTCTTAGTCCATGTTCTCATGTATTAGGGACAGGTGATGATTAGTGAGAATGTAAAACAGCATTACAGTTTGATATTTGAGTCCTTTACTTTGTGATCACTGTCTGGATATCCTGTGTAAACTTTAGCTTACTGGAAAGATAGTGATGTGCATTTAAATACAAATGAAATCTCTGTACAAATATACTGTAGCACATTTTGTTTAGCTCTTTTCTGAAATAAATCTTAAGATTCTTTCCTAACAGTATAAATTGTAGGAAATGCTAATCATCATAACTTGTATGCTATTTAGTGTCTTTTATGACTAGCTCTGGCTATTTGTAGAGGCTTTATTTGTGTTCAAGCTTTCTATTTTAGTCCATTAACTCTTTAATCTGTCATAAAAAGTAGAGAGGATGATCAAGCATGTCAAATGTCTATCACATAGTTATGTATCAAGAGACAGCCTCTTTTAGCAACCAGTTATCTCTCATCAGTGAATTTTACTCCTCAGTTCAAAGCATACTTTTAGTATAAACATAGATGACACAGGCACCTGTGTGCACGCAGACACACACACACGCACACACACAATGGCACACTACCCGCAGATCACAGAGACCTTATTAGCTGCTGTCACAACACATTTATCCCTCATCTGCTTCTGGTAGCTGTCGTGAGCAAAAGGTTGCTCTCTGCTGCAAAGTGGCAAAGTGAGCTCCTCACTGTGTTTTTCATTCTCTCTAATGGAGAGCGATGGCATGGGCCTCAGCCATCTCTATCTCTGGCCCTGTCCAAACAGGGGTGATTTCTGTCCGAAAATAGCCATACTGTCAGCTTGCCTTAGTTGCTGGGCCCACTGAGAGTCAGTTAAGGGGATCAGTGTTTGTTGGAGTGTGTGACTCAGTGGTAAGACACAGTGCTGGTGACACAATGCCTTTATGGGATCACCAATTGCTCCTAATACTCCCTTGACACAGATGACAAAAGGGACTCATTGCACTCAAGAGTCACCAGTCATGACTCCAATTCTGCCTGAATTTCACATCAGATCCTGTTGACCTTCACCCTTTACATTAGCAAATATCGTGACAGCTTTTGGCCTTTTGGTTAATGTGTTTGGTTAACAGGGTTTGCAGCGACTTTCCACAGGACTTCCGCTGGTGGTGGTTGTTTTTTTATGGAACACATTGACCAGCATTATCTCTTTGTTGAAGCTTTTAAGTTACAAAATGTTTTTTTTTGCCCATTGTACCAGTGTGTAATGAACAAAAAGAAATGGTGTACTGAAGTGTGTCATTGTACAGACAACTGAACCAAGGACTGGGACATTGTCTGTGCAGAACCTGAAGCTAAATGCCACATACAGGTGAGACGGTCACAGCTGTGCTGTTCTATATCTTTTCTCATTCAGAGGTAGCAAAGTACAAGTAAGATAACTCTAGTCAGGTTTTCCAGAGTAAAAGGTAATACATGTACATGTCACTGTAGGTTCCACCCTAAAGCATTATTGATGATGTCCAGGGGCACCTTTGTTGTAGCTTTGGCCAAAACACCTTACACTACCCTGCTCAAGGCTCATATCATATGACTCATTATACACATTTTTATTTATTATATTTGCTCTCTGCAAACTGGTCTGTAATAGTAGTGTAATGGTATAGTCTAGTTATATAGGTATGGCACATGTATGAATATAATTACAGCCATAGCCTACTTTTCTTACAAGTACATTGGTACTGTGATCCTTTATCCTTAGTGGAATTAGCGACTTTATCTTAAAAGCAAATGAAAAACTACAAAAAAATGTGAGTATGGTGATGTTCATTGCAGTGAGGCAAAATATCACAGCCGTCCACAGCAGCTAACTGAGCTGCCTCTCTTTCTGCTGGAGTAGTATGAAGCTCTGTCTGCTTCCACAGTACTATTTTCAACTTTGTTAGAGTAGTGCCAAATGTTGGATTCCACAATTATAACATGAAACTGCTTTTCCTTTGGACGAACTGGAATTTTAGTGCCAGTTTTTCTTTGCCAGCAAGAGAGCTTCATGGAGGGGATTGTTTTGGTGCCTGAGTTTGGCCCCATGACCTTGGAGGCAGGCCTACAACAAATGAGGAAGTACAGCTTGCACTTTCAGCAGGTTGCAAAACTTCTTTGCAGCTAGAGGCAAGCAGTATTCTAATACAGGAGAATCAGAGAGAAGTTCAGTGCTATTCATATACATTGGCTCGCTAACTGGAACCATAAGAGTAGAGTTTAAAATTGGTTACATTGTCCTTTGAGGCAATACAGTATTTTACAAAAAGCACATTGATCTTTTGGAAACTGCCAGGTATTTTAGCAAACGTCAGCATCACAATTTTTAATTCTATGGAATACCTATTGTCATGCATTTAGTTGATTAAATAGGAAATATTTGTTGGATGTGCATCTTGATTTGTAGGCCAACAATTTGGCACAGGAACATAAGCAAAAGAACACTCTTTAGGAGGCCATCTGGAAAATAATTTGTTGTAATTAAAAAAAAATCAGGCTCCTGCATTTTAATTTTTTTAATGAAGCATGCACCCTGTGGATATTTGCGTGTTTGTTGTTAGAGGTTTGTGTTTGACTTAGCATAGCAAGACTTGTAACGGTTCACTCTCCCAGTTTGTGATGACTTGGCAGCAAAGGAAAGGTCAAGGAAAATGTGCAGAATTGCCAAATGTGCCAGATTAGCAGTAGTCAATCCTGGTTTTCAGGAGTAAACTCAAGAGTTGTGTATTATTCCCCAAAATATATTTATTGTTCTTGTTTCTGGCTATAGACTGCACATCATGTGACTATCCAAGTTATAAAACTGTCATATACGGCCCCCAGTCACTTGGATTTTATTTATCCATATTTGCTTCTAAATTTCTTGTCAATGTAAGCATAAAATGGCCTTACACACGCCAACTGTAATATTTAGGACATCTTCAAGATCAGAGTGTTGACATGGGATTGACCTTAGCTTTGCTCTGTCTGCTCTGACAGATGCTGAGCTGTTTAGTTGTGACACATGTACTCAAATATTTCCATTTGGAGAATCTGTTCCCACTTTGAAATGTGGTTTGATTAATTATAATCGAGCCCTTAGCATCAATATTTTTGCAATGTTTAGATGAGATTTGGCCTGCAGTCTTCATAACATCTTGAGAAGCAAAAGAGCAATATGAGACTTTTTTGCCTCCTTGGTATTTTATTGAAAATTTAACACGGCTGCATATAATCCCAAACCAATGAAAAACTAAAATAGAAACTACCAGATATAAAACTTCTAATTTATTAAATCTGTTCTATAAAATGTATTGTGTGCTGGAAAATTGCTTTTCTACCTGTTTATACATAACATTTACACCATGTAACAGGATGTAATGAGAGGAAACATGAATATTACTGGGCAGTGTTGGTGGTAAGAAACATGGTTTCAAAAAATCTGACAAGGACCAAATGAATGGTTATGAATAAAAACATGATAAATATAACAGCAGCGAATCTGTGATTTATTCAACATACTACTTTTAGATCAAAGGGGGCCTGTGAAAATACTATTTTATGGTACTTTACAGAGAATCTTCCATTGACTTGAAAATCATAGTTGAGTGCTATAGGGGCTGAAAGTGCACATCTATTTGCTACTGACATGTTTCCTTTCATTTTTCTTTGGCATTTTTAATTTTTTCTATGCATTTTGAAGTTATGGTTGTCGCCCTCTGTGTTGTTACAATTACAGTGGTCATCGTTGTTCTACTTTATCACAAGGTTAGTGGAAAAAGCTGTTTGTTGAGGACAAGTGTCACTCACTGGTTTCCCATCCATAAACACTGTGCCTATTATGGTCAGTCAAGTCAGAAGCATTGCTAGAGGGGACTGACCCTGGGTCCATAAAAAGGTAGGCAATTTCTTTTCCCCTTGTGCCTTCTCTTTACATCCACACACTGAGCAGTGGCATTCAATATGGATGTTATCCCTATGAATTAAACATGAAGTAAGTTTAAAACAGTTTAAAAATCCCATGATAATTGTGACCATAAGAGAAAATTATTTTCTGAGGTATTTTATTCAGTTTGGAGATCTGGCAGCAGCAGCAGCAGCAGCAGCAGCAGCAGCAGCAGCAGTAGTACATTCATCTGGGTGAAAATGAAAAAGCAAATAACTCATATCTTGGCACCTCTCTCTCTGTATGTGTATATTTTACCACATTTTAACTTCAGGCCTCTGCTTTTCCTCACACCAGATTCAGAACCCTTTTTTTGAAACAAACGGTTTCCATATTTTATAAACCCTGCTGTCACAGTGGGGAGTCCAGGTTCTGATCTCACACAGGCTTAAACGCACAACTGGAATCCAGGTCAAGCAGAGTACATCTGAATGTCTGTTAAAGTTTAAAATTAATACCTGAACACAGTGATGGGTGGGTGAGTGGGTGGTTGGCTGGTTAGCTACTTAGCTCACAGGGGCATCATTAGGGCACCCCACCGGCTCTGAGATGGTAAGAGATAACACCTCTATTATGTTCCCTGTGGCCTGTAATATATATATATTCACACCTTGTTAGACTGTGTGACCAGCCCTATTAGTTGCAGCAGTTAGACAGAGCCAGCCCACTCATTAACACCACTGATGGAGATATAAGGCAGTCATTACAGGAGTAGATAATGGTGAAATACTGTACAGGCCTGTAACTCACTGGAAATAAAAAAGCAAACCAGCTAATGCATCATGCCGTGCCGTGCCACAGTTGTGTCATAAAGATATTGCTGTTTTAAAAGCTGTTAGCAAATCTTGCCTTTATACAAGCTCACAGGTCATCCGACAGTGTCTCGTGATGCTGTGTAAATGAAATGGTAATAGAGGGTTTCACCACCACTACATATTACTGAATGACAGTTTTCTCACCAGTGTGTAATTGTGTGTGCATGTGTGCATGTCTGTGTCTGTGTGTGTGTGATAGGCCTAATTAGGTAAACTCCCATTACGCTTAAAAGTGCATTACTGCTGCTCTTTTGTAAAGGCTATAATTAGAGTGCTGCGGATAGTGAACGGTAATTAAGTTATTTCTCAAGTATTATTAGTCTGCTTGTTATATGAGCCAATTGTATTGAAAAGAACAGAATACATATTTGACTTCGTGCTAGTGCTTTGTTAACTTTATAGACATTAAATCAACGAGCTATTACACACTGCATGATTCGAGTGTGAGATATATATATATATATATATATATATATATGTGTATTAATCTAATATATATCAGTCCTCTTCTCAAGGGTTTTCTGTCTGATAAAATTAAAATAACACAATGATTAATGCCTGTAAAATTGCAGAAGCCATGTGCAAACTGGAAAGAGCAAGTGACAACATGCAGGCACATGGGTATGCACACACATTTCTTGTCTCCGGCTGACAGCCTGACTTGGCATTTTACTGCATGTGTCATTCTATGCCTGCAGTAGCAGTGGTATGAGCCCCAGATCCTCTGACTAATCCAGATTGCCTTCTAATCCAAATCACACTCTTGTATTCCTGCAATTGGCTCAATTATTCCTGTGCATTTTTCATGTGATGGATCTCTTTAAAGGTTGTTGGCTTATCTTAGCTTGTCATTGGTATTTATTAGTGCTGCATATGTTTGGTAACCTCTTATAAAATACCTTAATCAGAGACTCATAGCACAACATAAAGGTTTTTAATAATCAAATGCCAGCTATAGCCATAATTGTACTCATTCGGCATCAGTTATTTTTTTGTTTCTGCATCTTGTATCTATATATAATTATACCTCTCCTCTCTCCTATATCCTTCCTCCAGCAGATTTAAGTAATACTTGTAATGATGTTAATCACTGTCTTAGGAGACTAAAAGGAGAAAGCTTGAAGACCAGGTCACTGGCACATTTGCACAGTGTTAGCAAATCTCATTGGAAGGGTGCTGGGATGGATTTAGAGCATGGACTGTTGTGCCAGGGGGGCTGGAGCAGATCCTCTTTCTATGCTGTTCTGAATGGGCCTATTTTTAGAACATGTGGTGGTTTTATTGGACAGATAGAGAACTCTTTGTTGTATGCTTGTGCTTGCGGCGCCTAACATTCATTCTGTGTGGAACCTCTTGTGTCTGCTCTGTACACATGGGCCATATTTATGTGTTGTGGCGTGAACCTGTTGTTTTGTAGAGTCCCATTTGCAGAAGGTTGATATTAGGTATAGAGCATAAAAGGAGCCAATGGGCTAACACATGGAGACAGATGACCATTCACATTCACACGTAATGGCAATTAAGAGTCACCAATTAACTTAACCCTAAACTGCAGGGCCCCAGGTTTGGATGCAGTTCAAACCCAGAACCTTCTTGTTGTGAGGTGAAAGTGCTAACCACTGCTGTGCCACCCTACTTACAAAACAATACCACCATAATTTACACTCAAAAATGAAACAGAACTGGAACTAACCTTCCTCTTTTCTCTCTAATTGTATTATTATTAGTAGTACTAGTATTACAATTAGTAGTACTAGTATTATTACTCTTACTAGATAGGCAGGGTTGGCTACATAGAATAGCCAATAATAATATAAGCTGTGTCTGTGGAAAATATTTTATAATCAGGTAATATCTTAATTGACATCTGAATCTTATTGATGTAATACATTTACAGGTGTCTGAATACCTGAAGGCTGAAAGAGAGCCGAGAAGTATTTGGCGGAATTGTTGATCTGGTATGTAAAGGGTAAATAATTCACAGAGACAGTACAGAGACAGCTCTGCGTCATCTATCTGCAAGAAAAAAGTTAGACAGAAATGACTGCCTTCCCTAGACATGGGACCCAGAATGGATGTCAGGCTCAAGGTTAGCAAATCTCATTTACAAATTTCAGGCAGGGAAATATCCCTCCCTCCTCTGTCTTCCCCTCTCATCTGAACAAAAAGGAAACTTCTCATTTAGCAAACATGGGCCTGGAAACCCAGAGAGATGTTACACACACACACACACACACACACACACACACACACACACACACACACACACACACACACACACACACACACACTGCATACAGACTAAGAAGCTCTTTCTGTATAGGTTCCTCTACTCCTTACATATAAACTTGATTTGCAAAACTGTTTGAAATGACAGCTGAATTTAGAATACTGAATTTCAGGCTAAATGTTGCAACATATAAATTAAATAATTGGATGATGTCAGCTTGGTGTAATTGTGCAGCTTAGATTTTTATTGGCAGTTTTGATTTTATTGCTTGACACTGTATTCTAGACACATTACATAGTTTTTCACTTTGCCTACAATATTTCTGTTTTACGTGTGTATGTTTTTTCTGTTCTTGTGTGCATATCCTGTTTAAGTAAAAAATAAAGACGTCTTTATCCACTCAGCTGGATCCCAACATTCCTAGCTCTTTCTTATTTTGGGACATGTTTGTTGCAAAATGAAAGCAGCAGTTTGAAAGATGATCACAGACGTTTTCCCCCAGAGAAATCTCAAGGAGGAAAGCGAGCCTATTTTCAGCGCTAGCAGTGGAGAGTGGGACTCATTATGACTCACTCAGAGCTGAAATGCTCTGGATCATGTCTGAGTCAGACATGAGGGCCAGTGTCCGCTGCCATGGTGATGCACAGCCAAATGTAACTGAACTCGGAGAGCAATAGAGATGGAAATGAATTGGAAGCTTAAGAGGACCCTGAGGCTGCTTCACTATTGTCATGATAAAATTCCCAGAGTTCAAACTGGCAGGCTATAGTCTCCTGTATGCCGACCGATAACTCTGAGATCCTCTAATACTTCAGAGTGTATGGTTTTTGTGTGGACTTTTTGAGGTACTGTCTGGGCAATCAAAGCAAATTCAGGAGCAATTTCAAAACAAAATGTTTTTTTCTTATTTTTCTTAAGATTTATTTTGTACCCTTTACGAAATTATTCATTTTATTCAAGAAACATAACAAAATATTAGTCTTGCAGCTCAAATAAAGAAATATTGATGAGAAATCTTCTGTGAATACAGCATGCAAATATAGAAATACGTGCATATCCTCTAAGAAAGAAGTAAAAAAGTCAAGTTTCTATAGTAACTTCAACCATCACTATCATATTTCACTTACTTTCCCCCTTTGATACCCCACGGCTAATGGCTGAACTCCAGTATGGCTTGTAGATCAGGAAACGCTTAGTCATGCGGGTGTGTTAGAAAGGATCTTAGTATTTTAAAATGGCATAAATTCTGGTAAAAATCCGTGTGCTGATAAAAGTCTGTATTGAGTAAAATATGCTGCTGTTCTTCAGTGGTGTCCAGTATAACATGACTGGCACTTACAGTACCTGCTGCCTTGGTGTGAACATTGGTGTGTTTTTGTGCAATTTGAGACACTCTGTTATCTTTTGCTTTAGTTTTACTGTATAGTCAGTAGCAGAGGACACTAATGTAAGGACAAAGCCACATAACAGGCCAGCAGACATTAATCCAATGTGCCTACCTATGCCTGGACAGCTTGGCCTTACGCCCACGGAACAGAGGAGAGGGTCAGATGACAGCATGTGTCCTTGCCAAATCCAGCAGGTACAGCATGGAGTCAGGCACAGATCCCATTATACTCTCTCTCTTTCTTTTTGCATGTTCATTTATTTTTGACTCTCCTACTAAGATGCGCGCACACACACACACACACACACACACAGACAGACAGACACAGACGTGCTGTACGTGATTATCGATACTTTGAGACATTTTCAGCTTTGATAATACATATAAATATATACACTTTATGAAATTAAATGTATTAAATGGAAACAATATGTCTCAAATATGCATAAAAACACAGCCACAAAACATTTAGTCTGTAGAGATTTGTGAATATTGATCAACAGCGGCGATATGTCCGTGATGAACCAATATTGGTTGACAGTGCACAGCTAATCAGTGGATTGGTCACGCTCACAAGTACACATACACACTGCTGTCTGTTAGTCAGGCTGCCAGAGGCATCACTCTGTGACCTGAGAGCCAGTGACAGACAGCAGGCATGCAGAGCTGACAGTTCAAAGGTTGATGTGATGCTTTGGTATAGCCGATCTGTGTCATTCACTAGCTAACTGCACGCTTCAGATTAATGCTTGAAAACATTCAGAAAACCTGAGGCCTAGAGTGTCTGAAGTCCTGTAATGCATCACATTTAGACAGTTTAGTTGAATATTTTTGTATCAGTTATATAATCATTTTATGTTAGTTAATACTGTTTAGAGGATGAGTTGTGAAAACTCTTGCTTGTTGGTGAGATTGTAAAAGTCTTTTCATTTTAATGTTATGACATAACTATTAGCACTTAAATTCTACATGAAGAAACACTGTTGAATTGTAAACAACATGGAGGGTTATAATTTTTTCAAGACACATTCACAGAGAGATTACAACATCCTAGAGAGGACTGCTTTACTGCACTCCCATATGTTTGTGACTGCCATGGTAACAGCTATAAACAGCTATTTTGTAAACAGCAGGGAAGCTAGATGGTGCCATCTAAGATTATCGTGGCATTAAAATGCCATTTATTGATATGGAAGCTGTTGTTATCCAGCATGTGGGTTTTATTGGCCAACCATTGCCACCATCATGATTCTCATGTCTCCATCATGTTATAGAGCCCTGTCTCCTGTATATTATTAACTTCTCTGAACAGCACTCAGAAATGCATGTGTTTTTGCCAATTTCTGATTCATTATTTTTAATTTAAGGATTGCGGTCGAACAGCAAGTCCCTATGACATTAGAGTCCTTTGATGTCAAGCACAGTGCAATACATTCAAATACCTGTACTGCTCATCTCTCACTGGCTATCGATTGTACATGCAGGAGTGAAAAGCAGGGCAGTCACAACAAGCTCACAGAGGTGTTTTCACAGGTGTTCATACTGAGAAGAGTGAAAAGGTTAATGTATGTTTGGTTCATGTGCTTTTTTCTAAGTTTTTGAGTTTGCTGCTGATAATAGGAATTTAAGTGACCAGCTTTTTTATGTTTTAGAATATATTTTTTTTAGCCACAAACATATAGTACCAGGTAAATAGGGAATTGTATCGCACACACTAACACCTCTCTGTGGTGATTGAAATTGCAGTGAGATTTTAGTTTTGGTGGTTTTCATCTCTACCATTATCTTGTTGGACAAGTGAAGCAAAGCTCCTGACTTGAGTTTTGACTTGGTAAGTTGGGCTCATTCTGATTTTAATCCTGCAGGTTTCACACGTCCCAGAGGATGTTCACATTTCAAAATTAGTAGATCCTTTTCTTATGATTAATTTTATTCAGAGTAAATCATGTGCGAGTTTGCAGTTGTGTGTTTTTGTGTGTGTGCATGTGTATGTCAACAGGCTTTGATGACCTGTTGAACCACTTAAAGGATTCTATTTAACAGGTCAGCTGAGCAATTAATCAAGGGTTTAATTGGAATCCCGAGTGGAGTGACATGATTTATGCAAATAAGGTCATTAATATGCAGGCGTGCATTCGATGCTTAAATTAAAATGGCTCATCCACCAGCACAGACTAGCACTTTCATTATGGTAAATTAGAGAGCAATAATAAGTCCAAATACACATATTTATTTTCTACAGACATTCAGAAAAGGACATGCTCCCAGGAAGAGAAATATGAAAAGGCAAAATGAAGGAAGTTCTTCTATGCAAGAGAGTCAGAAGGAGGCAATGCTAATGCTGTTAATTTTACCTCATTAGAAGCAGACTGCTATCTGCAGGGCTTCATTTTTAATTGGATCACCAAGCAATTTAAACCACATTTGGTTTTTAATTGCTTTTTTACACTTTATTATTAAAAGTACAGCAGCAGTGCTTTGCTATTCACCAAATTCTCTGCCAAGACATTGATACTTGTGCCTGACCTATGCTGTTGCCCTTAGTAACCATCCCTGCAGGGACAGTTTGTGATCCTTTTTCCAAAGTGTCCAGTCCACTCACCACCACTGTGTGCTGATGCCAGAGGATTAGAGACAAGGAGGCATGGAGCTGAGCCACATCTGAAGTCACCATGTCCTGTTATTTGTTTTAGTAAGGTTGCTGCACAGGAATGTGGACTGTAAGAGCCACTTCTTCTACATCTTGAGAGATTTTTTTATATACTCAGCAGCTGGAATGAGCAAGCAAATGGAGAATTGAAGTGTGTGACTTTTTAATGAGAAAAATAACAGTCTTGTCTAGTTCTTTGCTTGGTGTTGATTTTGACTGGAACTGAGGGGGTAAAAATAATGTTCACGATAACACATGGACATCATGATGTCAGGAAAAATGTCATATCATAGTATTAATATTGTTACCTGCTAATATATTAATGTTATGGCAATGTCCAGCATCATCTCACTTGGCTGAAACTAAAACCGACTTTGCTGGCAGTAACATACTTGTTTCTTTTAGTTTGTTTTTCCTTGTTTTCAGCATGAGCAAATGTATGAAATTCAGATGCAGTGTTCTAATGCTTGCTACCACTGTGGATATCATTAATTAAAACTTCTGGCTACTGTTCATTTGTTTGTACACTTCATGGTTGCTTTGCTCAATATATTAGGAAACACTTCCAGTGAGGGGAAGCAATGGGGAATTTTTGACAGCTGGTGTATGTGGAGGACAATGGGTTACAACAAACAAAGGCACAGCAATAGAACAGACTTTATATACTGTAGCTGGAATGGATGGCTCTTTTAAAAATTCCTTGATCTGCCCAGATCAGGTTCTGACATCCTATTGTTGTGAAATGTCACAGTTCTGTTTAACACACACACATTTGTACACATGGATGTCTTCCAGTTATTTCTCACTCTTTTTCTGTCAGTCACAAACACCACTTGTCCTCATGTGCCAGGCCTTACTGGTGGCTTGGGGTTTTCTGTAATTACAGCAGAGAGCAGGGAGCTGTCTTTTGCATGGCAGATGGCCCAGCACCATGCTGCATCAGGTAACCGTGACAACCACCTCCCTCCTCACAGTTAACAGCACCATCATGACTCTTTACACTGACCAAATGTCATTATAGAGTCTGCGGAGGTAAGGAGAGCCAGGGACAAACATAGGGAGTGGGTCTGAAAAAGAAGAGGAGTGGAACACAGTGGGTGCAGGCAGGGCGGTGGGTGTGAATTAAGATGGGTGAGACAAAGAAAAAGGTAGAAGCTGGGTTTTGTCAGGATGCTCAGGACCTTCTTATCAAGCACACGCAGACAGAAGGCAGAGAATTGTGTGACTACTACCATTGTTTTGGCTGACAAGAAATGGTTTTAACTTTTCAGTGTGTTCAGGTGATTAGTCCAACTTGTTTGCTTGCGAATCTGATCAAATCCACTCAGTGACATCATATCTGTGGCGTCAGTACCACACTGACTGAAATGTGATTAGCTTTTTTTTGGTGTCCTATTTTAACTTAACCTTTTTCTTGCTTCCCTTGTGCATCTGATATCCGAATCACGTCATCATCCCTTGGTTCCGTAATGCGTGTTTTGGATAAATGGGTTCTTTCATGACATTATCACTAATCAGATGCCTCAGAGAAGGCAAGGCAGCTCTGATATACAATCAGTTTCTCTTCTCCGCTTACTATGCTACTGATGTTTCAAGTTACCTGATTACGAGGCTCTGCTACAGTTTTACATAAGCACTCTTTAAAATTTAAGTGCTCTGATGCTGTGCCTGTCTGGTCGCCATTAAGTCTCAGTAAGATACTGAGTTTACCTGCTGCAGGGGCATCAGTTTCATGCTCTGACCTCTACTTGAGAATTAATACCACTGGGTATGCAAAAGGGGATTTCTTATTGTGCTTTATTGCACCTGAACTCACAGTTGACTTCAGCTGTGACATAGACCTATACAGAGCCAAGGGTGATGTTGAAGGGTCTCTCCTCCTTAGTGAGGTGTGTGCTTCCTTGCAGTACCAGAGGGAGGCAGTGACACACCTTGCTGTGGCAGGCGGTGTTAGAGGCATGCTCTCCACAACACCAAGTCATTTGTTTGTTCAATTAATCACTTATTCACCTGTTCAATTGGTTAATGAACCATACAAGTCAATCTTGTTTTATGCAAAATATCACTTTGTGTATATCGTGTTTGGAGATTCATTTGCTCTTGGAAACAAACATTTGACTCGTAGTCATTGTGGAAGCCGTGCATCATTACTGGTATCCGTCAAAGGTTACTCTTGCCTGTGCTTTATCAAATATTAAAGTTGAAGAAAAATGGCATTTTCTGAGCATCTGACAGTCATAATTTGAAATGTTTCCTGAAACATGATATTGGTTGGAGAAACTACTTAAAATTCTTTTGGGAAGAAAAAGACTAATTTGGTGGAACATTTATATCAATCAATATTCATGAATGTAACAAATTGACAATAATATTTTTCAGGTGGAAATTTGATATATATTCATCATGATGTAGAAATGATGCTGTAGAAACTTTAAAAAGTAATTTCACTGTTGGGTCTTTAATCATTTCAATTGATATTATAGATCTACTATTCCACAACAAAAACATTAATTTGTAATTTTTAGTATATCTGATGTTTTCCTGACAAATGGCAAATAGTTGCTTGACATTTAAAGATAATATTAAGTAATTAATATTAAAGAGATTTCCAAAGAATTAATAAATGAAAAGCTTGTCTGACTCCTAATTTGCAAAAAAATAAATGGCCATGGGTTATAAATGTTAAAATATCAATCCTAGCATCTTAGGAGAGATATTATAAAGAGTATTGAACTATGATTTTTCAATAAAATATAATTAAATATCAGCTAAAATGTAATCCACCTTGACCTTGAAAATGGAAGGAGGCTCATGTAGAAATGTAGGCTCAACAAGATATTGGAGGATGTGCTGCATTATTATCCCCATTTGGAGTTTTATTTCCCTCATTCACCTCCCCCTGTGTGTCCTTCTGTCTCTTCCTACATCTCTCTGTGATGTCCTAGTTGGCTTGCTTACAGCTGCATGCAGATGCAGTGGTGCAGTCTTCCAACAGAGCCTCCCTATGGGTGCCCAGATGGAGTTAACTTGCACACATTCATTCATGCGTATGTACGTTGAGGTTCTGGTTTAATAAATGTGTTCACAATTTGTAACCCCAGTGCTAATTTTCACATAAATAATGATCAGCAGTGACAGAAATATCTAACTAAATTATTGACTCATGGTGATGAGGTCTGAGCAGTAAACTTAATTGATGGAGAAGCTCTTTCAGTTTTTTTTTCCAGTTTTGCTTGAAATTCTGTGGCTGTACCATATACAGTTGAGTGTTATTTTTCATCCTGAAGTGTTTCCTTCTTCTCACCTCTGCTGCCACCAATACTGCAAAACTCTACACAGCAGTTAACTTTTTTAACAGTTCACACTGTTCCATCAAATCAATAGCAAGTTTGTGCTATGGTATAATTTCTTACACCCTGTCTGATCATAAATGTACCTCTTGATCTGCTTCTGCTGAGGGAAATCGATAGCCATCCAGTAGGCCAGCTGTTACGTTTTTATTATTTCGTAAATCAGTCAAGTTTGCAGTGCAAAGTTACCAGAGTGGATGCAGAAGTAACACTACAGCCTTTAGTTCATAAAACTAACATGTCTCTGAAACTTGTACAGTATATGAAGGTATTGATCTTGTACACAGAAAGCGAAGGGGTTTCTACCTTATATTAGACAATCACAGCCTTGGTGCTATCATGCAATATGGTTAGTATAGTGCAACTACCTGGTTATACTTAGTTGAAATATAGTATGAGATGCCTGTGTATGAATTTAAGGCTGCAGTTTGCTAGGTCAGATAATATAACATTTATTTATCGATGTTTTATATTTCTTATTTATGTTTTAGTTTTGTAATTCTGTAATAAGAAATTGTTTTTTGTCCTGGCTGGAAAAGGACTTTCAACCTCTTCTGCTGCAACAGTTTAATGAGAACTGACTAGAGAGTTAGTGCCACCAGCTGTTTGTTTTGCTGAACCAACTAATTATACTTGAATAGTGGTAATGCATGCAACATGCGTTGTTTTGTATTTTCTTTTGCCATTTTTTATTTTTAAATTTGCTCCAAAGTATTGCAGTATTTGGATGCAGTCCTATCTAGTGATATAGGTAGTTAAGGACCATCAATACTGTTCTTGTGGATTTGCATATGCAGCAATGTTTGATAATAAAAACCAATTATGACATATCAACAGAAAAGAGTTAAGTTATATATATAAAAAATGAAGTAACCATATATATACATATATAAGTTAACATATAATCAAACACAGAAACCAGTGCTTAAAAATCAACAGGTGTGAGAGTAATCTGAAGAGTTTGGGATAGCTTATTGCCGGTCACGTTTCAACTGCAGTCTGGGGTTATGGACTAAGTGATGTTGTTTTAGAGGACCTGCAATTTCACAGTGGTGAGTAGAGACATAAACTGTAAAAGATCCGTAATCTAAACAGGAAATTGGCCATCTAGTGCTTCAGAGGTAATCAGCAGGATTTTGAAAACAACTCTAAAATCCACTGGGACCCAGTGCAATTGTGTTGCGATATATGATCTCTCTTCTGCCATTTAAGATAAAATTGTAGCTTCAGCATATTTTCTCCCTTCTATATTCAAAAGGACGTTAATGATGAGATAATACTACAGTATATGAGAACCTGAACTCTTCAAAGAGCGAGAATTGCTAGGCACGTGTGTGCAGATCATGGACATAAACACAGATGTCTTTCCAGTGTGTTTGTACATTTTTTTAACAAAGTTATAAGAGTGTGAATGTATTTTCCAGTGTGGTGTTCTCAATTTTTTGTTTTGCTCTGGCTGATTAATTTCCAAGGATAGACATTAATGCCATGCAACCTGCTGTTCTGGTAACGGGCATATTAACATGTGGAGTTGACTAACTAACCCTGACCCAGGAGCTGCATCTTGCTCTGCTCTTGAGAAATGTCTCCTGAGTCTCTCTCAGACATCAGTCTCTCAGTCTCTTGTGAGCTGCCATCTAATCCACCAGTCATCTGAATCCAGACTCTCATCTCACCAAGGTTGGGATGAAAGAGCATTTCGCCGGAGTCAAGGTCCGTCCGTGCGTGGCAGAAGAAAAGGGAGAAGGCCTTAGTGCGAAATGTCAGTGCTTTTCCTGTGAAGCTAGACTCATCAAAGAAGGATTAGTGTCGGACTGATGGCCTCGCTGGACGAGCAAGCTCTGATGGGGTAATCTGATGCATCACAACCGATAGGGGACTTGGAAGAGGCACATTGACAATGTGTACACTAACACGTGCCCATGCACTCACACGTACAAGTCAACACACATTTATACAAATTGAATCTCATTCACACTCACAGTGACAGGTTTCACTTCTTCTGTCACTTTGAATGAAAGAATACCATTTGAAGAAAGGCTATTTAATACAGCTTGCTAGTAGATATGAATCATTTATATGCAGTACAGTATTACAACACCGTGCACTGTGGTATTCATCAGAAATGAATGGCTTAGTTAAAAGCAAGGCATTTGAAATGTCCCTATATGTTCCTACTATGTCCTGTATTCACAGTGTAGAACTACATCTACAGCTGTGCTTTAATGCCTGTTTACAACGTGACATTTCGAGTCGACTAAAAGATAAAAATTGGTGCTTTGTGTTGTGTTGAACCGATGAGTGATGAGTGTGGACTGTTTATCTCTCTCCACGTCTACATCAGTACTAATATTACAGGCTACTGCTATGATTCAAAGGCGAATCAATGCCATGAGCTCATTGTAAAGAATAATTTGCAGTCATATGATCTGGTCCGGGACTATTGAAGTTTGTTTTTGGAATACAATTTCACAGCCTCTGATGACCCACCACTACACTCTGTCAGCAGGGTAATGTTGATTGCAGATACTGTAAGTTGGGTGATTCATAAGAGGGAGGGAGTTTTCAGCAGCACATGTGCCAAGGCCATGGCAAATACTGTATATGGGAAAATGTTCCACCTAATAAGTTTAAAGTGCAGTGGGAGTAACACCTGTTTGAGTGTTTGTTATTCTTTAAAAGTAGTATCATTTGTATTTTCAGTCACTCTGAAAGAGTGGGTGTCATGTTTTATCAAAAGTCACATAGCTCATGAAATACAAAACTGTTCAAATGTTTTCATTTCTTTCCACCCACTTCCCATTCCTTGCTTTCAAGCAGCTCTCACTACAGTATTTACTGTCTTGGGATTAATGGGAGGAGCTGCGTGCTATGTTAGGTTGAGCTAAATCAACCGTTTTGAAACAAATAAACTGCAAGACAAATAGTAACATCATTCTTAATTTGGAAAGCTGACAGGGCAAGAAATGAGAACAATATGAAGGCCCAGTGTAGTGTTCTTCATTAAAGTCTGTCCTCTACACATGACAAAGCAGATTGTGATTGTGACAGGCTGTGGGCTGTTACAAGTGATGTACTCTTTGGTGGATTTTTGGTGTGATCCAATCTGAAAATATAGCTACTGTACTAAAAATGCACTGTATCGAAATACTGTACCCTACCAGAACGCAGCTTAGTCCATATTCTCATATGGAAACCATGCTCAATGCTCAGTAATGAAAGAGTCAAAGAAAATTTGTTTATAGAGGCGTGATTTATTTTTTATTGGCTCCTTCTTGTCTTATGTAGTGTTCCTTTTCCTCCTGAAGATTTATTTACATATTCTGAATATTTGCAAAAGGAAAATACTGGCCCCAGTGCTGAGGCAGATATATGACTGTTGGCTTTCAGAATTTGGTTTCCTTGCGAGCTGTTTACATATCATGTTTTGAAGAATATTAAAAGAAAATTAGAAAAAGAAAAAAAAAAAAAAAAACCTCTGAAGCCGGGCGACATATTTCTGTCCGGGAAACTACCTAAACCCGTACCCCAAAACAGCAATGGTCAGTTATATTGTAATACCCGTAACTAGGCTTGGCAGGACTCTACATTTTGAAATAGCTGGAAGAAAATGACAATGATGACTTAGAATGTGGAGCTTTATCATATTTTAGTATCATATCTTGTATGGAGCCACCAAGTCCTGCTTGTGTCTGTCTCTGACACCCAGGACTCAATGTTTGAGTGGTAAAGATGTCAATTTTGTCATAATAAATTGTGTATTTGTTATGGAACAATGGAAAGATGACAGGTGTAGCAACATTAACTAAGTGAGATGCTTAGTTCGACTCAGTGGACAGTCAGTTGTACCACTAGTCTGAGAAAGTCTTTGGATCTGGAGAATGTTTTGTCAAGACAAGTTGCTCAGATGTTTAGTTATTTCTCACATGTCCCTCTCAGTTTATGTAACACTTTATTTATGGGTTCAGAATTTTGATGTTCTTTCACCCTGTCATTTCTCTTTCCCAGAGCTTGATCTCAAAATCTCAAAAAACATATTTTGGTTTATCACGCAGTCTCAGCTTTTCCCATAGGAGCTGTTTTGCTCCTGGCTGAATGCTGTGTGTGCACCATTTATAGTGAAAATAGACTGAGCTATTCGGCTAGGTACACTTACAGTATCTTTTGGAATGAGGCGCCGGTGTGAGCTCTCACTCAGATAGTTGTGGAAAGTATTACAAAAATGGGTGGGCATGCCCTGAATCTGAAATTTTTACAGAGATCACAGAGGGAATGAGGTAATTCTGTGGTGCTACTAATGGCGGAGTCTTGACAGAGGATATGTTTCATTTATCCTATCTGCATCAAGGTCGACGTGGCAATTACCACAGCAGGGAGAAGCTAAAAAAGAAAATCCACCAGCCCAGTGGTGAATATACAACAAATCACCTGTGCTGTTCAGGGCAGGGAAATTTTAAAATGGGTGATATAAAGTGTAGCTCAAAGGCAGACTGTTTAAGCATGGAGGAAGAGAGTGAATGGTTTATTACCCAGCCCAGCAGAGTAGCTCTAAAAGCTCACTGCAAGCTCACACCTTTTATGTAGCTTATACTCATGTGGCTGGTTTAGGGGACATGAAATACAGCTCATTCTGTTCTCCGAGGAACATCTACCAGTAGTATTTTTACTCTCAGATTACGATTAACTGGCTTCATAACAGTCCCCATATTACACTGTCATATTTTCTTGTCATAGCAAGTGTTGGATTAGGCATAAATAAGGAGCAATTAATAAGAACCAATGATTAGTTATGAAAAGTAAGGAATGTCTCAGTTTGCTAGCAGGCCCATGTTACCCTGACCTTCCTTCCTCCTCCTCTCCCCTCACCTGAATAGCTGCTCAGTACTACAGTGTTGTCCCTCTTGATCCCTTTACCACCACTTTCTCACGTGCCTTCATCCCTTCTCCGCCTTCCTTCCCTCCCTCTACGCTCGTTGCGGACTGTCAGGCTAGCAGCACAGCACACTTGCTGTGTTCACGCCGGTTGGTCAGCTTAGATTGGCATGCACAGTGTGTCTTCTGGACTGACCTGCCTGCCTGCGTTGCTCTCCTATTAAAATTCCTGTGCCAGATCCCCAATGAGGAGAGTGTAGCAGGGTCAGCGTAGCTCGCTGGCCTCTCTCCTCCTGCCTGCCTAATGAAGAGTGTGCCTGTTGGGTTCATTATTAAAGAACTGCTAATAACAGATGGAGAAAGGAGTGATTGAGGGTGTGGGGGGTGAGAGGGCAAAATGGATGGAGCGGACCACGGGGTAGGAAATTGCTAAGGCAGTGTTGTTTTCACCAAGAAACAAATATGAACATGTTCTTTTCTTCTTATTCTAGCAATTTTTCGTCACTCTTTCAGCAGCTATGTGTAGAAAGATTCTTATAAGGGTTTGAAGTGGCGGGGGTGTAACTTATGATTGTACGAACTATACCATTTAAATAAGTATTTAAAATTTGCAGTGCTTTCCTGTTCTTGCTCTGAACAATAGCTGTATAAAGAAAATGTAGTTCATAGACATTTTTTATTTATTAAATATTTTTGTGTTTTTGACCACAACTACTTTTCTTTGTATTAATGGAGTCTTGTAACAGGAAACAGAATAATTATTTATTTATTTATTTTGCCCTTAAGCTTCTGAACTACATATATATATAAAAAAAAAAAATGCAAAAAGGAAATCTTTTGTGTGTGGTCTCTTTAACGTCTGCAGTAGAACAGGTGTATTTACCTACCTGTCCATTAAGTATTCCAATAGTTGGGGCTAAAAATCCATATGTGCTCAGTGCCTGCTTTTGCATTAATAAGCTCTTTGCCAGAGGAACCATTAATTACACTGGGATTATCATGTAACTTTCCAGTGTACCCATATATTAGGCAGAGAAAAATTTACATATAGATACTTGGTTTTTCTGAGGGCTATAATAGAATTCCTTATAGCTGCCTGAAGCGCATCCATTCTAAATGAGTGTGCCTGCTGCAGATCCTCTCGGTATTATACAGGGTATTACCAAAGCCCTCAGAGGCCTAACCCAGGTCCCAGAAATGTGTGTGTGTGTGCGTGTGTGTGTGTAGTGCGTGTGCATTTGTGCATGCATGAGCGTGTGTGCATGCGTGTGCGTGTACACGTTCATAAGCAGTATGCCTTTTCAGGGTTGGGATATTCATACTTATATCTGCAGAGCTCCCCACCATATGTCTCTCAGGTGTCCTGTCTCTCAACACAAACCAGGCAAAGGTTTAATGCAAATTACCAACCATGAACAGCCAAGCATAACAGCATAAATATGTATTGTGATCTCAACTGTAGTAGCACATCTTTGAAGAGAGAGTGCCCAAGTCTGAACAAAGTTGTTGGGGGTGGGGAAAAAAAAAAACAGTGATGGAATGCAGGTGTGTATGTCAGTGAAACAAGCCAGGTATGTTATTGTGGTTTTCATGCAGTATGAGTGAGGCTATTAGCTTCTGGTCACTGCTAAGAGGAAGACCACAAGGCCTATTACAAAGGAAGTTGGCCAATTAATTTAATTCAGATATAGGATCCTGTAGCACACACACCATAGTATTAAAAAATGCAGTGAAGGAATAGAATGAAATCCATGGAAGGCAGGTCGTCATTTTGCGGAGATTAAAGTATATTTTATTCAGGTTGTTTCAGCAAGACTGTGAAAAGTAGATTGTTTAGCATAATGGAGCTTTCTTATCTTATGATCTCATGAGCTCCTGATATTTACGGTCAGTCTCTAATGGAATGACAACAAGCAGCAAAAACGCCAGCATTCTGCTAAGACAGGTTTCTGGACAAAGACATAGATTAAATTAAGTCATATCTCTGTGTAGACTGGAACATGTGGAATCAAACATGGTCCTTATTCTCATAATGCAAAAGAAAAATCTTGTAGCAGTCGTATGATTCCAATAGTGAAATAATCTGTTTGTTCAGATAAACCTTATGTAATCATTAAGTGGAGCGAGCCTGTGTTTTCCCTCTCTGTGCATCTAATCTAGGTCACAATTGGGTGGCTCATCCCTGTGCAGAAAGTAAATCCACCCAACGATCGTAGAAAGCCTTATCCTACTGTTTACAACAGGGCCGGGTCGATATCCATGGGAGGCGCTCAAATAAACAAACCATAAATGCTGGGCTTCTGCTGGCCTCAGAGATTATGGCTGTAACAATGATTAATTTTAACAACCTGAGCTAATTGTCTCCGAAACTTTAGTTAACAGCAAATATGATCTCGCCCTGGGTGCTTTTCTCTTCTGTAATGAAGAATAATGAGCAGTGGAATTACTGCTGGCACTTTTTTTTTCGTCAGAGATTTGTAGAGAGCACAGAGGCCAGCAGGATGTGAGTCCGGGAATGAAGAGATAGGCTGTATCTGTCTATGCGTCTGTCTGTCTGGAAGGAAACGAGCAAGGACGGAAGGAAGAGAGACTCGTGTTTGGCTTAAAATCAAATCTGAACCTCTTGATGAATGTAAGGGAGTTAGCCTTTTGCCTTTTGTGTTCTGTGTCAGCTGTGTTTCTTCTGTGTTTTGCTCTCTGCTGCTTGCAGGCAGTATGTCACATCTCAGCTTCTTAGGAGGCATCCCATGAAGCCTCAGCATTTTTGTCTTTGTTATGATGGATAAAGATATTGTCCTCCCCTCCCTCCTTCCCCTCCTCCGTAAACTCCTACTCCTCTCCTTCTCTCTGTTGACTACCTTGCCTCTCTGTCTCTTCTATTGCTCTCCCTCTCCCCCGTACTGCTGTAGAAAGCAGCTGGGCCTCGAGCAGTGTCTGTGATTCGCCTTCAATCTTAGCTGTGCACCGGAACACCACCTGAGGCTGGAGATGAGACCTCTCCACAAGTGGCAGAGCTTAAACGTCCTCTTTTATCTACACTATCTCTCCCCTAGTGAAGTGAGGAAGAGCAGCAAGAGAGGGAGGACCAGCCTGATCGCTTCTGGCTGTACTTACACTGAGAGATGTGCAGGTGTTTATGCGGAGGAGGAGACCTTCAACACTGACTGACGGCATACAGCATACCCTGCAGTCATCAAGATTATATACCTTGTGAAAAGAGATCTAAGCGATTTCATCTGGTTTCGTTTTTTACATCTTTTTCTGCTGTGCATTCTCTGCCATGAATACAGGATAGGGTCTTTGCTGTTCCTCCTGACTTTCTCTTTGTTCTTATTTTACCATCGTTTTCAGCAGGAATGCACAACATTGCTATAGCCTATAGACTTGTATGGGATTAGTATTGTTATCACATTCCTCGTTCACGTTCAAGTTGCAAAAGAAC
Source organism: Mastacembelus armatus (assembly GCF_900324485.2). Lineage (NCBI taxonomy): Eukaryota > Metazoa > Chordata > Actinopteri > Synbranchiformes > Mastacembelidae > Mastacembelus > Mastacembelus armatus. Next base: position 15,329,610 of record NC_046643.1, read on the forward strand.
CTGACCTTTAACGTAATCGCTCTAACCTACACACTATCTGACAAAGCACAAGCATATCCATATCCTTTTCTACCAGCAGTCCACGGCCGAGTCAGTAGATGTAATAAAACTTCTTAAGGCTGTTGCATTGAGTCTGTACATTACACTTGAGATGCAGTTAAGTTGGAGAGCAACTGCTTTATTGAAAAGGTTGCTGTTTCTCATGCAGTTTCTTGAGAGAGGAAATTAGCAGTTCTTTCTCAGTCCATTCCTCCTATGCAGGGGACTAGTTCAGATGCCCCTTAAAACACTGGATTCTAATCACAGGCAGGCCTTGATGGGAATAGACTGCCTAGAATTCCATATTTCTGGGTGAAAGGCCTTTATGTGTGCATGTGTGTATGATGGAAAAATGAGGAAAGGGACTGAGGCACCTTATTACAAGGTCAACATTGTAAAACCTCCCCCTTGAGCCTGTATGTGCCATGATAATATTGAGATAAATGGAAAAGCGAACAGACAAAGGATTGATTGGAAATAGTTTCCCAGATTAAAAATATGTTGGTGTCAACCAACGATTTATTATTTCCCTTGCTTGGCCTGCATTGTTTCAGGGGCCATTGTTCGTCCTCTCATGCTTTTTTTAGTGTTGGTCTTTGAGTGGCTCAGTTCATTTCAGCCATGTTCTTTGAGGGAATGTTTTGGGCACTTAGAAAACCTTTTGGTAAAACAGCACTAGTATGGCAGTTTGCTGCATGAAATCTGTAGGTTCATAGCGGTTCTGTCTATACTTCTAAACAATAGCTATACCCTCTAGCAAATGAGTCACATTTTCCTCTCCTCTGATTGACCCTGGCTGTAAAAACATACTGGAGTGGGTTGTTGAACTAGTAGAAGTTGAAGCTGCTTCATCGTACTTCAGAAAAAATTACAGAAGTTGAACTACTTGACAGGTGTCAATAATACTTGGAGTAACATGGCTTTAAATGGATGATGGTCTTTTTATATCAAGTATAAGTACCTGCTCAAAATGCTTGACTGCTTCAGTGCTTTAGAGGCTGGGTGGACCATAAGTGTTAAATCCAACAAAAAAATTATGTGTTTTTTTTTTTTTTTAAAGATGTGTAACTAAGCCTTAAATTTCAGTAGTTATTATTACACATGGTCTATTTTTATTGCTCGGATACAATTAGTCAAGATCTTTAGAAAGAGTAACCTCTTGTCAGTTCAAGCATTGAAACACAACGCATTATCCGATTATGAAAATATTACAAGCAGGCCAGATATGAGCCCTCACTGCTGTGTATCATTCTTTGTTTCATCAAATGAAGCATTAAATGGAACAATCATCTTCAAAATAAAAGCCAGGAGGATTCTTAGGTTATCACCTCATTAATTTGATGCATTATAAAAAAGAGCAAAGTATAAATGTCTCTTGCCAGCCAACATTTAATTACTTTCGATAATATTGTGAGTCGAACTTTCAAGTGTTTTAATAAATGATCATATTTAGGCTGTTGTGTTCACTGCCACTCACTTTCTCTTGGCCTTTAGACATCAGCATCTTTCGTCTTTGTGAAAACATAGAGAGCTTGTCTAGAATGAGGACTTGTTGCTCTCATTTTCAATCTGTTGAGAATGCAGTTAAAGAGACACATTGCTGAAACCACATCTCTATTATGTTAAAAAGGACCTCTGACTTTGAAATTGTCTTTTTTATTTTTACTGCTCTGCTGCTTGTGTAAATGCACTACTTTAGTTTAATATTCCATTTAGGTCTTTTACTGCCTGAGCTAATGAACTTATTAGGAGACCTTCATCAGATAATTGCATTTAGTGTTGATAAATTCTTGTAATAATCCTGTTTACATGACTATGGAGGGAGAATTGCACACTTTTTCTTCAGTTATGTACATGTCTCCTGAAGCACTTAGGATTTGAGAGTTTACTTTGCAACCTGGTTGTTGTCTCGCTTTATTGCAGTCTAAAAGCTCTAGGGATGGGATTCAGTAGCATTTTGTCAAATCTGAATCCAATTCTCAATCTGCTTATTGATTTTGAATCTTTATGAATCCCTTATTAAATGTGGACAAGGAATCTTGTAGTTAAGATTTGTGCCATATCAAACAGATTTCTGCTGTGTTGTGTAACGACAGAAGCCAAACCAAAGACAAAATAATATAAATACGAATTTACTTGACCATATAGGTTCAGCAGTATTTGTTTATTATAACTGAGTCTAAAAGTTGTGTGAAAGAAAATCACAATTTTTACTGTCACAACAGAGAAATACATTTTTGATTTGCTTGTTCAATTTTACATTGTCTGTAACATGGGCTGTCAGACTGTGTATTCCTGAAGAAATAACTATTGACAGTTTCAATACCCCAGGCTGCCTGTCAGGGCTTTAAACATGCAGTGCATTGGGTAGGCCTTCTTCTGGAGGTCTATGGGAGGAAACAGGACCACATTAAAAATGCTGATAAATCCAATCAGTGTGTTCGCAGGCATCCAACACAGATATACTGGTGCACTAAGCAGTGCTGCTCAAGGGCTTAATTAGAAGGATGCTTATGTATTGTTTGTTTTCAGGCATTAGTAAAGTCTGTGTGTCCTGATAATGGAATTGGCTGGGAAATTGCATTGTTTGGTCATGTCTTCATGTTGCTAGGCCTGATATTGCTTGTCAACACCATTGTTTCCTCAACCTCCTGTGGAGCCCCTATCGATGTCATTGAAGGAGCACAGCCCTGCAGCAGCCACCCAACTCCTCAGCTAGAGCACTAAGGTAGACTGTCACCTAACTAGTCCTTTCATGCTAGAGAAGCTTTTTGTATCAGAATCTACCTTCTAGCAGCTCTGGTCCTCCCCCCTATAGCCTGATACATCATACATGTATAAACATTTTTTTCTGCTCTTCTACAACATGCATCACTCTACACTTTCATACCTCAATCTCAAGCTTTTGTTCATTAAACAGCTGACATGTGAACAGCTACAGAGCACAGCAGGTGGTTTGACCAGTTTGTCAAATTGAGGATCTAAATTCATATTATGCATATTACGCATATTGTATGTCAAGAAAGCACTTGACACTTTTAGTATATTTTATATATTTATATTCATTTAATTGATAAAGTAAAAGTAAAATGGCTATACATGACTGACTGTTAAAATGAAAATGCAAAAGTGACATAAAAGCAGCTTTTCTCTGTTTTTGTAAGAACATCCCTGGATTGTGCTGCTTTTTCCTTTAGTTACATGGATGTAGCAGTTCATGGCAGGTTAGTTGGAAAATCAGCCAGACAGACCTACCTGCTTGATACAGGAATAAGCGAAGCTTTGGAATTCTTTCACTGGGCGAGGCAGGAATTCAATCAGTTGGACTATGGAGCTAGGAAACTGGGCATCCGACACAGTTATGCTTCAGCACTTTTCAATTTGGGTTGGCCTGCCTCAGCCTCCAGCCTGTAGCACATCGTTAATGAAAGTCACATTAGGCATCCCTGTCGTCCTTAGTCATCCCCTTCATCCAGTAGGAGGTTTCATTGCTATGTGGGAGGCTAATGTTCATAGCTGTATCCAGTATAACTGTCCTGTTCCTCAACTCTACTCCTGTTTGCTGAATGTCTCCTGGTTCTTTCGAAGCATACCATGCCCTGCTTGGAAAGCTCCAATTCTCTTTTTTGTCACAAAAGCCTGTGAAATACAGAATGCTGGGTATTATCATCTTTCATTATCTGTTCCTTTTGAATTTTCTCTTGATTATTGATTATCTTGCAATTACTGCGACAAAAATAAACCACTGCCCTTTTCCTTGTCCTCTTCCCTGACCCAACCCTTTCACTGTTACCATCTTTAATGATTCACAATGTTTATGTTACTCGAGCACTTTGTTGTAGCACAGACCATTTATGCAGGAATGATTAGATGGATGTCTTGCATTCCCTCATGCTGTGACCTTAATCATTACTTTAATACCCAACACCATGGCAGCCTCACTTGTTCTGTGAGACCTTTGCCCTTTAGGGAGAGCGCCATACTGTGGAGGCCAGCTCATCTTGAAGAATTGTGAGGTAATGTAGCTCTGACATATACTGTAGTCTTCGAATGGACATAATTGGCATAAAAAGCATGGTACATGTTAATTATTCCCATGGCATGAGTGTGTTCAGCAGTTTTTGACCTGCCAAGTAATTATTCCCAAAAACACAATTTAGTCTGTTTATACTTTCAAAGCAGCAAAAATATTAAACAGTGTAATGGTGTTTAAAGTAAACCATGAACTGCTGTAACATACCTGTATCTGTTTCTTTCTTTCTTTCTTTTTTTTTTTTTTGATGCCTCTATTTGTCACATCAGTTTCTTCTGACATTTTTACAGATTAACACATCAACAGCAAGAGTCCTGTTTTTGGGTGCCACTTAAGGGGCTTAGGTTTCTCCCCATCTCTTCACTTGACTTTGTTGTCTATATCTTGTCACCTCTCTCACCCGAGCTGTCAAAAGAAATCACGCTCATTTATCTGCCTGAGAGACAGAATGTGCACAGTGACGTAGACGTGCTCATTGTGCTTTGATTTGGATGAAAATGAAAGAAGGAAAAACAAGGAAACGAGAAGGCTTCAGTCAGAAGTCTTATTGAAATATTTATTTCCTGCCTATTTGGGGCTACACATGGACCAACGTTCCCACATGAATATCCACAATATATCCTGACTACATACAGTATATGTACAGTGAGTAATTAAATTCAGTCTGGCAGCAGACTACTACACTCTCACAAAGCTTAAGGGTCTATATCAGACAGGGCGTGGAACATGAAAATAGTGATCCTTCATCTGCAGTTGCCTGTTTGGCCTCTCTCAGCCTCAGAGGACATATGCTGCAGTAGGAGGATTTGTGTTGTGCAATGCAGTGAAATGCATCTCACCAGTGAAAATGTTGACCACCAAACATAAACCAAAAACCCAAATGATAGTTTCATTAGACCCTACGAACTTACGGAAGACTTGTGGTGCGGATTCGGAAGCTATTACTATTTTTCTGACGGAATTACAGAGACTGATGGCTCAGACCGACATAAATCATGAAGTTTCTGGAGCTGACTCAGTGTTCCTAGGCATACCCTCCCTGCTGTTTCCTGATTTATTGTTTGTTTGGCCATTTGCTGAATGTTGGTGAACACTCCAGTGTGCATCAAATCATTTGGCCCCTGAGAAATGATGACAGGAGCAGAAAGTGATGTTCATTGGTTGACACATCATTCTTTTCTACACTGTGGATGACATGATATTTACTTTACATGATCTGCCAACTGACTTATTCTGTCGAACACAATGTACTGTGGAGAAATTGCCATTTAACTAAAGTATGTGTGTCCAGTATAGTATTTGTCTAGTGCTGAGTGACAATGAGCAACAACTTTTGCCAAGAAAATCAGAAAAGTGGACTTTTAACTCTTTTTACCACATTTTCATATTTAAATGTGTTACTGCAGCTAGGGCCTCTCTAACATTTAATTGTCATGTCAATGCTGTGCTGTAGTGTGTGTTAGCTAGGAGCAGCTCCTCAGAAGCTTTGACTGTAAAGGACATGATGGCTATGAACATGGTGGACAGTGCAGGCTCTCGTGAGCGAGGCTATGACTTCACCTCACGAGATACAGTATGTTTTTCTTGATTAATGGATAATTGATTGATAATTGGTCAATTTTGCAGAAACATGCAAAACTTGCATCATAGAGCATTTCATATGTCCAACAGGAGTTGCTGCATTGGTATCACATTGCAGTCCTTTCAAAACAGTGACAGTATAGCTGTCTAGCTTTCTCAGGGGGGCAGGAGCCACTGTTCTGACATGTCCCTGTGTCAGCGCTCTAGAGACAAGCTGGAATGTGGTCATGACTCTACACGCGTACCCTGTTATGCTCCACTGAGGTGAAGAGTGGTGGGATCATTCTGTTTTTTTTTTTCACTCTAGTCCCTTACACACTGTCTTTCATATGCCAGATCGAGAGATAGTGGAGCAGGAGATACGACACATTGTGGACTCATTCGCCACTCAAACTTTTTCATTGCCATGGGTCGATAAAGAGGCCCAACATGCACTTTTTATTTGACAAAGAAGTCCACTAAAATGAGTGTAAACACTTCCCTAAAGTGGCTTGCTCTTCAAATTCAGGACAAATTCACACAGTCATATAGTTCTTCATTTGTAGCTTTACTGTATTTGGTGAAAATCATTGGATTATAAAGTAAAAAGTGGCCTTTCAGTGTCCTTCTCAAACATTCGAGGGCAGTGACCCTGTATATTTTCTGTGTGGGCCTCACAGCCTCAACAGTTCTCACCAAAGCCTGCAAAAGTAGCAGGGAACAAAAAAGGTGCTTGCACATGTCCTCTTGAAAAAGTTTTACTTTGTGATTGCTTGAGGACAGCCCTGTCTGAATTGGACGAAGGTGATTATAAAAGGCTGAACCAACTCTTAACCAAAGGAAAAATTCTCTCCTCTGTGCTCAGTGAGTAATTTCTGTGTTCATCTTTAATGGAAAGCAAAACAAAGCTCACCAAAGGTCTGTGTTCATAATGGCCTCTCACAGCAGTACATCCTCAGCATTTCAGCAAGTCATAATGCAGGGTGGCCTCATATGGGAGACTTGCACATAACTGTGTGCTCATCTCAAAACTATACCGTTTTCATCTGAGTGGAGAGAGAAGACTTTATTGAATTTAAAGAAAAATGATAACATCATGTGGAGACAGTGTGAAGAGAAAATAGACTTTTATCAAGAAGTGTTGTTATTGGAGTACTGCAGTGTTCTCCAACTTGGTTGCAACTTGGTTTGTTTTCTTGTGCTCTCGTCTTAATTCTTCATTTCCAGCCTCCACAGGGATCTGAGTGGCGAGACAACAAAGCAAAAAAAGTGATTTCAAGCTTTAGAGGAGAAAAGAGTAACTGTATAGAGGATATTGGTGCTTTTTGTCCATCTTTTGACCTTGACCCCTAGGAGTTACCATTCATATGAATAATGTGTACACGTCTTTTTGACTTAGGGTTTCCCATAGTATGTCTTTGAAGTTTTGCCTTTCATATAAATAACTTCTTTGTCTTTAGCTGCACTTTACCTGTATGGTGTGTCAGGACTGACAGATGTGCACATTTGAAGGTGGTATCAGGTTTAATTGTGGTGGAAATGTGGTATAGGCCTAGAAATAGCAGCAGAAGTAGCAGCTGGGGTTCATGTCATCCTGAGAGGTGCGGCAGCTATCGGGGCCCATCTGGAGGGAACACGGCGACAAGGACACTGCGTGACGGGGGTGTGGGGACGGGATTTTGGATGTTTGTTAAAGCAAAGACAATTCTCCGGGACCTCTTAGTTCCCTCTTTTTTCAGCAAATTAGACATTCATCACTCAGACACAGTGGGAGTCGGATTAAACAGCTTCTGACAGACAGACAAGAACCTCCCATGGAAGACACACCATCACTTCAAAGCCATGCTCATCTCATCTTACTCCCCCTCTCCTCCTTCAGTTTCACTTTGGGCCACTGGGATAAAGGCATCAATGACAGAATCAGACAAACTTAAGTGCTGCACTCCAAGCTAGAATACTACACATCCATGCATCTATGTTTGCTTGGATGTGTTTGTCCAATTTATGATCAAGTATGTACCTGTAATTCTAAAGAAATTCCCCTTCCTCTCAGAATTAATGAGTGTTTAGTACTAATGTTGTCATGCAAACACATTAAAATGGTAAACGTAAAGATTAGGTAAATTCCTGTGATATAGTTACCTCAACCTTGCATAAAATCTAAAAGTTGAACATATATACACACATTTTTTTTTGTAATACATGTTGACTCATTTTCGGTATGCATATCCTGTTGCATTGCAGTATGATCTGATAAAGATACTGGGCTTTTGGCTGGTTTCTTGGGTAATCCCCTTTTAAGATGCCACTTTTATAGCTAAAAGAATGCTGAAGAATGAGTATATTCAAGTAAGATCACAGCTTTAACTACTTTTTTTGGCGTTTTAAAGATTTGTTACTCACATCGCCTTTATTACAAGACTAGGTAACAAAGAAGAGTTTGCAAATCACTTCTACAATTTTGGGAGGAAAAATGAACTGGTATTTAATCTAAGAGCACATGTTCTGAACTCTTTCCCCCACTATACAGAACATTGCTTACTTAGTGATTATGTGAAGCTATTTCTGCATTATGTGGGTGTTCTTTTAATGGCACAGAGCAGCACTAGAGATTTAGTGTGTTTGAGGCCTCGGACAATCAGATGCATCCATCATCCCCACAGTTTATAGAATGATGGAAGGAGAGAGAGAGTTGGACAGTGAGATAGAGGTAGAAAGACATATAGAGACAAAGAAAGAGGGAGACAAAGGGAGACAGTGATAGAACAAGGCGCACAGATAGAGTGACAGAGCCAGAGAAGTAGGTGTATAGAAAGCATACATAAGAAGAGGACTAAAATGTCAGTGTTAAAGCATTTGTCTGGAGGTGTGATCCACTCAGACACAGCTCAGCTGCCCCTGTGGGTAAACAGCTGTAATCATAGTTCAGCAGCAGACATTAACAGCCTGTCTCTATACTGCTGTAAACATGTTGAAGTGCTGTGCATTGCATCTTGGATTCCTGTTCAAAACATCTTATATGCATGTGTATTTAGGGTTGCAGGGTCAGTAGGTTTTTACAGTTTTTTTTTTCTTTTTTTTGTATTTACTGACAAATCTCAGAAGCTTAAAGGCCATAGAAAATTGCACTGAAGATCATGCCCTGTTTTTCATAATTTAGTTTTAAACACTTTAACCTAAATAGCCCTAAGTAACGATTATTTTGATGATTCATTTATTTTGATTTATCATTTAGTCTATAAAATGTCTCAGAATTGTACATGGTTTTGACAATTTTCCCAGACCAAAGTGGTGTCTTAAGATCAGGTAGGGAAAGATCAAGGTCATGTGGTTAAGGTTTGGAAACTGTCATGCTTAATGAATATTGACTGAAGTTGGAAATAGGGAAGCACAGTAGGCTCACATATAAAAGTTTGACATTTTCCTTAACCATTCACCCACACAACCTTTGTCCCTCTAAAATAATGTGACCTGCTTTCCTTATGTTCTCTTTCAGCCTTTGAGAGCTTTGTCAATTTTTAAGGCACTCTTCTTTAAATGACTGATGTTGTTTTTCCTGGGAGGATAGTCTTTGTTTTGCATTGCATTCAGTTTACAATAGTATAAAACAGAGATAAGCAGCAAATCTTCACAGTCTGGGAAGCAATTAAGTGAGAAACTGACTTAGTTAATTAGCAGTTTTATTGATGACATTTTTCCTGACTGACTACTTGAACTGGATAAATATCCATTTCCACCAGTCCCTGCTTTGCAGCATTAGATCTTCATTTCCCCCTGAAGTACCCCTGTGTAAATATTTATGTCCCCTCTACGCTGATGGGGTTGATGGTGGTTTTTCTTGTTAGTCCAAGCATCGTGGGAAATCAAGAAATCAAGGGAGGGTGATGGGAAGGGAGCACTGAGTACTTTGGGTATCTTTTTTTCCTTGTGTATGTTTTAATGGAATCAGGATAGTTCAATAAATTGATTTTTTTTTTCTTTTTTTTTTTCTTCTGTTAACTTGAACCTGAACCTCAAATCTTTCCATTGGCTCCCGATAGTATGTTAGGATGCAAATTTGAAGGCTCTACATCCGCCTCACAGCAGCAGCCCCCGGACTCTTGGTTCAACAGAGCGTAAACATGTGTCAAGGCCAAGAAAAATATTTGCAGAGGAGACTAACCGACAAAAGGTTGTGAGGTTTCAAGTGTGGAAGGGTTATTGCTCATCAAAGATTCTCAGAGCTCCAAATCTCCAAATCTAAAATCTTTCCTCTTGTCATCTTTCCTCTTTTTCTGTCCCTGTGTGTGTCCTCTCTGTACCTCTACTTTGAATCCTGTTGTCTTTCGTCAAAGACCTCAAAAGGCTCAGTATTTGATATGAAGGCAGTTTAGTCTTTAAGTTTATTAAGTATAAAATATTGTCTTTTCTGTGCAAAAATACACAAACAGTGCTCCCTAATATCTTAAAATAAGAGTGCAGGACTTGAGGATGGGTATCCTGTGTTATCTGTTCATACAACAGAGCCTCTAAACAGACTGGGTCATAGCAGTCGCTATGGGGACTACAGTCCAAAGCCATTTCACAGTCAAACTAAGGTCAGTGCAGATATCTTAACAGTGCACACCACACTCTCAACGTATCACAGCTGACCCCAAGTACAGTCCTATGCTGCTTGTATGAGAGGCTGCCCTGGGTATGAGTCACCCTCTGACCCAGTTGCCTTGGTTACCACCTACTCTGTGTCCCTCTAGACTCTTGTCTTAGATCACAGAAATGTTTCAGAGTGTTAATAAAAGAGCCAGAGAGGACGAGAGGGAGAAGCGATGTGGTGTTGGCCTTGCCAACCCTCTTTGCTGCTGTGGTACTAAGGCCCCAGGGCTAATGTCTCACTTGCTTACTCCTTCCCTTTTTCATCTGAGAGAACCCTGAAATCCATGCATGCCCTGCCACTGCCTTGGTTACACTTGAACTTGGTCATTGAGTGTTGGTGAAGGGGTGAGAGCTGCTGTTTGGGATTGTGTCTGGAACTACCGGTGACCCTGTACCAGGAGTGACAGTCAAAGCTTGCGTGTTTGGTGGTAGACGGTTACTTGTGTGAGGAGATGAGGATTGGCAAAGACTGACTGGTACAGAGAAGGCCATTTCACGCAACACAGCCTCCAGGAAGTCAGTCATCAGAGATGCCAAAGGAAAGCTGCATCTCTTTCATAGCTGGCCAAACGGAGCAACCAGGCATGGAGGGCCCTCTAGAAGACAGTATCCCCTAACTAATACCATCTGGTCCCTGTGAAGCCTCCCATCCTTAAACATTTTAACCTTCATTTCAAAATGCAGTAGTACTTGGTTATTTGTTGTCATGTTTTAGGAACCTTTTTGTCCATCTGATTAGCTTTTCAATAAGACTAATAACAAATATGGAGAGAGGACAATGTTTTTTTTTTTTAGCTGTACTGTATTGGATGGTGCAAAGATAAAATACATTTAGGCCAACGAAACCAAGACAATTTGATTTGGATCTGTGTTGTGAAAGATCACCATTTCTGCATTGCTGTACCAATGCATCCAGCAGGAGCTATGGGGCTCAGTGCCTTCTGGATGAACAGATAATCAGACCAAGGGTGTACAGTGTTATTAAATAAATAGAGAAAGAAGGAAAAACAGACACAAGACTATTTGTCATAATGTTTAGTATTAAACCTTCAGATAAAGGTTGCACCTTAAGATAAAATTAGATAACTTGTCAGAAAAAAAAAACATATTAATAACAAAAGGCAATCTGTTGCCTTAGGCTGTTTGATCCTGTAAGAAAGTCAATATACCAAGCAGAAACCTTAAAACTGTAGAATTTCACAGAGATCCATGAAGGAGTGTATTTCTCTTAATACAAAAGCAATCTGATCTCTCACCAACAGGCCACAGTTTGCTTCCTCAACACCTTACCAGAGCTTGTTTTTGTTCGATTGTGTCATAGATTTCATGGTGAAAATATTTCCTGGAAAGCAAGGAATAGTTGACTATGACTGTATTATTTCTGCAAAGAAACGTCATGGGGAGATTTAATCAGTTATGGGGTCACACAGTGTTCCCAAAGAAATGACTCGGTGAATGAGGAAGCAGTGTCTTCTATTCAGGAATTATAAAATAGTCCATTTAACCTTCTTCACCTCCATCTTTGAGGACTTCACACTGACACCACCACCAGTACTAGGTTAGATTTAATTTACGCCTTTTTAAAAGAGCACTAAATTCACAGTTTGACTATCAAGTTGTTCTGTTTATTTAATGATTCTGAACATTCTTTATCTGAACAAAAATTTTCCACCTGTAGACAAAAAAAACAACAAAAAAAAAGTTGAGCTATAGTGCGATACCTTGTACTGCGGGACATTACATAAAGAAAGCATTTCCATAGGAGATGCAGCTCAAGAGTTTTGTAATTCACAAAGGTCCATCCCCTGACGTCCTTAACCATGCAGTGTCACCGGGGACAGAGAGGAGAGAGAAGGAAATCACTTAACCAGTGAAAAATGGACTCGGGAGAGGTGCTATGCTCTGTTTCATCTCAGTGTATTAATGGCGACACAACCTCCACTCACTTTTTCATAGCTGAAGGTGAAGCATTATTTCTCCTCGACTTGCATGTTTAGTAATAAATGGTGCTGATAACATCCCTGCTTGCTGAATTAGTTACATTTTTCTTCTCTGGTAAACCAAATGAATATCTTGTATCAACAAAATAATGCACATCCCTCCATTTGTGGCATGTACTATGATATAAGCTTAACATGGTGTAAGAGTTATTTATATATCACTTGGACATTTTTTTTTTTGAAGATTTTGGGATACATGAGTCTTAATGGGCGCAATACAAATTTATTATGCAAATATGTTCTTAGTAGTCAAATATCGCAGTTGTTAAAGATGCTTACCACAAAAGGAGATTCTGAACATTTTTTTGTAATTGACCTTTAAGTGCCTGCTTACACTACACTTTCCGCTACAGATTATTTCTTGATACCAAAGAAATACTGGAGTTAAGTACACAACCGTATTTCTCTTACTTGCTTAAATGAAGGTGTATGCTTGTAATTCTTTACTTGTTAGTGCCCTCATTTTTATAATGCCATAGTCCTATCTTTTACAATCTAACCTTAACTCTCGAACACTTGAACCATAAAGTGATTAAATGTCAAAATGTGTTTCCCATCTACTGTGCCAAAATGTGTAACTCAAAAGAATTTAGAGTTTATGCACACAAATTCTAAGATTTGTTTAAAAAAAAAGAATAACTATTTTTCTTCTTTGCAATAAGTTATTCTTCATAAGTTTTGAGAAAATAACCCACCACACACATACACTCACACATAAACAGATGGATGCACTCACAAACAAATGTAGACACCAGTCAGCACATACACACATCTGTTTGCCTGCATGTAAAACATTCCCCCTCAGAGCAGAAAACGCCTTGTGTAACCAGATCCGATTGGGCCTTAAATAATATGAAGAAATACGGGCAGGGGGGAGCTCTCTGACAAACCGCTGAAAGTCTGTGACGTGAATCTGAGTCTGGGGACCAATCATGCATTCCAGTTGAGGAATGAAGACCCTCAGAATCAAGCCTCATGTTTAAATACAGCCCTGTCCCTGTGAAAAATATTTGTCACTCATGCAGCATATCAATTCAGCTTTAAAATGTTTGCATTAGCGACTCTGTTATCCCATATAACATACATGCATGAAACATATTTAAGATTTACCTCTCCCTTGAGATAGGGTCTTCAACAAAGCACCTCTGCATAGATGCATTAGCCTCCTCTTTGGCTGAATAATCCTCATTTAAAAGGCCAATGGAGGTTGTTACATAGCTTGGGGCTGCACTTAAACTCTATGGACTGGTGAACACTTGCGTTAAAGTAGTGGCTGTGGCCATGCAGTTTAATGTACCATACTTAGGGCTGTTCCTTTCCTTCTGGCTTTTAAAGTGGCTGTATAGTAGTGTGCGAATGTCTCAATAGCACTCAGTATCTTGCATCAGTGAGGCATAGCTCTAAATCCTGATGTGTGTGTGAGCACAATATATTGTGCTTACACACAATTCTTAAATTCTGACACTAGGACTGTGTGTTTAGAGCTGAAGCTTCCTTTTTCTTTTGACCCAGTTGAAAACCTGGTGATTTTGAAATCACTTCTTGATGTATTTATCTATTTTTCCCCAGGACTTATGGTTTTATTTCAGCAGTGAGCCTCTTCGACACTTCTCTATAGACTCTGCTCTGTACGGTATAAATTTGTTTATCCTGCTTTAAGGGAAACTGTTGCCTTCTGTTTCATATTAACAAGAACCCTAAACCTGTCGTTATATAATGTATGTATTAGGCTGAACTTTGGCTTATGTTTTCCCCCTTAGGTTTGTTCGTGATGAAGAATACGAGACTGGCAAGCTTTCTAAGCACAGCTGTGAGTCTGTATTGCTGCCATCGCTCTCCCACAGTTTCCCCTGTGTGGGATGGCCTCTGAATGCAGTGAAAATCCTACAGGGGCTAAAGGGGACTGTTAATGCTTACTAGTGATGCACAGCTGTGCTTCATACAAGGTGCTTTGTCTTTTCTCTGCTCACTATTCACACATGTAAATTATATCACGTTTTGTCATGTTTTGTTTTGTTTTTGGACAGCTGTCTAAGAATGACAACCTTAGAAATCTGAATTTGCCTGAGGCAGTAACATCTGCTGTTTAAAGTCTTAATTCAGGTTAGGACAAACTTAAGTTGTAATTTTTACTAGAGTTGGCAAATGCTACATCAACATACCCTTGGCCTTATTAAAAAGCCATGGGTTGGCATGTGCGCCCTGTGTGTATTTTGTTTTTGTTTTTTTTTCTGTGCTCCAATGGCCATGACAGTCTAGCTAACCCATCTCAGAATGGTATAAGCCAACCTGTCAGCAGATTTAGCCCTGTGTTTCCTGTACCCTGTTGATATCCAATACATAATGCCAGACTGGGTAGCCCATTTTCAGTCTGTAATCTTAGCATCTTATCAAACCAATCAACGCTTTTCCAGCAAGAACACATCTCGACCGTGACAGAAGGGGGTTTCACAAGATCTAGTGCTTGGAGAGGGAAAGGGAGGGAGAAAGGGTGAAACGACAGAGAGAGAACAATCTTGATGCTCTGGTATGGAGATTTTAGAGCAGAACCACATCCTGCTTTCACTTTTTCTACAGGTCAGTGAGCGGGCAGTCAGTTGTCAGTGCTTGCCTGCTGCAGAGTGGAGGCTTCTCACAGTTTTGCTAGTGATGTTCTTGACGGTTACATTTGTCACTGCACTCCCTCACAGTTTCTTTCTTCTTCTCTGTCTCTCACCCACACTAACCCACCTTTTCCCTTCTCATTTTACCAATTCCTCTTTTCTTTAACCATTTTCCCCCCATTTTTACTTTCCACCAGCCCAGTGCGGCAGTGAGAGGTTACCACAGCAATAAGTCAGCGGCCATGAGTCCAGGTCTTGGCTCCAACTGGGCCACTGGCAGCGGTGGTGGTCATGGGGCCTGGAACAGTCCCTCTTTTGCATGTGCAGGTCTGCAGCATTACCTCTCCCATCAACAACAGCCTCATCACCGCCACCAGTCCACGCGCACAAGCTATGCCTACTGCCCAGCCCATCCAGCTGTGAGTACAGCAGATTTCTCCTTTCTAATTGTCACTTGATGTCTCACTGTGTCTTCAAATGTGTTTGTTGCTCTCATCTTAGTTACTTCTCTGCTCTGATCAATACTTCTATGCTTTCTCTGTCTTGCTTCTTCTTTCTAATCACTCTCTCTATGATGTCCATTAGTGTCTATTATTATCAGGGAAGCTCTTATGCACACAGCTCTTTCTTCATGGCCCTCTCCTCCCACCTTACCTATCTTTTTCTTTTAATCTTTCCCTCTTTCCCAGACTCTTTCCTCTCAAGCCCTCATCATGTAAATCACTTGCTCTCACTATTTCTGCCTCCCTCCTTTCCCTGTTTTATCTCTTCCTTTCACCCTTTGTCTCCCTCTCCCTTCTCTGCAACTTAATTTGTTTTTCTTTCATCCATCTTCTGCATCGACAGTGCAATGAGAGACTAATTGAGGTGGAGACACTTTTGGAGCGCTTCCATTGTCATTATCCTTGGAATTAATTGCTGTTCTGCAATCCATTTGATTTGACTTTATTGGCGCGATCTGGTTTTCTAATGTAACATTCAGGGTGTGACTGGAACTCAGACATGAGCCAAATTGAGGAATTTTAATATTGCCATGTTGCTGTCACAGTCATAGAAGTAGAAACAAATATTTGGCACTTTTTTTATTTCCTCGGGTTTCTTCCTGTAATAAATGTATTTACAAGGCCTCACACCGAATCTTTCCGTTGCAACACTCGTTTCTCATCTTACATATGCAGCACTTAAATTCCCAGATGCCTATTTGCCAACATGTTGAGACTCCCCTGAAACCCTTTCATGCAGTGAGTGAAGACTTGGATTTGATTTAGATATGATAATCATCCCTTTACATTGGCTGCTGGTTGCACATATTACTCCTTTTGTATCATGATCTCAAGGTACATATGAATCCAGATAAGAGGAAGGAAATTAGCTTTGAGTGTTCAGGCTGTTGTATGTGCAAGTTGTTAAAGTATTCATAATCACTGTTTCATTCTGAAACAGTTGCCACCATCACTAACAAACATTTCTACCATCACCACCTCCCAAGGCTCGGAGGAACTTGTGTGTTTTAAACAGAGCACATTCCACAAGATAAACATAAAAGCTGTGTCTGTTCTTCTAGTTGTGGCAGGACTCTGTCACATGTATTTCTCACAAAGTTTTTGGGAACATTGTGGTTTTTTTTTTTTTTTTTTTCCTTTTCTCACTGCCGCACCACCAGGGAGCAGAGTCATTGCCATCGACATCCACACACGGTACCCAGGAGTGTCTGAATGCTGCTGGTTTTTCTAAAAGTTTAATCAACATGAAGCCACTTTTGTCCTGCTCTGACTAGGCACGGTCATTGGTTTTCTGAGTAGCAAACAAATTGTAGAGGGTGAGCAGCATTATGAGCTCGAGGCAGAAAGCTTGAGTTTCCAACTTGATTTATAGGCAGTTTTCTCTTTGTTAATTTGCTCCCAACACTATCTAATGTGAATGCATGTGGCACATGAAGATCTGTTTGAGTAGTAATAAAAGTGAGCAAAGAAGCTCAGTCAGTAGCCAGTCCATTTATACAAAATAACATCCCAACAAAAACCTAATAAGAGAAGAAGTTATTATTGTCACTGGGGCCTTCCTCATATGGAGTGAGGTCAGAGCCCAGATGGCAAAGATCAGTGCAGATTCCACATTGACACACAAAAATAATTCATTCTGTGTGAGGCGTCTAACTGAAGTGAGAGATGGGTTTTGTAGCAAAAAGCTAATATTCCTCAAAGCAAGATATTTTTTCCAACCTTGTCATTGCTATGCTTTTATGGCATCAAACTGAATAGTATTATGGAAATTGAGCACATTCTTAAAGTAATTCAAATAAATAACTTTTCTCATCTGGGTAGCCTGTGTTGGATCTATACAGGCTAAAAAAAAAAAAAAAAGTGTAAATCCATTTGCAATGGGCTGATATGGCCGTGTTTTGTTCATAATATCCTTTCTCATGTGATGTTCTAGGAAATATGGATTGGATGCAAAGAGAAAAAACAGCAGGCTGATAGTGTAAAAATTCCCTGAATGGATTTGAAACACAGATTTGAAACAACCTTTAGAAACAATGCACAAATTCACAGCAGACACACCTCGGTCTTGTTCTTTTCCACTCTGCTGTTATGTGTGTTCTTGTTTTTGTGGGATGTTGGTAGGCCACACTCTCACAGTACTTGCCTAACTGGTCTTGGTTATGGATCACAGTGGGTTCATCAAGCGCTTGCCCTCATCTTGACCCTTCATGCAGAAACTGTAGCAGACTTCGTTGGTTTAAACTGGCCTGTTTTCATGGGGTTGCAAGGATGGTTGTGTTCTTTTCAGCAGTTTTCATTTTGTCCCTGCAGAAAGCCAACTGTCCCCCACCGTCAAGCTTTCATCCTGGCCTGTTATAAGTCAACACTTTAACCACAAGGAGGATTGACAGTGAAATGGCTAATCCAGATGCTAACAGTAAACAAAGGCATGATTCTAGCCTTTCAATCTGCTTGTGCATCTTTACAACCTCTCGTATGCATCACTTACTGCTCATACCCCAAAATTCACAAACAAGCAGACCTCTCTCTTTTTTTCTGTCAAACGCCCTCCCCTTCAACTTCCTTGTTTTTATTGCCTCCCTAAATGGCATTGTAATTTCAAGCATACTCGATGCAAAGAATGCCCAGCAGAAAGACAAGAAAAACAGAACTGATAGCTCAGCATGTGTCTGTCCTCTCGGCTGAGAGAGGCGAGTAAATAAAGGAAAAATGAAAAGCAAGCGAGGATCCAGCAGAGATCAAGAAGCTTTGCCTCTAGTGGGTTTGTAATTACAATGGAAGCAGATACATTTCCACTCTTAATATGGTGGGATGAAGATCCCGCAGGGGGGGAAGGTGGTATGACAGCAGAGGAGAAAGTCGTACAGAAGTCAGGAAAGGTGACATGAAAGAGTCTTAAGTGTTAGTTCTTGTGAATATGTGATGGTAACTTTTTATAGAATGCTTTATATGCTACAAATGTGCCATGCTAAACACATTTTTGTGACAACATAATTGCTACCTGGATTTTGTTCACGGGCAACATTTCTTTCCGGTCCAGAAAGTGTGACATACTTACACTACACAAGCCATAGAACGGTGGTTGAGCTGGATTGTTGGAGATGTACAGCTCAGGGCTTTGATGGTAGAAGCTAAATTAGTTAGTGAACTTGCTGAAACACTCCTGTTAAACATTGAATATTCATAGCAGCATTTTGATGTTAGCATTAAGCTCAGAGTACTTAAATTCAGTCTTCTGATTTGTCTGTTATCAATCATGTTCATGGCTATGGTCACTGAATTCAGTAATCTGTAGTTTTGCTGAAGTAATATTGTAGCCTTGGTATCCATGCTAGTAAAGCTTTTTTTTTTTTTTTTTATTGAAAGAGAGGAACAGTATAGGATTGAGATAAAAATAGCAAAAAATCTTAAAGAGAAAGAGGGAGCAGTAGAGAAAAACAAAGAAGGGGGCGACAGATAGGACAAGGCAGCAGAGAGGTAGTGACTGAAGGATGCAGTGACTGAAGTGTCTTACCTCTCATTAAACCTCACTTCTCTACATACTCTTAGCATAACCACACAGGTTAGGTAACAGCTGTGGTCAGTGGACTAGCCTTCAGGTGCTAGTGTAATAAAACCTGACAAGCTAATGATTGCACATGGTGTTATTGGATTCCTTACTTAAAGCCACATGGGCTGCAAAGACTCCTATAGCCTTTACTGTGACTAAGCCTCACATTATAGATTTTCTGGTCTTCTGTAATTGATCACAAGCACTATGGCAAAGAAAAGGAAACATTCTGTGTAGGTTATTTCCACTAATTGGTGTGACAAAGCCCATTTATGTGTGATAGTATTAATGGTGGACAGACAGTGTCAGGTAAAGTATAGACATTGTAAATTGAATTTCCACTCTACTTAAGGAGTGTAGCGCTTGGGGTATTCGATATGCAACTTTGAGAAATTAGAGATTCTAAGATTGTCTTTCTCTTTTCATTGGCTCTCCTGACACATACACACTATATGTGTGTGTGTGTGTGTGTATATATGTGTATATATACATATATATATATTTCCCAAATGCATACTGTAACTTTTAATGTAGCACTCATTTGTAGTGCATATGGCAGAGTTTAGAATCCCATAGTAAGTATTTTAATTTAGTAGTGTTTTATTTTTTCTTTTCTCAATTTTTAGATTTTCAAATTTACAGGATGCAAACATTTATTTCCCCTGCTCTTGCCAAAGGCTGCGTGCCTGCTGACCAACTAACCCTTGTTTTCACTGGGGCTGCTATAGATGCAATCAGACACGTCTTTGTGTGTGTAACCACTTCCTACAGCAGCTCAGACAGATTAGATTGGATGATGATCATGTTCAGTTTCTGCAGTTAATCTTGGATTGACAGGGAAGCAGTAAAGTGAAAGAGGAAATGCTCATTGCTGACTTTAGTGTTTAAAGTTGACATTATGTTGAGCAAACCTCTTGTCCTTGTGACTCTTCTGTGTAACTGCACAAGGCAGCAAGATACTGCTAAAAAAAAGAGCATGTGTTCTTTGTCAATTTTTTTTTTTTTTTGCTTATATAAACACATTTTTCTATCTGACCTCTGAGCTGTTTCATTTCTGGCAGTACGCTTTCTCTTTGAGCAGATTACCTCCAAAGTGGTCAATATCCAGATGGTTCCAACATTGCTTCAATCATCTTGGTCACCTCAGTCAAGATTTTCTCATTTTCATGATAGTGTTTCATTATTTTGCATATTAGACATGCTTAGGAGTCATGATCTCGTCTTTGTCCTGGCTTAATAGCTGTAGTGGACTATTTAATTCTATGCAACTGGGAGGAATTGCATTAGTACCGTGGTCTGCTTCAGCTAATTGCATCCATGTATAACCAAGTTAATCAGAGCTCATGCAGATGTGAATATGTTTGTGTTGGAGGAAGCAAGAGCTGAAGTCCTTTGGTCTTGTTTAGACAAGATAAATGGGGAAAGACTGGGGATGAATTCTGAACTCAGGGGCCAGCCCGCATTGCGTCTATGTACTGCTGCAGAGTTCATCTCTCTTCATAACATACAGATAGAGACACACACACCTACACATGTGCTGCAGAGGACAAAACTAGCTTTTCTCTCCTGTAGGATAACAAATACTCCACTGCTGGGGAATTGGTGCAAGAACTCTTGGCTGGCTGACCATTTCTTTATGTTATCCTTCTATTTCTGTATGGGGAATTCTGCTCTTATCGGGCATAGATAACACAGATTTTTCAATAATGAACACAGTTGAGAGGGTTATGACTTTTTCATCGAAGGACAGGGCCATCCCTGTGAACCCTTCAGTTTAATGTCGAGGTGTCACACAAGCAAACACTGTTTGTTAACTTTTACTATTTGCTACCAGAGAAAGAAAGACCAATGATTCAGTCAATATAAACCTGTCAGCAGTGATTCCTGGCACAAGGGGGACACTGCTAGAGTGTGAGAAAATAGGTGATAATCAAAAAAAAAAAACAATTGGTTTGACGATATCAATGAAAACTTGTCATATTTCCCAGTTCTTTGAATCTTTGACATAACTCCATCCCACCAACTCACCTTTTCATCTGTTTGGCTTTTGTAAGGCCTAGGCTCCAGCACAGCCCTGTGTTGTGATTAGCTTAATTAACCATAACTCGCAAACACTCATTTATACAGGCTGACAGATGACACAGTCATTTAGCTGAATGAATGGCCTGCCTGCTGGCAGTGGGTGAGTGTGTCTGTTGGCTGGTGGCCTGTTCGAGGCAACTGAGTTGAAGCTCGATATCTGTGAATCATCTATAAAAGCAAATTGCTCAGGTTATTGAAAGTGTAAATGCGAGTGAGGTGTAAGCAGTGGGGGAGGGCAGGGGTGTTCTGGACAAAACAGATTTAGATAATGTAACCAACCTAAAAGTTCCAGCATATGCTCTTATGGACCATGCTGTATATATGTGGTGCAACTGGGTAAGCCTGCTGGAGACTTCATGATGAAGTACATTAGCTTATATTTTACAGTCTGACTTTCTTTCATCAGCCCTTGAACGAAGAGCATTGCTCATTCCCCTAATACTGCAATGATTCATCTTTGCCATAAGCTAGAATGGGCTTTGTCTCAGTAATTAATTTAGCTCTCGGGACAGCAGTTGGAATGAGTCATGTCTTCAAGGCCTAATTAAAAAAAGATTGTCAAACATATTCTAGGTCACACAGCTCAGCATCTTCAACCATTTAGGAGGGATTTTTAGGCACCGCAACCACATCTTTCGTGGACCATTTTGCTGGCTGATAGAGTGTGGGTCAGAGAGTGAAAAACAAATGCTTTTATTTACTTTGTTGATTTCTTCAGGCACTTCTTGAAAATTGAGACACTTGATGCTTTGTGTATTATTGGCTGTTTGAGTCATCTCAATCCACTTATGGTCTTAACTTTGCATGTCTGTCTGTCGGTCAGTCTGTCTGTCTGTGGTTGGCTTATTTGAAATTGCTAAGAAATTTCATTATTCATTTTTAGAAAAAAAAAACAGTTTTTATATTCTGTTGAATAAGAATGTAACTGTGCATGAATTTCATGGGTTTAAGATCACTTTCTCTAGACTAACAGATTGTGTTAGACACACAGATATTGGCACCAAATTCATCTTAACATACCAGTCGTGGAACTCATTTTATTGAACCAGTCAGACCAACAAACTGACAGACTGGATGTGTCTGTCTTATCTGTTCTCATAATGAGAATCGATGACTTTAGTTACAGGCACAGAATGGCTCTAACAGTACATACACACACACACACACACACAGGTTCTGAACAATTAAGCGCGAGCTGTTGGGCTTAGTGCCTGAGTCCATTGTAAGCGCTCTAAACCTGTTAGACTGTGACAGACCATTAAAAGGCTGCCAAGGCTTCCTTAATTTGCTTCAGCAGTGCACACTAAGGCAGAGTGACTGAGTGCTGTGTGTGTGTGTCATTGTGTACAAATGTGCTTTTACTTCTTATGACACTTCTGAGCTCACCCACCTCCCCGCCACTTACTGAGAAACACACAGTTTTACAGTATGAAGACCACCAAGCCACTGTAACATCGCTGCTCCCATTTTATTATTTCTATTCTATTTATTTCGGCATTATCATATAATGGCCAATTTTTGTTTATTTAGGCAAATGCACCAAACCATTAAAACTACTGCCAACACTAATGTATTTTCTGAGTCAGAAATGTAATATAAACAGTAACCAGTAGTTATCTTTGCACTGGAAGACATTGCTACAGTAAATTAAAGCCGGTGTCCTCAGTGCTTGTCAGTTCATGTATATCTCTGTCTATTTCTGCAGTATTGTAAAAACAGAATCTTTATATTTGTCATTGTCATAAATGTTCTCTAGACCACATTAAGAAATGTTGATCAGTTTTCAGTGATGCCCCTGACCTTGTTGACTGTGATGGTAAAATTTGGTAAAAACTCTTAGAGAAGTGGAAATTACATGTTTCACACCTTGTTTGTGTTTCATGTATTGAAATCAACAGCATAAGCCCAGCAGATCACACTTTTCTAAGTGGCATATTTTCCATTTTCTTAAGGGTTTGATTCAATAAGGGACTGTTTTTCACTGAACATTCAACTTCCATGAAGTTATAATGCAAATACAGAAATGTTATATCAAAGGCCAAAGAGCAAATTTAATAAACATGTTGTACAGGCTGTAAATTCTTCTTTAAAATATTGCTGCAGCTGACTGTGTTCTGACTAAATTAGCATGGTCATGATGACAAAGCACTTTGTTTGTAGGGAAACCTTGTGTGTTTGACACTTATGAATTAATGCTTTTTGGGCGGATGTTTCACCTAGCAGGCATTTCCTGTCGTGACCAAAGCTTGGCGTTTTTCACCATTAGAAATTAAAGTCCAGGCCACAGAATCCTGACTGCCAGACCACAGAAAGATCCAGAATCTGACTGAGCTTCCAAGCCTCCACATGTTTCATTTCCTATTTCACAAGAACGGGCAGTCCATGTAAATTCCTGTGGTATGCCTCCAGTCTTCATTTAGCAGTGGCCAATGGTTGATATTAGATGTTGGGCATGATGGGAGCTGTTAGCGGGTGGATTATAAAAGATACTGGCAGATCATATAGGGATTTTAAATGGGTGTCATCTTTTGTTCTGATCATGTGTACTGTCATATTTACATGTCTTTGCTGGCTTGTTGCTGTTTTTTAGCTGTGTTGTGTGGCAAATTCAGAGCGTCTCATCTGTGAAATCACTCTTCAGCAAATCACTTTGCACCTGTTACTTTCTGTTTAGCTAATTAGTCCATGACAGGGCAGAGCAGGGGAACATAAATCACACATACTGAGTTGTAGATGTGACCTCAATTCATAATGTTTTAGTCTGATCATGTCTTAGTTTTCAACTACTCATATTGAGACAGACACACACACAACCACGCACGTATAAACGCACACACATCCGTGTGCAGATGGGTTTTCATATATGGCTGCCTGGGGCTATAGTATTGGCTTTAAAAACACCCATAACATCTGTAAAGCATTATGGCTGATTATACTGGTCCTTCAGTGCAATCATGCAATACGGGCATGAGTGATGGCTGAACATGAACCGTGTGTGTGTGTGTGTGTGTGTGTGTGTGTGTGTGTGTGTGCGCGCGCGTGCGTGCGTGCGTGCGTGTGTGTGTGTGTGGTGGGTGGGGGGAGGGGGATCTGGGAGGCCCAAGGCTACATACACACAGGAACACACCCTAACACATTAATGTCATAAACTCATATTTTATTGTTAAAACATCATCACTAGTAGGTTGAATACAGCTCCTTACAATTTACTACCTTACATTTCTGGCTTCCTTTTGTTCTTGGTTTACACACATGCTCACACATATACACAACCAGCCTGGTCAATATCAATTAAAAACCAAGGCTGAACGAAAGTGAAAGGTCCATATTTAAGAACCAACTCCAGAGAAAGTTAGTAAAGCCTTTCTTAGTTAGATTTCATTCTGTATTAATATTACTTTATTATTTCTATGTCTGCCCCTATTATTTTGACAGATTCAATCTTCCAGGCCATGGATGATACCACTTACACAAATTTATGAAGAGATGTTTTCAGCTACTGTTTAAATTCAATTTCAATTTCCGTTCAATTGAATTTATTTTCATAGCAGTGAATCACAGCATCTTAATACACTGTTTGTCAGTGCTGTTTTGTTTTGTTTTTGCTCTGCCTTCTGCTGTAAAATGCTAAAAGTTTTATCAGATTCAGGTCAGGACACATACTTGGCCAGGTCATAGTTGTCACCTTTTTCTTCTTTAAAAACTCCCCTGTGATTTTTGCAGTGAAAATTCCTCTCTTGCCAGGTTTCTTGAGACTGGGAGTGAAGTTACATTTTTAGTGCCATCTATAAATGTCATCTGCTCTACACCCTTTGCACTCATGCAGCCACGCAGCCCCATATCAGCACGATCCCACCTCCACGTTTCACAGTTAGCACTATGTGCCCACTGTGGTAGTCCTGGTCCACGCTAAACATGCTTGGAGCCCATCTGATCCAAACAAATTATTTTGGTTTCATCTGACCAAAGAATGTGCTGCCAATATTCATCAGGCTTCTTCTCATGTTTTTTTGGCAAAGTTAAATCTTGCCATTTTGTTGTTTTTTTGGTTTTTTTTTTTTTTTTGATTAATGCTTTTCTTCTTGGACACCACCTTTAGAGACTGACTTAATGGTGTGAAGCAGCACTGCCTGATCAGTCATTTAAACACCAATTCCCACAGATAATCCTTGTGCCAAGTCAGAAGCAGTGACCTGTTTTTCAATGCAAGCTCGCATAATTGGTGAGTTGTGTGGTCACTTTAATTGGCCATTGTACATTTCATGATTTGTAGTATGATTCTTCCTATACCTTCTAACTACTGCTGCAGTTCTGCTTCAGCCTATATTCACTAACCTACTGAACCCGTTGTAATAAAATCTCTAAATCCAGTTCTTGTTCAAGTTGCTTCTTTCTAGGCGTACTGAGTTACTGTGCTCCACACACAGAAATCCACCGTTTAAAAAAAAAAAAAAAAAAAAAAAGTATAATGCTCTACATTCTGGAGACTTAAGTGTGCATGGTTGTGGCTGTTAAATTTTATTAGTATGACGAGTGAAGGATTTTTCCTGCCTTGAAATGTGGTGATCGTGGTACCATAACACTGAGCTTCAATTAATTAATTATCTTTATATAGGAAAAGTAAAACCTAACAACAACTCTGGTGTTTTTCTGCAGCCTCTGACACCTGTGCCCTTTGTGTCCATCTCCAACACTTGTAGCTCAAACCACAATCAGGCCTCATCTGCTTGAACGTTTTCGCTGCAGTCTCACCAATTAGTATTCATGCAAACAGTCCATGAACATTTTAACTTGCAATAGGAAATTGTAACCAAGCACCAACAGTGACCCTACATATTGTATAATCAACCATAAGTGTTATTAATTATACCTGTTCTTTTTTCCTATGAGTTTTTAAAATGTCTGCTGTTTCCCAGAGTATCCTCGCCCACAATATCAGAAAATTTTAGAAGAGTAGTATCGTAATCATCTCTGCTCTCACTCTGTCTTCAGTTAAAAAAAAAAAATCAAATCATTCATTCAAGACTAAGAGCACGTTAAGGAGAATATGAACCCTTGATTAAAGGAACATGGCCTTATGATGGGCTTACTGCATGTGGGCTTGGAAGCTTATGACATTGACGTTTCCCATGTTTATGACTATTCCGATGTGTTCACTGCAATGGACAGCTGCCGAAGTGTTTAGCTGTTCTTATTAATAAATACCAGCAAAATGAAGACATTCTCATGGGTGTAATTTCTACAAAGTGTAGTAATATTTAATATAATATATAGTACGTATATAATAATTCTGCCCACCCACGTCATGAGAAACTGTGGCAAATGGGAAGTTCATTCAGCCACAGACTAATTCCTCCTAAAGCCAATACTGAGAGATTCAGGAATCTTGTGTGTCCACGGCCCATAAGACACTATAATTCCACAATGCAAACAATAACGCGCGCACACACACGCACACAAACACACACACACACACACACACACACACACACACACACACAAACCCCCCCAAAATAAATAGTTACTTGTATGTAGAAAAGTAATAATTACTTTTACTTTATTAATTACTTTATTAATTGCTATGAATTGATGTAATTTAAATAATATAAAATGTAATAACTTTAAATTAGAATAACTGCTGTAACAATTGAATTTGCCCTTGGGGATTAATAAAGTACTTCTTCTTGTTCTTAATACTGAATAGCGATGTTTTACTGCATAGTTGGATGAACGAGGGTTAAATGTACTTTATAGGTGAGAAAATGTGGTAATTTAGAGATGATGTGAAAGTGCCATTATCACAAGCCAGACAAAATGAGCATCACTCATCACTGGTAAGAATCTAAGAATACCAGAGTTTGTTTTTTTTTTATATCAAAAATATTTTGTTTTCTGTTGTGTAATGAGGATCCCAGCATCAGAACCAGATCAGTTCAAGAGAGAGCCACAGTTGTTAGTGTGGCTGTAAACCTTTAATCATGTCTCTGAAACAGTATGCCGATGTTTTCATGGACATTAAGAAGAGGCAGAAAATGAAATATAAAAAGGATGAATGGCTGAATCCATGGTTCTGTTACTGTGGCAGGTTTTGCTGCTGAGCTAAGCTGCTGGGATATTTCTGATTTATTTAACAGCAGTGTTGTTTTTCGATAGTTCCACTGTGTGCTGTTTTGGCAGCAGAAACGCAGCGCTTGAACAAGTCTTGTTGGAGGAAAGCGCTTAATCGTTCACTTCTCTGCTGGCTCTGTCAAGCCACATACAGAGACAGACACATAAAGGAAAGGCACGTGTTATTGCACTCTTTGTTACTGCAATAAAATAGTGCAGTTTAATAGGACAAGGAACACAAATATCTGGGCCACAATACTGACAAGTGTGAAAATTTGTCAGCTGTTCCTTCACCTGTGTTATTTAATAGCATTAAATTTTTCAATCACTATTCCTTTGGCTGTATTATATTTGTCTTCTCAAGACATCTAGCAATTTACAACTGTTTTGTGAAAGATAGAGCCTGAACGTAACGTCCTCCCTCCATCCATCCTTTCCCAGCACTTTCGACCTTGGTTGCGTGAAAGGTGGAAGGTTTGTTGGATCCACTTTGCTCCATTCATTTGTTGCACTTTGATGACTTCAGTACTACTAATTATAGAGGCGCCGCCAAGGAGCCAATCTCAAAGTGCATCGCCCTCAAAGTATTACACTCACTGATATCTAAATGTTACCCAGTGGAGTTACACCATAATGTGAATGTTCTTAATCATCTAGTGAATGCTTTCTCAGTATTAAACCCTACAAATCCCATGATAATGTTCTGAAGAATGTACTATATGTCAGAGATATACTACCCTTTTGAGTTGGACTGTTATCTATGTAATGCATGCAAAGTATACTTAGAGTGTACACTACATTTCCTGACATTGATAGTCTTTGAAGGCATATTAGGTTTACTAGAGAGCAAACGCTGTTGCACCCATCAACCGTGCAACGGTCCTTAATAATATATTTGTTCCACTATTTTACGTCAAATAGACAAAAAAATCTCAGGCTCCCATGGCGTCTTTACGCTGTGGAGAATTATATCAATTCAGAAATGAACAGATGACATCACAGAGCATTATTTAAACCTGCACTAGAACTTTTTTTTTTTTTTTTTACATTTTTAGACATTTTTAGATGGTGTTCTGCTGTATCTTCACTAGCTAGTTGATAAGTGTGTCTGCCTTTTGGTGCTGGCTGGGAAGCTTTTGATAAGTTTATCAAAGCTTTTTCTGTGAAATCAGCTGCCTGCTGCGGCCGATGTCATTCTTTGAGAGCAGTGAAAGTGAACGGTGACGGTGAAAAATTAAAACTGCTCTAATACATATAGTTAGTTCATCAATACACACAGCCCATTTCAGATACAGTCTGTTGTTGATGTGTAGATGTTATTATCACCTTAAAGGTGAATTTTTATTAGGAAGAGAGTTTTGCAGTAGTTGACTATGAATTGCAGTGCAACACAAACATAACCTCAAAGGGTGACATGCCAGATGGTTTCCTGTGCGGTCAGGGTCAACGGCCTTCACCTTTTCACTGTTCGAACCAAAAACCAGTCAGAATGGCATTTATGAATAGAACAAATTCTCATCACTTGCTTTCTATGCATGTGTGTTTTCTGTTATGTTAAAACAAATGCATGAGCAATATGTCTTATCTATTAATTCAGTGCTGTTTTGTCCTGAAGCTCATCTCTTCAGCTCTCTCTCTCTCTCTGTTTTCTTTGTCTCCTGGGCTTCATGCTTTGCATGCAGAGGATGAGACACCGGGGGAGGTTAAGAGAGGAGCTGGAATGGAGTTCTGCTCCATTTACCACCCTGAAATATTCCTCTTAGAACGACACACTCTGTTTTCTCTCTCACCTTACTCTCTGCACTGTTTCTCACTCTGCCTGTCCTCTCCCTTTCACTTCTCATCTCTGTGTGACATGTGGTCATTTCACTTCATTCCAGTATGGCTTAGCAGTGCTTTAAAACATTGCTGCTCTCCTCCCATCCCATCCTGCTCAATTGCAGGCAGCATTGAGCTTCATTGGCCTATACAGATCTGTTCCTGGTAGCTATAACTCTTTTCCCAATCTGTAGTCTCTGTCTGCTGTGGGCAGAACCTTCAGCACCTTTCTCTACTGCTCCAGTATTTCACTTGACCTGTATGCCTCTGACATGCTTACCCATGAAAACCAGTTATCTCACAGATCTGTACACACAGACTCACACTGTAGGATACAGTAATAATCTTGTTTACACAGCTAGTTTTGTATACGACATATAACTGCCCATCCATCCATTCTCTGTACGGCTTGGTCCAATTCAGGGTCTCAGTAGCCGAGCTGGATCCAATCCCAGCTGACATTGGACAACAGGCAGGGTGCATCAACAGTCTGCATATAATTGCTAAAATGTACAAATGTCTTAGCACACACAGACAGAAATAAGTAGCACAAAACTGACAAGAATAAATGCCTTTGTGCTTGGATCTATTTAGGGCACTAACACAATGAATAAAAACATATGCCCATGATACACTCTGAGAGCTGGGATGAAGTTTTGA
The DNA here is from genome assembly GCF_900324485.2 of Mastacembelus armatus. Lineage (NCBI taxonomy): Eukaryota > Metazoa > Chordata > Actinopteri > Synbranchiformes > Mastacembelidae > Mastacembelus > Mastacembelus armatus. The sequence goes on from NC_046643.1 coordinate 15,359,198, forward strand.
TGGGCTCCTCTCCATATCTGGGCAGTGTGAGTCTGAGTCAGTTTTTGCCTTTCACTGTGTGGTCTGCTCCCTTCTTCACATTTCAAACAATGTGGATTTTTAATATGTTGGCTTAGCACATCCACATGGAAAATATCTATTGTTTAAACTTATACTCTCTCTGCCTTCATAGCACTTAATTCCTTATTATGCAGAGATTTGCTTGGCATCATTGCTTCCTCGTTCTGCATGAATGTAGCTGTGCTGTCCAGGGCAGTGGGAGTCTCGCTTGTTCACAAAAGGACATGGCGAGATTTTTGTTGCAGTTTGTTATAATAGAGTTAGCATGAGACCACACAGGATGTCTGATGTCCGAGCTCCACTCAAATGTTTTCATCTTTGGTGTCAGAATAACCTTGACTCTCCTGTGATCTATGTGTTTCCTTAGAGATGATTAGTGTAACTATTTTCACATACTGACACACATGCATGTAATACACTCCAGTGCTTGTGCCCATTTACAGCGCAGAGGTGTTGAAACTGTAGACTGGCTTTAAATGTGGCTTCTCAACCAAAGCACACAGAGACATATTTGTGCACATTCACATACAGGCAAAATAAAATATCTCTCAGTCACATGTATGCACACACGGTTATGGGCTGTGGGCCTCTTTTCCTGGTACGAAATCATTTGTAACAACACTGATCTTTTCTCAGAATCACATTAATCAGGAAATGAGTTGGTCGGCATGACTTGTGTATACATTTCACATTTGCAATAGAGATTTAGTAAGTGTTCACAATTAACTCTTTTAGGTCTATTGCCTGTCCCTTGTTGGATGTAGTAAGGGGTGCTGTGAGTCATTTTTACTCATGCACGTCTAGTCTCATATTTCCTCCCCATTAGGCCTGCATTGCTCTCTTCTGTGCTGTGATAGAAGCTAATGACTCACTGGAAAGCTGCCTGGTGTTTATCAAATGTCTCAGTGCAGGGCTGGTGGTCCAGAGTCAGTCTGCCCTTTTCACATTATTATGAAAGTATTAGATAAACAGCCATAACCAGGTGATGAGACCATCATCTATACAGATAGAAAAAAGAAAGAGAAATATCCAGTAATGATAGCTTAATTATATCACTCTACTCTTTTGCACTGTGTAAAATTATACTCTCAGAGGGGGAATGTGTTGAATTACCCCAGGCTGTCATCTGTTAGTGCACTAATATAAATGTATTAAGAAACTCTATGTGTCAGGGATGTGGTAAAGTTAGGCACAAAACACATGTTAACATAACTCTGCACAGAGTTTAGAAACAGAGGGTGGTGGGTGTTTTAGCTTCCTGTTTCCACAAGTCTGCTCATGTCCTCAGATTACAGAGGAAAGCTTGAATGGATGCCATTTACATTACTGGGCAGTTTCATTATTTACAAACGCAAAACTATACCATTATCTGTTCCTTGCTTCTGAGTGGAATCTGTCACTATGATTGAAATTCGAGAGAATGCTCTATAGCACATGTAATCAGTCATTGTGACTAAAGTATGTTAAAACCAACTGTCTTAATTCACTTGTTGATTTTCAGTCTTTGTTAATCACACAGTCAAATTAGTTATCACAATAAGGGAATGAAGTGAAGACAAATTGAAACCCGTTCTGCACTCTACAACAATATCAGATGTTATCCAGCCTCTTATTTTCTCTGTGGTTTGAGCTATTTTTCTAACTATTGGCAAAACACCCAAAAATCTGTTATTTTTACAGTCCTCATAAACTGACATACTTGAAGTTATTGAATTAGCTATTTCTTATTTTACAGTTGATCCCAAATTTGGCATCATTGTGCTATAGCATTCCTTCCGACTTAGCTAAATTAAATTTGCTTTACTGATAAAGACATATTATTCTTTCTTTTTAAGAAGCTCCTCTTTCACACAAACATCATCATTTGTGGTGAGTATCAAGTGATCTTCTGTTTTTTGAACACTAGTATGCAAGCAACATCTGTTTATCATTCTGTTCCTAATTGGAGTAATCATCAACATTCAGTGATGTTTTCTCACATTATTCTAAACTATAATCAGATGATCTCTGCTGTAATAACCCAAACACAGTCTACGATGCTTGATAGATGCTAGTTTTCATGTTGCAACAGCATGTGCTTATAGCTGCGTTATAGTTAGACTGATGAAATGGTTCATCTTTCACTTCTACATGAACAAAATGCCCCAGGGAAGCTGGTTAGTCATGATACATATCCATAGGACTGCATAAAACATGTAAGATGATCTACTGGTGCTAGGGTATCTCCCAGTAGAACCACTGCCAAAAGCAATAGGTTTTTTTTTCTTCAGGTCCTTCTGTTCCCTAACTGCTCCTCCCTCCCTTCATTCTTCCAGCCCTCCTCCTCTTCCTCCTCTCCCACCGCCCCTCCCTTGGCACTCCTCCAGCCTTCCCTCGAATTCCACATATCTGGTCATTTCTGGGAAACACCCACAACTGAACCGGCCAACAAACCACAGGAAACAAAGCCTCCTGGTTTCCCCAGCAGCTTGAAGAACTACAAGTAGTTGCCCTTGAGAAGGGGTCGGGCAGTAGGGTTGTGGACTTTCTAGGAATTCTTTTTTTAAGGGAACATTGTGTAGTTCTTTAGTATGTGGTAGGACACTAACATCTCTACGGTAATATAATTAAAATATCTTACGAAAAAAAGCTTACCTCAACTGCTGTGCAAACTTCTACAGATCTGGTTGAATAAAGGTTAAATAAAACCCTAACACTCCCTCTTGAACTGCTCTGGTTCTGACCAGAGTCCACGTTGTGATCATGCTGAGGTTTTCTATTACTTAGACCTGCATGATTCTCTAGAAGGGAATTGTAATTGCTTAACACATCAGAGGCATGACACACCTTCAGCTGTCTTCCTCTTACTCTATTTTAGACAAGTCTTGTGAATGACTCACGCATGCTCTCAGTTTAGAAAGTGAATAAACTAGTGTCAGAGAAAACGGCTTTGTCTTTGTTTTATGAGAATGTTTGATAAACCTGACTGCAGAAATATCAGCAAATAATTTTCCATGTTGGTTTAGTCAAAACAGCAGAAAAAGCACAATTTAGACTTTCTGATAAATCAACCTGTAAATCAGACTATTAGTCAGAAGACTTTTAAACAGTCTCACAATTATTGCGCTCTTCTGGGTGGATGTGTACTATAGTGTAGTTTCAAACATTAAAAAAAAAAAGCGGGGTGAAACACATTCTTTTCAATGCTTCTCGGGCAAAGTCATTTAAAATGGTGTTTTTAGTTTGAAAAATTGCAGTATATACAAGACCATAAACAAACTCACTCAGCCTTTCTCCTTTTCCATGCAATACTTGGCAACATATCACCTCTCTGTGATGTCAGCTCCACTGATTCAGACCAGAATGCTTCCATCACCACCAGAGCAAAACATCCACATTCAGTCTTTAAGGTAGTCTTCAACATAAGGAGACACAGCACTGCATTTATTTACATACAGTTTGCATTTCTGCTCTCCAGTCATTTATCTTGCAATTGCCTAAAGGCAATGTTTCTAGTGTTATCTGTACGGCCACAGGTCAAGGTCTTTAGTTTCAAGAGTCAAGTCTCAATTCCCAGCTCTTAATTCTTAATGACTGGACCAATTAATATTAATGGTTTAGCTGACCAGTGTCTTTGTAATAGTACTCTCCAGTGTTTCCATTCTGTGTTCACTAATTTGAATACATTTTAGAAAAATGTAAAAAACAAAAAAAAAAAAAATCACTTTGCAGTTCTAAATAGGAGCAAATATTCCATAATCAGGGCAGAATATTTTCGATTTATTTTAATAAAAACAGGCTGAGGTTAAACCTGCAGCAGTTGTTTTCAGTACAGATTAATCTGTATTCTGTTGTTTGCTTTAATACTTATTTGCATAAAATCTTTCAGAAAGTAGTGACAAATGTCTTCAGATTTTGGATTTTGAGCAAACACGACTTTTGGTCACAAGTGGGCAATCTGGTAAAAGAAAACTATAGTGTGTACAAGTCGTTATGAACAGGGAATTTAAAGTGAAGTGATGAGCCTCATCTGTGTAATAAAGTCACTTTAAGTGTTGGACACACAGAGGTGTAAATCTATGCCTCTTTCAGTTTCTATCTCCCAATGTGTCTTATCTTGTTTTCTCTCTGTGACCCTTCTTCTGGCCATTGTCCATCTTACTGGCTTTGTTCTCTGCTTTCTGCCTTTCCCCAGATACAGAGTTTATGTGGAGTGTTGGTCCAGAGGCTGTTAATCTGGTAATCCACAATCGATATCACTCATCTCTTTCCTACAGATGAAAGTGGCCCATCTGATAATTATATGTTTTCCTCTTCATGTCTGTAACTGCTGCCCTTTCTTTCTGTGCTTTGTTTTGGGATTCTTGTGCTGGTATTGATTTGGTCTATCCACATGCACCAGCCCTCTTTAGACCCATAATGCTCATAAAAAAGTATGTGACATTTGCACTGCATTGTGTGTCTAGATTGTGAAAACAAATATGCTTGAAAATAAAGTGTGCTGCAATATTTTCAAAAATGTCACTCATTAATGTACTTCAATAAACAGAATAGTCAGAACAGAACTCCCTATGATATATGTTCTTATACGGCAAAGTAATTATCAATATACTTTCTGGTGTCTGTTTTCTGCAGCTGAGTTCACTTATCTTGAGTGTTGCACTAGAAATATGTAATTAGGCTATTATTATCTGAGAAGAAGACATCGACGTAATAGGCTTTTGTGTAATGCGCTCAAGTGTAACAGACGAAATATAAAACTAGTCATCAAAGTCAGGGGTCTGTTTTCAGATATGGAAATTGCCAAAATATAATTGTTTTCAGTCCAGTAATTTCATGGTGTAATTTTTGGCTGTAATTTCCCGTAGCACTCATTGCAGGTAATTTAAATGAAAACCAGGTTGATTTGCTAATTGAGTGAAAAATGAGACTCCTGAACTTGTGGCTGTAGCGTCACTGAGATACCCCTCGAGGACTTTAGCTTAGTTCCTATCCATGTGTATTGGCGTGTGAGATGAAAAAGGAGTGGGATTTTCTGAGATATAAGGTTTTTGTATCCCTGTGTTTGATCTTGTTTCCAGAATTCTGCGTGGAGCTGTGGCAATCCAGCAAACACTCACCAACAAAAAATTTTTTTTTTAATTTTTTTTTTTCTCCATGGTCACTCAAGAGAGATCTTTACATGAACTATTATTATGGTGTTACTGCTTTTTACAAGTGAAGACTGACTTCACTTCAGCAAAGTGATGTGTAAAGTTTTAACATCAAAAAGACTAAAAGGTTGCACATTGAAAGTGGTTCATCCCACTCTGCTGGCTTTGAGGTTACATCAGCCCACTTTGTTAAGAGAAAGTGTTCATTCGAGTGTGCTGTGTGTTCTGGGTGGTAGCTCCATGTGCAGCCAGTAGGGGGAATCGACTGCTCATGCTGTCACCACCCTCATCTCTACTCCTCTCCCCTGCATTCTCCCAGGTTGTAGAAACGCTGCAGCCTGCTGGTCTGTGTCTGGATCCCTCTCTCGCACAGAGCTGCTCAAGACCCTGAGCTGGGGAAGGAGGAGGCGGTCTACTCTGCTTGCAGCCTTGTGCGAGCCCCCTTTAACGCCCTGTCAGTGTGGTAGGGAAGGAGAAAGAGAGAGAGAGAGTCTGAGAGACGGAGCAATAGAGAAAGCGCACGCGAGAGAGTGCAACTGTGTGACAGAGGGAAAGAGAACAAGGCAGGCTGCTTAGACGAGAGAGAGAGCAAAGGAAGAAATAAGGAACACATTTTACAAGAGCAGGAAGAGGGAGGATCGCAGACGAGAGACTCTCTCTTTACTGGGCACCTGGGACACTGGTCACTGTGTTTTATTTTCACTCGTCTCCTAGCTGGAACACAGTGGATTGACAGACCAACCGGTGGATTTTTTTTAAAACACGTGTGCCACATTATTTAGAAACTAGGATCATTTCTCTATCAGCCCTCCTGCTGGCTCGACCGCTTCAAACCACTACAGACTGAGATTGCTTTCCTGTTTCTCTGCTTTGCTTTTTTGTTGTGATTCTGCTCCGCGCACAAAGTGCATCTGTCGGCAACCGGTGCTGAGGATATCGCTCCTCTGTCAAACAGGACAGTACGCAGCCACCGTTGGATCAGACTACAGAGTAGAGAGAAAGAGAGAGAGAGTGTGTGTGTGTATATGTAAGAGAGAGAACAAGAGAGAGAGAGGGGCAGTGTGTTTGTGAGAGAGGCAGATTAAAGCCCAGGCGAAAGACTGGAGTGAAACAGCTTAAATAGAGAAGTGAACCTATACATCCTCTCCCATTTTCCTTGCCATCCCTTTCCTCCTCCTCTCCTCCTCCTCTTCCTCTCCCATTTTCCAACATTCACAGGACTGCCAGAGCGACTGCCACCTGCACCTCTTCACGCCTTCTCTTTCCTCTTCTTCCTCTACCTCACCCTCACACGTTACTATCTTATACCAGCTGCTGACGGACACGCTGCTCTTGGTTCTAGCACTTGGGGAAATATTTCCTGTGATCCAGCAGTGAGAGACTGAGTGAGCATCCACTCGATACTGAAGCTCCGGACCAGTAAGGCACCATTTATAAGGAGCTTCCCCATCAGAGGCAGACCTTCTCCAAGTCACTGTCCAGCACGCAGACCCTGCCTTCTCCCTGGAGGACCGGCTTGTGACACAGTGGTGACAGCAAAGACAGGAATCACACCACCCCTCTACTGCCTCTATCCCATTTCTAGCTTCTTGGCAGCTCCCGCCCCCTTGTCACCATTCCCTGCCTCAGTGCTAAGGATTCCAGCTACATGGGCAAGCGATTGGAGCAGCAGCCAATGTACCCTCAGTACACCTACTACTACCCCCACTATCTCCAGACCAAGGTACGCTACTCCTCTGCTCTTCTTGCATTCCTCAAGCCTACTCATCTACTCCTACACTGCTGTCCTCTCTCCCTACCACTCACCCTCAGCCCTCCCTCCCCACCTCCTCTCATTTCACCGCCCTGCCTTCGTCCTCCTCTCATCCCTGAGTGGAGATGGGATTTGATGGATAGCTGGCCTTGGCTGTGATGGTTTCAGATGGCAGGTACCTCGTTGGAGTTTAGATGTCTGTGTCAGTGTGTGCGTGTGTCTCTATGTGAGTGCGTGTTTGTGTGTCTCTGAGTGAAGGATCAGGGATCAAGGCTGAAGGCTTTGGGCGACTGTTACTCCAGCTTACTAGACCGTTACTTGGAGCTGTCCAGTAACCTCCATCCATCTGTCACCTGCAAACTGATGAGTTCTTAATGCAGTGTCATCACTGAGGCTTTTGTTAATCAAAATAATTCTGCTCCTTTGTGCTCTCATACATTAAATAATTGTCAGAATTAAGATCTAATTAATAATTACAAATGAAGTATTCATGAGCTGAATGTGGTCCATTGTTTAAATGCCTCAATGCTACTTTTCTGAAGAGGCCAATAAAGAATTTAATTATGAAGTTGCTAATTCAGTGAATACCACAATTGTCTTATTGTAGAGCTTTACAAAGAGGGGACAAACAATTGAAAAAACCCTGCTTTTTCTCTGGTGATGGTTGGTATGGTTCTGACACAGACCAGGCATGAAGAAGGTTGCCCATGTTTGCTCTAGCTGTAGCATGCATCAGTACCTTTGGGATGGGAGCCCAGGCCTGGGCCCTGATGGCTGCCAGGACACTGGCTGGGCACACTACCCAGACATCATCAAGGGATTAAAATGGAAGCCTTTTGGGGATTACTTTGTTTGTTTTTCTACTACATGTATAACACTAATTTCTGATCATTATTGTGATGGTGCGATGCACAGCAACGACTGCACAAAATGCTTCAATTGTGCAGTTGTGCAGCATTCCAGTCTCAGTTGATCTTTAAAGAACTGTTGTATTTAACATTATTACGTTAAACACAGATCTTTTTCCCCTTTCCTTAATTTCATGTTTTGTAAGGTGCTCTAATAATATAAAAACAATCTCATATGCAGGGAGGAATTCATAGAGCTGGGTATCAAACCTCAAGAATATGAATCTTATATAGTACTGACAGGTGGCATTGACAATTTTTCAGGCTTGTTTACAATTTTTTTTAATCAGCTGATTTTGATGTTGATCCGGAAACTTTTCTAAATATTGTATACATTTTGACATTTTATGCAGCAAAGTCTTTATTTCAAATAGAATCACTGAGAGTGAGTGAGAGCATTGTTTTCAAACAATACTCAGCCCAAGAACAAAAAGTTCAAATGTTGTGAATTTCCCCACTTTATCTACAGAAAGAAAAATAAAGCACAGACATTTATTTAAATATTTAATATATCAATAGAACTGACAAAAGCAAAATGCCAGTGATGTTTCCATGCTTTTCCATGTGAGGATGAGTTGTGAACCACACACTATCCAGAAGGGAGGACCTGCCTGTCCACCACTCCCCCAACCCACCCTCCGACAGGCCACTAGCTCTCTCCCTGATTTATAGTTTAATACATTTGTGCTGCCGCCATATGGCTTCCCTCTCCCTCCCACCCTCTTCCTCTACTCCTTCCATCATCCCCCGATCGCTCCCTGCCCCATCTCATATCTCAGTTGCTCATTGCGGGGGCTCTCAATAAGCGTATGCTTCTTCATTCTCTCTTTCCTCCCTCCCTTCCCCCTTTCTCTTCTCCTCTTCCTCCCTCCTCTCGCTTTCGACCCCCCTGCTCTTTTCCAACAGGGCCCACTGCCTTCTTCTCCTACGCTGCAGTTACCTCCCAAGGTCAGCACACATCCGATCTTGTCACCGTCAGCAATTGATATATCCTTGAGTAAGCTGCTAGGGTCCTGTGCAACCTAAAGGAGACCCATGTTAAGGGTACAAGGGGCAAGAAGAGCATAGTGTGTTTAAATTTGAATCCATTTTCCTGGTTAGTTGGCGTAGACCTGGGACTTCTAGGTTTATATGATAGATCCACAGATGGGGTCAGTAGGTGAATGGTAGGCGGGGATAGAGACCAGAGTGTTTAGCAGTGTTGTCGAGAAGGCTGAAGGAAGCTATCTCACGCTCTCATTAATGACCATTGATAGCTTGATTACAGAGGGGCAAAATGCGTTAACTGGCAGGTTCACACAGTGGACAAAGTCACATGACATGACTTTGGCCTTACATGCACACACATACCGAAATTCACTGCAAGTCCAATTTTTACGCACATGACTCTTTTCAGATTTAGTCATCAGCCTGAAATTGCACAAGTATTTCTCCTCATCTTCATTGCTGCATTCTCCAGTTATGGCCTCATTTTCCCAAGAGATGTGGTGAGGGGGCATAAATATCTTGTTGGGGGGGGGGGTTACTCATACTAAATTGTTGCTATTCTTTTTCTCTCGGTTTCATTTTATGACACATATCGGAGACTCTATGCATAGAAAATTTATAGAGCATCTGTGCCCGGTTACAAGTGAGGACTTTGTTGTAAATAAAGGAGGTAAACCTTCTGATTTTGGGGTCCCTTTATTTCCTCTGTTTGTGTGTATTATAGTCTAATTTAATGGAACTCTCTGATGCTGTCCAGCATGTGCTAGTCAGCCCAGATTAAAATGTGAAAGTCAGAGAATGAAATGAAACAATAACATTTGGCTTTCTATTGATTAGTGCAGTGGGGCGTAGCATGTGCTTCTCTTTAGCTGAATTATTGATTCCCGAAAGAGGATTTGTGTGTGTGTGTCTGTGCATGTTAGCGTGTCTGTGTGTGTGTGTGTGTGTGAGGCTTTCATATGAGGTTATGGCTGTGGGGAGCTGGCAGGATGCTGCTTTGATGAGAGGATCTTTTAAAGGCCCCTATTTCTGTCTGTTCCCCAGCTGATCAGTCCATGTAGTCATTTGCTAAAATTTGGCCTTTTTTCAGCCTGTGTCTTTCCATGTGAATTTGATGTCTAGTGCTGTTCACAGCTTGCGATGCATTCAGCTTTAATGATAGGTAATAGATGTGCATCATAAATGTGAAAATTACAGTAAAACGCCTCAACCCGGACCCAGCCCGATCCCTTCCCTCACCCACGAGAACAATTACAGCACACAGATCAATTGTTATTTTATGAAAGTGTTTCGAAAAGAATATGCATTTCTACTAAATGTGTCCTGTCTGTTAGTCTTAGCATACGTTGTATCTCATTTCCTCTTAATCACAGGAATTTTTAGTTCTCAGTTCCATTAAAATGCACACAACTCTCAAAAGGAAGTCTCAAATTACTGCTAATTTGCCTTGAATACCTCTAATAAATTCAGCCTCTGTCGTATTTAGTTAGCTTTACTGTTGCTATAACTGTATGCACAGAAAGTATCCATGTGCTGTTACTCCACTGATAGGCCAGATCATCACGTCTAATGTCATTGATTACAGGCAAACAGGACACAGACACACAAGGATGCACTACAACAAACAAATATACACAAATGCACACACACACGTTCTTGTGCTGTGATCTGGAAGCGGGCACGCATCTGTGTTACAGTCAGGCGGGCACATACCGCGCCCAAGAAGCCGAGAGGGCCAGACTGAGGTAGATTTAGCAGCAGCTAATGTTCCTGGCCTTAAGTAAACAGCGGTCAATGGAGCCCTTTGAGAGGATCTGTGCCTGTGTCTGCCCCTGTCATAGGCACCATTTATACTCTGTCTAATTCTTTATAAATGGAAGGAGTGAGGGAGGGATGGGATGCGTGCGTGTGAGAGAAAGAGAGACAGAGAGCAGAGGGGTGGCTGTTATATGGAGGGAGGGCCCAGTTAAAAGCAAGGAAAAGGGTTTGGTTACATTACACGGGGTGATCTATTGTGCTCCAGAAATAACAACAGAGCCATCTAAATCCTCCTTTAATGCGAGAAGAGAGAAAGAGCAACATAGAGACAACAAGGGAGAGATGGATATGCGTAGACATGGAAATTAAAGGCAAAGAAAAAGGAGCCATTTCTAAACTCATTCATTAAGTCAGTTATCAGCGGTGTAAAACTCAGCTAGCAGCTTAGTCTTCTGTCTCCACTGATGCGGATTTGCTTTGAAGAGTTTATCAAGGGCTTTTAGGGCTGGAAAAATATTTCTTATATTACATTTAGTAAAGCCCAGCCCGATTTTGAGTCTGGGACGATATGTTCCTATTAGCACTAAGACAGGAGTAGTATAACTCATCTCCCCTCTTGTAGTTCTTGATACATGCCTCACGACTGACTGCCCGAAACAAAATACTGTCCCTGCCTCTCTGTAAATCTTAACCCATCATGCATTCCCTCTTAGCTAGCTCCAATTGGCAGGCTTTTTAGCAAGATCTCTATCTTCCTTCTTTTCACATTTTCCCAATCCTTCACCTCACATGGTCGGGAGGCTTTTTGATCATTAATCAACTAATACCTCTTGTTTTTAACTGCCTGTGCCTCCGGCTTTATCCTGTTGTATAATTCCTCTATGTGTAACTGTCTGTCAATGGGCCAGACAACTCCATTTATTTCCTGTGTCCTGTGTGTACATACACAACCAAGCATACACACACAGACTCACACTACAGTAAGGGCCACTTCTAACCATTCACATGTATCATCTTAGAATCCGGCCCTGTTTGTGCACCTGTCCATTAAGGTTGTTTGTGCAATACCGTTTTCCCTGGCCTCTCAAAAGCTGCATAGCAGGGTGCTAAGACCTGGCCCTCTGCATGCTGCCATCCATGTCTCATTACAGCTGCTTTTCCAGAGTGCTCTCTCAACATGGATATCCATTTTGTTAGAAGAGCAAAGTACAAAGGAGAGGGAAAATGAGATAGCAAGCTCTCTTAATTTTCTATAGGCTGTATCTCCAAAGATGGGAGGGAGTACCTAATCTGTATTAGCTGTGGAGTACATAAGGGGCTGTAAATGTAGAAGTGGTGATAGGTGTGTGCTTTTTTTGCGCGGCGTGGTTTACGAGCACAGATGGTGTGCGAGTTTGTGCGTGCAGAAGAGAACAAGAGAAGTCTGTCACTAAGTTTGTTGAAATCACGAGTCCTGGACAAACACTGTATGTGCTTGGGAAGTCGTCTACAGCTTAGAACAAAGGTCTCTCCCCACACCAGGTCACATTTCTCTTCTCCACAATAGGCCCACGCTGCATTGACGTGTCCTTGAGCAAGACACTAAACAAAGTACCTGCTTCCTCACTGGAGGTCTCTGTGAAAAACAGCATCCGAGATAAATGCTAAACTATAAAATGATGTGCTTGGTGGTTGAGTTCTAGCCCCAGGGAATCTCGTCTCTGAACTCTCCTTCTTTGAGATAATGTGCAACTGTAGTCTCTGCTTCTATGGAGAGAATAGGCTGAGTTAACTTACCTGTAAAGCTCCGGTTAAAACACCAAATTCTTACCTGCACTGAAGAGATGCACATGTATAATTTGTAGATGCTATCTTTTAACCACATGTGGTCTTTAGAATCTGCATATTAGAGGTCACTTTAATGACAGATTTGAATTTATAGACATTTCTCAAGTGCATTAGAACTTTTTGTCTCAGGATGAGGTGATTTTTTAACTTCTCTGTATTCCTACAGAGAGAAAAAAGAAGAGACGGAGAAACAGGAAAGATGTTGCTTCAGATTTAGAGCTAGATGAAAAGAGACATGTGATGTGCCCTTCAAACCCACCAACACGGCAGGACTCTACAAATACACCTGCTTTTTTCTTCTTTGTTGTTTTTACCAGCATTTCTTTCTGTAACATAGTATCTGCCTGGAGCTGTCTACTCTGGCCCACTGTTTCACTCTTCTGTCTCTGGCAGGGGCCTAGCCTGGCGTTTTCACGCTCTATTTTCTGTCTCCCCTTTCGCCTCTGAGGACGGTGGAGTACCGTCCCAAAATTTTCCCTCTACATCTTTCACTGTTTAGCCATCCTCTGCACTGTCGCACAGATTAATCATTCTTACTCATATTTTTTTTTTTTGCCAAATTTCCTTTTTTCTTTTTCACGTTGTCCGTCTTTGTAATTAAACTTTTCCATCCTCCATTGCCTTTGCGTGCCTCTTCCTCTGTTTCCAGGAACCCCCGCTGTCTGCTGGGCATGTTGTCCGTCCATCTGTGCAGGATGACATGAGTGGCTGGAGACACAGCTTTTGTGTCCTATTTCATACAGCCCAAATTACCATACACAACAACATATAGAATATAATAGAAAACAAACACACCTTAAACATTTATATTTCCAATGAAATAGAAATGCTCTTTGAATACGAATAATATAACAAGTATAAATTATTTTTTATTGTAACTTAATTGTTGCCTAACATCTGTTTAGCAGTACTATAGCAAATGTTTTCTAGTCGATGAGAGTACATTTGAGTGAATATGTTTAGTCAAAGAATATCAACTTTGTTGAAAAAGAGATCAACAGATTACAAACTTTTTTTAAAAAAAATCTTCTGTTGTGTGCTGTTGCTGCAGAATAGATACTGAATAACATGTGTGAATAAGACTGAATGTTTTCATACAAACGACACATTATTTTGTGCTTGTATTTGTCTGCCATCATGAGGATAATACTGTTGACTGTACAGCAAACACTACCAGCGCAGTGAAAATAGTGGATAAATTTAAGAACCCATGTTTATGTGAAAACCAGGTGAAAACCAGGAGGAGGCAGATGTTTTGGTCCTGTGTGAGGGGAACGTAGTGAAGAGCAAAAAGGACAAAAGAGGAGTTCAGGACAGAAGGCCGAGCTTGTGGTAAAGGATGTCAGCCTACAAGTCACGTGTTGGCGAAGAGCAAGGGAGGGGGAAGTAACTGCAAGCTGTGAGAGACAGACAGGCAGTCAGGCAGAGAAGGGCTTTTGTTGTTCTAGTGTAACTGAAGCTCTGGGTGTCTGCTGCGTCTGCTGCCCTACCTTTGGCATGCCGGTTCACATGAAGAATGCGCGGGTTCAGGAGGAGGTGGCAGCTCGGCTTGGTAGCGTACACTGACTCAGACTCAGCCGGGATAATTGCTCCTGCATTTTTAACGAGTGGCTGCTGCGTACACTTTGAGGAGCAGCGCACTAGAGGATCCCTGCAAGCTCCTACTGCAGCAGAATTGCCTTTTCAGCTTCCTGGAGAGGGTGGCTGAGAGAGCCAGAATCCTCCTTTATATGTTGATACTTAATCAGACCAAAATGTCTCTTTATTGTCATGAGTGGTGTGAATTTAATATGTTAATTACATGAAACCCTCGTACATATGTGTGAAGTGCTATGAAGACAGTTTTCCCATTCTGATCCAAAGGACACTCTCCAGAGGAAAGAGAGGCCACCCAGACAGTTTTCTCATTTTCATGTGGTTAGAGCCTAGTATTGGGTTGTAGTCCTAGTCTGTGGTCTGCCTCATAACCAGACACATGTTCTGGTGAATTGAAAGAGCCTAATAGTGATGAGTTGATTCGTCTATTACGTGTTTTCCATGAAACTGTTTTCTGAAAGTCCTGCTGACAGAAAGTCCTGTATCGTTTTTTTCTATGTACGTAAAGCGTACATGAGAGAAAAAGAAGAGGAAAATAAGATCAACACTCTCATTTTTCACAGTGGTCTTTCATTTAACTAATGACATCATAGTCTGACAATGAAAATCTTTTGCTAGTATACACCTCACCTTGAGGAATTTTCCTTTCTTTTCAACTATGGCTGTACAAACTGATGACCTGTTGTCTTCACCTACATTTTCAGACATGGAAACTGAAGGAGACACCAGCCGCAGACAGGCAAATGGTAGTGTAGCCTTACCTCTTTGATTACTGTAGGAGGCCCTGATCGCCCCTCTCCTAAACACATACTGTATAATGCCTGCCTCTAAACAGCTACATTAGTAAAGGCAGGCTCAATGAAAATACTGTGTCATGCATATTTTGAAAAATGGCTCAGTAAAAAGCCAATTCTGCCATGAATGAGTATAAGCAAATAGGCATGAGGGCTTGAATAGCTGCCAGTCTTGTCAGATTCCCCCTCTCACCCAGCCACAATGAGCTCCTATACAAATAAGGATACGTGCACCAATTTAGCGCAGCAGATGAACCTTGTGAAGCCTTGTTGAGCAAGAGGGGGATTACCAAGGGTAAACAGGCCTTTCTCCCAGCTTTATTTGAGCTAAATGACTCTAGCCACCCTCTCAGATTTTGCCCGAATGGTTTTTTAGCAAACCCTTCCACTGCCTCATGCGCAACTAAGGCCACAATGTGTGTGCATTAGTGGGTGTGTGGAAAAACACGCAGTGGGACAGGTAGGTGTGATGAATTAGACTGCAAGGGGACAGGGAGAAAACTAAGCCAGCAACTTCACAAGCAGGAGTAAATGGAAGGAAGAGGAGAAAACCTTTGGCATGATAAGGTTTTTGGAGGACAGATTAATATTCTTCAGCAGTAATTAGTAGCACATAAACAGCCATTGGCAACAGCATTAAAAAGTGTCATTATGATATGTAGTCTCCATACAAGATGTAATTTCTCTCTCTTTTCAATACTTAATCATGCTGCCTCACAGACACCCACTGTGCACACATGGAAAGGGTAAGAGTTCAGTCTGTAGCACATGAATGCATGAAAATGGCAAAGCTATTGGTAGGTTTGATGCAGAACACGATTTTGCACATTTTTTGCACTGATGCAAAAGCTGTCTCTGGTCTCTCCCCTTTTACCCTTAAATTATTAAGGTCACCCACATTTCAGAAAGAGCAGAAAAGAGGGAAAAAAGTTTGTGTGGAAGAGGAAATGCATGTAGGAATTGAATCAGTGCTTTTATATGCATTTAAGAAAGACAAATCTTACATTGTGTTTGTATTAAAATATGCATAATATTACCGGTACAAGTTTTGAATAAATGCAAATGTTAGCATTTGAGTACTTTTACAGATGATGAATACTGATGTTTTCATCTTCTTGTATTTTTTTGTCCTTGGGGCTCTTATGAAAATGTTAAAAAACAGTGGCTTTGAAAAACAGTTAGGTACTAATTCCCTGTCTGCTTTCTCTCTCATTAGCTGTCTTGAGTCCCAGTGGAAGACTTGTATCCATTATTTATCTCTAGCCCCAAAAAACAACAGCTGCATGCTTGTGCAACCGCCATATGTTATGCTTCTCCCAACATATTGGGAGGACTCATGCTGCATAGGGAACTCTGTATCAACCTATGGAGATCTGCATCAAGCCCTGTGCAGACATTGTGCGCTTGAATTATTTCCTAAGTGCTTACTTTTTCAGGCTATCAATGGAAAATACAGTAGAAGCTCGAAAACGTAAACTATGTTGGGCAATCAAACATGGTGACACCTTGCCGAATATTTTCAGATGCTCCGGCACCACTGAAACTGTCAGAGGGAGGGGAGGGAAAAGGGTCACATTAGGATTCAGCCGATAAAGCAATAAACCCTTGTAGGAGCTGCAGTCGGCGCCATTTAGTGCAGATTCTGTGTCCTCAGCACTTTGGGCCTGCAATTAATCACTAAGCTGACATTACCCCGCCTTCGCACAAACGTTGGATAAACACTGTGGCAATGACGAGCCAACGTTCCCCGCCACAGACCCAGTGTGATTTTTAAGACGACTGTTGGCGCTCACTCTTTTTCAGAAATGTTTAGAAACTGTGCCCCAGTTATTTAGACTTCTTGTAGAGCGCGGGATGATCTGCTGATCTGTTTAGTTATTGACAGCAGTTTTAACAGTGAGCCGGAGGTGCAGCAGGCGGCCCCTGCTCCCATCATTCCCCACTCAAGGGTTATGGAGGATGCTTGGCTCTCGTGGCTGCTGTGTGGCAGCATTAAATAGCATGTCGCATCTGTTTAACCAGTAGGTGTGTTTGGCATTGTACTGTACATCTCTCTGCTGGTGTGATTGCATGGTAGTTGCCACAGTGATTTGTGAAATGGGAAGCCTCTGAGCCTGTTGAGGCTTTATTAAGAGGATTGCTGGCAACGTGTGCTGTATTGTTACCATAGTGATAGTTGCCAATGTGCTTACCTTGCCTATTGTTTTATAGCAGTTCAGACAAGGTTACAATAGGGTAAGCACTGCAACCTTAAGGTGGGGTTACAGCAAGTATTTGTTTTCAGTTCGGTTCCAAGTTTTTAAAATACCAACATGTGTTCAGCTTCCCCATCTCTTACTAGGTAATTTATCCCTTTGTGTTATTATTTTTATTAGCAGCAGAGAGAGCATAATACGTTCTTGTTTTTATTCACACAAGGAACAAATAAATAATCTGTTCTTTAGATGTCAGGTTCTAAGGAAGTCGGGTAGCAGTTTTGATTTCATTCAAAGCCCTTTTAGATCTTCTTCCATGTTTTAAGGCATAAATAATATGAATTTCTAATTTCATGCATAAAATTTCATGCCAGTTAACTGTGACTTAATTCAAACTCACTTTAGGATTCAAATTTTAAAAGCAGTTTTCAGAGTACATTTAAGTTTTGTAAAAAAGAAAACTAATGAAACCTAACACTAATCTTTATCTTTTCTAATGTGGCAGCCTAGTGTTACAAATGATATTTTATTATTTCAATCATCATCAAAATCTCCTTTTAATTAACAGGTATCATCAAAACTCAAAATTCCTATTTTTACATATTCATGAAACATGAACCTCTTCATACACACTGTGCAAGACTGAGGGTTCATGCACTTTTAAAACCCCAACATATACAGTCATACACCCACATTATCGTGTGCATACATAACAGCCTGAGAGGAAACGTGCGAGAGCAGGACGTTTATCACTGAGGAAAGAGGCGGGGGGTGCTGTGTTTGAGGAAGGGTGGGAGCCCTGTTGAGTTCGCAGAGTTCACTGGAGGGGACTAACACACAGCTCACCCTCCTACTGTCTTTTTCTCTTTGTGTCTCTCTCTCACAACCATGGTTGATCTGAATAATTTATCCCATAATTTATCTCTACCTCTCCATCTCATTCATTCCCGCACACAAACGCACACACACAATTATGCCTTACTCCGCACAAACACACACACCAGCCTCAGGGGGTTGGGTCCTGAGGCTGGTGTGGAGTGAGCAAGCTGGAATCTGCACAGAGGGAAACCTGATAGGCATTCCCTGTGCCAAACACATGAGGTCACCCTGACTGACTGATCCTGCTAGCTGCCCAGCCAGCCTCACGTAAATTTAAGACCTTGTATCTGAGAAATCAACTGCAGGACCTAGATTTCCTCATAGAAGATTATAGAACTCTGAAACCAAAAGAGGCCTTTCATGTACCCTTTAGGATCATAAAGCTTTTGTCAATAGGTTTGTGGGCTCAATAGTTTTGTGATCATTATGATCAGTGATTGTACTCAAGTTATAAGATTATCTCACCAATCTGTTTATTGTTGATGGAGTGTGTGATCATCTGGCCACATCTGCAGCAAAGGTGCCATGTCTTCAGGTTTCAGCAGCTACTATTGTGAGTGTAATGTTAACTGGCCAAAACTATTAAAACAGACCATCCATCCATCCATCCATCTTCTATACCCGCTTTTCCTGGCTCAGGGTCACGGGGATCTGCTGGAGCCTATCCCAGCTCTCTCTCGGGTGGAAGGCAGGGGTACACCCCGGACAGGTCACCAGTCCATCACAGGGCCACATATAGACACACAAAGACAGACAACCTCACACACTCACACTCACACTCACTCCTACGGGCAATTTTTAGAGTCACCAATCAACCTGACATGCATGTTTTTGGACTGTGGGAGGAAACCGGAGTACCCAGAGTAAACCCACGCAAGCACAGGGAGAACATGCAAACTCCACACAGAAAGGCCGGGATGCGAACCCACGACCTTCTTGTGTGCTAACAGTGCTAACCACTCAGCCACCATGCTGCCCTAAAACAGACCAAAGATAAGCAAAAATCACACAGTTACATCAAAATGTTGAGAAGCCTTTGTCTAATAGCAGCACAGTCTCACTAGTCACTGTCACCAGAGGAGAGAAGCATAACAGAGGATTTATTCCAGTAAAAGGAAAAAAGTCTAATAAATCATAAACAAATCAGGAGAGAACCTGAAACTTAATTTTAACTTTACCAGCACATTGTGAATTACTACTTGTCCTTGAGAGTCTGCAAATGTTGTGAAGTATCTGCAGTATCGTTGACCTAGTATGTAGATTAAAAAAAAAACAATACACAGCAATCTCTCTCACTTGATGGCTACGAAAGGTTGGAATCTTAAAATGGAAAATGTGCATCAACCCAAAGCTCTAGAGACTTGTCTTTTATCCCAAGTAGCCCTTTGAAATGTTCAACCAAACCCAAACAATGTTTCGCACTCAAAGCACTGGACTCAAAAGGACCTAAACATGGCTTCTTTAGATCCCGGCTCTTGTTCTCTTGTCACACAAGCATGCAATACGGACACCCACATTCAGACAGTCTTACGTATACACACACATATAGGTGCAGAAAGACACACACACATGCACTAGCACACTTTAATTTTGTGGCACACATACACAAACCTCCCACCCCCACACGGCACAGCGCTCGCTCCCACGCCTCTCATGTTCTCCCCATATTATGTTAATAAAATGGACACACATTATTGCACTGGCGTGCTTTGTTGTTTTTGTTGGCTGCTATCGACAGCCCCCATGATGTCTTCGACAGAGGTGATCATTGTTGCAGGCTCCACAAATCTACATCACAGTGCTTGCCAGTATGCCGTTACTGTGAGGTCTTAGTCGACATGGGGTGCTTTGGTTTTAGAAGAAAAAAAAAAAATCGATCATTTGAGTTATTATATAATTACAGTGGGTCGTATGTTTTTCAGATATTGTTAAAATGGAACTTTAAGGCTAAGGTAAATGCTAGGCTGACATTTATTATAAAGCATGCAGTTGTTAGTACAAAGTTACTCTTTATAGCATTTATTGTAACTCTTTATAGTGTAATCATTTTACCCCTGACACGGGCCTGGTGGTAAAATGAGGTGAAATGAAGTGTAGAGAGAAGTGTGGGCATGGGGAGACAGCTACACCTGTGTTAATGCCAGAACACAAGCGCTGTCATTCCAAGACCTAAAATAAAACACTCTAATCATATCGCTGCTGCCAATATCACCGTGATGACACATTTACTGTACAGTACCACCAGTGTTTAACATTTACTTTCCTGTTTCCTGCAAGTCACAAAGCAGAACAAGTCGATACCAGACCTATTTGCATGTGTCGGCCTTTATTTTCCTGCTTGTAAGCATGAAATTTCTGTAGCCTGAATGCTGTTTCAGATGTTTTGAGCGCTAAACTCCCCTGAATAACCTTCGTTCAGGAACTGACTTCCACAAGTCATTTGAGTTTAGAGTTTGGGGTTGAAGTTTTAAATAAAGCTGTGGCTTTGTGGCAGCTTGCTGACTCTATATGTTTTGTATATGCTGGCCGGTCACAGCCTCTGCCAAACAAACTCTTTTGTGATCATGTTTCCAAACATTATGCACTCCAGAGACTTAACATCAAGTCCAATGTCTACATATAGAAGTTCAGGCAGGCTAGAAATGGAGGTGAGACCACAGAATGCAAAGGAAAACAGCAGCTGTTTGTAGATACAAAGACTTGATGACAAATATAATCATTTTCACCACAAGCCTCTTTTAACAGTGTTGATGATCTCAACCTCGAATTTCTTGTATTTTATTTTTTATGTAGCGATATCCTGAGAAATCCTAAGAATCCGTATCAGAGCTAATCCCTAATATTTTAACACATTGACCCAAACTAAAATAAAGTCAGTCAAATGTTCCTTATGTAGTTTTACTCTGCTGCCATAAGGATTTCTATTGTATATTTTATTCATAGCAACCCCAGTACTCATTAGCCATCCGTGTCATTAAATGTGCCATTAATGCCGATGGTAATAGCAGCTTATCACACACCTGTTAAACAAACAGAACGCAGACTTACAGAAGTGTTCCCAGTGTTTCTGCTTTGTTCATGAATAGATTCAGCAGAATACAGTGACTTGGCAGCACTGAAACAGTTAAGTATTGACAGATACCCAGTATTAAAAAAAAAAAACAACAAAAAAAAACTTGTCATTCCTTATGATAAACCTGGAATTGAAATGCAAGTCCACAACTTCGGTTTCATTGACAGTTGACAGCTTAAAGACTATCTATATTAGATTTCTTTGTGTGTATTACTTTGTTAAATTGTCCGTCTTTCTATTTATGGACTCTCTATTAGGATTTAATGTTCTTTTTCCACACATTGTATGAATTTATCATAGAGAAATAGTGTGCGATTGTGTATATTGTCTGTGTGTCCTTTTCCCTCCTTCTGTTTAGCGGCTCAGGTTTGTGTTGTTGGTTAGAGAGGGTGAGTTAATGGAGAACGTCAAACCAGCTTGTAGCGCTGCCTTGGCTGTGACCCGTGCAGATTGTGGGGTGACCCCAGTGGTGTTGCCCTGAGACTGCTGTTGGAATCCAATCTCCTCGGTGGGATATGGTGCATGTTTTAGCGCTCCCATTTGATAACTTTGCCCCCCCCCCCGCCTCCTGAAGTGTCTATCATTCCTGGTTTGTTTTCACCCGAGATGACCTGGGTTGGGAGGGCTTTTTGGCACATGTGGCACATTTGTTTAATCACATCAGACCCTTCCTGCTCCCTGTTCTGTGACTGGGTGTAGACGAAAAGTGGAACAAGCTGTATCTGCTGGTAATATCAAACAAAACTCACACACACAGGCAGATTGTTTGTTAATCAGGTGATTGAAGGGATGAACATAAAGCCACAGCTAATCAATATGAACATGTGCTTCATTAAGTCACTGAATGACAATCAAATAAATAGGGTCACATTATATTTAATGTATGATTAAGTAATATTTAAGATTCGCCACGTTTGAACAGGGATGATTTCATCATTAAAAAATATCGATGATACAGACAAGTGACATTGTTGAGGCTTTTTTGAGGGAAACTGAAATTACACAGGGTGTGATAACCTACTTGTTTAATGAGTCGTCCAAAGAAGTGCTTCCCCACACCTATTTGTTTCCTCTCCATTTGGGCCTTTTGTTGTGCTTGTTGGTGGTAATTGTCTGGAACACACCGACTATCACACAGCTACCCTGCTCACGCTGAGATGCATTAGTGCTGTTTTAAACGTGGAACAGGATGAGGACTGCACCCCTGTAATTCGATAAAAGTGAAAGCAGGAGGAACAGGAAGAGGGAGGGATGGAGGGCAGCAGACTACCAAACCAGCTTGAGAGAGGATTGTCAGCAACCTTTTGAGGTGAAAAGCATCAGTTGAAGGTCTCAATTTTACTCTTTTTTTTTTTTTTTTTTTTTTTTTACTTTCCTATGTCTTTCTGTGTCACATTCTGTATACACATATCATAGCTTCCCTCCGGCGTTTCAATGAAGAAATGTTTTTTAAGGAGGAAAGAAAATATGTTAAAGGAACAAAGGGGTTCATGCAGAATAATACTGTAGGTATGCTTAGGGTAGCTGAGTTTGCAAAGAAAAATACTATAGATCCTAGTATTAATGTACTAACTTATAAAATCAAAAGAGGAAAATGGTTGACTGAAATTATGAAAAAGAGGGTGCAAAGCACAGAGAACATTTTTAGCACCAGTGCAGTGAAAATAAAAGTAAGTTGGAGAAATCGTTTGTGTCTCTGGGTAGAGAGATGATTAAAATCAGACATCAGCAACTTACTGAGCATCTTTAGTCCAATTCAACTGAGAGAAGATAGTTAATTCTGTTGCTTGGTCCACGATGGCCGGCAGCTTGGGGATTCAAAATCATTAGAGTGAAACAGAAATGATTTAGAAAAAAAATGGTGGAGGGAAAAAAGGAAATGTTTTGATCAGCACGAAACACAAAAGTGACATGTTGTAAAATATATAAGTATCTATGTGTATGTAGTCTGTGTTTGTGTTAGTGTGTGCTATATTTCATTAATCCCTTGGTGAAGACTTTATAGTATACTACCTTAGGGTGAAATCTGGAGTGGCACGTAGTTGAAATTTTGTAGTTTCATGATAATAAATCCCAAGTCCCCTTAAGGTCATCTTAGTGTTTCACTTAGTTTATTCTTCTCGTCTCCTTGGCTCTGACCTTAATGAGCTTTGTGATGTTTTGTCAGCAGATATCAGGCCTAAGCTTTGCCTGTCAATGGCATGCAGGGCACTTTTTTTTTTTCTTTTATGTAGGATCTGATGCAAACTGCTCCATCTTGTACTAATAAATAACTGCATAATACATTTACATAATACATACAATGCAAAATGTATTCCCTAAAGCCTCAGCCAGTGATTGCTGACTGCTGAACAGACGTCAATGCATTATGCAGTAGCATCACCATCACCATGAACACACTTTTAAGGTGTCCTTTTTACCTCAACACCCGGGGACATTACTTCCTGCTCTAAGATGGAGCAGAGGGAGTGCAAGTCTGGTTTTAAGGGCGAATATGTCCTGCCACATTTCACTCTCAAAGCATGTCAAAAGGTAGCCTGATTCGAGTGGTCACACTATTTGCTCCTGCATGCATGAGTTGGTGTGCTTCAAGGTGCTTCTTGGATTTCAGTAGGGGCCTTTTAACTTGAAACCAAAGAAAGGCAAGTCAATTTTTTTTCTCAGATTGCCTGGGAAAAAAACAAAACCCCTAGATGCTTTTGTTTTTGGTCCCAGCAGTGCTGAGAGTATTAAGCCTGCCCACCAATTAGAGCATGCCGATTCTTACAGCCCATGAATTATTAAGAGCAACCCATCGACTAGGAGCAATGATGGAGGGCAAGCGAGAGGGCCAAGCCACCTGAGCACCACAGCTGCATTTGTTAAAGCGTTAGCTGTGTACTGCACTAAGGCTTTTATAATTAAAGTACCAATAACCTTCACAACACTGTGCTCCACCGTGTGTTGTTCTTTTAAAATTTATTTTTAATCTACAGATTGGAGGGTTGCAGTGCTTATTCTACCACATGTATATGTGAGAATAAAAGGCAGGAGAGACAGATAGGATAATGTATGATATTAGATTGCAACTTCCAACACCGGCTACCCTCAAGGTCAACCAATTCATTCCTGCTGTAGAATTTATTGCTTCGTAGTAGCTAAGGCAATGAGGTGCTGTGAACCTTGAGCTCATGTCTATATAGAAGGTCTTCACAGCCATATACTGTGAGAGATCCTGCTTGTTAACACTCTATTCAGTGCTCTGACCAGCTCCAGTGCCTGAAACATGACCCCATGATGGCACAGGCCAAGGCCTGCTAATGCGCCTGCTTTTTTTGTACAACAGCAAGTTAATGTTCCTCGGGACCATCACCTCATCATAAATACTGTAAGCCTTTGAGATGGTGCCAGTGGGCTGTAACTCTTGAAGAAAAGACAGGAATGCTGCAAAATTAGGTACCTGTCAAATGTGACTCCTGGCGATTGTCAGTACTTAAGATGTATTAGACGGAGAAGGGGGACTGCTTTATGTGGGAGCCCCTGCCTTACTGGATAACAGAGCTATCATTATGCATGAATAATTGGATGCATTCCTTTTATATTTTTTCTTTCTCTTTTCACCAGTGGGCTGTTTAATGTAGCAGAGTTGTCAAATAAGTCTGTCGCAGGGAGAAAGAGTGAGCCAAGACTGATTGCTTTGTATGAATGACTTTTTCTCTCTCTCTCTCTCTTGCAGAATTAAAATAATTTAGAGCAGTTAAGAGAGGAGTGGGGCTGTGGAGAGAAGGATATATGTGGATATTGTGGCACAACGGGGCTTTTAAGTGTGTTGTGATTTAGTTATTTATTGTTTTGCTGCGGGGAACGAGGCAAGAGGAGAATGTTGGTCTCTCAGATGTCTTTAAATAGAGATTCTGACTGCCTAGTTGCCTGCTTGCTTGTACTCAGAAATGGCTGGTTCAATCTCCGTTTGGTAATATACATTAGCCATGGTCCTGTTTGTCACCGGAATAGCTCAAGTGCCCTTTAGCTGGCATTAGATTCAGTGTTTTCTACACTGTTGCTCCCTTGTTTCTGAAAAACACCAGGCCGACATAGTTTAATGCTCACACAAAGAGCACCACTTTGCAAGTTTATCCATGTACCTCCCAGTCTGAAAAACAAATATACGATGAATACGAAATATGCTGAATCCAAAAATTGCACGTAAATTATATTCTTGACTTCTTTCTTTTTTTCTTTTGTGTCTTCTCTTTTCTTCCTTGAACAATATATTTCTCCCCCAGGATTTTACAAACCAGTGTTTTGTGCTAAAAGTCTTACTAAATATACAACGAGCCCCGTGCATGTGGAGTAAGATGCTTTTTCGGACTCTGTTGTAAACTAAGTCTTGTTGTGGAAGCCAGATGCCAGTTAGGCTGTAGTCCAAATATCATATAAAGAACAGATCCACTCAGCACAAGACTAGATATTAAAAATGTAAGCATTGTGATGATTCTTTGTTTTTTTTAAACAGGGACCAAACTGCTAAATAAGACATTGTTGTCTGCCAGCAAGTAAAGTTGTCAGTAATCAAAGTTTTGAACAAATCTATTTTCTAAATTTAGTTAGGAAAAGCAGAATATACTTAAAGGTGTTGACGATTAGAAATTAAGAGCCCCCTGTGTCAGGTAGCTGCTGCAGAGATTTTATGAGCTTGTTCTTTTCTTTCTCAATGCTTTCATGAAGGTTTTTTTTTTTTTTTTCTGTACTGCCCAAAAACCACGATCAGGTCTTTGATAAGTTTCCAGTGAAAGTCTGACCAGAACTGGGGTGAGACTTGAAGTGAAGAGGCCCGTACAGCATGAGACAGGAGTTGTTTACCTTTTACAAACATGACTGAGCCTCATTATCCCTGCTCTACACCTTCCATCCAGCTGTGGCCTTCACCACACACTAAACATCAAACTATATTGACAGCCTTTGGTTTTACTTGCTTTGCCTTGACTATAATTTCCTCAGCCTGTGCCGCCAGAAAACAAATGAACTATTATGATTAATTCTAGTGAAAGGTCACTGAGATATAAGACAGAGCAGTTTAGCAGAGTTCTGCTTTGGTGACTGTAACAGATTAATGCATTGATGAGCCTTGAGATGAGTTTTAAAGTATTTTGGGTCTGATAGGATTGTAGAGGGATAAGTTGGGCCACATGTGGGACATGAGGCAGCCTGCATCTAATTAATTATACATTTCTAGCACATTCTTTCTTAATGAAAATGAAAGAATATCACCCTGGCCTGGAAACAGCTTTCTGTGTGTGGCATGCCTCACCTCCTTGTCATCTTCCCCGTCTCTGAAATTATTAAAAGAAAAAGAAAAAAAAAAAAAAAAGCAGCGTGAGGCTCATTGTGATGATAATGGTCCATCTTGGGCAGACCCCTTCATATTCAACCCCACAATGACTCTGCTGCCTTAGGCATTTAAGAGGAGGTTTGCTGCTGGCCGACGACACAGCCAAGCAGCTTCCTGTTCATGTGGTAATCTGTGTGGTGGTACAATGCAGCGAATGTTTTTCTCTCAGAGTCCAGCCCCACACATTCAATCGGAGAATGGAGGGCCACACACCACAACAATAACAGTTCACTGCTATCATCTCATGAAAAGTCTCCATTGGCGGGTAAATAAATAGTTTAGAAAGCTTTTAGCAAGTACAATAGGCCAGACCACTGGTGATTTCCATCCTTGATGTCTCTTCTGAATTTGCCCTTGCTTATGAAAATATAATGTGGGGCTGGGAAAACAGTGCTGAAAAGAATGTAGAAACTCAATTGTAGTTTACCTTGAAGGAAAGCTGTAAGAGTTTTTTGGTAGTGAATAGAAAAAAATGAGCATGGATAATTTTCATCATGAAAGGTTTAAATTTAAGTGAAATGAAAGCCAGTTGTCAGATTTGTTAGCTGAGGGAGGAGTGAAGAATATTAGCGCTATGTTCCAGTAACTATTTTTTTCAATCGCTTGCAAAATAGCGTGCATTAGACTCAGGGGTGACATTGTACACGAAAATAAATAAAAATAAAAGGTTTGAATAGCCTTTTGAATTTGCAAAAGCAGAGACACAGCTTTATTGCTATCACTATTCCGTGAAAATTGTTTTGAGTGAGAGCATCTCAGTAAGGGATCCTTATAAAAGTGCTTGAGCAATTGTCAGAGGGAAGAACCATAATCCCTGGCTTTGATTCATAAAGTGGCTTGCAACAGGATTGCTGATATGGGACAATTGCACATCTTTCCCTGAAATTTATGGTCATTCAGCCTTCACCGGGATGCTAAATTAGACTCCTGAGAAGCTTTATGAATAGATACAGTACAGTACATAAGGAAAGACTGAGTGGTGGAAAAACTCACTTTTACGAGAAGCACTCTTTCTTTACTCATACATTCCCATTGAAGCCAGAAAAAAATGTATGAATGAACTGTAAACCTTGTCGTTCTTCACTGTTCTTTCACTGGAAAGAATTAATAACTTCAGTTACCTTTGAAGATACAGAAGAACTGATAGTATCACAGTGTTTATTCTGCTTGAACCCATATGGCCTGTGTTTATCTATACTGGCTGTGATCCCATACGGTGTCCAGCTATTGCATGTATTAAACTCTTCCAGCAGCCCTGTGAGAGCACAGCAGTCCAGAGTCACTGAGGCAAACAGTCAGGCAAGGGGGAAACATTACACCATTACACATACCGGTTCCACAGCCGTAGTGACTTATCTCATGAATAAATCACACTACCAAGGTCCGGACAACTCAGATGGTGCACCTCTTCTCCTTTGGCAGACTTCTGCATCCCTATCTGTCTTTCTCTGTCTGTTACCCATTTTTTCTACTTCTCTGTTTTCTCTCTCTCTCTCTCTTTCCCTCCCTACCACCTTATTTCTTACATCTGTCACTCTAGCAGGCCGCCCAACATCGCTCACTTTATTTATCACACCATTGTGACACTTTTGGATAAAGCTCCACACCCGTGCTGATTGAACTCTGCTTGTGAGAGCTTGGAAGCACAGATCATTCCCCTTTGGTTTCCAATAAGTCATGGAATTGGCAGCTTGAGTTGGTCTGCCCAGAAGAGGCTGAGTCTCATCCTTTAAATCATTTGAAGAGGCTCTTCTGAAGGGTACCTAACTCAGTGGTCACGCCAGTATTCCAAACCAGCAGAACTACTGACACTACCTACTTTGAAAATGAAAAAAAAAGTAAACTACACTGATGGAAAGCAAAATCAAGGGTTGGGGGAGGTTACGTCAGAGCTTCTTTGATGTGAAATCTGTGCTTTTCTTGACACACCTTTCTTGATATGACATATCCAGGTGTGCAGAAATGTTACAATGCACCATTGTTCTCAAACTGACCATGAGTAATACAATCCCCTGCATAGTCTCCCTGTCTGCCAGTGATGGCAGCTTTGCAGTATGTGAGCTTGGGTCTGAGGAGGCAGGCGAATACAGGGGTTTTTGTGTTGAGTAATGCTGATATTCCTTCAAGGGGAATAGTTGCTTAACACACTGTGCAAAATCTGGCACAACATCTTCTTTGGCCTACTAAACTCTGCTCAACACTATGTAAAAAAATCCCCAATGGCTGTTTGACAGGGAGAAGAAAGGGGGTGGAGCATAGAGGGAGTGAAACTCGGAAAGAGAAAGGAGGAGGGGGGGCAGGAAGGAGAAATGGAGGACGAGCAGCTACATAAGGATTGGGATGGATTTAAAGATAGATGAGAGCTGAATGAAAGGATTGGAGAAGGTGAAGAGAGGATGGATGAAGGACTAGTAGGGGATGGATTCGCTTATGGAGGGTTACAGAGGAAAACAGAGGGGGAAGATGGTTCATTCTAGAGTAGTTTTGCAGTGTGTACAGTTTATTGTACTGTGTGCTACTGTGTGTAACAGGCAGGGAGGAAACTTTTATCTCTTAGACTGTGATCTGAATGGAAATATGTTATGATGGTGAGATGATGAATAACTGCCTGAGCTGCAGTACTTAACTTTACAGTCAGAACTTCTAGCAAATAATGCGAGAAATTAGACATCATGCAGGCTCTCAGCGGAGTGAAAAAATAAAAATGCCTCCAGGTTAGTCAGAGGTAAACTGTGTGCCAGAGCTTGGAGCCTCTGAAGGATGCACAGCAGAAGTGGGTGGTTTAGACAGTTCATCCTGAGACAAACACTGTAGTGCATTCAGACTTTCCCTCAAGCATACTGAAAATATTCATTGCACAAGAGCACGTTTATACCTATATACCTGAATTTACAGTGATGTTTTCCAGGATAGAAAATTAGTGGCGCAGGTTAGGAATAAATACAGTATACAGTAGTTATGTAATTATTATTGATTGTATTTATCAGTATCTGATGGCCTCACAAATACAACATAGTTGTGGTTATAAATCACTTGAACAGATATTGAAATAAATAAGTTAAAATGCTGTTTTTTTTTTCCAACTTGATCTTTTTAATCCCTCAATTTAAAAAAAAAAAAAAGTATTGGTTTTATTGCCTGCTGCTAAATAGCCTTTTCTCAAGCTCATCCAGAAGTTCACATCCATCAAAATCAAATTTACAGCTCAGCTTGTAATTAGAAAATGGCTAGATAATGTGTAATTTCAAAACTATTTTGTTTTTCTACTAATACGTATTTTTCAGTTAACATATAGGAAAAAAACAACAACTGGATACCTGAGTTACTGTGTGCTGCATTTAAATTCTGTCTTTAGAGTCACAACATTTGAGCAATAATCAAAACCGATCCGGGCCATATTAACTTTGGATTATTCTGTATTGCAAATGTGCTATGCTATTTTTAAGGGTTTAAACATCAGCTCCATCACCTTCAGCCTGCTGGCTGCTGTGTACACCTGATTTTTCTGACTCGGGTAAAGAAAGATCCCTGCTCAAAATCCCTGGATATGTTTTTTAGATCCACATCATAAAATAACCCTTTAAACTACCACGATCCAACCATTCTCCATTCCCCAGTTGATTTGTTATGGCTGTCTCAAGCCTTGCTGCCACAGCAGCGGCTGGTGTTTAGTGCCAGTATTTAGTCTGGCAATTGTCAGTGACGCTTCAGTGAGCATATTCCTTTGGGGGCCAAAAGTGACATTCCAGACCGAGTGCAAGTACTTTGCATGTGAAAGAAATTGAATATTCAAAGGAAAGAGGATGTGTGTTCTCCCCTGTGCATATTTATATACCTATCTGCTGTTGTGTGGATTTTATGGCTTTTATCATTGTATAGTTTGCGTTCAAATATACTATCAATCTGTGTAACACTTCCGCATTGTGTCTGTGTGTGTATATGGCAGTTTGCTTTAGATTATCTGTTTGTTTTTGTACTGTCATCTACCTGCATGACTGTGTATGTATTTCTCTATCGTCTATTAATAGGCAGTGTCAGATAAAAGCGTATAGGAACTCAATTTCACTACATGAGTAGAAGATTTTAATTTAAAGGAGTATAATAATTCTGACACCAAACACCAAACATTCAAATAAGTGTTATCCAACGCACACCTGGTACAGTAGACACTCATGAAATCATGAAGGAATAGACTGAAATCCTGCACACTATCAGAACTGACATTATTAAATGTATATATTACATATATTTAATGGACCAATGAACCAACATCTTACTAACTAACCAACTAAAGCCACAGGCCATGTTGGTTCAAAAGGACCTAAGAGTATAACCACATCAATAACTGTTAAAAACATTTTTAAACTGAGCCAAATAATTCCTGGTATTTTTTACATATGGTTGTAGGTAAAAACTCAAACGCTCACACTGAGGTCAATGTCAGGCAGTAACTCATGCACAAGTCTGCTGGGGACCTTTGAGCCTCTTTGCCGCTCCTGCACCAATTATGTCCTTATTTATGAATTTGAGCACAGTTGACCTTCTGGAAGAGGAGACGTAAATTTGTTTGTCTGGAGAATGGCATAACAAATGGCATTCTGGGAAAGCTCAAGCTTCCTCTCTATCAATCTCCCCCCCTGTCTGCTTCCCCCTCCCATCTCAGTGGCATTTTTCAGACTTCAGCAATAACTATCATCAACTGGTCAGCTATCTAGTCCGTCAGTCAGCAAGTTGGCCTTCCTAGACTGCCACTGACAGGCCACTTGACCTAGAACTAATGTGCAGAATATAGTATATTTGAGAGTAGACTTGAGATGTATTTTTGAGTAAGAGGGAAAAAGGGAAAGAGACTCACAGTTGTGTTTTGTGTTATTCATTCTCTCTTTTTCTCAATCCTTTATGCAGCCTGTGAGAATATCTCAGGGCAGGATGCCAACCCATGTGCGTGACTGGATTGGTAGACATTTGTCTCAGTAAGAGACAGGTCATGCTGAAAAAGAGCTAACCCTGCTTCCTCCTCCCTTTTTCACATCTTCCACAGTCTTCTGTTTGTGCTTACGCTTCCTGTGAAAAACATAAATGACTCTTGAAGAATGTGCCCAATTAGAGGCGGAGAGTGAGAGAGCAGAAGGGGTGGGGGGGTCTTCACTTAGTGTGGCTGCTGGTGTTGCCATACACAGACATGGCATTTTATGCTGGGGATCCTCTGGGTCCCGACATACAACATCATTTTCAAAATGCATTGAAATATGCAGTGACAAGGCACAGTGAAATGATAGCATACGTCTTTTTTATCAAAATACCTTTTTACCAAAAATTAGCTTTAATTGTCTGCTTCAACAACTTCAGACAATGACCAATTTGTATTGAGGCGAGAAATAAATTAGTTATTTGCTGCTTTCCATTCTAAATATTATTGTAAATTAAACATCTTTGAGTTTTTGACTCATGATGTCCAACAGTCTGCTATAATCTGTGAAACCCCCTCTACTTTCAGAAATTCTAAAGACTAAATAATTAATTTATTACTCAAAATTTTCTGTTTGCCACAACTGTCAACTCAGAATAATATACTTTGCTTAAATTACCAAGCAAGAGACCAATCTGTGAGCATTATTTGTCTGTGGATCACAGCCAGGGTACCAGTGGATCCGGTTTGAGACAGTGGCCAAAGTATAAAACATGTCTCTTTTTTCTTTTTCCACACTTTCTATCATCTTATGTCCCTCGCTTGGTTAGTCCGTCTTTAAATTAGTGTCTCTGTCCTCCTACTCTCTCATTCCATCCATACTGCAGACTCCACTCCCACACTGGCTAGCTTGCAAGCAGACCCAGCTGGCCATAATGATGACAAATCAGCCCAAATATTTATGTCCATCGAGTTTCACTTTGGCTCTGCCCATGGCTTGCTCTCTGCTTTTTTTTTTTTTTGTTGTTGTTTTTTTTTTTTTTTTACGGATCCCTCTGAGGCGGTCACCGTGCTCGCAGCCAAACTGTCGTAATCGCTCTCCGCAAACACATTTCAGCCCCAGTTATGTCACCTAAACACCAGGCGGCTGTTAATGTCCACAGAGGAACAGGTTTATGGTTGTAGAAGAAGTGGTATAAGCAGAAGCTTATGCTTTGCTTACATAGAGGAAATTTTTGTGTGGGCTTAGTGACCAACCTGTTCTGTAAATGCGATGTGCGTTGTATCTTCTATGCGGAAATGTGTTTGCTCCAAATCCTACTCTCTTCGCAAAAACTAAACAAGAAACCGAGATGATGGAATAAAGTAACACAAAGTTAATGGATTCTTAAATAGTTTTGAACAGAAGAGGTAAATTGTTAACTTCAGGACAACGCCTAGAAGAACTTTTTTTTGTTGTTTCCACTCACTTTATGATGACATCTTGAAAGGAAGATTTCATGTCCGACTTTATTTGCACAGACCCATATGATAAATCAGAAATGTGTCTTAAAAGACTTTACTTTCTGTACTGCATGACGCACTCGCTCCTTAGACCCTTGAACTGAGTAGTCCCAGGATGGCTGGTAGTCCAGCACAGAAAGTCTGAGTGAAAAGAAAGAACAGGGATGTGCGAACAGGTAACGAGGGAGATGAGAGATAGAGAGAGATAGTTTGGGTTTGAAGAGTCAGGCTGCATGATGCCAGCAGGAAAGTTATTCCAGAGGAAGAGGGCATGAAGGGTAAAAAACCTGGCAGCCTTCAGATTTTTTGGCTCTGGGGACAGACAAAATCCCTGCATTCAGAGAGCAGAGAGGATGAGATCGAATATAAGGTTTAAGGAGATCAGACAGGTATGAAGGAGCATGCCCATTTAGGATTTTGTATGTCATTAGAACCACCTTAAATCTGATCTGACATGCATAGGGAGCCAGTGAAGGGAAGTTAAGATTGGTGTAATGTGGTCACATTTTCTGGATTTAGTCTAGTTACAGCATTCTGAGCCTATTTGAAGACTTTCAGTACTAGCACATTGCGGTTCTGATGAGAGGACACTACATGAATTAAGTCTGGATGATACAATGTCATGAATTAGTTCTCTGCATCTGCCTTGGACAGAAAAGGCTGAATTTTAACTTTGTTAGGTAGGTGGAAAAAATGGTGTTCATGATGTTATGTGCAGATCAAAAGAAAGGATCAAACAATTCTTGGCTGTCAGACTTGTCTAGAATTACTGGTTACAAGAACTAAATTGAAATTGAACATCTCACCAGCACCCATAGCTTATGTGTGTATACTTTGCAATGAGGAGCATTGAGAATTTGTAATATCCTAAAGCATAGTGGCATTGTGATATGATGCTGTCCACTCTTCTGTCCTGTTAAAGTCTTACTGAAAGAGAGCACATACACTGGTATTGTTGTCTTCTAAACTTTGGTGATTCATGACTAATTATCAATCCAGCAGTACTTATCTGGATGAGAGTACAGATGACATTCTAAAGAAGCGTAAATAAGTGAAGCAGCTGAAAAATGTTCTATCTAAAGAGGACTGTAACTCCAGTTCTGTCTCAGCTAATAGCAGAGCGTTATTTGTCATTCCGCCTTTCAATATTAACATATTATTTTCGAACTTAAATTCACCATTTCCAGTTTCTGACAGTAATATAATGAATTTCAGACCAGACACTAAGAGCCATGCTTACATAAAGCTTCTCTTGTTTACCTCCATAGCTCTTGTGCTCTGTCAGATAACATGTATGCATCTTATCTCACTCCCTGGGGAAAGATATTGCCTGTATTTTAACTCTGGGGCAGTGTATCCAGGCACATGGGTCCTGACATGGAGCACAAAATCTTGCTCTTATCTGCCTTGGAGAGAAAGAGAGTCATTGCAAGCAAGGCAGGAGAGCGAGAGAGAGAGAGAGAGAGAGAGAGAGAGAGAGAGGGAGAGGGAGAGAGGGAGGAAGGGAAATAGGAAAATAGTTGGAAGTAATAAGAAATAGAACAATAAGAGAACAATAAAAGGAGGAGAGGAAGAGGTCCATCCCCTACTTTGAAAGTGTAAAATGACCAATCAGCATGTTTAAATTTAGCCCCATGCGTCATTGTTCACAGCAGTGTTGGCTTACGAGTGTCCCAGATCCCAAGGCTCCTTGTTGTTATATAGGAAGAAAGCCCACAGGCTGATGAAACCCCAAAGAGAATTAGACATTCAAAATGACTGGCTGACAAACTCTGCTCTTTTCCTTTTCATTTTTTCTTTCTTCATTTTTTCTAGTTTGTCTGTTCTGTTAAGCCTTGGTTTCAATTCCTGCATACCTTCACCTGCATCTCTCTTCCCATTTTTCTTCCTCTTATCCCCCTTCTTTCCTCCTGCTCTGTCTCGATGCCCCCATATACAGAGCACTCTCAGCCTTTCCTATTAGAAAACATTTGGCTGTAGCATCAGCAGCATTGCATTCCCAGGTGAGCTGGGGATGATTTGCTATTCACTCCTCTGGCTATGGGTTTACCTCGACAGGCGTAGACAAAGAGAGAAGGAGCGAGGCATGAAAACGAGAGGCAAAAAGAAGACATGTGATAGCTTTCTTCCTTGTGTCTTTTTCTGTGTCCCTCCCTCTTCTTTTGCTATTGAGATGCAGCTGCGGTTCTCAGAACACATGTTTAAGGGCTAAAGGTTTGGAAGCAGCTATCTGGGATGGATGGGGGATTTGTGTTCTTCCCGTGCTAAGAGGCTGCTGTGAATGCAGCCGACCGCCGAGCTAGCTGTTAGTTCTGGCAGTTTGGAAGGGATGCCTTTGGGACTATGCTTGTCTTTAAGAGTCTTTGCAGAGACTTTGCCAGCATGAATTAATGGAGGATGAGCTCAGAGGCTTTTTTCTTCAATTTAAGGAGACTGCTTGTCATTTTTGTGGTAGCTTGTGCGTGTATGTGTGTGTCTGACTTCAGTGGCTCCTTGATGACAAACAAATGCAGAAGCACACAGAAAGGAAATGCACATGCACAGAAGCTCATCCCCACATTCGTATGTGTGCCCTCCTGTAAGGTGACAGCTGATCTGGAGTAGTGCTGCCCTGGCTGTGGGGGTTTGAGCCTGGGTTGGGTTGGTTTACTGATATTGACAGCATGGCCTTGTCTGGCCTCACGCCAGTGTTGAGCTAGCTCTTGCTGGCTGCTCTGGCCTCCCATAAATCAGGGCCAATTACCACGGTGGTGCACAGCCACCTCTTCTCCAGTCACAGCCCTGCCCTGCAGAGAGCAGGGGGAAGGGAGAGAGGCAGGAGAGCCACAGCCCTGCTTTCATTGCAATTACTACTGGAGCAGTTGGGCGAATATCATGTACGCAGATATTATGTTCCTACATTTTATATAAGTAAGGAACCACTTATCTGCAGACAGTCATCTTGGAAAATGGAAAAGCCAACTCTCCAGGTGCTGTGATCTCATTGCAGTCATATGATAAGCATGCATATTTGACTGGTTTTCTTTTTTGACTGGTTTTTAGTTATTTATTTTCTTTTAGTTAGATAAACTGAAAGGTTAAGTGTTCCTTTATGGGTTGAGAGAGTTATCCTAATTTTAAAGCCCCCTTTGGATTACACACTACTTTACCACGCTGTCATAAAGCTGTAAACCACTGTTTTTCTTAGCTTGCAAAAAGTTGATGTTTTCATAAGACACGTGTATGTTCCCATGATACATGAACATTTCATATGAATTTCAGACACTGAAAGAAAACTGTGTGACAAAGAATGTATATTGAAATAATGTGTGTGGGTGTGCAGCATGGTGTGCCCTCAACCTATGTAATGTACGCTAAATTTATCATCCTCACTTAATACACTCATAAACATTCCCTGGCATGTCACAGAGGCTGTGAACCCCTTTGCATGAATGGCTTGGTAAATTGGGCCTATGTAAACCATTCTGCCCTGTCTAAAATACAGTGCGGCAAATTGAAATCCCTGGTAAGCCTGTGGAGTGGCATGTCTCGGCTGGGTAGGGAGGAGGGAGAATGGAGGTTTTTCTCATTTACCACCTGGAGGTTTTTGAAGTGCCATAACCAGCTATTCTCCCACACTCTATTTCTCTCTTTAATTCTTCTTATCTTGTTCTCTCTCTCTCTCTCTCTCTCTGTCTCTGTCTCTCTGTTTCCCTCAATCTCCTACTCCTTCCCCTTCTTTTGCTGAAATACCCTTTGTCAAGTGCTGTATTCAGTCCTCATCATTCTGACACATAATGTTTATTATATGTTTGAGAAGCCAGATCTTACAGGCTGACATGCTGAGGGTAAACAGATCTCAGAAAACTGTCCGGAAAGAGAAACGTGCTCAGTTGTAAACGTCCAGTGAGGTGATCAGAGGATGCTAAGATATCATTTAATTCAAAACAAAACTGATCCCAAACTGATCTCAGAAAACAAAATATTTTTTTGTGTTGTGTGTATATGTTTGTACTTGTGTGCTGAAGCAATAGCCTATTGTTTGCTCACTAATTTCTCTAATTTTTTCTATTTTGTACAAAGAAATGACTGTGCTGTTTGAAATAATAACTGCATGTAAAATAAATAACATTAAAATAAACAGCATTAAATCCATATGTCCTCAAAATCCAACATTATATCCACTGACCCGGTCCCACCAGCCACCCACAGTCAGCATTCCTCTGAGATCTTCAGCACCTATTTCATCCTTCATCCCATGGGACTTTTCCAGTCTTTTTCTTTCTCCTTGTATAACCTCATTCTCTGCCTTCACGCCCAACACTGTACTGTAAGTAATGGGCTGGTTTTGACCCTCCATGCCTCATTGTGTAAGATTTCAGCTTCTGACCTTAAAAAAATGAAAGCAAATCGATAGGGCGGGACACAGGAATTCCAAAGCCCAGGATGCAAGCCAAGCCTGGAGCTCAGGGAGAAGGAGGAGGAGGAGAGGGGGGATTGTGTGTATTACTGAAGAGCTAAAACAAAGAAAGAAAGGCTGTGAAAGAGAGAGAGGATTTCAATTAACCTTCAGTGGTGACAGGAACTCTGTGGTGCCTCATGTTTGTGCTGGTGAATTTGTGTGTGTCAAACAGTATGTAAAGTACCATGTGTGTAATTTAAGCTACAGTGGACTAAAATATAACAACGAGGTGAGAGGATTGAGACTTAAGGTGAAAGCCTCAAAGTCCAGGCTTGAATTGCAGCCATGCATGTTCCAGTGACTTTGAGTGGGTGAAAATAACTCCCATGGAGCACTCAAGAGATTAAGATTCTTCTATGTTACTGCCACAGCATAAAAACCTGAATGACTGGAGACTAGCTCTGCTTTTTTTTCTTCTGCAAATAAGGCTAATAAACTAGTTCTACAGTATGTGTGTATGTCACAAAAATGACAGATGGAGTTTTATTTTATGAAGACTTGACATAAAGACAGACACATTTGAACCTTTTGCCCTTATTTGTTAGTGATAGTGGAGAGGGGGCAAGAAATGAGGCAGATGGAGAACAAACTCAGGCTGCCGGACGTTGAACTTGGTACACTGCAGTCCATGGTTGATCAGTTGTTAGTCTTATGTTTGAAAGCACCTCACTATCTCAGTGTTGTAAACATTAACAGCTTAAAAGTAATATATTGATATGCCAAGCTGTTTTAATGGTCATCATTCAGAGACCTGAGAGTTACTTTCAAATTGACTTTCAGCCTGATATAGATGTATCCCTGTAGGACTTGGGACTTGACCTGAGACTTGTCTGTTGCTGGAGACTACAGTTGGAGTTACCCCAAAGGACCTAAAGCAGCTCTATAATGGTACATTAAACATGACTGTTTTTCCTTCTGCATGAAAAATGTGCTTCTGTGTTATCACGTGGTATGAGTTAGTGCAGTGCGTGTGCGTCCAGCACAGCGAGCGGCTGCCCATCAGTTCCACTTAGCTCAGCGTGGTAATTGGCCATCCATTGATGGACTTGGCTCCCTCTTCACGCTCTAGGGACCCCGGGTCTTTGTCTGAGGAGTGGGAGGCGACATGCTGGCATGGCACACACGCTTAAAATAGCGCGTCAAATCAGCCATGCTCCGGCAGTCGTCGCTAACGTGTGGGGCAGATTGGGGGGATCATGGTGTGTGTGTGTTTCCGTTGTGCATGTGTTTAACTGTATGTATGTGTGAGAGTTTTACAGCATGATATGAGGTCTTGAGGTTTTCTCTGGACAGGGTAAGGGGTTAACATGGTTAACTGGAGCTGGTGGCGGTATTTAGTCATGTCCCCGTCTCTCCCTAACCATTTTTTTCTTTTCTGTTTCATCCATCGCTCACTTACTTTATTGTAATGTGCATCATTTCTTTCTCTCTTTCTCTCTTCCCTCCTCATTCCCTCTCTTTTAGTGATTCTCCCCCGCTCTCTGCCTCTCTCTTCCTCTTTCCGCTCATGCCCACCGGGCCTCCATTCTCTCTCTCTGTCACTATGTGCAGTGTCCCTGCAATAGAGATATAAATGGGTTGTGAGCAGGGGGACCTGACTCCTATACCATAAATCTACACTAACAGCACAACAGGTACATAAGAAAAAGCAGGGGAGAGGAAAGAGAGGCAGAAAAAGAAAGGGAGGGAATCACATATCTAATGCATTTTGAATATATTTGTGAAGATGGAGATTATGCTGGAAAAAAAACACATTCATATTGAGATGTTTATGAAATAGACTGGCGAGGATTACTGAATCAAGATATCACACCCTTGGAGGTGTAAATTGTTTTACAGTGTAATGAAATTGGTTTTGAGAGTATGAATAATAAGCAGGAAGTTGTCATCATTTAAAACTGTTTATAAGCTGCTGGATGCCTCATGAAC
This sequence comes from Mastacembelus armatus, assembly GCF_900324485.2. Lineage (NCBI taxonomy): Eukaryota > Metazoa > Chordata > Actinopteri > Synbranchiformes > Mastacembelidae > Mastacembelus > Mastacembelus armatus. The sequence goes on from NC_046643.1 coordinate 15,398,313, forward strand.
CCTAATTTCAGAGTTTCCTCAGTGAAGTGTTTACTTAAGATTAAAAAATATATTGAAGTATGCACTTTTGACTCCAGTCCATTTAGAGAAAGACCCACACACTGACAGTGAAGTTCTGATGCGTTTTATTGTTATATGCTGTATAAAGGTGACAAAAATCGCTATAAAGAAAAGCGAATATACAGTTACTGAATGTATCTTACCTGAGCTCATCTTATGCTTTTGTGTCAACCATTTTCTGTATGTGAAAATATGTTATCTTATTATTTGAGACAGGTTAGATAGAGATTTAAGACTGAGGCTTTCTGAAACTTTTACTCATTAATATCTGCTGCTGGGTTTATTTCTTATAGTGACCTTGATCTCCTCAGCCACCCTGACTCCTCCTCACATGATTTCTTCTTAACTATTACCTTTTATTCTATTCAGCACATCACTTCTCTGTTTTTAACTCATTTTGTCTATGTTTAAAGTGTTTAGTTGTTCGCATTAATTTTTTTCTCCTCCCCTTTCTTTTCCCAGCAGCCCTATGCTCCACCCCCTCATCCCATGGCTCCTCCCAGTCCTAGCACCAACAGCTGCAGCCAGGGCGGGCCGGAGCAGCTGAGTAAGACCAACCTGTATATCCGAGGCCTGCCACCTGGGACCACTGACCAGGACCTCATCAAACTCTGCCAACCGTAAGTTATGGGAACCATTACAGTTAAATGCAGAGGTTGCACTGTCACTGCCTTATCAGTGCCACCTCTGACGTATTATCTTAAATTGACTTTGGGTATGTATGTTTTATGTACTTACATATATGTATGTATATTTATGTTAATGTAGCCTACATACATAACCCATATTAATTTTTTCATATTTCCCATGTTAATGTAAACATTGTCATTTTCTCCTCTATTAGAAAGTCCATATATTCATATAATATATATTATACATAATCCATAATGAATATTTACAGTAGAGATACTAATTGGTACTAATTTGAGCCTTCACTTTTGAAAGCCTTTGATAAACAACATCTTAAGTTGAAAATGATAAAAAAAAAAGAAAAAAGAAATCTTTTATGTGCTTGTCCTGCAGTCCATAAAATGTCAATATGCAGATTTCTCTGACAGTATCATATTTCAGTAACCAGCTGAATAAATAGCTGACAGACACAAGACATTTTGTGTAAAGGATGCTGTGCTTAGACAAGATGAAAAAACAATTTGCATTTGGAAATAGTGAAAAATTTCCAGTCGTTATGGCTCATGGGCACCCAACCATGAAGTTAACAGCCAAATCAAATGTCAATCAAAGTTGGTTCACCTGACCCTCAGTTGTAGTCAGCTTGCAAGGCAATAACTGGCTCCTTTTTACTCCACATCTACAGCTGGATAATCTGTCTCTTGGTTAATCAGAACAAACAGCTACCCTATTGTTCTTCATATAACTATGCACTACACTACTGTGTATTAAGAACACAGCATAGACACGTGCATCTGTGCACTGTATATTTATAATAACATGCTGCAGTTCAGTTTCCTTGTCTTCTGTACACACAGTATTTTTATAGTGAAGGACACATACGTAGACAGCAGAATTGTGTTTGTGGGAGTCATGCAATACACAGAAAGGGTGTTCAAGTGCTTCAATACTGAAATGATCAAACTGAAAAGCTCACCTAAACAAAAAGGGTCTGTGTATAATACCTTGCACAACCAATTAAACTGCTACCAACTGAGTGTATTTTAGGGACACACACACAAAGGTACTCATAAAGCTCTGCCAAATGTTCTTGATAGAGAAAACACACACACATACCTGCACACTGCTCAGTAGGCCTAATAAAGCTTAGATTGGACCACATCCCTGAGGAATCGCAGACCAAGACCTCATCAAGCTGTAACACACAGTCACAGGGGCTTTCTTTTTCTGTGTCTCTGTCTCTCTCACACACACATAGTTACACACACACAAGCAGCTTTGTTCAGCTCCATTAGGCCCTTTCACTTCTAAAATGGTGAAAAGGGGGTCAAGATCATTAATGGAGACAAGGCCAGCAGATTGTGAAATACTGGCCATGAGCAAGTCTGTCTGGTTGCATAACCTTTTCTTGGATACATTTCCAGAAATGTCCTGGTCAAATGTGGCCAATTATTCAATGATCCTTTGGAGATGGGAACATGCTGTCCAGTATATTTGGTAATGCTCCCGGTGGCCATGTCATAAGTCATGCATTTATTCTTGATACTGACCCATCAAAATTCCATTAGCCTGAGAGGTGGCCCGATAAGATTTGGAAAAGCACTCAGCATTTTGACATTGCATATCACTCGCTTAGCTTTTGCATTCACCCACTTGTACAGAGTTGGACAGTTTCAATTTCATTTCTAATTCTATACGATCTTGGATATTTTGAGCATAACTTCTAGGAAGGGCAAACCATGTCGGAGCTTATGTAAAATACCCAGGGAGTGTGCATGTTTGTGAGTGTAGATTTGCATTCTAATATAACACATTTCTTCCTGTGTGTTATGGAAAGCTACTGACTTTGTCTGTCATTACTTGGATCAGCCATGTTGTCCTCTACTGACTGTCCTCTTCTTTAGTTTTCACCACAGCTCCTCACTCTTTTTTCCGTAACTCACATCCTTCCCTCTGTGTGTATAGCCTGCCTAAGAGCCCCCAAGCATGCCCAAGGTGTGCTGTGCCAGTGAAAATCCAATGCCACTGAAACTTTAATTAGCCAGACTGTGTTTCAGTGGCAGACGGGTGACAACTGTCTAGAAAAGGTCATGTGACTATTCTACAGTCTGCAGCACTCTGGGTCCCCCTTAGGTTTTTCCCAAATGCTCAATCCCCCTCCAGCACTCATGCCTACTCTCCTGGCCATCAGCCTGTCAGCTCTCCCAGGGAGACTCCGTGTTAAACATAAATACTCATTCACTCAGTATGGCAATATATTTTAAGAAGGAAAAAAAACTAGGGGATTTTCAGGCACATTAACAAGCCTAGTGATTTTTCCTCATCAGTATCTTAGGCTTGTCTACTTTCACTGTGTATAAGCGTGAGTGAGTGAGTGAGTGAGACCATTTGAGCACATATTTTGGCCGGTCCTCACTTTTACAGACTCTTGTTTGAGGGTAACATTTGGTTTTAAGGTTAAGGTTAGAATTGGGTTAGGGTAGGACTTGAGGCCAGGCATTTAGTTGTGATGGTTAAGGTTAAGGTTAGGGTAAGGATCTAGGGAATGCATTATGTCAATGAGTGTCCTCACAAAAACAGAAGTACAGATTTGTTTTCGTGTGTGAACATGTGCTCTTGCACGGATCCTCAAGAGAGCTGGCAGTGAGACAAGTCAAAGCTGATTCGCGGTTCTGGGTTTGTTGTGGGTTTGTCATTAAAGTGCAGCTTTTTCCACCCTGGTTCACCAGTATGTCAAAAGCAAACATGCTGCTGCCAAACTGATGCGTTCTTGACAATAGGGCATATTGTAGCTGCTTATTGGAGATGCCAAAAAAATAAATGCCTTCTACTGTTGTAATTCTGTCCTAGTGAACTGTTTTATTCTGAACATCCTGTCACACTTGCAATCAGTAACACAAGACTTTCAAACTTCCAAAAGTTCACAGTTCTTGCTACACACATGCAATAATAGCAGCTTAGCTCACTTGCAGCAGAGTGTTAGCTTTGGTCTGAATTGTGACAAAATAACATTGGTGTTGGTACCACTACTTGTTATGATGGTGGAACTGACTTTTAAATGCTGACTACGCTTGTCAGCGGAGAAACTTTACAGATATTTACAGATGTGATCTCATGTTAATACAGACTGGTTCAGCCAGCTTCCACCCCCAAACTTACACACCCTGGTAACCAATCCATAAATCGCACCGAAACAGACATGCCATAAAAAATGAATGTGTGATTGTTTGGGTTGTCAAGGAAAGGATTTCTTCGTGACCAGCCACTTCCTTCAACCCCCCTGGGGTCACAGGGAGTAAAAGTAACGATTGAAGAACACCAAAGTTCTCACAGTGGTTGAAGATACATGCCGAGAGCTGTTGAATGAGTAATTAAATAGATTTGGGTGGGTGCTTAATCTGTTTTATTCAACTGGCTGGATGGCAGGTTCTCCACAGCCGTCAGCCTGATATATGGGCACAGGGAAGAGGCCAGAGGAGTGGAGTGGGGATTTGTTGGCTGAACACCCAGACAGTGAGAGGCCCTCTAACTTGCCTGGCTGGTGATAGTAGTGGATGGAGGGATGGATAGAACAGCCATTACTGTGAGAAAAATTCTTTGGCCTAACCAGCCAGGTTGAGGCAATGGGCCAACCGTTAAGACCAACACCAACCGTGGCCAACCCAAAGATTGGTGCAGCCAGAACATCCAAACCAGCCAACAATGGCAACACAATGCCTAAACACTTTAGGGCAAAGCAGACTTTATAACCAGGTTCTCTAGCCAATATTAGGCAACACCCACATTTTTCTTGTTTTCAATCCATCACCCAGGGGAAGCATAGTGAGTATGGATACAGGTTGTTGGATGAAAGCTTGAAAGGAAGAGAGAGGCATTTCTTTTTTTCCAGTACAGAGGGGCGCACCTGAAATAACAGGGACAAACAGTTCACATTTTCTCCTCCAGCAACCCAAATCCATAACTCAAACTGCCAGGAAAGGAGAGAACCCCAGAGGTTCCTAAACCCCCAACTCCTAACTACTTCTCTTTTCCTCCTTTTCAATCCTACCTCCTCATCATCTGCTTCCTCGCTTCCCCTGTTACTCCTTCTGGTTCTCCTCACCCAATTTCAGTCATGGTCTAGCCACAGCTGCGCCCTCAGTCACACTGGCTTTCCCCTCCATGCTGTCTGATCAAACGAACAGAGTGAGCCAAATCAAGAGGTAATCACCACCAATTGTCCAAATAACCTTTCCCATGTGTGCTGAGGGAATTGTGAAGGGGGGGCTGGAGAAGGAAGGGAGAGAGAGCCATGTGGTATGCTAAGTAGTGGAGGTGAGGGAAAGAGAAGGGAGGGGTGACCCTGGGACCACCTGTTTTTATGGAGCAGAGGCCTGAGTACTCAGCAGACCCACAATATTTCTAATGACTCTCTGAGGTCTGAGTGTTGACATTAGCTGCCTAGTTATCAGAGCCAGCCTGTTTCAAAAACTGACAGAGGGGAAAAGTTGCATAAGCAAAGGTGCTTCAGTCCAACCTCAGAATCCCAAATTTACCACCACTCCTGTCTCCAGCACTAGAGCCAGATACATCCTTCCACATTATCACACAATAATATTTAGGATTTCTTTGTATATGTAGACCAAGGAATAGAAATAATTTGTGTTACATAATGCCAAAAGCTAAGATAAAAACATTCATCATAATATCCAACAATTACAATTTAAGTTTAACTGATCACCATCAGTGGTATGTTTGTGACAAGCAGATCTTTCAACAGATACTGAAGTGATGCAGAAGAGTGCTGCAGGGCGTGTTGGTACACTGTGAGTTCACTGTGTGGACGCAGATGTAACAGAGCACAGAAACATTTAGCCAGAGGAAACTTCACACTTCACAGCAGGGTCTTAGTTTATGTTTTAATAAATAAATATCTTTATCAAAATTCTTTCTTCATATATAGGAGTTTTTTTTTAACATCTTATATGTTTATGTTAAAAATGGAATATTATGTGTTATTAGATTTTTAAACCTTTTATATTAGAGATTAATTAATTATAATTTATTTGCAGTTTAATTTAATTGATTAAATCGATCACTAGTCACTCGAATCATGCTCTGCCACTGGAATGATGCTGAGTAAAAGCATCTGTTAGAACAGGAACTAGACCTTTCCATGCCCACATTTCTATATGTACACCTTTCTCTTTTACTCACTACCCCTCTTTCTGTTTCACTCATGTCTTCTCACTCTCTTTCTCACTGTTATCCTCTGTTCCACTCTCCTCTCTCCATATCCTCTCTCTCTTTCATCTATCTCCTCTTCTCCCTCACATCTCATCATCATGTTAAGCTCTCCACTTCTCAAATCCAGAAGAAGTGACATAGCCGTTTCAGGCCAAACTGACTAAAATACCATGCTCTTTTCCTCCCTAAACATTGATTTTAGAGTGAGGGCAAGCACAGAAGCTGATTTGGCCTTAGGCTGTTATTTTGAATTATTTATCCCCCTTTACTGTATACATGACACATAGACAGTTTGCCTATTTAGAGGCTGGAAAGAACTTCTTTTACACTTCTGCACTGAAATTGACTGTGTTAAGTCAATGCTCTAACAAGTTTTCTTGAATAGTGTTTTTAGTTTATTAAGCTGCTATCTATTGTGAAATTAGGGCTTAAAGACAGACAGAATTTGTTTTAAATATAGTCACATTTTCTGGGTACTTACCTACATTGTATCACAGCTTTCCTCCAGGAACCAATAGCTTATCAAAAATCGCAGAAACCAATCCTGTCGCTGCTTTAACATAATCGTTGCAGCGGTCTTCTGTGCCTCCTTCCCCACAATGCTTTGCATTTTATCTGACTACACAGTGGAGGACAGTTTTTAAGCTCCAACACATGCAGAGTGTCTGGTAGAAAAAGACTGATTGGTGTGAGGGACAAAACCTGAGATTTCAGGATTCTTTGACTTTAATTCTCCATCCTTCCCTCATTCCTCTCTTTTCTGGTGTCTTAATTTTCCTCTACTCACTCTCTCTTTCATTTGAAGTAGTATCTAGAAAGCAGAAACAACAGATGAGATGTGTTCATTTGTGCGTGTCAGACAACAGTGCATGGCATGTGGGTTTGACAGGTTGGACACTTCCAAACAAACAGGGGCTATTCCACAGGGCTGGCTCTGAAGAAGAGGATGTTTGGGTGAGAAGGAGAAAGATTGCAGCTAACAATTAGAACAACAAGCTGGTACTTTCTGCTGTCACTTACCGTTGCTCTTTTCTTGATGTACACTCTCAGTCAGCAAATGACCAGCCCGTAGTCTTTCCTGGGCCTAGTCTAAACCACTTATTGTGTCTCTGTGGTGAAAATTGTTCTTGGAACCCAGCTTTCCATAATATGCTCTCAACCTTCTCTACCCATAGACCCTGCAGTCTGGTGCTTAGAGCCCAGATAGAGGTTAGGCTCAAGCAAAGAGGGAACAAAATTCCACAATGTCTCCAGGATGCGGCTGCTGATTTAGATCCCCTGGAGCTAACCATACAAAGATTTAGAGAAATATATGAGAAGTAACATGAGAAGAACAATATGACTCTTAAATCTCTCTGCCAAGTATGAAGCTTCATCCAGCAGCCAGTTAGCTTATCTTAGCATAAAAACTGGAAGTACAGGAAAGCATTTGGCCTGACTTTGTACAAAGGTAAAAATAGTCCACCAAATAACACCTCTGGATCTCAGAGATTAACAGGATGTACTTTGTGTATTTCTTCTCAATGTAAAAATAAAAAGTACAAGATGAGCAAAGTTGTATTTGAATATATATTAGAACCATTCAAGATGTATGTAAAATTACTTTTATACCAAATACCAGGTGGAGGAGGTGTGTTAAATTAATTCCACTTAGCTTGTATAATTTTGGCAGTATTTTAAGTTTTGTATTGATTTTAATAATAAGAATGGGCAATTGGTTATTCATGAGAAAGTTACACAGACATAAATGGAATACATTCACCAAAATACAAATGGACCAGACAGACAAATTGATCTAGTCTCATCCAAAGTGACACAGGCTAAATTGTGAGAACAATTTCAACGAGGGAGGCTATATGGCTATCTGAATTTTAAAACTTTCTTTTATTGAAAATACCATAATGTTAGGATGAATTGTTTTAAACTTAACTAAGGATGAATTTGGAACACATGCTAAAACTTTTAAATCACCTTCCCTTCCTTTACAAATTGCCTGACTGGAGCCTGGTGCTTGTATTGCTGCTTGCAGCTATAATCTATTCTTATTATGTAGGGAGTTAGCAAAGTTTGAATGGTTCTAATCAACCTGTCATCCATTTTCCCACTTGCCAGGTGAAAATGAATGTCCATGGAAAGAAATCACATCAGTAGGGAAGTGAGGAAAAATTAAAATCAGAATAGTGTTGAAGTGCTAATGACTGCAGACCATGTGACCATGAATTTCAATAATGAATTTCAAGTTAGTTAGGTTGATGTTGATGTTTTTTTTTTTTTTTTTTTTTTTTTTTGGTCTAACCATTTATATTTGTTATATTGTAATGTCCAGATGCATTTATGGTTCAGCACAGTTTGTTCTTGCCCCAATAATTTGTTTAACTAGAAGAACAAGAATAGAAAGAATTACTTGAAGGTGATTACAAGATGTTTCCCACATTTAGAGGCATTAAAGGTTTCAGATAAAACCTTTGCCAATTTCACCACAAATCTGCCAATAAAATCTGGGGTAATTCCTAGCAACTAAAACGTAGCCAAGAATGTACTAAAAAAAGTGCCAAAGGCAAAAAAGAAATACTCAAGTTTGTTAAAGGCTGCAGACTTTTGATTTATTGCTGTTGTTCATATTTGCACTGTGGTCTGCTATCATCTTATAAGAATGGTATGTTGGAAAAATATCATATCCATCTGTACAGTAAACATAAATAACATTTAAGTAGATAGAGTATAGAGATTTGAGCCAGGCAACCTACAGCTTTGATCTAACAAAGTTTTGTGCTTAAGATAAAAAAGGAGAGGGCTGGAGGTCGACCTTGCACTCACTTTGCTAAAACATGTCGTACTCTCTCTATGCAGTTCCATGCTGGGATATAGATAAAGGCCATTACCAACAAAGTGTAGGCTCAGAGGCTCTGATGTCATGAGAAGAAGTCACTAATATGAACTCAGAGGTGGTGGACTGAACAGCTGTTCTGCCCCCTGCCAGGTGTCCTCATTTGTTTATTTCTCCCACATCACTGAATTTATCTTTCTGTCTTCTTTCTGTTTTAGCTGTGTCTTTCTCTATGTCCTACTTTCTTTAAACGTTCTTTATTTTCATCAGCTTTCTTTCTTTTTTTTTTTTTTTTTAGCCTATTTATGGAGATTTTTTTTTTTTTTTGCTGTGCGGCTCTTTCTGCAGTTGGTCCTTTCATTTCCTCACTTTCTCCACTTTCTGCTCATTCCAATACAAATTGTCTATCGTTGGACATACAAAAGAAATTTCAAACTCTGGTTCAGAAAAGCACTGAAGAACGACCCCTGCTTGAGATCTGACATTTTCCAAATTGTTAGTTAAGTAAAGTAATTACTAAAAGTAATTTTAAATGGATTTTAGAAAATGGCCCTGACACTGTTGACAGTTCACTGTGTTTTGAGCATTCACAGTAAAATCCTTAGAAAAAAAAAAAAAAAAAGTAAAGATATTTACAAAAAGATGAGCAACATCTAAACTGATTTTGAGTAGTTGCATAGCAACTGCAGTAGCAACAACATCTCACAAAAGATTTTGTTTAAAGACGCCTGCTGTACAGGAGGTCCGACCTGAGACGCACTGGCTTCAGGCCACGTTTACTGCTAAAAGACAGGGGATGGCAGTCAAGTGCCACTGCCACGCACTACTTTATTCTCAGTGACAAGGCACAGCACTTAACATTTATACTGTACAGTGTATAGACACACACACACACACATATGCAATTGACACAGCAACCACTGACTTTTTGTGTGTGTTTTTCTATACTGTTTGAGATTTTCCATTTTTATCTGTTGTCCTCTTTGTATTTGGATCTTTCTTACATCCTTTGATTTAAAACTATAAAGAAGTCATGTTTCTTTTCTGACTCCTCTGATCTGTCCCCCGCTGCGTGTCTGCCTCAACAGCACCTGTCTCTTACATAAGCATCAGAGTTATCAAAATGAAACGCATCATATAAAGATGTAGTTTATCTTCAAGGACTAAAATAGGATGACGGACAGTTGATGTCTTAAACATCAAGACTTTACTGGACTTTACTGGATCATCCTACAAATGTATAGTTATGATTTCAACAACTTATACTCATAGTTTGTTGTTAGGAAATTGGTGTCAAGGATCTCACTACTTGAATTAATTGGTCAGAACAATATATTTGAATTTCCCCCTCTGCTAATTACAAGGGTGCCAATGATGCCAAATATTTTTATTATGGTAGGGTGCTTTTTAGGTTTACCCCTCTGGGTAGTATCTGCTACAGCTAGAGCAAATGGTAAATCTGGATGAGTAGGACACTTTAACATTGTTTTACAATTATTTGTAAATTATTATTAACAATTATTTTACGTACAGACCTACATGAACTGGCAAATTGAAGTAATTATTCTCTAAGTGTGCCTTTTGCACGTAACCAACCACTCCCATAGATGCTGCACAGGTCTGAAGCAGAATTTTTTGCTTTTATACAAATTAGCCTTGTGCTGAACACAGTTAGACTTTGCTGTATCTTTCATCTTTCAAGGCATGGCTGTGTTTCATAATGACACACATGCTCACCCCCTCACAGACCTCTACAGAATGTGTACAGAGGCTGAGGGCAGTGTACAACATTTGGGTGGTCCGTCCATCCTTTCCAGCACTGTGCTCTCCTGTGTACCAGTAACACCACAGTGACGTGATGTGGTTCTGGCCAGCTTTCACTCTGCCCACGTACAGCGAAGAGCCACTTAGCTTTCCCATCTCTGATGACGGAAATGGAATATGCCTGGATCGTTTCATACAGCAAGAGAGCGAGGATAGAAAGAAATGCAGCGCTGGGATGTCACTTGTGCAAATGCAGCTGCGTTCTTAAAAACATAGCTGAGCTTTCGGCTCAACTTCAATTTTATCATGTTTCAGTGCCCAGACAGCTGTCAAACGAATGACATGTTTTACATCCACCACAATTTGTACATTTTCATCAGCCTAAAATAGCTCATAAAGCTTTTTTTTTACAGGCAGTTTCTTCTCTGGCATCCTCTTTTCTTTGGGTTGATCCGATATTGCATCAGAATGATTGCCATGGGATCCCTATTAGGAGGGAGGAGGAAGAGAGAGAGACAAAAGGACAGAAATGAAGGATATATTATAGGAAAGGGAAATGGAGAGGATGGTAAAGAGACATTAAGAGAGAAAGAGAGCAAGAGAGGGGAGAAGATTTGTGAGGAGGGGTGGAGGGCCAAGGGCCAGCAGAGTCAGAGATAAGAGGCTGTGAGAGTGATTGAAATAGGATTAGTGGAGACAGGCTCTGCATTCCAGCCACAGCATCACAGTGTTAAACCTGCGCTTCACAGGGGCTGCCTCTGTCACATCAAAGCCTCCCCAGGCCTGCCTGGCAGAGAGAAGCCGCCAGCAGGGTCATCCATAGCCGCACACACATGCATGCACACACACACGCGCGCCATACATGTGAACATGCTGATCGCATTCTCTGTCCATCTAAAATATGTCTCCATAATGGGCACTGAACTGGCTTCTTCCGCCTTACCTTTTCATCACACTGTAGCATCTTTGTGGCGTGTATACGGACTGTGGATCGGATGCATTGATGGGCCATCTTTAACGTTTAATGAGGCCAGCAGTGATGACTTAGCATTGGAAAGCTACTGTCTTCTGCTTCCCCAGAGTCCAAACAAAGTTTTAATGAGAACTTTCCCCCAATATGTGCCAAAAGCACTGAGCTTTGTAACTGCTTCCCAGACTGAAAGCATGAAAAAATAAGTCCTGAAACAGGGCAGACACCTGTGTGCAAATAAACAGATACAGATCAAACACACCAGCTAGATCAGTAGCTATCATATGGTGCTGAGCATCAAATCAGTATAATATATAGTCTATTATTTATAATATATATTATGTTATATAGTTATAATAGTTATTGTGTTATTATCATAATAACTGCATCATACTATAGTTAACTGAATTTTCTAATTCTGTTATTACAGTTAAAATTGAGACATTAATGTTTAGGTTTATAGTCACTCGAGCTATATCCTTATTGTGACATAAAATTACGTGTACCATAATAAAGTTTTTATCCATTCCTCTGCTGTTAGTGCTGAAATACTGCACTTACTATAACACTGCTCTGCATGTTCTTTAATCAAATGAGCACTCACAGCTCCAAGCTCATCTTGAGTACTTAAGCTTGAGAGTCCCTCAGTGTGATAAAACAATGCACGTTAGTCCTGTTCTGTTGCAGTAGATTATGGATCCCTATAGCTAAAATGGCCTGTTTATCTGCTGAAGAGAGACAATCCACTGATTGGTGAGTGCCGTCTCAGAGTGTTCATATTTGTACGTGTGTGCGTGTACTCATCCAGTATCTATATTTGTGTGTGTGAGCTGGTAGTTTTCCTCTTGGAGCTCATCAGTTCATATCCACCACCCACCCCACCACAGCATGCAGTAAATAGAGTCTCCGCCACTCGTTGAGAAATGGCACAATTATCCCCTGCTGGTGAAATATGGGCCGGGATGCACCACTGCTTCTTCTCTACAGAGTGTGTGTGTGTGTGTGTGTGTGTGTGTGTGTGTGTGTGTGTGTGTGTGTGTGTGTGTGTGTGTGTGTGTGTGTGTGTGTGTGCATGTGTGCGTGCGTGCGTGCGTGTGTGTGTGTGTGTGCGTGTGTGTGCGTGTGTGTGAGAGTGCGTGCGTGTGTGTGTGTGCAGTATAGATGCACACACCAAATGTACAGAGCATAGCTGTCTCTCCCCTGCTCATTCATTGTGATGTGCATTCAACACAAAGGGAATTGTTCTCACTTACGGATTTATATGCCGACATGTTTGCATCACACACAAAAATTTAACTGTACAAGCAAAAACACACTGCACACACACTCATACCTATATATAAATTCCCCACACATGCAGATTGACACAAGCACTGAAACTGTACTTACAGTTCCACAGTGTTCGCCCTGCACAATGCAGCATGTTGCAGTTTTAGCTGAGACAAGCAAATAGAATAACTCACTGTCAGTCAGTAAGGTCAATCTTTCAGATCCAAAGAATTCATAGGAACCACTGTGCCTGTGGAATAAAGAAATGTAATTCCTTTCTGTTTTGCAGATAGCCACATCAACATTTTCGCTTTAGCTCATAGTGAACTTACTGCATTCTTACTTCCTTCACATTTTTTGTTTTTACATATGTATGTATGTATAGGCATTAGTGTATTTGCTTTAGTAGTAAAAGACAGTTTTGGGTTCACTGTGTAGTTTTTAATCAGAATTGAATATATTATACTGTGTGCTAATAAAACAGCTTAACTTTTAAAACCGTCCACTGTGCATGTATGCTTTCAGACCTTTTGAAAATGATCAGTGACTCTCTCAAATGTCAGAGGGCTGCCCATTCATTTGAAGTCAGCCATACACATAATGTTATTAACCTCAAGTAATTTCTCTTACCAACCGCTTTTGACATTTGTGCTACTTTTCAAATTGTTTGTTAAAAATAAATGGCAGAGAGTATGTTAAGTAAGACGTCTACTTTAACCATGGGATGGTAATCTGATCCCACTGCCCCCCCCAGTCAAAGGCCATGTACAGAAGGTCAAAAACACTGAACTGTGTTTTTCTTTTTATACAGGTATGGGAAAATAGTATCAACCAAGGCCATCCTGGATAAGAACACCAACCAGTGCAAAGGTAAGTCATTAGCTGGTCTGTCTTGTACACCAACCTTGTTTTAGTGTATTTTACTGTAACTATCACTCTTTAGACTATGACAGCGATCTAAGCCCTCCAAACTAAGAATGACTTAGGAAGACGTAACGCAGTGATTTAGTGAGTAGTGGGTTTAACACTGCAGAGGGGCTTCGATGGTGCTGTCCTGTTTTAGAGGAAAAGCATGAAGGCAGCTGCTATCTCAGCCCCTCTTAGTCCCCTCTTCGATTTTCTGTTTTGTCTTATGGAAGACTTCTTTTGAAAATGTCTTTCTGTAAAGAGTCCATTAGTGTCTGCGTAGTAAATGGTGCACACAAGCTGCGATGACATTAGTGGCTCATTTAAAATTGTTTCTACAGCACACACAATACACTACAGAATACATTTACATGCTTGAACATACGCACGCACTGGACCAATTAGAGGGCTAACAAGCTTGTTGGGATTAGATGAACTTTAATTACCGTCATTGTCACACTCACCTTCCTGGGGTCTTTGTTCTGTTTTCATTCCAGCCACATGCATCACGTGTCTGTAAATACATTTCACATGCTTTACTTCTTTTTTAGCTTAATCATTTTATAATGATCAAGACCTGCTTGGTCTTCTGTGAAGAAAGGGTGAAAAGAAAGAGTGAAAAGAGGGACAAGACCGGAGGGAGAGACAGATGAGGGGAAAAAAAAGACTAGTGTGCTACTTGCGCCAAGGTGTGTGGCAGCGCTGTTTAAGAGCTATTGAAGTTCCATCAATACTTTTAATTGCTTTTTGTGGTTTCCTGGGCTCTGAAGTGTGGCCTTTCAAGGTGACACTGTCTTCTTAACCCTGCTCCACACCTGAGTTTATCCTGCCAGGGATTGTCTGGGTCAAAATGTTGAGGAAAAGAACCTCTGCCTGTTAAGGGTGAGAAAAAAAGGGCTGATTATCTTCACAGGGCTTTTCTTGTGAATCCTGCAGCCTATTAAAGACAGGACTGGATGCATGTTAGTAGGAAGGATATGTCTGCAGATTACTGGACACAGGACAGGGTGGATTAAGGAGGAGAAAGGCAGATTGAGACTGGAAAAGATGTGAAGAAAAACTTTTTCAGTTTCTGTGGTGCAAGAAAATGACTGTGCTTGATTACAGGTTATCCCACTCGGTGGCCAGCTGACCTAAGTTATGCACAGCACAAAAAAAGGCAGCTCAGCTTAGTAGTGTTGTGTGGGAGACAATGTTTCCCATAAGTCACCCTCCTGGAATGCAGCATTGCTGAGATGCCAAGAAGCGAGTATAAGCAGACGTATTTTATGACTGGAAAGGATGGTCCTGCTCTGCACCGAGTGAGAGAGAGGGAGGTGGACAGAGGGGAGAAAGTACGAAGAGGAAGAAATTGTGTGAAGAGAAGGGCTGAGTAACCTTGAGGAGAAAAGTACAGTGCTTTAGTGTTTGAAAGACGAGTTGAGAAGAGAAACAAAACAAAAACATAATTTCTGCTGCTATAGCACCACTTCTCTCTCACATATATCTCACTATTTCCTGAAAGGTGAGTAGGTATCAAAGCATTAACAAAGCAAACGGGTGTTTTGAAGCCTGATCGGCTATGCCAGCATCTGCGCTCTTGGTAGCAAAGCGCAGTCGGCACATCACCCTGATCTAGTCACGCATTGTTTCCAGTCATCTGACCTCCTGACCCTGACACTTGTTTAAATGTCAGAGCGGCGGCTTATCACTGCTCTGCCACCATCACACAGCAAGCATCCCTCTCCTCTGTCTCTGCTCTTTCTCCATCACCTCTCCTCCCCTTGTGTTATTTGTGTTTAGTTCAGCTCAGTGAGCACACTGCCAAAACAACATGATAAAAATGGCATGCAGAAATGGTCAGAAGCAGTCATCTCTGAGAGAGACGAGAGAGAAAGATCAGCAATGAGCCAGTGCAGAACGAAGAGGCTAAAATATCTTGTGCTCGTGGACTAACCACTAACTTTCTCCTGTAGTTTTCATTTTTTCCTGCCTCTATTGTCTTTTCGTTATATTTGTCTTCTATCGTCAAATGCGTTCTCAAGCCCATCCACACATTTTAATAATAAGGTATAATTATGGTATACTGTATAGTGGCCCTGAGGCGCTAAACACAACAACCTTTTAGAATCAACATTTCACAAACTACAACATGTCAGTCTGATATATGATGTCATTCTTAATAACATATCAAAATATCAAAATGCTTGAGCCCTGACAACACACTTCAATGAAGCAGGACTGATGAGAATGAGCGGCTTCTCTTCAAGAAGTGACAAAGTGCCCTATTATCAGAGCTGCTTCGACCTGGCCAGCTGTCTGGATACAGAAATGCATAGTTGACTCTAAAGCAACAACATGGGCTGTGTGTTAACAGGGATATGGTAATGGTTGGTGAACTGAATCCGCGCAGAACCCCATGTGGGACACGTCGTAAATTTATTAGTTGCACCTGCAGCAGTCTCTTTTATTTATTCTGCCACTGTGGCCTGGAATCAGCGGCATCATTACCACCAAGAAACACTAAGCAGACCTAACATATGCACTAGGAAAGCAAGAAATAAACCAGACTATTATTTTATAAAGCAGCACTTTGAGAATAAATGTTAAATGCTAAAACCCATCCTCTGCATGTTTGAGACGATGCATTTATGTATTTAACCTTTAAATATATACAGCCGAGAACTATATTAGACCCTGTCTCATTGATTCACATCGTTCAATTCCACACTCAATTAACCTTCCTTGTATTTCTCAAACTGTTTAACAATGTTTTTGTGTTAAATATGATATATTTTTAATTTTTTTTAAAGTTCTACATGGTTGCTGCTGAAAAAATGAGGAAAGAATTTGCACAAGCTACACTGACATTCACTTCATGTAGCACAGCCCTGTAAGTGTTGTGTCTTTGGCTGACTATTAGATCTGGGCTATATTTTGCTGAAAGGTTGTTTTAGACGTCTAGATCCAATAGACAGTTTTTGCTGAATATATTTTTACCATAGCAGGTTCAACGGGATGAGCTGACCTCCTGGACATATCTCTTTACAAAAGCTGTACAGAAGCAATTACAGTAGATTCTTTTTATAAATTATTATTGCACAGATTAGTTTCCACTACAGCTTGTTTACTTGCACCAACAACCCAGATTAGTATATATGAAACTACTGTAGGGATTTATATGTTCACATTCGTATACACCATACATCTCCAGAATATATACTAGATGGTGTGTTTTGTACTGTACTGTATATGTATCCTTTATAATATAAACAGATGAATAAGGCTTTCTGTGCAGGTGTACATGCTTACTGTAGTGTGCATATAAACATGAACTAACACAGGTACAGCACCCACGCACGAACATAGTTTACAGTTGCCCCATACATCTACCTATTCGTTTGCCCTCAGTAGACGAATGTGTGCTGCAGTCCTGTAAAGTCCTGTTTGAAGTACCACATCATGGAAACTACACAGTAAGACCATGTAATACACCTCTCCCACGCACTCAAACACAAAGGGCACACTCACACACACACAAAGACTAATCGTGCCCCCGCGCAGTCTCTTCATCCATCTGCCTGAGGTGTGTTAGGCTCCTGCAGCAGCAGTGGCCATGCAACGGATCTATCAATCCTCTTCTAACATCACAGCATGTGTGCCTGCCTGTCTACCTGTTCTGGCTCCTCCACCACCACACCACGCAGGCCTTTCAGCTAGCCTTTCTATCTTCCAAGCGCTGACTCACTCCCTTGCTCTCTACCTTATTCTGACACACACACACACACACATATTCTTACTTTTACAAGGGCACACAACAGATACCTTTAAACTGTGCATACCAATAAATACACACACACATGCCTTGAATGTAGCCCAGTTGAGAGAGAAGTAGGAACAGGAAGTTGTGAAAGGACTTTAGGCCTCTTGAACACTGTGGTTAAAAGGAGGCATTCAGCTCTTCATCTCTCTCTCTCCTGCTCTCATGCTCCTCCACACTCTCACACTGCTGCTCCATTCCTCTTTGTTTTTTTTCCCCTTGCTCTCATACTCTATCCGTATATCTGTCTCTGCACGTTCACGTTTACTGTAGAAATACAGCAGAGATTTGGGGTTTGCATCACAGACGGCATCGGGGATTGAGGATGGCAGGGGGAGAGAGAAAAGGAATAGATTGTGAGAACTCAAAACCACTCATTTGCCATCCATGCCCACAAGGGCCTCTTAAAAGGCGGCGGCGGCATTTGAAATAAAGCAGGACTGACCGAATGGAGACATTTTATTTTTCCTGCCAGAGCCCAGAGGCAGAGGAAATGACCTCAGCCCTTTAAAGGACCTCTGTTTCCTCCTTCGCCTGTGGGAGATAAGGCTGTGCCGAGATTCACCGGCCTGACTGGCGCTCTGCCGCGACGGCCCACCGCACTGAACTGTGGGAGATAGATGAGATGAGAAGATAGTCTCTTGTGGTTATATGTTCGGCAGTTTGTAGTTGTTCATTGCTTTGCCCTGTAACTTGCCATCCATTTTGTATGAGGATGCGATAAACTCACAAGGGCATTACATAAACTGGCATCTTGAAAGAATTACTCTTCTCTTTACCTTATTATGTGGATGACTTGATCTAAAACACGCTAAGTTCCTTTTTTGTCCCAACAAATTTAACTCATGTTTTAATTATCCAGAAATGTTATTGTAAAGCTTAAAGCAGTATGTTTGATTGAATGCACATCTGAATGTAGTTATAATCATCCATACACTTCATATAATACGGTACATACGGTTCCTAAAATGTGGAACTTCTTGCCTTTTGAGTCAATTTTGCCTGGTTGGGCTGCACATGCAGCCTCTGTATGGTGCATTTTAAAATCCTGTCAGAAGTTTCAAGAATCTGAAACTGACCACATGATCAACTTAATTGAGAAATATAGGCAATGTTACATTCTATAAAAACGGATTTATTGCTGCATCAGGGCCTGAGTAGAGTATTGCATGACTCCAAGCATAAGGGCTATTGATGAATGAGGTGACGCGCTCCAAAAAGGCCTGTTTTTCATTGTCATGTGCATGTGTATCTGTGCACTTGGGGTGGGATAAGGAGGAGGGGGAAAGAAAAGGCAGAGGGTGCTTTTTGCATCCGTTATTGGTTTCTCATTAGAGGGCTGAGATATCAACATTTGTCTATGTTGTACACGGTGCCGGCGCAATTAAGGATTCTCTTTGCCGCCCCCTCTGCCCTTTGAAAGTGAATTATGTGCAGATGAGAATCTCGACTGAAGTATGGCCAACAGCGGACCTTTTCCAAATGCCTCTGTTCCCTCAAAGCCTTTCCATTAAGAGGCGAGATTGGCTGAAGGAGAGAGAGAGAAAGCATGTGCTGCTTCCTGCTTGCATTGCGTATAAATGACTCTAATTAGCAATAGCTGAGGGATAATCACATTGATTTGGACAGATTCAGCATGCAGAACCTCAATGGATAACACCCGCAGTCTTTGTTAGCACTCCCAATCATACACACAAACACAGAACACAAAAATCCCTCTCTTTTATCCTCACCCCACCCCCACCGCTGCCACCACTGTCACCCACTGCCCCTTTCAATATCCATTTCAGTAAGTTCCAAGTTGGCTGTTCCCCAAGTACCCTTTGATTGGCCAAGTTTGACGTAAATAGAAGCAGCCTGGCCATCAGCTCCACATTCCTTGAGCTCTGACCTTTTGTACCCCCTTCACTTCCTGTGCTGTTCAGTGTGGTTTCTTTCTGCATATGTGTGTGTATTTATGATGTTTTTCTGTATGGGGTGGAGGTCATGTTGAGGTGAGATGTAGGACCCATATAATTACAGATCAAAGCAGACCATGGTCTCCCAAGATCATTTTTGCATTAAGATTCAGTGAGAATTTGGGGGATTTAGTCTTTTCTGAAGTGTTATTGTTTATTGCCTGTCTTCTGGATCTAAACAAAGACAGAAAAATCTGTAATACATTTCAACAAAACACAAACAGGCTTTTGGCAAACTCTGTTGTAAATTTTTCTTACCATCCTGGCTTTTTTCTAGTCATTGGATCAGTTCATTTTACATCACAACACCAGGCACCCTTCCTTGTCTTGTCTATTGAAAAATACTTCAGAGGACACTGTTGGAAGGTGATGGGGCGTACCTCCAGTCATCTCTTATCCTAGACCTAACCCATGGATGGCAGGGGAACCACAATGAGAGATGTGGCCTTCCACTGACCTGCCAAGGCCCCGGCCTCTTGAAAATCCCCTGACTAATGATCATACCCTTGATTAGTTAAGGAAGGCATAAATCAAAACTGCAATGGAGAGTACGGCTGGGTGGAAGTGGCCAGGTCATTCTTCATGTATAACTAACAGATGCATGACAAAGAAATGGGCTGCATAGTTGAACAGGACACTTTATCCAGATTTTAATATTTTCCTTTACCTGGAGATTTTCTCCATGTTCTGAGGGCCCTGGATTTTCACTGATTCGGCTTTGTTGAAATATTTAGCCTGTCCTCCCATCTCACTGGTGGTGCTTTTTACAAACTACTGCTCAAATGGGGATAACATGGTGATGTGCAAGATGGTACCCAGCGTGACTACTCAAATTAAGAATCTGTAAAGCTGGAACGGAGGGAGAGCAGGCATTTGAATATACTCTATAGGTGAGGGGAAAGACAAGCACAAGAAGAGGACTGCACCTGCTCTTTCACTAAAAATGTGCTTGAACTGCTTATGGCATTTTCACATCAACTGCTACCATAATGAGCAGCTATTCGAGATTGTTTGACATTCTAACCTGAGTGTGTGCAAAAGTGTGTGTGTGTGTGTGTGTGTGTGCACACTGCTATGAATATGTATCTTGATAACATGTGCATGTGTTTGTGTTGGCAGTTTGTGTTATCTTGTACACTCTTCAAGTGTTCATGCTGTGTCAGTGTGTGTGTGAATATACATGTTGGTTTGCACATATGGGTCCTTGTGTGAGTGTGTTCTTTCAGATATCTGTGTGGGGGTTCTGTATAGCCACTCAGTTTTTAGCCACGGGTCTCATTTTAACAACCTCTTGACAAGTAATTAACACCCTTCAGGTCTCAAACCTTTCTCGAGTGCTCTTCATATGTCGCACCAAACACATGGGGTTTGGCTGTTAAGGTAGAAGGCTGGCGGAGCTACCAGGGAGCTGCGTATTGATGCCACTGACACTTGTGACTGAAGTCCATGTAGTTTTTTTTTTTTTTTTTTTTTTTTTTTTCTCTACAAAATGTTCTGCAGCTTTAAACTGGAGATAATGTTAGAAGCTGGGTCCTCCCAAATCAGACTCCATTTGTCTTGGTACCAGTTTTTAGCACAACAGTGTGAATTGTAACATAAGTATAGGCCTCTCCTCTACTGTCATGCTGAATTTAGAACTGAAAATACAGTGAAGCCATATGGCTGTGTGCTGTAGCTAATGAGTGTGAATAGATATGAATTAATTAAGGAACAAAGGAAATAGAGAAGAAAAAGAAGAAAAAAGATGAAGAGAAAATGAAAAAAAAATTGCTGAGATAGAGAGGAAGCAATTATGTGAACCTATATGTTAAAATACTTTTATATTTGACCTGTGAAAATTTTAATCTCACTTAGTATTGTATTTCACATTTAATCTCTGCTCCCCTATTGCCTAAATAGCTTCATTATGGCATTTTATACAGTGTTATTTAACAGTCATTTCAGAACCAAAGAAAATGTGTTGATAGTGTCAGTGTTGCATGAATGTGAAAGGGTTTCATCCTTAATGTGTATCCATTTCTTTGACATCTATATGCATTAATTCTGTACTTGTGCTGCTGTGATACAGAGCCCATCTATAATACTTACGCAGATATTGGATGAGGAATTCCTTTTTTCAACCTCCTGTTCAGTTTGTCTTCAGTACAATGAGCTGCCCCTCCTCCCCCCCTTGGCCCTGAGCCCTGGCACTCTGCCCTCTGCAGATCCCTACTGCAGCTCACTGACAAGGACACTCCTACACCTGTGAGAGCAAATGACAAGAAATACAATACAACCAATAGGCTGGCTGCTTCAGCCCAAGACGAATGCCTTAGCTATAAATCCATGTTGCAGGGTTGATAAGTTAATTGCCTGTACTGCTATCTCCTTGCCAGTGTCTAATATAAAAGAGCCCTATGTTAGAGTTATTTTACAGCAAATGGGTATTGTCTTCAAGTGCAAGGCAGGCAGGATGGTGAAACCCGACAAGTAAACGAGGGATCTTTATTTTGACAGGTTCCAAAAGCTGCAGTGATGGTGTGATTTGAAATACTCTTAACTTTTTTTGCTCATGTGTTTTTGCTGATTTTATATCATCTCCCTGTGTGTGCGCCTTTGTAGGTTCATGTATGCAGATGTGCTGTGTGGCTTTGGAGCTGTTTTTTGTTTGCCAATGGAAACATGGTTGTTTATTTTATAGGATGTCAGATGCAGATGAGGCTGTAGTATTATTACTAGGGAAGTGTTGCCTTTTGACTTGTCACTTCACTGTGCTGTTAATACTCTGACGGCAGTGATGTGGTCAGGAGTCCCTAGCCCTTAAACTAACATTTTAATACACAAAGTTAAAAAAACATATGCATCGCAGATGTTTCTCTGTGGGATCTTTCAGCTGAAAGATAGATTTATGTTACATCGTTTACTCATGTGCCCACAAACTCACATACAAACAAGAAAGTTAGAGGTCACACACAGTTATTTGTACACACCCATTGATCAAACACACAAGCACAGAGACACACATTCACGCACACATGCTACCGCACAGTTTAATGGAGGGTAGCCACAAGATTTATCATTAGTAAGCCTCTGGTGGGGCAGAATAAATGGAGGTGGACAGAGGAATGCAGTCCCAGTGAGGATGTTCTCCTCTGGGTTTGGAGTGCGACCAAGGCGGTCTTGGCTTGGCCACATTTAGTCATGGATGCCATGTCGCTATTTAAAACCCCCATGCTTTCCCTCAGTGTTTGCACTTCTCACCACAACCTCCCAAACCACCACCCACCCTCCCTTCAGGGCATGAAAGGCTGGTTAAACCCCCAAATGGACTAAGAAACTCTATAAATATATAAGCAATAACATGTCACTGTACAGTTTTTTTTTTCTTTCAGGTACAGATCCTTTTTTTTCTTTGAGGACGTGTGATGCATACAAAGCAGTAATTTCACAGACGGACTAGATACGTCATTGTAACAGTTATTTATTAATCAATAATCAATCAACCAATTAATCAATGAAAATTTTCAACAATTTTCAAAGGTCAATTTATAATTTTCAAGATGTTTTTTTTTTTTTTGTCCAGTCAACAATCAAAAGGCCAAAGATTTATCCAATTGACAGTGGATGGAAATAAGAGGAAAGCATTACTGCCACTGAAATGATTAATTGCGAAGAGATACATTTTTTTCCCCATAATTTTAACACAGGTCTTAACACTTAAGATAAAATTACCATTTTTGCGCATCAGCATTCAGTAACCCATGACAACAAAGTGAAAAACGGAGTTTTAAAAAGTTTATTAAAACTCAAAAACAAAATAAAATGTACTATTTATTGGTTAGATTCATGCAGTTTGCTTTAATTATGTTTGAGCTGTGTCTCAAATTTGACCGGAGTAGACAGCAAATTGAATTCATTAGAAAGGCACACATGTCCATTTCAGAAGTCATGCTGCATTTCAGGACAAAAACCAACTCATGAAGTCTAAGGAAGTGTAGACCTCTGTGATAAAATTTTGTGTTGAGGCATGGACTAGTGGAAGGATTTGGTGTTTCCCGCAACACATTGGCCTCAGTAATTGTGAAACAGAACACATTTAGAACTCCAAGAGTTGGCTATCAGGCAAAACGAGATTCCAGAGGTCACTCTATTAGAGATTCAGAAGTTCTCTGCACAGCTAGAACCTGAGACAACCATCTTACAGCTCTCTGTCAATCATGGTCTAGATGCAAGACAAAGTGAAAGACCTACGGCAGCCTGCTTGGAGTTTGCCCTACAGCATATAAACAGCTGTGAAGCTCTGAAAGCATGTGGAAAAAAACGATAGTGAGGCAAAACACTTTTTGCAGAGCACCAGACACTATGTCTGGTGAACACTAGCTACTGCCCCTGCCATATTCAGGCAGAGATCAGAACTGAGCCAAGAATGAATGCAGCCAAACACATGGAGGTCCTTAAGGAAAACTCACTCCAATGTGTATGCAACCCAAGACTGAGTCAAACACCAGCTTTCAGCATAACACTGACCCAAAGCGTATTGTCAAGACAACTGTTATTGAGTGTACCAGCAACAGCAAACAATTTAAAATTTGTTCTATGACAAAATAAAGCATGCAAAGGTGAAGGGGTATGAATACTTTCAGAAGCCACTGTATACAGTATTTGCTCCAAGGTAGACTGAGGTCAGAACATTGCACATACTGTTGGATGGAATGTGATGTGGTACTGCAGCTGTACCATGAATCATAAGAATCATATTAGAGGCATTGTTATGCATATTTGTCCATGGAGAGGCCCATCTATCTCCTCCATTAACCATAATTACTTTTATACATGCAAAGTACGAATTATTAACATAGCTCTAACCGCAGTGATTAATTACCCATGTGCAACAGCAGCTTCAGAACTCTTCTTGATGACTCACAAGGACGTAAACAATTACACTGTTTGCCACTGTTTGCCCCGTACACCATTGTAATGCTCAGTGACTTGTCGTTGATTCATTATTCATACTTAGGGTATTATTATTCCATTGTATGCAGTGCAAAATGAGATCATTAAGGTTGAATATGAGAATGTGAAAAATGGAAATATTTGGTAAAATGGTGGTGGATATAGGGAGTAGGAAACCACAAACAATCCTGACTATTAGCAGATAAAGAATGCTAATTTCCCCAGAAGTAATTAGGATTAGCATAATTTGATGGTGAATGCATGAACGATGCATGGATGATTGATATGTCGATACAAGCATTGTAATGAGTCCCTTATCCCCCCCCCCCCCCCCCCCCCCCCACTGAAGACTTTTGTGTGGCGTATAGCCCAAGGTGGCATCTACAGCTGTAGACCTCTGCAAGAGAACTATGATAGGGAGCACCCTGCCTCATACACACATATTCATAAAAGCACAGTCACAGAGGCCACAGTAGATGAGAAGCAGTGGTGGGGTATTGTAGTACCATCCCTGTAGTTACTGATTGAAGATAGTCCTTTAATCTTGACAGAATCCCTGTTAGAGCCAGTCCAGGAAATATGATATGACTGCTCATGATCTCTTTATTCCTCTTAGAAAGGCAGACAGTCTGTGTGTCTAAACATACGGTGTGTGTGTGTGTGTGTGTGTGTGTGTGTATGGAGTCAGTCATTTTGAGCAGCTTTTAAGTGACAACTATTGATTGGATGTTTGTGTTGTTGCAGAAGTTTCAAAGCAGCACCTTGCCATCTGCATCTTACTGCAGATAGTAACTCTAGAGTACCCGCATTGAATACAGCAGCAGCACAGCATGTTCTTGGCTTCAGAAAGGGTTTTTAAGCAACATCTGTGTGTTGTGTAAGTGTGTGGAATGTGTTCTCTTAATTTCAGTGTAACATTTTTTTTTCTTGACCCTGCTGCTTTTCCACAACTTTGCTGACTTTATCCTGTGTTCAGTGACTAACCAAGGTAAAGTGTAACATACAGTAACTGCACCCACACACGCACACACCCATGGATGTTGTACATTACTTACTAATTCTGTACATACAAGAGCAAGTTCACAGAAATTCTTACCTCTAATTTCATTTATGCTGATAATTTGTTATCGTAATAACATACAATGTTTTATTTTCAGTATTTCTGCCCAATATTTCTAGGGGTGAATGGGATTTTGTTCGTCTTGCTCACAGAATTGACAGATTTCAATTAAAGATTCAACAAATAAAACACTGTCTCTGGATTATTCACGTAACATTTATATAAACAGTTATACAAATCCATATGATTACTGATAGAAATGTAGTTTTGCGTTATCAGTACTGTATATAACATAGTAAATTGTTGGTGCCAAACGTGTGAGCAGGCATTCAAAAAAGTTAATCATTTCAATGCCAATAGCTACAAAGGCAATTACCCAGATGGGGAGTGGTGTTGTTAGCTGTTTCTTAGTCCCATAGGTGATTTTAGCACTCCCTTTATTAGTAAAACTGTGACACTGTTGTTTACTCTCTGTCAGGATTTAGAGTACACAATAATATACGCAGGGCTGAGGTTACAGCCTGTTGCTGTGAGTTTTGACAGGCTGGTTGCTGCATTAATGTTGAAGGGACAGAAGATTTGTTGTGAAAGGGAAAAAAGCGTTCATAGACTATTCAGTGCTGTTGCACGTACCGCGAGTTCGACAGTGCAGTACCACAAATGCCAGTCTTGCAATATCAGTCACCCGCTGGTTTTCCACAATCATACATCAAAATATATTTGAGTATCTAGTTTTCATTCCTCTTATACATAACATCAGTTTTCTAATTCTGCAGACTGTTTTTCACAAGTATTGAAGAAGAGAGAACTGTAAGCTCCACCACTGTTCTGCCACATAAAAGCACAAATGGATACTTGTGATGTCTCCATGTGTTTTAGTTAGTTTCCCAACAAAACAAGCTTTTACAGTTTTGCCCTGGGGCCACGGATCAGTCATTCCACATTACAGTATGTCTGTCTATCAGTTTAATCTGTATGCATAAATTGGCTACAGTAATTGCACAGACAAAAAGCAAACTGGATCTGTGGGAGGCAGCTTGCAGCGTGTCAGTTCTGTCTTCTCCATTGCATGAGGCTGACCTCAAATAACCTTCTTCCGTGCTGCTTTTGTGCAAACCCGTTCTCTCACTCTCTTTCTCTCTGCCCTTCTCCATTCAGAGCCATCTGAATATAGGTCAGCATTCTCTAAAATCCTCATCCTGCTGAAGGTTTGATAAGTGCACTCCAGGTGCTGGTGGGGTGAATATTAAATTTGTAATTGAGGGTCCCAAGTATCCACCACTGGAATACTGTTATTATTAAAGAGAATCAGCCGTCGCCCAGAGGGCCTCAATAACAGTCTGTGTGGTTTTCTTAATGTACTGTTAATATGTTCTTATATCTAAAGAAATGAAAAAGTGGAATGTGCCTTTGCTGTGTTTCAAGGTTCAGTTCATCCAAATTACAAAAAAGCAGTTTAGCCATGCAGGCCGTTTTGGTTATACATGCCTAGGATTGGAGATTTCCTTATCTAAGTTTTTGGCCCTGATCCCAGTGCAGTTGAGGTGAACCGAATTTTGTTTGCGGTGCTCACAGCATTGAAAAATGACTCATAAAAATTCAACAGTAACATGTCTTTCCAAAAACAGTATCCATGTTACACGGATTATTCAACCTCACTGTGACCAGTTTTCATTGAAATTTCTTTCTACCAGAGAAACACAGATACAGAATTTAGAATAAAAATTTGCCCCGGATGTATAAACTGCCCCGGTTCACCAAAAAACATAACTTATATTTATACAATTTTGGAATGCTCTAGTCTAATTGTTATTTATATGGTTTTAGCACCAGTTCTTTATTGATTTGATTACTGTGGTTTGTAAAGAACAAACTGTATCAACAACATTTGATATCATCATCTTTCCAAACCTACAACAAAGTAGTTACAGTCACAAAAGGGTCAGCAAAAACTGATTATTAATAAGTAAGGCAGCTGCTATTTACTGCATTTCAGTGTGCACTGTATTATACTGTATTTCTGCTTTTCACTCTGTAACAATAGGTTAGTAGCTTATTGAGAGTGTGAGATTAGAATTTTAATGGGACCGTACAGCAGTAAATACAGAAAAAACAATTTTCAATTTTAGTGGTGTTTTATCCTTCATTGGATCTTTCTGTAATAAAATTCTGTAGGTCTGAGCTAATCACACAGCCTCTGGGCATTTTAATTAGTGTATTAGAATTTCTGATGAATCAAAGTTATACAACATTATACTGCCCAATAAACGCGATCTGTAAAAGTTGACTGGCTACTGAACTCACTGGAACTAAGGTTCTGAATCTTCGAACGTGCTGCCCTGTTCTTCTTCTCTGTAGTCTGCAGTGTTACTGCCGCTACTTGCAGTTCATTTTTTCATTTGTTAAACAGTGCACTGCTGGCTGCTTGAGTGTTTAAACAATGGTAAGATGCAAGAGAGAACCACAGCCACCAGCCCAATCTGGGTATTAGCAGGAAAAGTTACAGTTCTTCTTGCAGGAAGGTGAGAAATCAGGAACAAAAATCCCTGAATAAGAAAATAGTTGAGAAACCTAATGAATGCAGATGCTTCCACACAGGACATGAGGTGTCACTAAACAGTTTAATGAGTAGCTATAAAAACAACGTGAATCACATGCCGTAGCCTTCACAGTCACCCGATCTCGACGTGTAAAGTGTCCTCCACCATCAGCAAATCACCAAAAGATGAAGTATATTTTAGAGCCAGCACTTTCATCCCTCCAATACACTTCCATATACTTGTAGTCTACGCCAAGACACATTGAAGCTGTTATGGTAGTTCATGGTTCATGGACACTTTATGTTGGTAATTTGTTACCCCTCTGTAGCTCCATAAAGAACGTTCAATAACAGGGACACGGTTTTTGCAAAGGCAAACTGTTGTTTGATTTTCTAAATGACGTTTTCCATGAATTTTCACCACAAATTGTCTTTTGTCATTGTATGGGAGCTCGAGGCATAACATCACACGCACATAAATTTTCACGTAAGTCTTTGTCTATTCACTGGAAAGAAATGTTTTCTTTTTTTCATATGTGGTAGTTGAATCAACCCTTTAAATTCGGTTTTTATTAACTGCTGTTTTTGTGAGTCTAGCCTTTTTCTTCCTTTAAAAACTGAGTGAATTTTCAAATTTGTGCTTTTTTATGGCAAATAACTGTTTTGTTGCAAAACGTTTACTTCACGGCATTTACTGTTTAAAGAAAAGGTCCAATTTCTTTGACAGTCATCTGTGTTTCAGTCTAGATCTTTCAATCTAGCTCTTCATATTTCCACAATTAAAGACCCACCCCTTCCAGCCCTACTCTAACAGCCTGCCATTAATCTGCCCTCGCTCTCGATTTCTCTTCCACCATAGATTATGATTTTCACATTACGCCACACTCCTTCACCGCCATTGGACAGGAAAATGACCCCCAACCCCCTCACCATCACCACCACCACACAGAAACACATCTCAGATATCTGAGAAAGTGAGATGTTCATCAAGTGTAGAAAGTGCACACAGGCATAGTGAGAAAGTAAGGTGCTAGTATGTGTTCATATGATCGTTTGAAACATGATGTGGTAACTGTGCGCAGTGAGCCCCCCCCCCACCTCACAACCATTATCCTTTTCTAATTACACTTTCCTTCTGAAACAGTGGATCAGAGGGCACCATTGACTGCTTTTAATCCGCCACCAAATTTTAATTAACACAGACGTGACCCCCGTCTCCGATACATCCCGGAGAACGTCGGGATCACAATAACTCATAAATCACAGCCACTGATTTCATTCCCTCCGCTTTCCTCTGCTGATGAATTTCCAGATGGGGTTGGTGGCTGTTAATGTCAGGAAAAATATGAGAAAGAGACAGAGAGAGCATGTTCGAGACAGAGAGGAGGAGAGAGAAGATAAAGGCTACATTTGTGAGAAATATAAGTGTGTGTTTATGTGCGTGTAAGAGAGATGGAGTTAAAGAAAGAGGAAGAGAGAAATGGCAGCAGCTCCGGTGCACTGTCAACCTTTGAGAGATTTGTTACCGGGGAGAGGATTATGGAGGCTGTGAAATGGGGTTGTGTTAATATGCTGGGTGTTGAGGAACATGATGTTGGCCAGCCAGCTTCACAGTCTTAAAAACTCAAAAGGCTGAACAAGTAAAAAATGAAAATGACTTTGATGTTGTGAAGAATTAATTGACACATCTGTGTGTGTGTGTGCGTGTGTGTGTGTGTTTATGTCTGTGTATACCTATATGTGTGTAATATTTCTTTAATCATGGACTCTTCAGAAATTACTGTTTCATCACAGAGTAGAATATCATTACTGTGCTTTTTGAAATTAATGCATATGAGTTGTCATTAAACTACAAATCAGATTTTCTCTTCAAAAGAATTACAGCAGTGATGACTTTTCTTCTTGATTTGAACAATACCCTAAGCTTTTGCGTAGTTTGCACATGCACACGTGTATTTGTGCATGTTTGTGTGTGTGTGGAGGTGGGCAGGGTGCCGGGGTTTGTTATTACTAAATCGTTCATCCATGCTACTAATTAAGATGCATAGCATCCCCCTATGAACGTCAGTGTCGCTAATTATCAAACAATGTAGTGCTCACCAGATATGAGAACTGGCAGCCTCTGTAGTCATGTTACTAACCTATTACTGCTACAATTACCAAGTGCCTGTTATTCTCCTTGTTAGTCATCTGCCTTCATTTTTTCTTTACTAATGCCTGTCTTTTTTCTTTCTTTCTCTCTCCTTCTCTTCTTTTCTCTCTCCAGGCTATGGCTTTGTGGATTTTGACAGCCCAGCTGCAGCACAGAAGGCCGTGTCATCTCTTAAAGCCACTGGTGTGCAGGCCCAAATGGCCAAGGTAAGTAAAAACAATTTAGTGTCACCTCTTCCTCTTGCATTATCATTAGCACTTTCTTGTTTATTCAGCTCCCTCCAGGGATTTAGCATTGTATATTAAACACACTTAATAGATGTTGATGGATCTGAAACCTCCCACATTCAGACTGGTTTTGTCCATAAACACATTTTTATAGAAAGTAATTTTCCACAGTGCTTCGTTGTTTAATGACAAACTTGCTCACTCTAAGACAAGAAGACTATTGAATGTGGGCTGTTAACTGTGTTTGTGTTAGGAGGTGACTGTGATGCATGTAGCTCTGTTTTATCTTAGTGACACTCTCTGACAGCCATAGTCTCAAATGAGCCAGTATCAAGACCCTGTGCCTTTGTGGGTGCTGTGTTTCTATTTATGTCCAAGAGTATGTGTGTGTGTTTCATACCACATCAAAACTAACTTTGTTGCCAGTGTGTGAGCAGGCCGTGCTCTAACTGAGGTTTCACCAGCTGCTTGGTCCTATGTTCTATGATAATATCAGCCTGCTGAAGCAGAAGCTGATGAGATAAGCTGTTTCAGTATTACGAAGAGGGACCAAGTGATTTGTACAATGGAGCTAGGTTGACAGGCACAGATCCACATAGAGAGGCGTGGCTTAGTGGAAAAAACAAAAACACCTTGAGTGTATGTTCATCATTTAACAATGGAAGCATATATTATATATTAAGATTGTGAGTGAATGTTAATTGCTACATATCTGGCTGTAAGATTTAGGATATTCTCTAATGTCACTTGGCAAATTGGTTTGTCAACAATACTAAGATAAAAAGAAAAACTGTGGTGCCGGAACAAACACAGCTGATCCTCAGTCCAAGTTAGTGGTGATCATATTATGCTTTTCCTATTTTTCTCTTCTACCATTTTCATTTCCTTGCTGACCTTACAGAGAATCACCATTACAGCATAGCAGGGCCTCTGTCTGGGCATCAGTGATAGACGAGCCCACAGGGCTAAACCGAGTTTTTTGTGTTTTTTTTTGTACCGGCTATAGACTTGCTGGTGTCAGAAATTCTAAATAGGTGAACAAAATGTCAGTAGCATTAGACCAATGAATATGGTGATGACTATGAGGGTAGTGTAGACTATGAGTGATTTTCTCAGACGAGATGGTCCGCATTTGATCTGATCCAGAAATCCCTCCATTGAAGCCAAAGAAGCCCTGATGAGATGGAGAATGGCAATGGCGCCAGTGAAGATGACAGAATTGATGATAACGATGAAGGTGGCAATTATTTTGATCAAATGGGATGAGATCTGACAGGAGGAGATGATATTCTGTGCGGTGCTCAGGTGTGCTATTTCTCAAACGCACCATTTGGCCGTTTCCTCTCCCCACCAGTGTCCTTCTTCCAATATTTATAAGAGGGCAGGCTCTCAGAATACAGATAAGAAGCTGTGCTCTTTGCCCATCTCATTTTAAAACCACACTTTGCATTGCTCCCCTTTTCTCAGTCAATATTTGCATGAGAGAGGTCTCGTGTCCCAAAACAAAAGATCTGACCTTTTAAGAATGTTTGTTTGCATGTGTCATTCAATTCATTTCGTTTTCTATTACCGTTTGTATATAATAATTTATTTTTGCATGTTCCAACCTGCTTCTGTCTACACAATTTGAGCAGCCGGCATTCTGTGCTTCTTCTCTGTGCTTTTATCACACTTGCAAGAGACATTAAGGAGTAGTTTGCTTTTATAGACTCTCTGCATTGCTCTAATGTCGCTTTACCAGGTATCACTGCCATCACTTTTATCTGCTCCTCCTCTTCTTTCCCTCTAACTCCCTTCCCTTTTACTGTTTTCTCTTGCTGTCTTTTTTCCTCAGTGCGCACACACAGAATGACACATTCATAAACACATTTGTATTCACATCCACCATGTGCCAAACATCCAATGAGTGCAATTTATTCCCATCAATAATTAACAGCAGGCTGCTTTGGTGGCTGCCTACCTGCCAAGGTGTCTCTAACACTTTCCGCTCCGTCATGGCAGAGCAACATTTCTCTAGCAAGGCTGGATGAAAAACTCAGGTAAACAGTGAGGAAGGTGTAAATCACACAGATGATTGCTAACGCCACAGACGACTTCCACAATAAGAACACTCAGGATCATTCTCTCACTCCCTCTGCTCCATTTTGTCACATATATCTC
The DNA here is from genome assembly GCF_900324485.2 of Mastacembelus armatus. NCBI lineage: Eukaryota > Metazoa > Chordata > Actinopteri > Synbranchiformes > Mastacembelidae > Mastacembelus > Mastacembelus armatus. The sequence goes on from NC_046643.1 coordinate 15,430,792, forward strand.
TACACAACAAAGTAATAAACGATTTGCAAGTCGGAGCCAGAGGCTTTGAGCTCATTAAATAAAACCGTCGCAGTAATCAAGTTGCACCTTTTTTCCTGCCTTGACGCCATTAGAACGCTTTTATTAAGGTGCCTTATTTTAAACACAGCTGCAAAGGAGGCAAGAAGAGGGAAAAAGGAAGTGTCACTTGATTTCCTCTTCTCCCTCCAATGTAACAGCCGTGTGCTGTCGTTCTCCTCTACTCCCCTTGGAATTTTGAAATACCAAGGCAACAGAGATGAAACATTGCCTTCCTTTTGTCTTGCCCTCCCCTGGGGATGGTGACAGCGAGAGGGAGGAGAGGAGCCATAATTAAGACACCTAAAGGACACTTCCCCCCTGCGCCTCCCTTCCTGTCACTCACCTCTACACAAGTCATAGATAAGAGCACTTAGCATAGGTGTGGAGTATGTGTGTGCCCTTAAATTCGCATCTATTGTTAAGTTGTGTGTGAATTTGACTGTGTTGTCTATGCGTGCTTGTTTTGAATTAGTTTTCTGTACATACAGTGCACACAGCCAAACACAAAAGTTCTTGTCCGAGTGTGTATAGAGATCTGTATTTCTATTTCAGTGTAATTCTGTGTCATTGTATAATGACAGTATGACGATTGGGTTTACATTTTCAGGAATTATTTAAAATGACCAAATAACAAAATTCAATGTAAGTGACTACTTGATATCTTATATACTGCAGCATAATACAGCAGGTAAATGAAATTAATTTGCTGATTTATGAATATTCCTAACAAATCTTAAAGATTAAAGAATCTGTACTGGTGCATGTTGAACACTTCCAACAAATGTTCAATAAATATTAAAACCCATATAGTTACATTATAAATTACAATGAAAAACATCCTACATACATAATAAAAATAACTAAACTCTGAGAATGCTAAAAATCGTTTTACAAGAGAGCTTAACACAATCTTGTGTGTGTGTGTGTGTGTGTGTGTGTGTGTGTGTGTGTGTGTGTGTGTGTGTGTGTGTGTGTGTGTGTGTGTGTGTGTACACGTGCGTGTGTGTGTGTGAAATACACTATAGGCATGAATTTGCCTACTCACACCACTGACTCTATTCTCTGTGGCACTTTGTTCAGGTAGCTTTCTGATCTGAAAATACTGACATGTTGAGAGGACAGAATGATAACAGGTAAACGCAGTGTCTAGCTTCACAGATGCAAACCTGTCAACCAGCCGCTCGCCTTACTCTCCACAGGCTGCCATTTTCCCCTTGAGCCAATCAGACTGAATTATGGGAAGGGCGCCCTCGATTGTGGTGTCTGTGTCGGAGAGGTAATTCCGCCTGACAGCTGCTTGCTTTCAGACAACAGCCAGTCTTTATGGAAATCATCCCTCCCTATTCTCGCTGCAGTCGGCTTCTGCTGATAACAGCCTGTATGAAAACAAAGCTGTCCTTTTCTACTTTGTTTTTTAACTCCCCTTTTTTTTTCTCTCAGCGTGGACAGGCTAGAATTAGCAGAACAACTCAACATCCTATGGAGTCAGACAGTGTACAGCCTGCACTGAAGTAGTACATACTTCAGGCTAATATAAACTAGAAGCTGGCACTTGCTTTCTTTGAATCCTATGACATTGATGAAGATGTGTGTGCATCTGTTTGTTTTATTCTTCAGAAAGTACAGGCAGTTTTATTCAGATTTCTATTTTGGATTCCTGGCAAAACACACCTGAACAAACCCAGCAATCGTATTAATATAGGAGAGTTTTCACAAATGCCCTGGTTTAAACAGTGTGATGATGAGGCCTGTGGTGCAGTGTGACTCCATCACTACCCTCATCCCAATACCCAATATTTATAAGGTTCACAGAAGCTACAGGCAGACAGAAAGGCGCTGCTTGCCCTTCACTTCACATTACAGTGGGGAAATTATGCTAAAAGCATCATTAAAGTGCCTACATGAAGTGAATCCCAAATGTTTATGATAACAGAGTGCTCGCAGTGGCCCATCAACCAGTAGTCACCAGCAAATGCTTCAGATAGTTTAACGGTGTGAAACAAACCAGAGTGCGGACTCCTCTTGCTCTCTCTCTTTATTCTTACTTCCTTTCTCTTGTTCTTTCTTTTCTGCTGTCTCTTCCTTTCTCACTCCTGGGGAAGATTTCCTGTCAATATCACATTTATATTCATATGAAAAGCACAAGTCCTCCTCTAGGTGGTCTGCAGTCAGTCAGCAATCTTCTTATTATCCTTTAAAGGTGACTCTACTGACGTCTTAGCTCCCACGAACCCACAGATTGACTCAACACAGGGTGACCTCTAGGCGATAATCAAAGGGATGGCTGACATTGCTGTTGCAGTTCATTGCTGAAAACAGCTAGCCTAGTGAAGCCTGCCTTCCCCCAAGCATCGGCTAAATCTGGAGAGAACGTAGAGAGAATACAGCAGGATAATTGGAGGGACTTTGGGTATACAGGTGCTCACGGAGGAGCATCACTCTGTATTCGATGTGCGCCGCCCTGAATGTGAATCCATTTCCCCTTTTGACATCTACTGCAGTGCATGTTCGTAAAGCATATGTCGTCAAAACACAGTGTAGTGATCAGCACTTTTCCCCAGAACCTGCCTTCAGCAGGAGCATCCTTATGATTATAGTCAGTCACAGCAGCTCATCTGAGGCCATATTTCTTGACTACCACGCTTCATATGACATTCAGCATGTAAGGATCAGAATGAGGCTAGTCAGCACATACGCATATTTAGCACCTGTAGCTTTAATATGTCCCACCAGTGGGAGCATGTGGCTTTCAGATACTGATTGAATAGTGTTAACTAAGTTCATTCTTTTACACCGTTGGATTAACTTGACTCTAAAGGCCAAAGTTTTCTTTATGATATTGTTTTCAATAAATCAGCAGATGTGAACTTTTGCAAAGATGTCATATTTAATGTTGTTTCAGTAGGCCTAAAGTACTACCTTTACATTGGCATGAGAAAAGGAAAGTGTTGATACCTGTAGAAATATCTGCAGTGCAGTGAGATAATATGACTCATAAAAAAAGATACAATCACTTGCCAACGTGTCATTTTTTTTGCAGTGTAGTTAGCTGCAGTATGGCTCAGCACACTGTCCCCTCCCTGCTTCCCATGCAGGAGTGATAGTTTTGAAGGGCAAAGCCAGTGAGAGTGAGATGGAACATCTGACGAGCGCTGGCTCCCAAGCACCTCCGTTGGCTTCCACTGTCTCTGCCGTCTAATTACGCTTCAATCATTCGCAGGAGCACTGCGTGCGGTAAATTATTTCACAGAGCAAGTGCAGACGTGTCGAGCTGTGAGCGTGAGAGAGAGTGAGAAACAATAGAAATTAGTGAGAGTTGGAGTGAAATAGAAATGAAGCAAAAAAAAAAAAGTGAGAAAAATGGAGAGAGGTAAAAAAAGAAGAAACATTGTGGATAGAAAGAGCACTAGAAGGTCAGAGTGAGAAGTCTGACAGCCATAATGTCACCTCCAGCCTGTGCAGCAGGAGACAGGCCAGCACTAATGAAGAAAGTTACAGACTTATCAGGCACAGAGAGGGGAGAGAGAAAGATACCGCTTTAAGAGCAAGTATTTGAAGTCAGTGGAATTTCTTGGTTTTCTGCTTCAATTGGTCATAAAATGAGATTTTCATCTAAGTCACGAGTATAGACAAACACAGTATGCTTAACAAACAGTTGTACTCTTGGTGTTATGTTTGTTTAACAAATCCATTAAACTTCCGCAGTGCTGATGGACTGAAATGGTTGAATGTCCTTTGGTGTGTTTGTTCTATGGCTGTGGATCAGACTCACACAGTGTTCAGGAGGAATCTTGGACCATTCTTCCTTATAGAACTGCTTCAGCTCAGCCATATCTTTAGGATGTCTGTTGTGAACAGCTCTTGAGGGAGCATTTCCTAGCATATCTGTTGGATCAAGATTTGGACTCTGACTAGGCCACTCCAGAAGATGGATTTTCTTTGTTTGAAGTCATTCTGTCAGTGTTAGTGTCGGTGTTTTCCTTCAGTGTTAGGAGTCGTCGTCCAGTTGTTTGACCTAGTTTCTACTGAGCTTCAGCTGGTCATGACATCATCCTATTATCCTATGAGGTACCTTCATAAATTTGGGTATTTCTTTCCCTTGATGACAGTAAGCTGTTCAGAGTAGAAGCAGCAAAGTAGCCTCAAATCATGATCCTCCCTCCCCAGCACTTTTCGTTTAGGATGATGTTTGCAGTGCCTTTTAACACCATAGTGCTTCATGTTCCTGCTAGATAATTCAATCATAGTTTCATCAGTCCGCAAAACTGTTTTCCAACAGGGTAGAGTGTATTTGGCAAATTCTTTGAGATGATTAATTCTTGATCATAAAGCTGAGATATTTATTTTTACATTTAGGCCACATAAGCAGATGCTTCTTGTGAATAGCAAACTCCAAATATTTGAGTGTTTTTTATAAGTCAAATTAGCTTTAACCCACACCTCTAATCTTGTTTCATTGATTGAACTGGGTTCCAACTCCTGACTCCAATTAACTTTTGTTGATGTCATTAGCCCAAGGGTTTACATAGTTTTTCCGACCCACACTGACAATGTTTGAATGATTTATTCAATATGGACAGGAGCCATGCAATGATTTGCATGCTGCTTGTTAAAATGAAGTGTTTGTGGTTGCGTTTGACAAAGGTAAGACCATATTTTAAGACATATTTATACCTAAATGCAGGTAATTCCAAAGGTTTTACTTTTACTTGCAACTGTGGATGGAGAGATGGTGAAGAAAGGAAAAGCTAGCAATAGCTACCATCAGCATAACTAATCCTGCTTGCACTGTATATGACTCCTGCTATGTCAAACAGCACAGATACATTACACATTATGGCCCAGTTTGTCTTTTTAATAACTACAGTCTGTCATTAGCTGTTTTTTGTGCATGTTTTTATTTGTTTCTACTCTCACAGCAGAAAGAGATCTTGGTACCATTTGGAGTGATTGTATTTATGTATGTGCAAATAGCATCTATTCTGTTCCCAAATTGCTCCACAATGGCCTTGTGTCTAAATTGTAGGCTTGAAAAAGAATAGTGGAGGCTTGTATTCTGGGTGTGTTCAATGCAGCCATGCTTGCTTTGAAACAAACATAAATATGGCTTTTTCAGGATCGGTAATGGCCACGGTGTGCAGTTATTAGAATCTCTTTGATGTGGCAACTGTGCCAACCTGCTCGCTGTCGCTTTGAATTGATCTGGCTGAATTAGTGGGCCAGCAGAGACAATAATCAAAGGACTGGGTTATCACACTCAACACTGACACACATACAGTAGACCAGGTAAGATGCTTGGCATTAATTTACTCATCTGGCCCTGAAAAGACAGCCTGTGAATATATGTGTATATTGGAAAATCAATGAAGCATTTTCAACTTTAAGAATGTTTAGTGCAGTCTTTGATCAGTACCAGGTCATCTCCTGCTGCCATGTACTTCTTTTGGATTTAACTAAGCAGCTAGTTTCCAAACATCTCCCCACAACCTATGTGTATTTAACTAAACGTATGTACTGTGTCTTTAAATGCTTGTGAATGCATCCCCAGGTCCTTTTGTGTTAAACCACCTGTGCATGGACATAATGAGCCCTCTCTTCCTTTCCTCTCTCCCTGATTCAGCTGACCCATTTCAATTTGTCTTGATCAGTCATACCAATTAACTCAGGGATTAGATTCATCAGTGCCAGCCACCCCCAGCCCTCCCTATATCCCACCATATTCCCATCTATCCCTCTGTCCACCCCTACCTTTGCTATACAGTACTGTCACTGGCTCCAAATGATGAATGGCATGATGAATGATTAACCTTCTCACACATATATCGAGAGCTTACCTAAAAAGAGTAAAGGAGTAAGGAGTAAAGACACATGCATTATCACAGACCATGCACTATACACAGTATTTGCATTGATTTAGTTAGAACACGCACAAACATGAATGCAGCAGTAATGCATACTTCGATGTAGCTTTAGTAAATTCACACAGAAATGGCAATCAATATGCTTTTGCATAGTTTGCAGTTTTTATGATGAACTATACTGTTCTGATCAACAGTAGCGCCTTTATGTTTTATTTATTTATTCATGTTGTCTTTTGAAACCGCAGGACTGGGAGGATTGGAAGATACGTACCACATATTCTGACAAGTAGGGACTCACAGTAACACAAGGCATTGACAGTTGGTTTAATGGCTGCATATTACTGTTATGTAATTGTGTTCTCAATGTGGCCAAGTGAAGCTAGGACACCATGATCTCTGATATTCGGGCTATGAGATATCACAAATCGAATGTCCGCTGCTTACGAAGAATACTATAGAATTAATTGGAAGAAGAACATAAGCTTTTTGTTGAGCCATTGTCATTATGTTTTTAAATCAAGCTCCAGTTTTATATGCCATTGTGAAACTATGCTTCGTTTATGCATCTGCCAGTGTTGTGTAGTACTTCGTAATCATTTAATATTGGCATTGTTTATACACACGTGATGTGACTGTATTAAGGCACATGGCTTTAAATTAATATTTCATTCACCAGAAAATTCCATTTTCTTAATGTGACCCTTCCACCGCAGCAAGCAAAGTTCATATGTCAGCTTTAAGCTATTGCTTACATCTAGTTGCATGCTTGTGTGAATTCACATTTCCATTGCACTCAACATAGATGACACAGAGAGTTACTCAACATAGATTTATATTTAATGGTAGTTTTGAATGCTGCAGCACATATTTTTACCAGACATATCTAAACTTCTATTGCAGAGAGACAAATAATACAATGTGCTTTACAATTGTACTTATGAGCAGCATTTGTCAAAGAAAAAGACCATCGCAAATACATTCTTCTATAATAATAAAAGTAGCTGTTGCTTTTCAGTGAACCTAACTGCCTCTTTTTATATTAAATGAACACATTCCTGTTCAATTTTTTTAGTCAACTGCATCCACACCTTCAACCACAACTTTTATTTTTATGACTCCCTTCACATTCCTTTTATCACTACCTATCTTTCGCTGTAGTACATTATATCCATCCTTCTTTAAAGAATTCTACAGGCATACCATGTTAAACTACACTGACTGTTTCCATTTTCAGTGGCTTCAGTCATGTGTGAGAGCTCTGTAGGAAGAGGGAGCAGGGAGTCCAGGCAGAGCAGGGATGGGTAGATCAGGGATGGGGCTCTGTCATGAGGGTTGATGAACCAGCTCTCTGACACCAACACAGTCCCTCATTCTGTCTAATGAGGAAAAGGAAAGCCAGAGTGCCGGGTCCCTTTTCATCTCGCTGACAGTGCTCCCATGAGTCTGTGTGTGTGTGTGTGTGTGTGTGGACACGGATGTGGAAGCGATTGATAAAGACAGGAAGCGATAGAAATAAAGATCATAACATTTCACGTCAAAATATCACTCTTGATTGTGGGAAATGTTCTTTTCTCTATGATGTGTATTTTGTGGGTTTTCATCCAACACACATCTTTTATTGTATGTCAAAAGGATAATGAGAAGCTTCTCTGACCTGATAAGAGGGATCTCTGCCTTCTCTCAGAGGTTTAAAAAGTCAAGTTCAGTATAGTTTATCTAAGCTCAGATGGGACCTAGCCCTTAAGACCTCAGCCCCTGTGGGCACACACACATTGTACTGTATGTTCATATACATTATTACTATGGCTATTAGGGGGATGACAGGAACTGAATGTGGAGCGGAGAAGGAATAAAAAGGGTTAAGTTTATAGAGGGGTGGTGTAGACTAGAGGGTCTTTCACCTGCGCGTTTTTTTTTTTCTCCAGTGTCTAGATGGAGCAAGAGATGGTCAGCAGTTCAAAGGGAGAAAGTGAAAGAAGACAGGTAGATGTATAGCACATGGGTGTCTCACCCCCTCGGAAGTGATTTCATTGGTTTTCCTCCCAAAAACAGAACATCAGCAGATTTTTCTGACCCACTCTGTACCTTTAACTATGAGTAGTATCTCACACCCTTTCTTTAAGCTTGGAAATTAAAGTTGAAAATTAAAACTGTGAAATGATCACACAGTTTTAATAATCAAGCAGTTTATTTGTGAATGTAGCCTTTAAAAGTCTGTCATGCAAATGTTGCTTTTCCATGTGTGTTTATATCAGTGCTCGGCTGCCCTTTTGTGACTAGATTGTGTCAATATTATGTCTGCACGCAATGTGATGTGTATTGTGCGACTGCATGCTAGCCTATTGTGTCGTTTCTCTCTCAAACTGCCCTGTTATCTCGAATTGTCACTGCATTCATTTAGTGTATGTTTGATATTTGGCCTGAGTGCTGGTTTGTTTTGCTATGCTTGTGATATTAGTGGATTGTTTTGAGTGTTATCTCAGTATTCTTCATGCCATCTTAGTGCTGCTGCTGTGTAATGGGAGGGTTATCTGGCTGCCATCTCTGGTTTTATCTTTGCATTATCCTTTGGGTTATCTCAGCACCATCGTCCCTGTATTATCGTATGCCATGATCAAGGTGGTGACCTTTCTCTCTGACAGCATCTTAAAATGCTCCTGCGATGCTGTTCTCTTTAGGTTTTTCTAACTACAATTGATGATTATTGTGATTTTGAAGCGTTTGCACTGTATCTGCACATTGTTTTGGCTGCTGAATGCCAAATATTTGATTTTTTTTTTTTTTTCCATTTGTTGTACTTGCATTTTTTTTTGTCTGTGTGTATGCTTCATAGCTTTCTCTTGGGTATGTACATTTTCATATCCGTCAAACGTGTTTAGCTCACAGGGATGTCTTTGTTTCTGCCAGCGACTGTGATTTGTCTGCTGCCATCATTTGCGTATGCCTGTGTTTACATGGCTGCAAGTCTGTGTTGTTACATTTGATTCATAGCAGATGGTTGCCTCCTTCCAGAGGAGTGTGACAGCAGAAGAAAGTTAAAAGTGAGAATGGTAGTCAAGATAGAGAAGGGAGGAAAAACCAGGGATGTGATTACTATCAAACCATCAGCACAGTAGAGGGAGCATCCTTCCCTATCCTTCTCTCTGCTTGGTATGTGACATAGATACAAAATGTCTCCCAGGCTAATTTGCAGAGCAGTACACACTCTTCACAGATTCATTTTGAAGTTAGCAGTCAAACAGAATCAGCTCTTTTCCCTCCATGTAGTGAAATACGACCAGAGTCTCCTTAAATATGTACTCTAGGCTGTTTGCACATCAGTTATTCTACTAATATGTCTTTTCCTTTCCTTTTTCTTCATGTGTGGTATCTTTATGACAGCAAGTTTTCCATCCTCTTCTGGTGTTTTCTATAGTTCTTTTAGTGGATCTCAACAGAGGACCCTTAGGCCTCTTTAGCCTCTGCTTATCCTCATAAGAACAAACCACAGATTTGTATGCCATATGCTGTCATAGCAGTGTTATGGTTCATACTGTAGCAACTGCTGAACCACAGCACAAAGTCAGTGTTGCCTTATTAACAGGATATAGTACACACATCTCATAACTGTCAGAGAAAGGAAGAGGCAGCCTTGACAAGCTAGCTAGTGGGGAGGCACTGCCATCTTAAATAATGATCCGTTTTTCCAAAGCCCCGGTGTCTGAGATTACGGTAACATACAGGAGTGCTTTTGTTCACAATGCCACGTTCATGCCCTATGTGGACTGACTTTCCCTTGATTTGAACCAGCCGTGTTTTTTCATAGAGCCAGAAACATCTTTTAGAACTTCACCTTTTGCTTTTTATGAAGGAAAACATGATTTTTTTGTCATTTAGCAGTGTATAATTTGGGGGAAATGTAATTCACAGTATTTATTTTTTGAAGAAGTCATTTAATTTGAAGAAAAAGGTTTTCCAGTTTTTTCAACAGTGTAATTTAATCACTGGTTCAAAGACCGGTGATTGGTTTTTAGGATATGCATATTTACACATTTTAAATCAACCCAGCCCATGGAGGATATTTTTGCAGTTACTAGCTTTTGATAGTACATTCAAATCTTTCATTTTCATTTAGGCTTAATGTCTCTGTTCTTTAAAACACCTAACTTTTTTTCTGAGAATAGTCTCTTTATTTTATCTTTATTTTTAACCATGTACATGTACGCTTTCCACTTTAAGCTGCTTGGGCTTATTGACTCCTCTGTAATGATTTCTACATATGTTGATACCATTGTTTCCACTTGTATACCACCCAGAACACTATGACTGAACTCTGTGTGAAAATGTAAATTACCTGCTACCATCTGTAATTATGTTAATCCCCATGTGGTGTGACTATATACCGTACGATCACACATAATTATCAAGTCAGTCAGCAAAAGATGGTCTTTTGTCATTCCTATTTTGTCTGTTGTATTTATTATTAGATGGCTGTTTTGTTTTTTTTTCTTCTTTCAGGGAGACCAGTAAAATCCCATAATCTATGCAGTGGTCATTAGCTAAGTATAAATTCATCCTGTTGACTTATTGTATTTACACTAAAAAATATATTTCAACTAAACTCTGTATCGCAAATCTGGAAGCGCCTGTCTTGATTTTACACCAGTTTTATATCAATTTAATACTAAATATTGATTTTTTTGAGTGAGTGTCATTATACAGTAATACAAAGGGTAGTCAATGCTATGCAGACATAAAAGAATTTGATGGTTTTGTTTCATGGTTTGAAAGGGTTGCGTCTGACTTACAGTAAGATGATTTCTTTTCCCTTGATAAGTCCGTTTTGCGATCCCCATGGAAACGGTCACTCCCTTTCTCAAAAGCTGACATGTTTCTGTTGCTCCAAGCAAAAGGCAGACTGGGAGAAAAAGAATGGAAGAAAAGGAGGGACAGGAAAGATGGGATCTGAAGAATCAGGGGGACTAGAGATGTGACTCCAATCAGATTATTGGCCAATCAAGTCATAACGTGAGTAATTCAAGGCTTACATCGACAGCCTTAATCTCATTGTCTGTGCATTAGGGGCTCAGAGGAGGGCTCTTAGCGAGCACGCTCAGTGGGGGGTCTTGAAAGAAAAAGGTGCTTTGATGGGAGACAAGTCAGATTCACTTTTACTGGAAGAATTGTGTGTTTATGTGTGTAAGCCAAAAGAGACAGTCTGTAGGGGTTGTTGAAATGATGCCTGCCTCTCTACTTTTTGGACAGTACTGTAAAAGAGAGAAAGTCAGGCTTGGAGTAGTGAGAGATTTACATCACTTTTCTGCTGCCATCTGCTTCAGTGCCATTGTCCAATGGCAACATCCCTCATTTGCCCAATTAGAAAGTAGGATTATGATGTGTTTGTTTCCTACCTATGGGCTCCCTGGCCACATCTGACTTGTTTTAAGTTGAGAAGTATCATCTGTGCTCTAATGAGCCCTGCAAGGATAGCCTAGTTAAAGCCACATTGTTATTTTTGCTTCCAACAGTCTTTTTAACACTTCGGAGATAAATATAAATTGGTTTAGCTCAAAATAATTATGATTAACTTAATTTAGATTAATTTAATGCCACATCTGCATGTCTGCAATGCTGGACTGCCAGGATAGTGCAGAGCGTTTTCCGATAACCCTTGGCTACGATAGCTATGAGGCCAGTTAAACCTGGTGTAATTGGTGGGTAAAAGAACCTCACTAGGACAGCTTACACCTGGACAAATACAAAGATGGGGCCGGCCGTTGAAGAGAAGGGGTTCCAATGAAAGGCCAGACCCTCAGAAAGCACAGAGTTTAAAGCATCTTACATTGGGTGTGAGTGTTAGTCATGCTCCCCTGTTGTAGCATCTTGTGGCCTCAGAGAAAGAAAGAAAAACTGGCATACTTCCATGTTGATTTGCATGTGGAGGGTTCCAGAACAAGTGACCCCCCACCCCCATCGTGAGGACGCATACACACACATCTATACTCCAACCACCCCCTGTGCTTAGGGATCTGCATTGTCGAAACAGCTGCCAAGGGAACAGCTTGTCCGAGAGAGAGAGAGAAAGTGAGAGAGAAAGGGAGCACTTGGGGGGGAGGGAAGGTAATCAGTTTTTGGAAAAATACTGCCTCTCTATCCCCTGCCAAGACTTAGTTTGTGCTGTGGCTTTTTTCTGGGCCAGCATAGCCCTGGCACTGTGGCTCCAGCCATCCACCCATCTCTCCACGGTTAATTCAACAATGGGGGGTTTAGGTCATAAACTGACAAAAACAGCAGCCAAACAGAACAGGGTTTTAAAGCGTGTCTATTTCTGTGTGTGTGTCTACATACAACTGTGCTCTGGGAGTGCTGAAATATTTTCTCATTTCAGCCATATGCTTATTTGTGGGTGGTAGTCTGTAAAAAAAGAGCTTATTGTTGTGATACCACAGCAAGTATCCATAAGTGAGCAATCACCACTTGTTTTTTACAGTGCTGGCAATCTGCCTTCTCACAATATTGTGGCATGTGTCCCTGTTCTCCCACACACTTATTCTCAGGAAAAAATCTGATGCCATCACAACTGACTGACTAAAGCCATTGTACCAATACAGCACCAGTTAAACAAATGTAACAAGCTTATGCACGGTGTATCTAGTTTGACACACACCACGTGCCGTAGACCAACGCTGAATAAACATCAGTGCCCACCCCTTCTCTAATAAAGCTTGTCAGCTCAAGAGGAAGTGACAGGTTCAACAGCATTCTTAGTTAACACAAGAACCTATGAATAACCTCATCTCATAAAACATATGGCCCTTCCATCATGCATGCTGCACACAAGACAACAAATCTGAATTAGAGTGTCAATCAGAACTGAGCTAATAGCAGATACGCTTTTGTGTAGCCGTGAAAATCGTGAAAATGTATGTGGTCTGTGCAATAAGATATTAAACAGTTAACATGATTAAATGTTTTCATAACATCATTATTGCACGTATTTATTTTTTTTTATTTGCTGGTATTTGTCAGGTTGACCCTTAAGGAAACTGTGGTTGTTAATTGAACAAGATATTAAAACATTAAATAACTTAATGAAAAAAAAGACTAATGTCAATATTCACCTCTTCTGTAATGGTAACATCTCATTCTGGGCCTGTAATGTTTGTGATATATATAAAGTGGCTAACTGTATCCTAAAATCGAGGTGTTTTTGCAGCCTGTAGCCTGGGAACCAGTTAAGCATGTTTGACTGAATAATCCAAGAGCCAGTGTTCACCGATGCACCATCAATTAGGCTCAAGTGAAGGGTCGATTAGTTCTCAAAAGGATGGAGAGGAGCTGCACTGCAAGACATGTGAACCCAGAGCCTTTTCTACAGACATGGGGAGAGGAAGTGCAGGGAGCCAGTGCAGTAGCCATCACAAGGGAGAGTTAGCTGTTTACATGCTGTGTGGATGTATACAAGTGCCCGCTGTCAGACTTTTAATCACTTCGGAACCTTTTAAGACACAGTACAGCAGCATGGGGAATAGCTTTTACTGTTCTGCTGTTTAGGGAGGCAGGGAAAGAGGGAGAGAGGAAGGAAGAGAGGAAGAGATATGATTCCGATGATCTGCTGGCTATTATTCACCCAGCACTTTTTCTCCATTTCCCTCTCTTCTTCTTCTCTCTCATCTCTCTTTGCTCTTTACAAAGGTATGGTTAATACATAAGGGTCTAATTGCAATCACAGCTGCAGCTCCATCATCCGTCAGTCTGGGTTTTACAGTGGGTACTCCATCCCTTTCCCTGTATGCTCCAGAAAAGAGAGAGGCCATAGTAATGGACCTCTGCTTGTCTACTTTTTGTTTTCCTTCCTTCTCTGAGTCATTTTAATGCCTCGTACATGTTCCCCATTAATGTACAAAAGATTTTAATCTCCTATTCTCACTGGAGTTTAATGCATTTCTAAAACATTTTTTCACATTTCTTTTTTGGTCTTGTGGGCTCAGTGCAGGTCAGTCAAACTCTTCTACATCACCTGGTAAATATGAGGGTCAAGTGACAGCAGCATACACATATTTTACCTCCAGCTTAACTAGTTGGTTGTTATGCTGCTTAACTGCTCTTTTTATCTTTCCTGATTTTCACCATCCTACCTGATCTCAACTCCTCCATATGTAAGGCACCTTCTCTCTCTCTCTCTCTCTCTCTCTCTCTCTTTCACTGGCTCTCACGCTCTTCTTTCTCACTCTGCATTAATGGATGCAAATGGAGGCGTGTGCGGGGGAAAGGAGCTGACATTTATGCCTCTGATTAGAACATGCAGCCCCAATGCTTTGTAATTGATTGCAGTTGTGGACAGCACACACTCACCCATACCCTCACTTAAAGGCCTGTACTGCTTTCTGCATAATATTATTGTATGTCTGCTTTAGTGTAGCTTTCTCTCTAGCATCTGGACTTCCAAACACTCAAATGGGCATATGATATGCATGTACACACTCACATTTTGCTCATGTAGTTACAGTATACACACATACACACATATATATGCACACAAGTCCACATCCAGTAGTAGTAGCCTCACTGCATCCATTTGAATAAGAAGCTTTTAATGGTTGCTTGGTTTGACTTCAAAGCCAAGTGATTGTGGAGAAGCTGCGCTAACATCACTGAAGATGTTGATTTGCTTTCTCCGGATCAATGTGTGGATGTGACCTGTGAACTCAGATAAACCTGGAAAACGTGTCAAAGTTCAGGGTGATGAGCTGATGTTTACTCGATGGGTCAAAGAGTTAGCTCCTGTGGGAAGGAAGTTGGAGTTCAGTTGTTGAGATGTTGATGTAGTAGAAAGTTGAGAAAATTTAAAATATCATCAATGTCATTTAAAATATGTATCTGGGAAGAACAAAGAATTAAGGTGGAGAGAGAAGAAAAGTGATGCAGTTATGTTTGTAAAGCACGGAAGTAAGAAAAGAAGCTCACAGGGAAGTGAAATGTGAGAGCAGTGAAAGAGTGGGCAGAGGGAAGAAATGTGCTGAGTTGTCTTTTTTTTTTTGTGTGTGTGAACTTGTGTTTATGAATACATGTGCATGCCCAGCTGAGTGTGAGCTTGTTAGCTTGAGGTTGCAATTGCATTCTGCCTGCTTACTCATGTGGATCTTCGTTTGTGTGTGTGTGTGTGTGTGTGTGTGTGTGTATCCACATTGCTTTGTATGTAAATGCATGTGTATGTAAACATGCACATTTGTGTGCACATGAATGTGTGCGTATTTGCATGAGGACCAGCAGGAGCATGTGGCAAGGTGCTGTACAGTAATTAGCATCATTCTCACCAGGGAGGCGCTATGTGTGGAGGGAGCATATATTGCAGGGACAAACTCTGAGCCAGAGCCCTGTTCTGCTGACTAGCATGCTTCTCCCTCCTAACACATACATGCGCGCGCACACACACACACACACACACACACACACTCAAATCACCTTGGCCTGCCAATTCAAGTACCACATACAGTACATAGTGGCCATACCCACACTTACTAACACAAAATGAGTTATATCCAAACATGTCATTCTGCATAGATTATTAGATGGATAAAGAAATGTCCACTTGTTATGTCATAACAAAGCACTAATATAAAAAAATTACTCAATTATTATTTTCTTTAAAAAAGTGATCTACAGCTTGAATTAGTGCTGTAAAGATTTATTTCAGGTTTAAATAAGTAAAGTATATGTGATTGAGATTAGATCCTCCCAGCATATATACCCACACACATTTAGAGACACACTTAAAGATGCATTATGACACACACAGCACACACACAGGGGTCGAGCGGGGGTGGAAAATTATGCCGCGTTAGCTGGCATGCAGTGTTTGTGCTAATGAAGCTCCCTGTCCACATGGGCTGATAACCTGCTGATGACTCGATACTTCTGCCAGAGAGGTCTGAAGCACAGTTTGAATACTGAAGCAGGTGTATCCTGTGGTACCTGGGTGTTTGGGTTTTTTCCCCTTGAAAGTGAGGATGGACAAATAAAAGCCTGTGTTAGTTAAGTCATTCCATGTCATCCCTGTGAAAAAATATTGAATTGACAAGAATTGATATTTACGATTTTTGTAAAAGAAAGCAATTTATGTGATGAATTGATGAAAAGAGAGAATTCAGGTTATCAAAAAGAAATTCTGTCATTTAACATTTGTGTGTTAATCTCACACCTTTGTTCATTTTAACTACTGTATCACCATGGTAATATTTAACTCACAACTTAAGAATATTGTTAATCAGAGCATGGCCGTTATAGCGTGATGTTGCATCAGCCAGTAAGTTAACCTGGAAGTGGACCTTTTATGCAGCACAATTCATAAATCGGCTTTAAAGAGTCTATGGGACTTTGCTAAATACAGTCTTATTCTGACAAATTGTCCTATTAGGCAGATGTATGAAAAAAAGACCTGGGTTGACAGATTCTTGTGTTCAATTGGATTTAACATCCAACACATGAACCTCGACTTCCTATGGTTATTGCTTTACCAACACACAGCCATCCTAAAATGTTTCCCAATATAAGCCCAGTTATTTCATAAACTGATAGTATGAAAGATATAAATTTACTTCAGTGAAGTTCAAATCTTATAAGCCCCAGGGTGGTCCTTTGTTTTCTGTTTATGTAAGAGTGTTTTTTTCTCACTACATTTAAAAATAAAGTCCATAATGCCTTGTTTACTTCCTTCCACTTTCTCTACCTGTCATAGTCTGTGGGTGGTTGTTGCTTGACTTGTTTGTTCCACATCTGCGTGTCATCTCACTAAGGAGCTGATGCACAAGTTGAGCCTGACCTTACAGCAGCAGCACTTTGTCATTTAGAAGTACACACACACACACACACACACACACACACACACACACAGACACACACACACATACATTCTTACAAAAAACATCCAGGAGACATCACACCAACACAGGGGCATACACATCCCGTCCACGTCCCCTATCCAGCACAGGGAACAGTAATTAGTTAGTGCCCCCAGGAATCTGACAGGCTCTTTCTGACAAGAGGAAAGGGCAAGGTGACATTTTTGGTCAGCAACGCGATACAGTCATTGTGCTGCATACTTCACAAAATTACCAGAGGGGTTGAGAGGTCAATTCCCAGAGCTCAGTCTGTGCTGATAGAGCCTTCAACCTTTTTAGACAACACTTTGCACACGGATGACATACTGATGTAAAAGGGCCCAGCTCTGTATGTCCTTTGGGACACTGGTACCTCATCTTCTTTGTTTAGACTTTAACAGCCTTGGGAGAGTTGAATGCCTCCTAAGCACCATCTATAAATGATACATTCTCCACTTGAATGCTCAGAAGCTGATGACTCTCAAAAGGGGCCTTACACAGTGGAGTTTTATAGCGATTATGTCTTGGAGTGTTTCTGTCTTGATTTTGAAGACTGGGCAGCACTTTGGTCATCTGAAAGTACCAGCCCGCAGGCTCATCCATGGAACAAAAAGCAACAAGAAAAAGGGAGATTGAGGGTAAAGGAAAAATAACAATGACACACACACTGATGTGGAAGGAGACAGATGGTAAAGACCTATAAAAAGAGAGAGCTGCAGCCTCTTAATCTTATTCTAATTTTTCTCAGTAAATAAACAGAATCTTAATGGTTGCCGTTAGCTGGAATTACTGCTTCATGTAAAATACTACCATCCCTCCCAGACTTGCTCTCTCCTCGCTCAGATGGTAGAATGAACAGTAAACCCTGCACACGTTATTGCCTGACTGTACTGGCCAGCCCCATGCTGCTCAAGTTAAGTTATGACGCCTGTCATTTTAGATTTATTCTCCTAACAACTCTGATGGATGGGCCAAGATCATGACTAACTGGTTGGCCAACAGTTCCCCAGTCCCATGACCTCATCATTGGTAGGCTGGCAGGGTCTCGACTTTCCGTCATGCCCAACCAATTATCAGGTCCCTGTGGCCAATGCAATCCTACCAGACACGCTGGTACACACCGCTTTTTTCTTTCACTGGTGCCTTTCTTTCTGCCCATCTATTGCTTGTGTCACCATTTCTGATTTTTGTCCTTTTTTCTTTCTCTTGTGTGATTTCCAAAAGTTGGAAAAGGTTCAACTTAAAAGGTGTTTCTCTGCCAATGAGACATTAATGACTCCAGGATAAAGTAGGAATAAGAGAGATACAAGAGATAAAAGATATTGTACGTTCTATGCCCTCAGTTTTTCAACATAAGGAGCACTTTGTAATGCACACACAAGATAACATATAAACTCCATTTGAGCGAAATGATCCTTTAATAGCAACTTACTAGATGCACATTTGTCTTTAATACTAGAAAATTAGTAACCTCATTCTCAGTGATAACGTACCGTATTTTCTATTACACTACATTGCCGACACTCATAGTCCAGAAAATACTGTAGCATGTTGCAGTGGCTAAGGACTGTTTTGCTCCTTTAAGGCATTATAGACAATGTCTTAATAGGTTCTTTCATTCCGATGTGTTTCTTCACCACATTTTTTTTGCAGTTTGTCATCTCAAGGTTTTTGCTATTGGTATAACTGGAACAACTCTAACATATTACTGCACTTGTACCCCCTGCAGCAGTGATGCTATTTATTTATTTATTTTTTGACCTTGGCTACCCACTAAAGATTTATTATTAATTTATTAAAGGATTTCCTATTAGTCTACCTCTGCTAGACTTGCAACTAGACCCCCCTTACCTAACCCATCCTTCCATATCTTCTTCATTTTTGCACTTCCATTCATCATCTGATTTTCCCTATGTACGTCTGGCTTTAAACTAGCCAGCCCTTTCATTCTTTCCCTCCCATTACTTCCCTTGCTCCATCCCTCTCCACCTCCTTACTGCATGCCTCACCCTAACAGCTCAGTGTGTGTAGCATCCGCTGTCAGGCAGAGGCATCACATCACATGACAGGTTGCTGACCTTGTCCTACACTTCCTGGGATCCACAATACAGCTCAGCTAATCCAGCTAGCATGGCTGAGCACGGAAACATCTGCTGTTTTAATTACAAAAATGATGTATTTTAATCCCACTAACTCTATCCAACTGTGATGATTTACTGTATGTGTCTGTGTGTATGCTTGTGCAAGAGCAGAACTATGTTTTTGTGGCAATTATTTCACAATTCTTATATCAGAACAGAAATAAGGATGAATTCTTGTTCAGTGGTTTAGGGTTTGAACCATGCAGAGCAGCAAAGCATAACCAGAAGAGAGGATGTCCTTAAATTTAGATTTGGTTCTTCACTAGATCTTGTGATCTTAAATACATGCAAATGGATACAAACACAAATGTGTCCATAACAGGATCAGATGTGAAGATTTAAAGCTGGCCTGTCTGTGGCATCTCCCAGTAAAATCTGGCTGCACTACTGAAACTCAACCCAGAGAGAAGGAACACAGGGAAACCATATGGTCACTGCTCTAAGCTCTGCCAGTGACGGTTAGACAACGATCTGTACAAGTAGACAGATAGGACTTACACTATGTGACTATGTGTTTGAGAGGTTGTGTACTGTATCAGGGGTTTGGAATATGTGGCTCCGAAATCATCTTTGCCAGAACTTGCACCAATAATTAAAAAACACCGTCAGGACCTGTGATGCAGACATAGTTTTCTATACAAGATGATCGGTCCTGCTTCTGAACACTAACAGTATATTGCAGGTCAGTGTCTTTATCCACTGCTGTAGGGAGGCTAAAGCATAGAAGAATAGGAAATTGGGTATGTTCACTAAAATACACAAACTGACAGTTCACAGTTTCATTTATTGCATAACCGTGTATGCAAGTTAAACTTCATCATTTCTCTTGTGAAAGCTACATCTAAGTAAAAGGTAAATAAAAGAGAGGCCCGGTGAACTGGACCTCCAGCTGACACACAGACATATACAGTATTTTTTAAGTCTTTATATCACTTTGTGGTGTATTTGAAAGGCCTATGTTTCTCTCCATTGCTATGCTTTGGATTGCCCTCCAAGGCTCAGTGTGAAGCCTGTTCTCTCAGCCCATACGCCATTTTGGCTCTGGCAGAGGTCTGTGTTTTTCATCCAGGCGCTCTGTGACAGAGTGTAATCAAATCTTGGTCTCCTCCTACACAGGACGCCAGACATCTCCCTCTGTCAGCCACAGGAGATTTGTAGGCTCATCATGTTTTGGTCGAGGCTAGTTTTCTATATACCCACTGCCAGAGGGGAGGCGAATTGGATGTGGATGGAAGGAGATGGTGTAGATGGTGGAAAAAAACATATTAAATACAACCCCCAGCAGTTTTCTTAGCCCCCTTGTTTAGTTTGGACAAATCCCGGAGTGGATGGTACCTGCCACGGTGATATATTTGCTGATTTTCCTCCAGCAGGAGAATCACCCAATTGCTTTATTTGTTATGTTTTTGGTTACTTAAAACCAACTTTTTAATATTTGCCTCTAAACATTATAACATAAAATATGGCAATAATATAACAATCAAGCATCCATTGGTAAATGAAAAAGGTGCGGCAAGAAGTGGTAGCAATTTGCAAAAATACTCATCTGTCAGTGACATTGCCTCCTAGGCCATGGTGGCAAAACATTAGGCTCAGAATACTGTTGATTTATGGGCCTGAAGGGAAAGTAGCACACATACAATTGTTATGCAGCGTGGAAATGTATATGTTTATGTATAGATAATGTGTGTTATATGAGTGAACTGACACCTGTTGCACAAGTGTGACTACGTGGCATGCATCTGTCCATATTAAATAACGTGCGTGTGTGTGTGTGTGTGTGTGTGCGCCTGTTTTCTTGTGTGGGTGAGTGAGCTTGTGTATAACTGGCTAAGTGTTGTAGTGGCTGAAAATACAAACTTGGCCAGCACATCAAAAGCAGTGTGTCATGTTGGAGCAGCTTTACTTGGGGCACTGCTCACCCACTGAACTTCCCAGCATTTCAGCTTGTTTACAGTGGCACATGCCAAGCCTCTCCTCCATTTGAAAAGCCTTCAGCATGTCGTTAACTCTCTCCCAAAGGGAAACCTCAATTTTTATGGACAGGCTGTACACCCTCCTGGGTATACAGCCTTTCAGAAACACAAAAGAAGAAAATTGTCATTGTATTGCTGCAGGAGGTACTGTGTCTGGTTCTGATACTTTGTTGTTTGTATTTTGTGCGTGTGTGTGTGTTTGTGTGTTCAGAAAATTGAGACTTCTAGTGGTTTTCACTACTTCCCTGTTGACTGTGTGTCTGTGGGGCAGGAGTGGGAGATATAAGGTGGAGAAAAACAGAAGTTAAAATAGTCTGAGCTTAAAATCAGATGTTAAATCCCTGAGCATCCATGTTGTTCAAATAACAGAGAGAGAGGTATGAATGAGAGAACAGAACAGGTAGACAGGAAGAATTAAAATTACAAGAAAGTAGTTAAGTAGGAGATAGAGTTGAAAAATCCTTTTGAACTTCTGGAAAAATGTTCTCGGATTTGTGCCCAAATAGCAGTGGATAGCATCTCGAAGACCTGGGTGTAAGACAAGTCTTTCATGCTGAGCTGCATCCATACTGATGTCAAAGTCCTCCTGACCTGCCTGGTTATCCACGGACTTCCAGGAAATGTACAGGAAGCCAGGGACCATGCTGGGGTCAAACCCCTCTGCTGGCATAGTAACTGTTAGTACAGAAGGCAGAAAAAACAGAGAGGCAGGAGAAGTCATTATCTGTGTGGAGGTCCTATCTAGAATTCTCCCGGGTGGGACTGGATTGTAGGAAAAGTATCGCTGGGTTTGAATTTTGGGATTTGGGTAACTAAGCCAAACTGCTGACACAGGGTCTTTATTTTTTGTTCATTATTTTTCTCCTTTTTAATGAACGGCTGTTGGAGCAGAGGCTTTATTTTTAGGCTTTATTGCAACTTCAGTGCAAATAAAACAGTGAATCTTAAAAATTAGATTCAAGGCCAGGTTTTGCTTTCCTTCCTTCCTAACATTTATATAAGTGGAAATGTAGTTTGGTAAAAGATATTTGTATGTAGATATTACTACATCCCTACTCTTACACTCTCTCACACACAGATACACACGATCACATATATAGTCCCCTCTTGTAGGGTGCTACCTCAGGTTAATAGGAGGCTGCCCGCATCAGTGTCACAACCTGGAGGGTGATGTTTACAGCGTGAGAGTGAATGATGAGAGGAAGAGTGGCAACAGACACGGATGGAGGGACCATTTTCTCCACCCAATGCCTAGGATGCAACAGAGAGTGCAGACAGCAGCAAACGCACACATATTGTACATAAAGTGGAACTGTTGACACTTAAGTTAAAAAGGATGAGAAATCTACTTAGTTATGGCATATTTCACATTGTATTTAATAAAAGAGGCTATAGTTAGTATTATGGTAACAGTACATCTACATCAAATAGGCTCCTCTTGGTGCCCAACACACACCATCCAACTTTGATTTAAAATCTTAGCAGTGTTGTTAGATAGACAAAGGAGGTAGAGCAAGTTGTTTTTTAACCAATCCAGGACAGAGGCTGTAATATCATAGTAATATATATATTGTAAAGTCCTCTGAGAGTTTGGGCTGGAAATATAAAATTTGACTTGAATGTAATTAATAATAGAGCAATAGCGTCAGCAGAGAGGCAGGCTGGACTGCAGCAAAACAAGATCAGATTGGATATAGTACAAACTGGATCAGAAAAAAAGAAACTGAACCAAAAACAAAACGCAGCCACATGGTTGCATAGTTGCATAGTTTGTCAGTTGCCTGTTCTGCATTTGACATTTTTTGAGGCTAGAAAGATAAACAGAGCACAAACAGCCTGAAGAATGAAGTCACACAAAGCAAAACTCTCTTTCATCAACATATGGGGTAAACATGGGTTCTTTCTCTTTTTTCTTTTTTGTCTCACCCAAAGATATTCTGGCCTCATCAAAATTAATAAGTCTACAGTGGAATATTGTCTGTGTTTTGTGTTTTGCATTCTAGCCTGCAACTGCTTTGTTTTCCATTGATGTGTTATATACTATATATGTTTCTACTCTATCACCTGGACATCTAAATGAGATTGTGCAGACCACACACATACACACACCCCCTCACACACATATGCATACATGTGTACACACACTCGCATGCATGTTGTTCTGACTGTAACAACCTCAGTTTATCTGAAACAGCTTCCAGGTGTGCTCAGCTAGCACGCATTCCTGCAAGATACAAATCATATACTCACACACTCAAACACGCACTTGTAAACATGCGATGAAAAGGCACGCATGTACACCTACATACAAGCATTCACATGTCATCCAAGGGACGAAAAAAAAGAGAAGCTTCCTTAAGAAGTCATTCCATCCTGCCACTATGTGTAATCCTCACCATATCTGACAGAAGGATCCTATTGTCACCAAAAATTCTGAGCCTCTTGCCTAATGATGTTTTATCACGCTGTCGGCATCATGTTCACATTCCCCTGCATGTTTAAAAAAAGATTAAAAAAAAAAACACCTCACTTCAGAATACTTGTGTCAGTTAAAGGGGTGATTGATATGCTGTCTTCTCAGCTCCCACCCTCCCTCTGTTTCTCTTTCTCTCTTTTCCTCATCTCTCACTCTTTTCAAGATCTTACATTTTCACTAAAGTCCCCTTCTCTCTGTTATCATTCCACCAGAGGCTCTCAAAAGGAGCTTTGATATTGAAAGCAGGCTTGGCATGAAAGGCAAGGGTTTAGGGGAATGTAAATGCTGGGGGTCTTTTTAAAGGAAGAGATCTTCCAGTTAACGAACACCTCACGCACTTTCTGCATTGCTGACTGTTTTTTTTTTTTTTTTTCTTTGCAAGTGACAAAATCTGGATGAAAAATGGATTCGTGAATGTCTTTTTTGTCACTTTGTATGGATTTGGGTCAATTGAAGTTGATGAAATATTGTGGCACAGACTGAGGCAAAAACAGTATCAAAATTTTATTGTGATATATTTGACACATGAACTACATTCCTTCAGCCATTTCTGTACCAAACACACTATCAATTCATTTTTGGGAATTAGCTTTATTTTAAATGTATCATGTTCATAGTATGAATATCATTACAGAGTATTACATGTAAGGACAAAACTGACCAAAGAGCACGGGCGGCTTTTTTTTTTCTGCAATTTCACTGAGGTCCAGTAGGAAATTCCAAGATACTTTAAGATGCTTTCATCTTATCCAGGCAGACAGCAGTCTCCTGTCATAGTTACTGTGTCATCACAGATCAGACTGCAGTAACAGGAGCCAAAGTCTAATGTACTTGTCAGCCTGTACAGTCCCAATGCATCCGTTCTGGCACCCCGCTCAGAATCCTGCTGTGAGCTTCTGCTGGAGCAAAAAGACAGCATCCTATGGCTATCCTCCACTCCCACTCTCTCTTTTGAGCTCTCTCTCTCTCTCTTGTTCTGCATCTCCTTTGCACCCTGCCAACACATCACATTCTTTCTATCCAGACTTCCCTCCTGTGGCTTATGGTGCTACTTCAGCTCTCTGGCATCCCTGCCAACTTTCTGCTGCCTACAACAAGGACAGTTGACCAGGTTGTCCTGGTCTGCCCTCAGACAGCTCCACACTTTTGCGTTTTTGTTTTTTTCTGGACAGGAAACAATACTAAGAAAAAACATGTACAGAAAAAAACATTGTTTCTCCCATACACGGCCTTCTTCAAATAGCTCCACTCCTCACTAATGAGTCCCTGGAGGGTTGTACCCCACAATCTCTCTCTTCAGACGCCATTATGGCCATTGTGGCTTCAAAGAGTTGGGTGAAACCATTACCATAACTGGGGCCTGCTACCTGCCAGGATAGCTTTAGACATTAGCAAAGCCTGCAGTTTGCTAATGGGACTGAATGGACTTGACTTGGAAACAAGAGCCATGGGAGCTGTGGAAGTTCATATCCTGGAGTCTGGATTTCTTTTTTCTTAGATATTTGCTTTGATGTCTCAGTTGATGTATAATTACTAAGAGACTGTACACTGAGAACATTGTTAAACAGTGTTTACTTTCTGCCTCTCTATGGTGTTGGACTCTGTGTAGTGTTCTACTTTATCATATATCATATTTCAAGGTCACAGCTCATGATGCAGATAATTCTAGGATTGTTTAAAAACTCATCAAATAAGAACACGATAAAATAAAAATTCAAACTGTAAAACTCTCTAACACTGCTGATTTGCTGATATTCTCTGTCAGCTAACACATACCGAAGCAAATGTCAAGTTAATGCAGCCAATCACCCATCAAGAAGGTTAAATTAAATGCTAGGTGGTGGTGTGGAAGTCCCAGTGGTAGCTGTCTCTCTGCCAAACCTGGTAAGGTTTCTCCTTTGGGGATGGCTGAAGAGGATATGAGGATTCTGATACCCATTGTCACCCGCTCTTATCCGACATCTGGCAGGTGTTCAACCCACAGGAGCTTTGGCTGCACTCGTCTGGCCTGAGAACCCTGCAGGAGCTGTCAGTCTGTGTGGCTACTTCACTGCTGTTTTTACCTCAACAGCACTGATGTAGACCTGAAAGTCATACCACACACAACACTGTACTCTAATGGACTGTGCTCTGCTACACCGTCTCTTGACATATACTTTTTTCCTTTCATTGCAAGCACAAAATGGTTTTACAGGCATTTGTTTGCATCAGTCCAACAGCTAATTAGCAGTAAATGCAATGTTCAGCTAAAGCTGATGGAAATGTCATTACTCATTAGGTGTTTGGTCATACATTAATCTCATACTGGTATAAGAGGAAAAGTTTGCAGATCAACAAAAATATTTAAAAAATGGATCATTGAGACTCAGATGTACGAAATTTCCGATCCAGCAATCCATCCAATAATCTATTTTAGTCTTAACCTAAGGGGTCGACTGACTGACATATATGGTAATATATAAACGCATGCATACATCCATGCCGCTGCTGTAGTGCAGCTGTAGGATACAGAAAAACAATGCTTGGCAGTGTAAGTCTGTACTACACCAAACCGCTCTGTGCTGCACTATGTTGTCCGATCTACTCAACAGCATGTACTGTTTCAAATGGAAGCCCAGTAGTTCACTCTGTTGTTAAACTGATCTTTACTGCTGTCTTTTAAAAGAAATATAATGTGTAATTGTGCCAAGTAGGGAAATAACAGGGGGAGGTTTACTGCCCTTTGCACTATTGACCACATATGTCATCAAGTATGCCCATCTCCAATTTGCTCATTGTGTCTTCAAGCCTCTTAGGCCAGGTTGTTGAATGACTACACCTATTTTCAACCACGGGTTGTGTATTTTCCACCATACTGAAGAGGCAATTTCCTTTGCAGCTCAAGTGGCAGTTGTCTTTTGCCTCCTTGTTCAATTAGAGGGGAGGGGGATTGAGAGCTGGAGGGTTGCCGTAATACTTCTGGTCAAAATAAAAGCTTTTTGCGGAGACATCATGTCATCCATCTCCCAGTAAATGATACATCTTCCTCTTACAGCAGTCTGAATGACCTTGTTTGTGTGGCCCTGTTAGTAGTGAGGGAGACTGCGGGAGGCGGTCTGGAAATGAGGTTGGTCATTGTCTGGAGATGCAGGCAGGCACACAGAGACAAAGACAGAAAGAAGGGGACAGACAAAGTGCACTAGTCTCATCTTCGCCGTGCTGCACTCACCAGGCACTGTGGCACCTTGCATCGGATTAGTCAGATACTCATTAAACCTGACCTTGGATCACGACATTCCAAAACAGCATTGATTTTAGAAGTAAAAAAAATATAATAATAAAATAAACAGCACACTGTTATTGCATGTAAGGGTGGAAGCAGTTATTCCTCCCATAAACATTTTCTCACAGAATTAAAGTTTGTGTTGGAAGCAAGATTAATATGGGGCGAGGAGAGCATGCCAGCGAAAAGCAGGCTAGTGGAATTTAATGAGTTTTGTGTGTCGGCTGGGGAGCCAGCTCGCGCCATGCTAATTATGCTCTGTAACGAACTGAGATCTGGGGAACATCGCAGGAAGACAAAGGCTCTGAACAGTCCGGCAGCAATCGGCAGGCAAAACAAAAGAGCTGCATACACATATTTCAAGCCCACATGGACAGATAGAATGAGTGTTGGAGACAGAGAGATGGAGGCATGCTCATAGTTTTCTCCTCGCCTTCCCTGGTTACCACCCCCATGTTAAGGGTAATGAGATGTAGCTGGAGATAGAGAGCTTGAACCTGACAAATGAGCCTCTCTATTAGGCTCACCAGACACGTGACATGGACTCCGTTGGTAGAAAATTAGTTGCGCAGAGACAGTGGGTTTGTCAGGATAATTAAATCAACCTCTGTTGACTTCATGCTGTTCCAGCTCTTTAACTAGATAAACGAACACCACACACACACACACACACACACACACACACACAACTTATCTCAAGTAATAAAATGCACACTATAGACAACACTGCCTCCTTTTGGTTAGGAGGCCAACTGCAGCATTTGATCCCCTAGGGTTCAGTGTAAATGAGGAAGTCCCAGCTCTTGAAGTGGGTGTGTGTCTCTTTCCTTCATTAAGCTGCCAGTGCCTGCAGGGAATCCAACACTCTTCCCACGCACCAGTGGCCACAGCACACAAACAGCAAACAATCAGGCTGACTTTCAACTGTGACTTTCAGTAGAATGAAACCAGCCTCTCCTCCTTCTCTCCCTCTCTGCCTCCCTCCCTTGTGCTCACTCTCTCAATTGCAGTCTCTTTCAACTTGGAAGGAGAATTTGCTTCTGGCACAGTTTAAATGAAACTTGCCCTCTTACCGATGGATTCTAACCTTTAATATTCTGGCCCTTTGTTGGCAAGTGTATATCCAACTTTCATCATGCAATATGTATTGTTATCACCCTGTGGCCCCCTAACCCTCACTATGAAATGTTTGTGCGTTGCTCTGCCCAAAGCCCAACCTACTGTCAAATGAGGAGACTGAATTTCAACTTTAACCTATTACTCTTTAAATCATGCTCCTATAATTTAAATGTTTTGCCAAACTTAGTTCACATTCATTGCTTTTCTGACATCATACATCAAGTTTGGCCAACATGTGACAGGAATCAGACTATCAGGCCTCGTAATGTGTTTGTGTGTTTACAACAGAATCTTGCCAATTTTATATTAAAGTCAGAGCAGCTGAATGCGTGACTACGGACCTCATCCTCCTCCATGCTTCCTTACCGTCTTGTGTTCTGTCTTCCAGCTGATTTTCTCGTGCGGAAAAGCCCCATAGCCCCGTCTGCATTCCTTTCCAATTAAGCCAGTATCATCTGATTCCAATTACTCTAATTATAGCAGCCAGCGATGTGAGTGAGAGAGGGGAGAAGGAGGAAAGTGAGTAGAGGGAAAGAGAGTAGAACATGGTGATCCTTCACACTTAAGAGAGCAGGAATGCAAGTGTAGCTGAGAGCCCTAAGGTCACACCAATGGTAACGACAATAGAAACCAACAACAAAAAAACAGCATCACAGCCACAGCTGCAAAGACTTTACCAAACGTTCGCTGTCCTCAGTTATGGTGAAAACACAGTAGTGACAGACCACAATCTGAAGGTGTAATCACGCCACACAGACTTAAGAAGGTCAGGCAAATGGAAAGGACACGGGTGTTGTTAATCACACTATGACGTGATGAACACTAATCCCCCCGGTTTGTCTTGTAAAAGGACATCTTATAACAAATCCTTACTACCTCTCTGAACTCGTGTTTGACACCTGCAGGCGCCCGTAGCAATCTCTGATGTCATTACACAGAATGACACCATTCATACACCAGCAAACTGCCGGTGCTGCGGGTCATCATGATTGTTTTCACAGCCGACTGCCCAAGAGGAGAAGCCAGGGTGCTGGACTGCCCTCTTTTTAAAGACCTTGTTTGCGATGGTAAACACATTTCAGTCTCTCATAGTCTGATTCCCTTAGTGGCTGTCTGTGTCTCCTCTTTCCAAATACATTCTTTCCTGTGACTGCTGCAACAAAACACAGCACTGAATCAACTATGACATTTTTTCATCACATTTGCTTATTTTTAGCCTCGGAGAGCCAATGTATTCCTGCTTCTGAATGTTGGTTGTACACAGACATAATGTGAAAAATTCATATATATGCATTTTGTGTATGAATTTAAAGTGCACTACGCAGCAACATCACACATTTTCTGTCATGTTGGGATGAAAGTCTTATTTGACAGCTGTGGCATCAAATGGCATCCATGTTAATGATGCAGACACTCAAATTAAGAGCTTATTTGATGTCGTCCAGATAGCGCACTGATGAGCCAAGACGGCTTGTTGAAGGATTTAGAAAGTAGGCTAGTGTTTCTTACTTCACGTTGGTGTTTTTATTGTGCAGTCTTGTGCAATGAGCCTTAACATTGCTTCCTGAAGGCTTGTACTTTTAGTATCTATTAACTGATTTTGGTGAGGCCTCACACAAAACCTCTTTGCACTTCATGCAAGCAAAAAGGTGTTGACCACTCAAAGGCATTGACCATGGTAATGTCCTCTTGAATGGCAATGATAAATGATCTGACAGTTAATTATCTGGAGACATAAAGCAGGTGTCGACATCAGATGACTGATGTTTATTCAGTCACCTCACACATGATTTTCCTCTTCTCTTCAATTTCAACCCAAGATGACCTCTGGATAAGGTGACCCTCTTCCATTTTGCAGGGTGCCCGTCCTTCCCTTCATTTCCTTTTCTCTGTTTCTCTAAAGACTAGAGTTCACTCACTCTGTCACATGTCATGTGGACACTGATGTTCCTGTCTCAGCCTCTATGACCCATGGCATCTGTATAGATGCTTCTGTGCTGTTGTGTTACAAACCTAGGATTACACACCAGCCATCCTTTCTCTGTATTTTTGCTCCTGCCTCCCACTAAACTCCTTCTGTAGCTTTGCTGTTGTTAAATCATTATTATGATGTTTTGGATCACCTCTACATAAGCAGCTTATATACCTGACTGATTTAAATGTATTTCCACTTGGCAGCTGATCAGGGCCAGTCAACAGAATGTTTTCCAGAAGAACTTTTGATTTTTCTCAGTCTAAACATGGTGACGCACAAGAAGGCTGCCGCATTGGTTTTACCTGTACAGAGTCTATGGTCATACCAATTTCATACATTCACATAATAGAGAATTTTAACATTCAGCATATGAGTAGAATTTGAGGACCAGCTTTTTTGTCAACACAGCACTTTACTGTTAACAAGTTTATTTCCTCCATAGGGTAGTTATTGTTATTACTACATTTTTATGACTACCATCCTAGCTGTTTTTGCTCTTTCTGTATGACTTTCTTATGCTCCCCTCTTTCATCGCTACAGCAACTTCTAGCCTCCCTCTCTCTTTTTCTCTTTCTCTCCTCCACCCTTCAGTGTATCCATCCTCCCTCTTTGGAAAGACGAAGCTGTTAAATTTTCCAAGTTTTCATAACATAGGGGTGGTGAAGCCACTGAATTCACTGGGACACCCAGGGTGGTTCATTAGTGTGTTTCCATTGTATTATTAGTGTCCCTGACAAGCACATTATCTCCTGCTGCACCAGCCCTGTACCAGGCCATTTAGGATGATAATTAGACTGTAACAAGCAGCTATCCCCTCTATATAGGTCATCCACTGACACACTCACTGAAAAACACGCTGAGGAGATTTGGTTTGGGTTCGGAAACTTAAACAACAGTGTTGTTGACAGGTCAACAAAATCACTTAGCAGCAGGAACTTACCATACAATTCTATTTTGGTTGTAGATTTGGAATGGTTAAGCTATTTACCACCTAAATGGGGTTTGGTATTTTTATCAGTCTTAAAATACAGAGACAATTATTTTCACTGGTTTTCCACATTCCTCTCTAGAAATTTGAGAGGGCTGTGTCATTTTAATTTGAAATAAAATGACAAGGAAAATTTCTCACAGCGATAAGGAGACAGCTTAGACTTTCTAGCTGTACATAATATACCAAGTCAGACTGTCAAGACTGTAGCAAATTAGTTATTTTTGCTGATTTATGAAATAGTGATAATTCTTTCCCAACCATATTGTGCCAGGTCCACTGCAGCATAATGGAACTGTTTTTGTTGACGTCCAGATGTAAATGTATGCATATTAAGCAGGACCCAGAGGCAGCTGTCAGCATAGGGAAAACAAGAGAGCTCCTTTGTAGAACACATGGATCATATATAATTATGACGTGGTTTGTCAACACTGTCAGGTTTCATTAGCATGTGCATGAAATTTTGCACCATTTTTACCATAATCATAAACACATACAGTAAAACATAATGGAATTAGATTTTATTGTGGGCATATTACGGGCTGAGGCATAAACTCAGTTTCAGTTGTTTGGTAAAATTCATGTAATAATACAGTTAGGACTGTCATTAAGTCCAGTTTTCACGATCCCTCCATCAGCTGTTAAGTGGACATTCAGACAATGTTTTGCATCTCCTCCACAGGAATATTTTCAACATGTAATTAAACATACACTCATTTGGACAGGAAAGCAGATTATTAAGGGTTAACAATTCTTCAAAAACAATTGAAACATCATTTAATGTGTTTAAAAGAATGTATTAAATTCATTGATTTTGTAAAGAAAATGTTTTAATAACAGCAGTCTATAAGGTATGTGTATAATAGTTTCATTGTCTATTTAAAATCAAAACTTGATTTATAGCCACTCTCAAGAACCTGTGTTTAGAGATGGAGGGGGAACTAATACTCCACATCACTGTTTTGTAATTGAAAATCATTGCATCAGTTCCACCAAAGAACCTGACTGATGTCACATAAATGTTGATTTGTTCTGAGTGGTTTTCTCTACACAACACTTCCATTATTGCTTTTTTATTACTTTGGTTGTTGCTGTTTTCCATTGAGAAATAATTCTTTAATATATATTTCAATATTTCTGCGGCTGTCGCCCCCACCATGTTGTCATTTCTCTGAACCGATGTGACAGGTCTAGGGCGCGTGGTATTTCTGCTGCAGTTAGACATAAGATGCTCACATATCGCAGTGTAGTTTCACGTGGCAGCCTTGGTATTCCCCAGTGAGTAGTGGCACATGGCACAGCAAATAACAAATGAGTCCATGACCCAGGGTAGTTATTCAGGGTGTGTTTTTGAAGCAGCAAACAACATATGCTATTTGCTTTGCAGTAGATTCATAAGTGAAAATTGCATTGTGCCTCCATTTGGTGAGCAGGTGATGGAGTGTGGAAGGGAACAAAGAGATTGTCACTCTCCTAGTTTCCAATGATGCTGTACCACTCTACTGAAAAGACTCACACATCCTGCCTGTCATTTTAACATTGAATCTGACTTGTCAACATATTGTATGTCTCTACTTTTTAACTAGATTGAAAAAGAGCTGTGAGTGTGTATAGGTGCTTCGGGGAAATTGTGAGACGGTCTTCTATGCGTGTTGAAGCACATGCATGTGATTTCCTCATATCTCCCTATCTGTTTACTAACTTTGATGCTCTGACCGAGCCAGTCTGGCGAACACATTCGTTACACAGACATGTGCTGGGGAGTCAGCCTGTGGGAGGGGCATATGGATGCAGGTTTTTGAAGTCACTTAACATCCACTGCCATGGCTCATTTGACCCATGCACTGTGGAGAAAACATGCCGATTTTATGATGCGGTGAACCCCATCGAGAGCAGCTCTGAGGATTGTATGTGGTAAAGATCTAACAGCAGCATGTTCTAAATGAGACTCTAAGAGATTGCAGCTTGTTGGGGACACATGGGCTTTTGGGGAGTTTTTAGTATAGAGATCACTGTGATCTTGGAAACCTAGACCAGTAGCGCCTAATGTTTTTTGTCTCGTTTTATCAACAACTTTCATCGTAATTGTTTAATAGCTTTTCATTGCAAAGGGATTTTAGGTTTTGCGGTGGTTTCCTGACCCGTGTAAATCCATACAAAATTATCTTACACCTGGAAATGTTCAGGCTTTCAGTAATTCCGGTTAAATCTAAAAGAACAGTAGTTAGAGCCATAGTTTCTACTCAAAAAGAAAAGCAAAACCATAGCTCTCTTTGTTCAGTTGTTCATATTGTTGAGTAGTTGAATTGGGTACTCACTTTTTAGTTCAAGAATCTAAATTGTCACTCCTCCACAAAATTGACTGGTTAAGTGTGAAGTTGACAGTCACTATCAGGAAGTAAAACCATGTGTAAGAGTTTCTGCACGTCTCATCCAAATAAAAAGTAACATGCCCAAACATCAGCCTAGCTTATTGTACTTTTTAAAGCATGTATTCCCACATAGATGCCATGAAACAAAACATGCAGACTGCTGCCACTATGTCACTGTAGTAATCTGCTTCTTGGATCTCTCTTGGATAACTAGAGAAAGCCTACTTCACCAAATAATTCATTTTAGCACATTTTAGCAGAAGCACTATGCGACATTTACAGGATGGCAAGTCCTCTGTTTAATATTTCATCTCATCGCTGGTCTGCACTAAGTAAATGCTAAGTCTTCTCAACTTTGTGGATTACATTGAATATTATTGTAATAATGATTTGAAAAAGGCAAATCGAAAACACGCAAACTGACAAAAGACAAAAGCGGCAGAAGAAAAAAAGAGGTGCTGCTCTTGTACCAAGTGAAAAGTCATCAGGAATTTTTAGATGCATTAGGTCCACATGTTAGTCGGTAGTGGAAATCAGACAGCTCCAAAACCATCACCAGCATTCTTCACTTCCACAAGATGTCAGCCAGTAGGAATTCAATCTCAGAAATGATATCATGAATGATGCATAGCATGGAAAAATGCATTTACCCTGGCAACAACACAATGCGCTGTTGTTGCAAACACCTTAATGGAAAAATAGGAAGGTTATGGTGATGAAAATGTTTTATGAAACGAGGGAGACATTTGTGAATGTTGTCTACTCCTGAGCTGAGGGAACATGATCAGGAACATAACCACATCTTATAAGGAAATTCCTCAATATTTCTCTAAAAGGAGGATGAATTTGTCTTCCAGTTGTTGGGGAGTGTAGCAAATAGCATCTCTGCCTGCATGTGTGCCTGCCCACTTATATTATGTGTGCATGAGTTTTGTCTCTTTTTGCTGGAGTATGGGGATAAGACGAGTGTGCTGGTCTTCCATGTTAATAATGGATTTTTGATATGAGCTCCACATGAAATTTTAATCTCAGGAATATTAGCTCACCGAGGAAGATACACAATCAAATCAGGGGGTCGTGATTAAGCGGTTGAAGCGCATATGGACCCATTTAAATTCACATTAACCCGGCATCAAAATGTATGAGCCATGACATTGATGGCAGACATAATTTAGTGGTGTTATGTCACTTTTTTAAAGTAAAGGTGTGATCTCTCTGTCAAAAAAAAAGCATGAAAATGGCACTTGAGATTTTATTGTTGCTGGGAAATGTTAAAGCATAAAGTTGTTCTATGTTTTATTAAGAACAAATCCCTGGAAAATATCAAAACCAACAATCATTTTTTTCTCTCTGCTTTTGTGGCCAAAGCCTGATGTAGCTTGTCCAAAAATGATCAAACACACATCAATGAGCCATAACATTGCACTCACTGACATTTTGCTTCATTATGATGAACGTGAATACTGCAGTTAATTTCGAGGCAGTCCCACATCCACCAACCTGCTGCTGTAAAAACTCACAGATGTGTATTAATCCACTGATGAAAATAGTTCACTGCAAATGTACTAATTGCTCCTGTTTGAGTAGCATTTGCTAAAAACCACAGTACTGTGTTGTTTGAGGATATTACTTGGTCTTTAAATCGTTGATCTTCACGAGCCTATTTTGAAAACAGGAATATTTGTCTCCGGTGAAGGATTCTTGCTGTAACTTTTCTCGAATTTTTATGCATCAGCACAGTGAACTGGCACATTAAAGAACATACCAAAAGACTGTTTTGTGCCATCGTGCTCCCTGTACCTTATGCTGAATAATATATTACTAGCTACGCCAGCAGAGAGCAGGCTCAGCCGAGAGAGAGAGTAAAACAAAGCCCCACCACTGTGTTAGCATACTCAAAGGCTCAATAATGTATCACCCACTTTTGTTCCTTACACAGCATCTATCATCTCAACATAATACAGAGTAGCTAGAAAGTCATTTCCCATAAGCAGTAATAGGACAAAGATTGACAATGTGTGAGTGGTTGTGTGTATACAATCATGTGCATACTTGTGCATGTGTGTGACTGTGCACATCTGAGATGCAGTGCCATGTGGACATGTGTGTAATTATGTGAGTGAATGAGTGTAGATCTTCAAACTAAACTAAACACCTCAGAGCCTCTGGGCTGCTAGGACACACGTAGTTGTCATTGGCTTGGATTGCACTCGTGGGAAGAATTCTGTAGCTGAATAATGTAATGTATTAAACTGTGCTTTGCAGCAACACATGGTAATTTGTAAGGTTTTTATTTAATCAGGTAACATTGTATTCTAGCCAAATGGAGCACTGTGTGAGTAACGCTAAAACATCAAATCTTTTGCTCGTCAGCTTCATATCCTGCTTTTTAAAATCTTTTCTATCTTCTAAAAAAAAATGTTTTAAGAAAACCTTGTGCCTGATGACAAACTTTGAATCACTTATTGGCATGAAAATTATATTGAGAGGTTAATTAATGAGTATTTTCTAAGTCACCATCTGTTGCTTAGTAAATTATCTTTTTGCAGCTACTAAGACAGATCAATCATGGGAGCATTCTAATGTGAATAAATGAAATGATTGATCTGTTTGGTTTTTTACAGTGGCAATAATGACAGATCAGGAAAGCAGACTGTGTCAGTATTATGTCAGTGCACAGAAAAGTAACACATAAAGATAAAAATCTATATAGTATGTACAGTCCAAAGGAGTACGGGTAATATACAGTATGTCTTATTAGATTAGGTATCATAGGGAGAACTGCTGTTTAGTACAATGTATAGGCAATTCCCCTGAGCTCAGGTAACTGATTGAGTTTGAGAGACAAACCTCCATTAGGGCATCTATAGTTTCTATTTTAAAAAAAAAAAAAAAAGTTTCTAAACTTTGCTGAGGTAGAAACTTTTTTAAAAGGATAAGATTCAATAAAGGCTTGCAGAAACACATTTTTCAAATATGAGTTGACTTTGCAGTCCAGGGTTCTGCTTCTTGTGCTGTAGACAAAGTGCTCATGTCATGCTGCCACTCATTCTTCTAAAACACCAGAAACCTCATACAAACGGTCCAGAAAAAACAAACATTTGATCCTCTCACATCCTCCTAAATATATTCACATACAAGTAATGGTTGGAAACATGCAGTGATTAACATTTTAACAGAAACAATGCCACCCAGTGCTGGTCATTTAAATGGTGAAGAAAAAACAGAAAAACAAATTTTCATTTAGTTTCTTAAGCATTGACAAACATCTGCCTCAATGGCATGTTTGCAGTCTTTATCTTAAACCCCTGCCAATACCCATTTATCACCGTGCTATTAAAGCCATATTTAAATGACAGGTGTTTTAAGCTGTTTGTTCAGACGTAATATGGTAATTGGACTGAAAATGGCTGCCCTGGGTAATGGCACAGATCCTTCGCCTCACAGCCCTTTGTTTCAAACAGAAGGTTTGAATCAGGAATGTGGATTTCGTCAGCCCCCCAGTGAGCAGCAGAAGGACCCCTCTCATTACCAGCCTGTGCTCCCATCATCTTTCTTTTGCTCTGTAACATGCTGTTCTGTGATTGAGCACATCTAGGTCGGAGACATTTATGCATATGTTGGATTATAATGTGCGTTTGTACATCTCAGCATGTTAGCAAGGAAGCACATCAGATTGAAAGAGAACAATTCAAACCTACAAAGTTTCACCATCTGTCTGCAGAATCTCACTTTGATGGATGCTTGTAGTCATGGTAGAAAACACTTGGAACCTGTGTTGTACTAATGTAGGAGAGATGAATAATCTTCTATTTGTTTAATGGGCGGCAGCTTGCAATATTTCTTATTTTTCTACTAAACACTGACCATGACCAGGAAACCTTGTGTACACTAGTTTCAATCCCACAGCAGCCTGGCTCTGCTGGAGCTACAGTATGTGGTGTGTATGTGCTGTAAATGGCTGGACAGATGCAGGCTGGAATGAGGACACACTGTAATATAAATTCTTGCATGTAGATGGGGTTTGAAGCTGAGTGTCACAAAGGAACTTGATAACAGACAGAATGGGGGAGTGTTGAAGAAGGGTTTGACAACAGCTTCTACAAAGGCAAACACAGGGTGATCCTGCCATCCGCTCATCAGTGGCAACAGACAGTGTTGGGAAGCACTCATCAAAGAGCAGTAAGCTGCCCAACTGACTTCACCTGCTGTTGTCTGGCCAGCTGACTAGCCAGCTGACAGAATGATAGCTCCTTTGTAGTGCTACCTTTTTGTCTCAGAGTTCTCCAGCTCCTCACAAATTAAACTCAAGCTTTTGAAGTGAGTTGATGTGCTCATATGCTTTTCGCCTCTCCAACTCCCCAAACCTGCATCCCCATACACCTTCCTTCCAGTTGGTTGGCCTGCTTGTCTTTTGAATACATTCTGCACCCACAGCAAGATCTGAGTGTGGATCCTCAACCTGTATACAAGAGAACAGGAATGCTCCCTCTGGCATTTGCAAACCTGTCAACAACACATCCTCACAGCAGCAGCAACACGGCAACTGCTGCTTCCTTGCACTTTTCTCACAAACAGACTGACCACCGAGCCCCATTGTCTTTGGCTTTAATTGTGCTCCTTCTGGCTGCCAGTCAGTCACACAACAGTCCAGAGTGGCTTACCTGAGGGGAGTGAATAGTGGTATATTAAGAACTGGCAACCCTGTACACACAAGTCAGGAAGCACACACACCCTCATTCAGTGTGTGTTGGTGTTTAAAGGAACAGCGGTGAAGCCCAGTAGAGCCAATTACACATACAGCTCTGATCTCCTGAGCAAGCTGAATGGATAGACAAGGAAAGGAGAGGTGAAAGAAGCAGGGATGAACTGTGGAGGAGATGGGAGATGGTGATGGTGGAACGAAGGACGAGTAGGAGTGAAATGATCAAAAACATAAGGGAAGTAGTAAGATGAAAGTGTGAAAGAAGGTATGAATGCTGAAGTGAGTAAGAAATAAAAAGATGAGATGGAGAAAGAGGCTATGGAGAGGTCAGTGGTATGAAGACAGGAGAAAAAGACAGAATGGGGTATAGAAATCTGGAAGAGTAAGAGGAAAAAGTATTGGCAAAGAGAGTGAGGGCAACTTGGAGCCTCAACGCACCGATAGATGCAGTGCCCCCAGTCAAGACACATATCTGTCTAACTTTTATCAGTTAAATGGATACAGCCCTGAGAGCCCCATAGGCAGAACATGACACTTCTAACGGCTGACGTCTCTTTTCCCCCAAGCGTTGTCAAAAGGCAACAAGAGCCTCCTTTAATGTGTTATATCTGCCTGTCATGTCAGCTCCCTTCCTTTCTGTCTTTCTCTCCAGATCACTCTCTTACCTTTTCTTTCGGTCACCTTTTGCGCCATAATCTATAGCTTCAACTTTCTTTTTTTTTTTCTTTATTGTTTGCCTTACCCAGATCCTCAGCCTTTTTTTTTTTTTCTACTAATACTCCCCTTCCCCTGCAGCATGGTAATGTTCTCAGAAATTACAGTGAGGTAAACAGAGCAGGGTGTTGAAATGAAATAACTGCTACAGGGCTGTCAGCTCTAGCAAGGGGGCCATCCGTCAGCGGGAAATGACACGTGGGCCATCCCCCACCCCTCCTGTCACGCACACAGTTGGATTCCTCCTGTCCTCCTGGTGGCAAGGTGAAGGA
Organism: Mastacembelus armatus; assembly: GCF_900324485.2. Classification (NCBI taxonomy): domain Eukaryota; kingdom Metazoa; phylum Chordata; class Actinopteri; order Synbranchiformes; family Mastacembelidae; genus Mastacembelus; species Mastacembelus armatus. The sequence continues at coordinate 15,469,572 of NC_046643.1, forward strand.
ATTATGCTCATCAAAGGCCCAGCGCAGCCTGGAGCCTTTCCATTAACCTTCTACAACACTGGTCAATGGTGTGGGGACAGACACAACTGCCATCACACACAGGAAGCAGGCATGCTTATATGCTTCTGGGAAACATACAAACAAAAAAACCCCAAAAGAATCATAAAGGCACAGCAGTGCATTATAGATATTTGATACACACATATAGGTAATCTGAGACAGGATATATACGCAGACACACAAAAGCACACACACCTCAATTACCGTTTCATTCATAGCCTGACAGCAGAGCGTGTGCAGAGGCTGACATTAAAGGAAATTAAATCTCCTCGTGGAATGGGCTTGCCCATCTCACCTCCTGTCAAAATGCTCCCATTTCCAGTCCTCCCTGTAACCTTCTCATCTGGGTATTTAGCGCTTTGTGGTGCGGAACGTCATCAAAGAGAAAACTTAGCAAGGCAGCCATGAGTAGACGAGGCCTCCCTGCGATAATCCCTGCAGCTAACGGAGCCCCACAAATTACTGCTTCACATTCTGCCGCACTCTTTCACCTCATGTACTGTCACATGCTTATACTGTAGGGGAAAGTGTTTTCATTCAAAGGTGCACGCACACACACACGTACACACACAAACAAACCCTTGTATCACTGGCTTAGCCCAGTGAGTGAGACAGTTAACTCTTTGATCCCGGCCTCCTGTCTGCATTGAAATATGAAGTCATTTTGACAAACCTGTGAAAAACATCACCTCACAAAGGCAGTGAAACTCAAAGGAAAGCACAGCTGCATGTCTACATACACCAAAAGGACTTAGCAGGAGAGTGACACATGTACAGTCAATTTTTATGGGCACATTTAATTAAGCCTCATTCACTGCTAAAGCCTGTGTTATATAAACTCTTGTGAGCTCTTTCTCACTTGCTCTAAAGCACATAAATGTGACAAACCTGCAGAAGAAGGAGGAGTTTAGTTTGCCCTGAAGTTAGGTAATTGAGTTCCTGGTTAAAGGAGCTGCGGTTTTCCTGCTTTCACATTGGGCACCAGATTTCTCCCTAAGGCTTTAATCAGATCAAACATGTCCTATCAGATAAGACTGCTAATTAATCAGGGGAGGGACCAGTCTTCTCCTCTGACAGATGGAGAGATGGAGGCAGGGCGCTGGTGGAGGCACTTCCTTTCCTCCTCCTTAACCTCGTCTACTGCTGTCAACAGAAAGAGAAACAAGACAAAGTGAGTTTATAGGCAGCTTGCAAATGAAGCATCTCCACAGACCCCCAGCTGCGAAGAAGACAGATTTTTATATTGACGTTGCAGTACTGCAAATGGGAGTGAAAAAGATCAATGATCTTATCTTTTTTGAGTCAATTATTTGAGGCTAAATCAACCAATTTCAACAAAAAGTAGTGCTGTTTACTGATTACAAAACAGCTTGTGAAATATAAAATCTTATTTTTATTTTCAGATTACTTTCTTTGGCTTAAAGCAGGTTTGCCGCTCTCCTGTTTGAACTTGCTTGTCTTCTCATGTTGACGGTTTCTACAGTTTATGAGATTAGACTTGGCCAATCTATCTTAGCCACTTCTGAACTAATGGTACAAACGTTTTTCTTTAGCATTAATATCATTCCATAATTTTTATAGACAGATGTCTTGCTAAATCACTGTGTTTAATAAGAATGGATTTAGTGACCTTCCTTATCATATAAATGATAGATCCCAGCTACATGGTGATGTCTCCTTTAAAGGCCTTCCACTTCTCATATTATTGGTCTAGAGTGGATTAAAATGTAGCCCTCTAACAAGAGGTACAGTTATCAAGTTTGAAGAGGAAAATTTACTTTTGATTTATGGATTTGAAATATATAAATTTAAAGTTGAGCTCATGATGGCAGAAGCAACCTAAAATTTACAAAACACACCACATCAGAAATTTGAAATAGATGAGAAGATAGAGTAGATAGTAGATAGAAAAAAATAGAGTACATGATTGATATTTGTTTTGTTAACAACAAATTAGGATATTTCACTGAGTGCCAGGAGATGCTGGCAGCAGTTTTTACCCCCTGTTGTCTAACTATGAGCTGAACTGGACGTAAATCTTTCTAAATCATTTCCATATTCTTTCACCCCCTACATAGCTCTGCCCACCAATCACAGCACATATGATTTTCTCTCATTTTGGCTTTAACTCAGGATGATCCTGATGGTTGGAGATATGTAAAGGAGGTATGAATCTGGCCAGCTGTCTGACTGAATACTTACTAGCTGGGTGGAATGATAGATCGAATGTAATCTGATATCTTAGAAAGGAATACGCTAACATGCAAACGACATCAAAAAAAGATATAATTAAAGATAAGGATAACATAATGTGGTTTTACGCTTAATTTAGAGAATGACTGGCTTGAAGGATAGATGCCTGGGTGATGGTGGTGCCTGGCTCAGTGGCTGATTGACTGATGGGGGCTGGGATGCCGTTTCCAGCTGTTCTACTGTAGAGCTCATCAGGCCCTCTGCTACCTCAGGCTCAACCCACCGCCAGCTGTGCGGCTTCACCTCGCTGCCAGTAGCCCCTGGGCACTACACAGAAAACACTGCTCTACAGTACACACTACACAGCGTCACTTTCTCTTTTTCTATCCCTCTTTCTCTTAATCTTTAAACATAACAATTTCAAGCTGAAATAAAACATATCCAGAATAATCCACATAAGCTATTGCTTAGAGTCCCTGTAAGTTACTGTAAATATGTACAACATCCAAGTAAACACAGACATGCACCGTTCTAATATTTTCCATTCACACAATTCTAAAATGTGACATGCACACACGTTTACATGTTGTTGATTAGTGACTGATGTCTCCATATTGCATCTGAACAGATCAGGGTCAGTAATTCCAAACTTAATGTGATTTGCACTGTTGGCAGTAGCAGCTAGTGTCTGTTTCTCACTTATGATTGATGGTCATGCATTATTCTGACATTATTCTACTACCATCTCTTCTCTTCTCTTCTCTTCCTCCCCTCTGCTCTCCAACTTTCTGGCCTTTCAGCAACAGGAGCAAGACCCCACCAACCTGTACATCTCCAACCTGCCAGTGTCTATGGATGAACAGGAGCTGGAGAACATGCTGAAGCCCCTGGGTCACGTCATCTCAACAAGAATACTGAGAGATGCCAACGGGGTCAGCAGAGGAGTTGGTTTTGCCAGGTAAAGTACACGATGATATACGTGAAAGGCACTCTCTCTAATAAGTTCTTAACACTTTAACACTACACTTGGGGCATAGAGTTGTTCCATACTTATGGCACATCATTTTTTGGCCAGGAGTAGTGTGACCAATTGGTGCTCAATGTAGGGTGCAACATTGAGAACAACGTTTTTGTAAATTTATTTGCACTATCTTACGTGCAAACACACAAAGCATGCATGACCCACACTGGCATACAGGCACACATTTGTGTGTGAAAACATGCTTTTACTCTTTCTTTTCCAAGCTTGTTTGACAGTGCAATGTATCTTTCAATGCAATGAGTTTGTCTTAAGTCATGCTTTGCATCATTGTGCCTGCATGTGTGTGTGTGCGTGCGCGTGTGTATATACTGTATGTCTATTGTTGGATTCTGGTGCTTGTGCACATACATTCAGAAATGACCCCCTTGTCCTCACAGTATAGCATGGGCTGTTGTATTTCCACCACCAAGCCTATTACTGAACAGTTTGTTTCTTTTTCTACTTAGAAAAGTTTCCACTTCAGCTTGTTAATCCCCCAAAGTCATAAACTGCTCTGTCCTTGTCCTCGGCAATAGCATCCAGGCTCTCATTCCTCTCCACACATTCCTCCCTTGTTTACCCAGAGGAGGCCACTGACGGCCACAGCACCGCCATCTTGCAGGGATTTTTCTTAATCACCTGCTCTGGCTGAACTCCTCTCCTATTCCCTGCTCTATTACCGAGGGTTACAACACGACAGACAGACACTTATGCACAAACATGAGCATATGCACACACAGACCTGTACCCATACCTACACAGCAGCACATGCATGTGTGCACATACCAACACACACATTCAAAAGCAGACTTTCACACGTCCACACGCAGACAGGTAGGCAGCCTCCTGCAGACCAACAAACAGAGCACAGCAACAACCTGCCACAGGCCACCTGTTCAAGCAGCCATCAGTGGGAGGAGGAAGAGACATGATGCAAAGGGAGAGTGAGACAGGAGGATCAAGAGGGACAGGTGTATAAAACTTTGGCCAGTTAAAAAGTACTGATCATAGAGGTTATTAGAAAGAGAAAGAAGGTGATGGGAATGGAAAAGACGTATGAGAAGGACAAAGACAGGAATAAAAAGTGAAATGAGTGAATGGGGGCAGAAATGTGACTGAATGTGAATGTATTTTGGTTAGATAAGAAAGCCATACTTGAGAAGTATAGAGGGTTTTAATGTTTGTATATGAATCAAGAAATAAAATAGAATAAATGGTCATTGATTCAGGTGCAGATCTGAAAAAGGAAGTAGACAGAGACGCAACAAAAAAAGAAGAATAAAAGAATCAATGCGATTTATAAATTGTAGGGCTCCCATTAGTTGTGTCAACAGACAGACAGACAGCTGCTGAGGGTTGGGCCATGAGGGGCATTAGAGAGAGTAAACTGAGCTAAGTGTTTGTGGGCCGATCCATTACTGTTATCAGAGCCCATTACTCCAGCCCCAGCACTAATCATTGCAGACAGCAGCACCTGATGCCATTAACCAGCAGCACAGAGAGAAAAGCCAGCCTGCCTCGCTGCCTACCTGGCTGACTGACTGGCTACCCCAAAAGCCTGACTCATCAACAGACAGTCTGGCTGACCGATTTGTTTCTCTGTGACTGCCTAATAGCCTGTCTGCCTTATTTACTCCATGTCTGCCCACCTGTTTTCTGCCTACCTACCTGCTATACCTCTGGAAAGAGTGAAGGAGAGATGGCGTTGAGGAGGAGGCAAACAATGAATAGCCAAGGGGTGTGTGGGGAGGATGGAATAAGAGCGCTAGGAAATAGCTCAAGCAGCTAAGCATTAACACTTCTAGTCAGATAAGCTCTGGAGAGGAATGATGCATTTAGCCTTGATTTTCCACCGCTTTTAAGATGAATAGCAAAAACATCCCAACAAATAATCTCAAAGCAGCTTTTGTTTTGATAATGAAATTCAAAGCCGCATAAATCATGATTTCATAAGCAATTAGTGGCGTGTGCACCGTGTATAGGGGTGTTGGGCTTTAGTGTAACAGGGCAAAAGCAATAGGGAAGAAGTTATCTATGCTTCATGTAGATGCTCTCTGGTCACTGAGCTGCCTCCTAAAGTAAAAGCATTACCAAAGGGTTATTGGTATGTTTGTGTAACTGGGTTGATAGTGTTTTACTGATCTAATTTCCAGTTGCTGAATGCCAGTGATGTGTTTAAGGCCAGCTGTCATCGGCTGAGGCACACTGGCTGGTTAGTATCACTCTTCCCAAAAACACAGGGAGCAGAGAGAAAAGAAAGATGAGGAAAAGGGTGGATACAGGGTCAGTGGGAGATGGATGTTCCCAGGAAGTGTGAACGATTACATATTCTAAAAAGAGAAGCCGGGAGAGGAAAAGGGAGAAAGATGTTGATGTGGATTGGGCGTAACGTAGAAACAAAAAGGATGGGCAAAGAGGGAAGGAAAGGAGGGCACGGAAAGTAAGAGAGATGGGGCAGGAGAGACTGAGGGTAACAGTGAAAAATGGAGGAAATAACCAAGGTTGAAAGACAGGGAGGAATGAGAGAGACGTCAAAAAGTAGAGGTGCAGACGGGCTGGGAGTAAGATGGATGGGATGAAGAGAGCGATAAAGAAGCAATGGTAAAAAAATAAAAGAAGGATGAAGGTAGAGATAGAAGAAGGATGAGAGACAGAGGACAGAGAAGTGAGAGGCTGACAGGATGATATGAGTGTTCTAGGAGGTGAGAACGAATAAAGTATAAAAATCTGGAAAGCAATGAGTTCCACACATTTCAAGCACGTATTACCACGAAGGCATAGCAATCACTCAAGCCTGCATTTGAAAACCGCCTGCCTTTAATATGCATCTTTGTGTATATGTATTAAAGAATCTGATAGCGTGTACACCGTGTGCACATAATGTGTTTTGGATGTTATTGTCAAATAACACAATTGGACTGTTTAATTATGCATAGGGAAAATAAATCATAGTGTTTGATGTAGGTTAGGAAATAATTGCTGTTTAGATTTTGATTGATTTTAAGGTCCAGATGAAGCGTTAGACTTCAAACAAGGAGGCACCTAAAAGTTTATATGGTATATATAGCTCACAAAAAGATAATAATTTGAATTTAAGGAGATAGATCCTCTCTATATTTATTCACTTTCTGAGAGTTTTTGTAGCAGAGAAGATCATAGCATTCTTGCAAGGAGACTTTTGGCCTAGATTAGGATAGCTTAGCAAAACTGAAACCAGGAAAAATATCCAGCCTGGATTTGTCACACGTCAAAAGACCACCTAGCAGCATCTCTAAAGCACACACATTAGGTCTTCTTCCTACATGGACTGTATCCCTCATCAGCGACGACTTTATCTCCTCATGATAACTACGTCCACTAGAAGTAATCTAATCTTAATATTATTATATAATTATAATGTCTTATGTAGGTTTAAACGAGTTAAAGTGAGGCTCGTACATTTCACATCTCTCTTCACAAGAAGGGTTGCATGCCAATACACGGTGCATTGGTGCATTCATTTGTAATGTTTTGATGTGATGTGTATATGGGCATTAGCGTCTGTGTGCTTATGATGCAAAAGATCGTCTTTAACGCCTGTACACAACATTTGATCCAGTGGTTTGACTCACTCAGCTTCTCTTTACTGTCATTTTTACCTTCTCATTCCATCATATCCCCTTTTCTTCATCACTTTCTCCTCCTGGCTATGTCCTTTGTCTCTTCTGTTAGGCAGGGATAAAGGCTATGTAACAACTCTTTCCCTGCAAACCCTGAATTTCATTATCAATTTCTGACTCACGCAGACAGTGACATTTCCTAGAAGATAGACAGTCTTACATGACTTTTTAGAATGAACAGTGGGGTAATAACCAGCCAGCAGGACACAGCTACATGTATTATTTCTTATTGTTATACACGTGTCATCCGCGACAGTGTTATAGTGCAAAATGGAAACAAGTAATGTTGAGTTACTGAAACTCCTTGATGTGTTATTTTATGGTCTAGATGAGTGAGAAAATTGTTGCAGTTACAGGTGGCTGTCACTCTGTTTAGTGCAATAAAAAGCTCCATTTGGAACCATAAAGCAGTTCAGGATATTTACCATAAGCAGTGTCATAATTTAATGTAGAGTTTAAATTTATTTATTTGTAAAAAATATATTTTTTATGACCATATCATGATTGCTTTCAGCCTTTCCTGTAAATAGATAGTGAATATGCTTAAATGTCTCACTTTCTGTTGCAGGATGGAGTCCACAGAAAAGTGTGAAGTAGTGATACAACATTTCAATGGAAAATACCTGAAAACCCCACCAGGCATTCCAGGTGAGCCTCCCCTTTTTTGCTTTACATTACACACGCATCACCCCTTTCCTTTCTTGCTTGAAAAATCATCACCTTTGCAATGAGGAACCTTCTTTCTAATTCAATTATAGCAATTTTTCATCTTGGTTCAGCCGGACAGCTTGATAGATTGTGTACACCGTTGTTTCTGACACATGAAGCTGGCTGTCGTAGCTATGGCTGAAAAGCTGGCAGTTCTGCAAGTCTGTACCTCTCTCGCTCTCTGTCTTTCTCTTTCTCTTTCTCTCCTTCTTCTTCTTCACTGTCACACCTCTCCCTCCCCTCTGGCGCTGCTGCTGCAGGCTGGAAAAAAACCCTCTTAATATTTACACTCATGCCTCTCTGCCGTTCTTTGCAATCTACTTAGGCTCTTGTATTCTCCCCTCTTTCCTCATCTGCTCCTGCTCTTTGTTGCTGTGTCCGCTCTCCTTCCTATCTCTTTCTCCTGCAGTCACCGTACATCGTAGAACAAGTTGGTCAGGGAGGGAACAGGCAGGGAAAAGAGGGTGAAAAAAGAATGTCACAAAATGGAGACAAGATTTCCCCTCATTGTGTGCTAGTGCAGAAATTTGTCTTTTATTTAGCATCCAAAGTTGCACCAATGTCCCAAAACTTTGAAACAAAAGAAGACAAAGCACAGGAAATCTTGGAAACAGTGCAAGTCCCTAAGGGGTAAGGGTGGTGAGAGGTGGCAGCAAAAAGAAAAGTGAGGTGGGAGAAGAGTGAATACATGAAAGAAAGAGTCAGAAGTAAAGGCCAGGCAGAAGAAAAGTTGCTGCATAAGCAGTTTTGAGGCCAGGTGCTGCAGCACTCAAAGCCTCCTGTGCATCCCATCGGAACATGTGGGCCAGACAGGGCAATACCAAGGAGATCTCCTTCGCCCCCGTGGCAGTTTTATTAACATTCACACCTTCAACCAGTGGCACAGAAAAATACCCATGAATCGCTCTTCACTATCCAGTAAAATCTGGATTTAGAATCTCCATATATGCTTAGCCACTGCATAGCCAGCAGCCATTAAAGGCAAGGTGAGTGGTTATATTGAAGTTGAGGCTTAATAGGGAACCTTTAAAGCTGTAATATCAGACTGACCTTCCCCTTTAAGGGTCTATCTCCTGGCTACTCAGGCCTTATTATTGTTAATGCATTGTTCAGGCTTATGCCAAGCATGGAGATTTATTGCTCTGATTGGGGGGATCCTTTGGCGGAATTAAAAATGGTTACATTTACAAGGTCTGCTCTGGTCTGGTGCTACCATGGTTTCTCCTAAAGGGTCAATGAAATCTTCCATTTCCCTTTCTGAACACATTTTGTAAGAGCTATTATTGTTCCTTGTGTTGTTGCCATTTGTGATTTGATGTACTACATGCCATAAATAATAATTCAAAGCATAGTTATTATTTATTACAACATGGATCTTATTTTTACAGTGTTTGCCATCACTTATGATGACATTTTACTCACTAAAATAATTGCTGAGACCTGGAAATTGGATGAAATACTACAGTCTGATGGAGCAAGAAACACAAGTAGTTAAATGATCAGACAAGTTGTAAACAAGCCAGTAGTGTCTAAATAGTCCAGTCCACTTTATTTATAATTACAATAAAGTGTGCCTACCAAAAATATTAGTAAAATGCATCTTTGCACATAATGAATAGTTTGAAATGTGCAGGATGGTCTGATTACTTTGGTTTCTTGCCACATCGAACTTTTCCAAACCCGTTTCCAAATCATAGAAATGAACTTATCTCCAAAACATACTCTATATGGTAACAGTAAGAAATTATTCTTTATTTATCATTATGCTCCAGACTTGAAAACATGCTACTCTTTAGATGTTAGTTCTGTTTCTGAATTTTAATAGGTAAAGGGTTTACCTATATATTTCCCATAGTCTTCAATTCATAAGAGGATGGGTGGATTGAGGAAGGGCCGTTTTCCCCTCTCTCACACTGTCAATGTTGACGTGCTGTCTGCTAAGTCTCTGGACGTTCTTTTGTTATCAAACTCAGATGGGCCTCCACAGAAGACCTTGTATGGTTTCTGTGTGTGTACAAGTGTGCACTGTGTTCTACCTATGTTTGTATTTGTTTTTTGTGTTCTGTTTCATTTATGTATATTCAAATGTATGCATTTTAAGTGGGGCCACATACATGCTACATTTTAGTGTTGACAGTCTGTGTCAGTGTCAGAGTGTGTGTGTGTGTGTGTGTGTGTGTGTGTGTGTGTGTGTCATGGTGGTATTTCCCAAGAGCCCTTTGTTGCTATGCAGGGCAGCTTCTTCATCCATCCTGCTTTGACAGCTCGCAGCCCTTCGTCCCTCCCCCTCTCAAGATGCCCCCCACCCCCACCCCACCGTACACAGCACCACGTGTGTGTGTGTGTGTGTGTGTGTGCGCGCGCCCGTGCATGAATACGTTTTTGTGACAGCCATGACTATTACACTGTGTGAGCCTTGACACATAGAAGCCACATAAGCACAAGTATAGTCATGCACCACTAACTTTGACCTGAATGGAGTGTCAACATCCATATAATACTAATGAGATCCCTTTTTCCAGTTAACATTTAAAACATAGCTTGCACACACATGAAGTAGCTGTGGTAGCACACACATATCTACACACATGAATGACAACACTTTTAACATGCATGTATGCACACACACACATGCACAAACTCTTCTCAATGCACCAGGCTCACTCACCAATCCTCTCAAGCCCATATCTGACAAGCCTGTGCATTTCCAGCTTAGCCACTCAATCACACTATGTCAAGCGATGTGGGTGTGTGTTTGAGTGTGTGTGTGTGTGTGTGTGTGTGTGTGTGTGTGTGTGTGTGATGTGGATTGGTCTTGTTATAGCTGCCCTCCTCTACTCAGGTGTGTCCGGTAGCAATACAAAAGGGATATTGAGTTGTAACCTTACTGTCCCATACCAGGAAGTAAATACCTGGATGTCAGGTGCCAGGTCAGCTGTTAAATTCAACTGACCATTGGGAGAATAAAGAGAAAGCAAGTCAACATATTGGCAGGAAGTTAATGTTACGTTGCAGATAATGTCAAGGACACAGGGAGGAGGAACATACAGAGGATTGTGGAGATGCTAACAGATGGCAGCTAATGGTGCCATAGACAGCTTCCATACACTTCCTGTTTAAATTTTAATGTAATAACATCTAACTTCCTTGTGATTACATGAGATATTGAGCTGATATACAGTGTGGGGAGATGACACCAGATGGTAGCTAATGATACTTAAAGAGCCTCCCTATTCTTGCTGTTATGTTTTTAATGAAATCATATGTAATTTTCTAGCAGTGGCAAGTGTTATATAGATACACTGCATGGCTAAATACAATTTTGATGTATTTTACTGTAACTTAGAATCAGTATATACGCTACATGATATTCTTATAATAATAATATAAATATTATTATTTATAATAATAGTAGTGCTTTCTTAGTAATATAATATATAAAACACAACCATTGGAAAAAGGTGTTACTTGCCAGGAACCTGAACTGAATACTTCTCCATGTATTCCAGCAAGTTCTACAGAAACAAATACTATGATACTCGCATATCGATGCATCTAATCAGTTATCCAGGTCAGGTTTGTTTGTTGAGGCCTGGTTGATATGAGAGGTGCATAGCAGTCGTCCAACAAGCCAGTCACAGAGGCCTGCTCCAGCCGCTCTGCTTTGCCCACGTCTGATTGTGATTCTGAGAGAGGGACATGATCGATAGCCCTGATGGAGCACTACAGCTGTTTAGCTATTCTGTGCAATGCGGCAGCCGCTCTCACTGTCGCTGAGCATGCATATACCCACACACATAGAAACATAGGTGTGTATATATGTTCTCTATACATTTGCATGCCACAATACATGTTGTACAGTGGAGATAGGACACATACTCTGTGTTAGCAATTTATGTACATACAAGAATGTCTTCATTAAGAAATAATCAAGTTATTAGTCAGAGATGGAAATTAAAAGAGTTATCTTTGTTTTTAGTGGATGTGGATTTCCCAAAATAAATGGAATTTATGAAATGTGACTACAGCAATAAACCATACTGAAGTGAGCCCAACAGGGATGCATTATGATTTACACTGCAACCCTGAACACTGAGAAAGTCAAAGGAAGCACAGATAAAAAGTGATTTAATCCGCTGGCTCCACTGAGCTTGGCTGATTAAAGCCCTTCGTCCCACAATGCATTAACAGCTTAGAGATGACACCCTATGGTAAATGTAATCGAACTGGAGATACATTAGCCATTGTTTAGCTTTGGCAGGTGAGTAATCTCATGTACCTCCCATCTTGTGTGTCCACAGTGGCAGAAAGGAAATTGATAACATTTTGTACACTATGTATGCTTGCATGCACAGTGCTGCGCAGGCAAACCTGCTGCTCTTTGTGCGATTTAACTCAATTTTTATTGTCTACAGTCAAACAACAGCTGAATAAACCAGAAAGTGTGTTTTGAGAAAAGCTTTATACAGGTAGTATTGAGCGTGGCCAAATGACAGCACAAGACTTTGATGAATCCAACATTGTCATGAATGTCTAACTGTGTAAACAGAGACTGAGTCCAAACTGAGTGTGGAGTAGCACTGCAGCTCCTTCCTTTTCACTTCCGTTGTTGTTCGTTGTATTGCTGCCAATATGGCAGCAGAGCTGAGAGTCTGCTCCAATATTGTCCAATAGATGCTGGATAAATAATGAAACCCACATCAGGAAGCAGCCACAATGGCCGTGGGACATGGAACCAAACGGAAACATGCAATATGTACAAGCTTCCCTGCCTTTTTTTTTTTTTTTTTTGGCACTGTGGCATTTTTTTCTCTAACCTCATCTGTTTTTGCAATTTCTTTTCAAACCAGAATGACTTTCTCTGTCTGTCCTCACTCAAACAGTGTCTTTCCTTGTTAAAGTATTCTATTCTAGTGTATACATGCATAACTTTATATAGTCCTACAGTATAAGTTATTTTCTTTGTGGGAAGCTTGAGTCTCCACTGATGTGAAGCGCTCCAACCCACACGTGAATGTCACATTTGAAAATCCCAGTCAGATTCCTGGTTTTCTGGTTGTCAGATATCCAGATGACACCCAGGCTTGTGTAGAACCAACTCAGCTGTCAAGCTTATGAGACAGAGTTCATAGGGGCCAACTGTTGGCAAGCTCCCTTAAACAAAACACAGACCAAAAGACCCCAAGTACTGGCGTGCCGATACATTCTGTCATTATTTGCAGAACACAAGTCTAGTACCGTTGAGGGTGGGGGAGATGTTGCTGGGGGGTGCTGTTGCAGAAAAGATTCCCTCCCTGTTGGCATCCTCACCAAAGCTACGGTGCCAACATAGCAGAGACAGCCCACGGTATTAAAGCGTCCCTCGCTGAATTAAGGCAAGTCCCAAATCACTTGGTAAGTCACAAAAAGCCCTTCTGAAACTGTCAGTCATACTTGAGTAATCCATATTAATTTCTGCAATCCCTCCCACATTCCCCTGGCTAATAACTGGTCTGTCGGCAGGCCCATTTCTCTCCTCTATGGCGTGTAGATTTAACGCACAGCCAAGTATGTTGATGGTTTGGCTGTCAGTGTGTCTCAGATATGGCTGTTTCTCCAAGGATGTGAAGGCACATTTTCCCATGATGCATCTGTGTGTCCTGTTTGTGCTGATCTGTTAATTGTTTATATCTAATGTTTTCCATCCTCTTTTTGACAGAATTAAAAGGTCAAATCTATTATGTATTGATAATTCATTTTCTTCTGCTGTCACCGAGTGTAAAGTGGCCATACTTCTGTGTGACAGTCAGACAGCTTTTCAATATGGACTGCCATGGATAATAATTAGCCACCAAACCTCCCTTGAAATGCACTTTTCAGGATATTGCATCATAATGAAATCTGTCCTTTTAGCATGAACCATCCACCCCCCAAACCCCCCCGCCCTGGACTTCACCCGCCTCCCATTAGAGGCAGGACACACAGGAAGTTATTACTGGCATCCCCAGTAAATCAGACAGCTTCCTGAAAAAGGATCAATTTCCCCTGATGCACTTTCTCATTATAACCTTATCTCGCCCACAGACAATAATCTGGATTTGTCACGCTTTGTTTGTTTTGCCACTGAACTGTATCAATCACGAACGAAGCCAACAGTTAGCAGAGAGAAGTGGAAGAGAGGTGAGGGGAGCCACTCTGAGTGGATCTGTCACTGAAATATAAAGTATTCACCTGCTGCAGTGCCCTTCCACAGAAAATAAAATAAGCCCTTTGATTGGCTTCAAAGTTTGTTTAGGCAGAGGAAAGAAGCTCTGGCTCCTGGAGGGGTTTAGGCAGGAACGATTGACTTTGCTCTCCATTCAACCACATCTAATGTGGAGAGAGACAGAATGAAGGAGAGTTACCATGAAAAAAAGATACATAACTGTAGACAGTAATATAGAGAAATATAGCAGGAGTGAGATGGAAAGAAATAGATTAGGACCTGTGGAAATGTGACAGGAATAAGAGAGGAAGATAAAAGAGAACAGATGGAAAAGGGAAGTGAGGGGAAGAAAGTGATGGGTGGTGAAGGGAAACAAAAGAGAAAAGAGTGGAGACTGGTTCAGCCCATTCTTTTGGAAGGTTAAATTTGAGCAAAGTTTAGGTTGCTGCATCTGCAGCAGATGAGATGAAAGGATGACATTGACTGTGCGACCGCTTCCTGAGCTTGACCCCTGTGACTCTGGCCCAGCTGTCCACCATGTTGATCCCCTTCTATCTTTCTCCCTCTCACCCTGCTCACATCTTTCCTTGCACTTTTTGTTGTCCTTGCTTTTATACTCTCTCTCATCCATCCCTCCCTCTCTTATCTCCCCTGCTGCTGCTGTCTTTCATCCCTCAGTTTCACTGCACGTCCTCCCCTCCTTTTCTGCTCGCTATTCAACGCATCATGCACATTCCTGCTCATCCCTCTGTAATGCTCATCTATGTTACTGAATATAGCTGAGTGCACACAATATTACTGTGAGCAAAATAAGCACCTGAGGCAGCTTTTATTTATGAAGAACATTTTTCCTCTTGTCTTTGTTTGACATGTGTTTGCCTCTCATTTATGCGGTGGATTCATTCAGCGTGAAGTTATTTATATACCTACACTTAGTTAAATTGTATAGATTTTCTTCTAGATTTAAATTTATTATCCATAAAAGTGGATCAGAAATCTGATTGAGGCTTGTTTCAAGCGTACTCATGAAAATATTTCTGAATTTATATTACACCAAGAAATAAAGATTACAGATTAAAGATTAAAGATTTTATATTTTTCCTTGTTTGTAGAACTAGTTTTAGCATTGGTAGCTTTATGGCTTCAGAAATGCCATTGTCTGTGTTTTCTCCTAGCGCCACCATGAGGTTGACATTTCTAGAGTTGAATGAAATATCTCAATAACTATTGGATTTTCATCAAACTGTCATGTTTGTGATTCAAGATGAATTGCGAAAACTTGCATAATCACGGAACAACATTAGGGTCAGTTGTGCTGTTTCGAAGATGTTAGTATCCTTACACACTAAGCTAAAAAAGTGAAAATGGTATTTATTAAACCTGATTAACGTCTGCGTGTTAGCATTGTCAGTATGAGCATGTCAGCGTCCTCATCTTCACGTTTAGATCAAAGTACCACTATGCTGAAGCAGGTATTCAGGCTGAAAGCAGCACTATTAATAGCCCTAATAAAACTAAGCAAGGGACTGTGTTGGTGATGATGTCTTGTTGTAAGTACTGTGACTGAGATACAGTAAAAGATGATGCAAAAAGGCTGGTTTGAGTAATAGATGCAGGGATTTGGTGAGGTTTATCATATGTCAAAACACTGTAGAGTGATTTATAAGCCCATCCTTACGTCGCTGAAAAGTTTTTCATTGGATGCATCAAACACAATGTAAACAGCAGAAATAGAGCATTTATTTTACTAAGTAATCAACTAAGAATGTGTACTTCCATGTACAGTATTTGACTCGATGACCTCTGTGTCGGCACCCACATTGACGAAATGCAGCTTCACAGAGCTGCTAGCATGGCTGTAGATTATTATTATTTGTAATTCATATCATTTATATTTTTGATATTATCTAACACTGCCCAGTAAAATAGTTGGAGATAAATTGTGGATTGAGTGTCTTGCTTAAGGACACAGTAGTTGTTGGAAGGATCTCATAAATTTTCATGAATTTTATTCTGGCAAGCTGAGGAATCAGACTGCTGATTTTACAGTCATAAGCAAAAACAAGGGTTTTCTACTTATATTTCTCCCTAGTAATCGCTGAGCGATTCACCACCTTATTCTCAAATTGTGCACATTATCTTAACGGATCCCTAGATTCCAGGATTTAGCAATCAGTCATCTTAATGTAATGCAAGACCTGAGGCAATGCATTTCTTTTGTAAAGAATAATATTCCACCTCTCAGCAGACTCAGTAGGTCACTGAACTCGCAGCCTTTCAGCCAGCCTGCCTGTCCTCCAGAATGAAGATTTAGTTTGCTGAGGAGGATAATCATGCTCCAAGGTCTCTGTGGTATGCAACTGGAATTCAGCCAGCTTGCTTTCTGTGGTTCACTGATCGACTCCTCTCTATCACCTGTACTTTTATTAGGGCTAGTTACAACACTTAAGTCAGATAAGCTTTCTATTTCTCCCTCTCTTTATTTTATATGTTTTTATAGTACGTCGTAAGCATGTTTTCACTGTGTTTACATTTAAAAGTGAAGAGCAGTAGCAAGTTAGTTGTTTGACTAACCAGAAGACTAATTGTATTGCTTGCATCAGGGAGACAGGGTAAAAACAAAGCAGGCATCAGTTGTACCTGACAATGTCACTGTCACCATTCCAGGACATAGAGGGCAGTGAGATAAATCTAGCTGCCCCCAAAATAGACAAGGGCCTCCATTAGAACAGGATGCAGGCTGTGTGGAAACACGCAGAGGTCACTGTGGTCAGCAGAGTTATTTCTGTAACGCCACTGGACCCCCAGGAGTAGACGCCCATTCATTCATCCAACAGCTTGTCAGTGGGGTGGTGTAGACACAGAGACATTTAAAATTTGTACACACCTACGTGATCCAGTTGGACATTTGGTGAAACTTACTGCAGTGGCGTCCGAGTTGCCAATGCTTGTTGTGACTTGAGGTTATTTGTGTCCTTTACTGGCTCAGTGTTTTTATATGAGAGCTGCCTGCTGGTGTTTGAGCTGAAGGGCGATGGAAACACACCTGTTTATGGGTTGACCTCATGTCTCAGACACAGCCTCTCTGTCTCTGTTCATGGCTGGCAGTATTCTCAAAGCCAGTGGCTACTGGTCACACTGTGCTGCTTATATAGATAATTTAGTGCAGCTTTACAGAGAGGGATGCACACTTTTTGCTGTAGCAAACATACTGCACAAAAAGGAAAATACGCCAACATGCCAACAGAATGATTTCTTCTAGCCTGCTTCTCCTCTCTTTGTTCTTTAAGTCACTCAGTCTCTCTTACCCTCTTTCTCCGTCTTCCTCTCATACATCCACACATACCCACAAATACACACACATCAATACACCATTAGAAGTGTGTTGCTTTCATTACCTCCAGCTTGGCCGTGAGACAGCCTTCAGAGTGGAGTACAGCAAAGCAGAGCTGGCCAGGATTGCAGTATATATAGAAAGAAGTCTGGTAATTGCCAGCTCTCTGTTCTCTCTACCCGGTGCGTCAGGTGGAAAGTATGAATCCATGGTATCTGGGGACCACCCCTGCTGCGCTGTACTGCATCTCGCTACAACTGCCTGTCCCCCCACCGGGCACGAGTAATAGGGGGAAAACAGAGAGCTTATAGGCTTCAGAGAGTCCAACAACTGCCACTCTAACAATACACACCACCATGGGAATAAACAAAAAACAGGCAGCACAGACTAACAGTAGAGAAGCACCTAAAGATGTAACCTTCCTAGAAAGCTCACTTTTCATGTCTTGCTTGCTACACAGTAGGAAAGTCCTTATACTGTACTTTAGAGCTTCCTTTATGACAAGACGTGTTTGTTTAGTTTCACATGTGAGATAAACAATGGCCAGTCAGAATCAAACATTTTATGCCAGTTGCAGCTATTGCTTGTATGGCTTCTTCTTCTCCTTTCGGCTGCTCCCTTCAGGGGTCACCACAGCGAATCATCTGCCTCCATTTAACCCTATCCTCTGTATCCTCCTCACCCACACCAACTATCCTCATGTCCTCCTTCACTACATCCAAGAACCTCCTCTTTGGTCTTCCTCTAGGCTTCCTTCTTGGCAGCTCTAACCTCAGCATCCTTTTACCAATGTACCAATTTACCAATTGGTTGTATGGCTGTGGAGAGTAAAATTCTGAAATGAAGCAGTAAGTTGTCAAATCTGTTGTCAGTATTGGTGACTTTGTGAATGTGTGTCTGAGGTTAGACACTAAAAGGGAAAACTTTATTGCATAGTTGTACAATTATCTGTTTGCATTATTGTTGCCTTTCCATGTACTGTACACAGGTCACCCTTTCAAACATTGAATGACTGAATGAATTAATAAATGGACAATTAATACTCTAAGACATACAGTATATTGTCATATACTACATAAGGTGTTGTTGCTTACAGGCAACATAAATAATATGATATTTTTTCCATGCCTACTGTACACCGTAGTACATATGAGTGTGGTTCTCAACATTGGGCCTTTACCAGCCCTTACCTTTGACCTTCACCTTGAACTAGTCATATCTCTCTTTTAGCCACAGATGTAATCTTGCCACAGATGGATCCAGATCAGTTTTTCAGGATGTCTTATTTGTAGAGAGGAGGAGGCTTGGTACAACAAGGGCTGTGAGCGAGATGCAGTCACGGTATATCCAATTTCAGGCTGCAAAGTAAATGGCCTTGGAGATCAAAGATTATATAGCAGATTTCTAAGGTGAGCTGATATTGATCGGCTGTGCTCCCAGTGAACTCCAGGTTGAACCTTTTCCATGTACATTTTTAAATGTTGCCTTAATGGCCCCTTTGTCTGTACCACTTCTGATCTATCAGGCCCGTAACTGACCTGTATAAATACTGTATAACCTTTTGTTTTTCTTCTTACAGCACAGGTAATTAGGGCTAATGTGTGTATGATTCATTTAAATCATTTGATTTACAACAATTTCTAATAACAAGGCGATAACTGGTGTTGTTTGATACTTTTAAAGATCAGAATTAGTTTCCCTTAACACTTCCAAAGAGGAAAACCCCTGTAAGCATTTTTTAGAACAGTGTTTCAGAGATTTAGACAGCTTATTGTGTTTCATTGTAATGCACTTTCTGGCACACAAAGAGCTGGGATAGCAGAATCTCGATGGAAATACAATGGAAATAGAGAGTATGATGCATACGGTTTCAGAATTTAAGTCCAGTTTTTTAGTGATATATGACTATATATATGACTTTTTTTTTATCTGCTCATGATAATTGCCAGATATTTATCCTTATGTTGCTTTTTTGGGAATTCCTCACACTACAGCTGCTACTGATGAAAGTCTGGTCATCCAGATTATTTTTTTCCATACAAACTTTACATTTGAAATTTATACTCTTTACAGTTCAGTGCAGAAAAAAGCATTAATCATAAGACTTTCCATCATGTTTAATATGTTTTGATGTGCTGTCTCATACTGAGCAGCACTCTTGGCACCCGTCTGTGGCTTCATAGTCTCCATCACCAGTCTGATGCACAGAATTAAAGTTTGCCGTCTTGCCATTAAGCCATCTGTTCTGCAACTTCCGTTTATCTCCACTGTTTTCTCTCTCTCATCACACTTTCTTTCACACCCTTTCTTGCCCCCCCCCCCCCCCCGCCTCCCCACACACACACACATACACACATATGTACATGAATGACACAAAATGTGAACTAATGAACACTGTATAGCCACATATGTGAAGATTTGTAACTGCTTCTAGGAGAGCTTAGAAAACAGAAAAAGCTTTAAACTCTAATCATTTAACAATACCTGTCTTTTTTCAAATATAAGACAAAGACAGACTGGAAAAGAGGTGTTGGGGTCTAGTTAACTTATGAAATAGGCCCATTATGGGGTAAAATCAACAGTGGAGAGTGTTAGATGTGTTATAGAGAAGGGAAGAGCATGTCCAAATCCCCTCAGTTCACACAGCCATTACAAACAAGAGTGGATTAACCAGCAGCCTCCTGCTGGGACAGTGAATGGATGAGAATGGGAAAGATGAGGGAGGCCGCTCCTCTCCAGCATTATCTAAATAACAGGCCAGGGAATTCAATAAGTACCAGCCTCATCAGACCTCATCAGCTCCCCCAATTAAGCTGCACATCATGGCGGCTGGCGGGCTGGTTGCCGTTGGTGACAGATGAGAACCAGAATGGCAGTGTGCTTGCTTCTGCAGCGGTGCTGTGCTGCCTCACATTCCCGACATTGTTTAGGTGAAAACATAAGTGTGTGTATGAGACAGGTGGGTCCTTCTGGAGGACAGTCACAAGAGATGAAATATATTATCAATGTAACAACAGTCTTTTGTATCAACTTGCTAATTTATGGTCTGCACTGAAACTCTGGTGCTCTTACACTGTACTTCTGCCCTTGATGCTGCATTGATGAGTTCTTGATAGCTAGCCTCAACTTCAAGTAAGAAGGAGTTACCTTCACCACACTGCAGCTTGTGAACCCTAGTGATATCGATGTTGTGTGTCAATATCTCTCCACTCCCACATTACCTCCCTGTGTTTCCCCATGGGTCAGGACATGTGGAGAAAAAACACGGCTCTCCGACATCGATTGGGGCCCATTAACACAGCCTGAGAAAAACAAAGGCTTTCATCATGTCTGAGATGTTTTGGCAAGGACTTACTCAAAGTTGTTCTCTACTGGTCAACCTTTCTCTTTGGTTATCACTCTAATATTGCTTTCTTAAGGGGATGAAGCAGCGTAGCTACTGAAGCTACTATGAATAATGCTGAACACTTTGCTAATTGAGTATTTTTCCCAGGAGAGGAATGTAGAGCACTGACAAAGAAAGGGAGCAGGGTCAGATTTTGGCCAAGAATTGTTTTGTTTCAAGGACTGAAACCTCTAATTACGTTCCTGTGTACATGGCAGAAGAAATGACACATTGTGCTGTGCCAATAATAAGATAGACTGCTTAGTATTTTTCAGTCACTTTGCCTTTGAGTTAGAATAAAAAACATTTTTATGAATTTGAATATTGTTGAATGATAAAGTAATAGTTACCCAATTAGTCCAGCAAATCTAATTTTGTTGGAAAACAGTTGATAGACTGAAAGAAGATGCCATTTTACTTTTTACTGTCTGCAACTTTTTTGGAAAGACAGAAGAAAATTAGTGTCAACGCTTTTTGAGAACAAAGAGAATACCTAAGAAATGAATGAATTATGAGCTTTGGGAATATCTGATGCAGTGTTTGAAGTTCAGAAGTACAAGGTTGTGTCTGACAAAGCACAGTGAAAGACTTGGCCATCTAAATTTGGTCCTAACACTGGCTTTGAGAATTTTGCAGCCGGCACTATAGATCGCAGTGGTAAACTGTACTGTATGGCTAATCTCACATTATCCAGCCACTTCAAAACTACATCTGTGCTAAGTCCTTTAGCAGAATAGTTTTAGTTAGTACAACTAAATGCTGCATAAAATGAGCTACTATGTACTTCCTTTATAACCTGACATTCAAAAGAACAAATGAAACACAATTTAAGTAGCGTTTGTTGCTTCAGTAAAGCTAATTAAATTACTGAATTGAAACAAGATGAAGTTATCTCTTAACAGCTACACTTATAACGTATTATGTACAACAATGACACTTAACCTGTAGCAAGAAGCCAACAAGCAATAATAGTCAATAATAATAGCAGATAGCAATAAGAAAAGATGGTAAAGAGAAGGGGGCTATTAATGACAGCAATAGATAAGATTTTATGAAGCAGTATGACAGAAAAATAGTGTAGTCCTTCCTGACCGATGTTTGCATACATCTGTGATTGTGTGTGTGTGTGTGTGTGTGTGTGTGTGTGTGTGTGTGTGTGTGTGTGTGTGTGTGTGTGTGTGTGTGTGTGTGGCTGGCTGGCTGCTCTTTTGAAAGTGAAAGAGCAAAGAGAGCTGCACCTGCAGCGTCTATCAACCAGTGGAAAGCTCCTTTCAGCACAGCTTTAATTACAGTCTGTGCAGCTCTGCTTGGCTCAGACAGCCTAGTCTCCATGCAGCCAACCAAATCCTCTCACACATAGCTGCCTTCCTCTGCCACACAGTCGCCTGATCCCTAATCAGCTACTGTGCCACTCTTCATCGATCCCCAATCAGTTACAGTAAAGGGGATGCTATGGAACCCCCCTCACATACCCCCTCCACCCCTTCCGCCCTTATTAGTTGGGTGCCCTGCTTTTATTGATCATAAATCAACGTCAGTGGCAGCATTGATCGTCAATCACCCCCAGTGACATTATTGATCTGGCTGGCCCCTCAGCTATAGGCCTGCCCTCAGCCCTCAGTCGACGTTGCAGCCTGACTGTTGCGTATTGATTCCCTTCGGATACAATATTGAGGGCTCTTTATTGATAATTCATTTATTGTACTGTAATTTCATTTTCTTTCCTGTCCGTACTGCTGTTACTGGAAGCCCCTACGGCTGGAAACCTAGTTAACAGATACACAGTCTTTTGTATGCTTCACCATGCTAATCTAACTGATGTGGCTCTCTTGTATTTATAACATGAAGCATATAATCCACCTCTGTTGAAATGTCATAATCAGTTTTCAGCCCGTGGTAGCTTAAAGGTGAAATAACTCTAAATACATACATTTGAATCCTTGGGCCATCTGGAAAATTCTATCAGAGGGTCGCTATAATTTAGCAAGACACACCGCATTTTTCTTTTGAGTTTCACGCTTGCCAACAATAGATGGCTGTTTGTAATGCGCCTTGAGTGTGAATTTGTATAAATCTATGAATATCAAGCAGTACAGTGCTGAAACACACCAAGAATGTTCAGCAAAACCTCGGCTTGATAAATAAAACCTAAATAATAATACCATAGACTACATTGTATCGTTGAAACTGTACTTGCAGAGCTCCACATTGATCTATTTTGATTATGATACAGTGTCACATATACCGAGATGTATTTGCTGCAGGTCTGGTGAATGGGCATTTCTGCTGAATTACAAAGCATCCATCTGTATGATTCATTTCTATAGATGGGAGGTTTCACGGGTCACTGGAGGCGTTGGCAGTGTTATAATACTCTGCTAACAGTGGCAGAGCTAGATTCACTGTCTGCCCACATAGGCTGTGACACAGACAGTGGCAGCACAAGTCAACCCCCCACAGGCAAAGCACAGCTCTTAAGTCCTTCTGCCACAGCCAAAACTGTTTGCGATGAAATAAAGAGCTCCGCAGGCCAGGGCCACTTTCAAGAGAAGAGAAATAATGAAATTTATTCCATAAAAACAAAATCATTCTTAGATCAGTTTAACAATGCATTATTTGTTTGTCTGTCTAATGGAAGTTCCTTTCTTTCTTAATTTATTTCATTAACATTTGCTTGAATTCTTTTTTATTAACAGTGTATTTGCTCTGCATTAATGTTTGTTTGCTGTCCACATTATATATAATGAAAAGATAAAAACCTGTGTGAACTTGGATCACAAATTTTGTATAAAATATTTCATCCTGTAACATCTCATGAGGGTTTTCTAACTGTCTCTGTGGACACAGAAACACAACTTCCTAGCTGACAAGTTGGGTGTGGGATTAGGAATTAGACATGAGAAATCAAGGATCTTGTATATTATTTTTTTTTACCAAAATGACTGGTCTGTCTCTAAAATATGTTGAAACCAAGAAGTTGTTCAGGTTATAAAATCGATATATGCTGTGGTGCAGAAATGATGAAGGATATTAGATGAGTGTTAGAATATCTTCAAGACCAAATAAGAAACCATTTTGGCTCAGTGCATATAGATCCATCTGTGATGTATTGACAGGGCCCATGGCACATTGTTATGTTTTGTTAGCTGGGATCTTTTTTCAAATCTACTATACAAATAGTGTTTTTAGTCTTATATTTAAACTCTTACAATTTTCCATGAACCACAGTGCAGCCCCTTGCACTGTAATTGCCACCTCAGCCAGCTGTGTAAAGATGCCACTGATACTGAGGCCTATTGCAGTGTGAGGCAGCATGTGGGGCTTTAGCATTAGAAACATCTGCCACCACCATTTTAAAATTACAACAGACAAGAAGCAGCGACAGTCTAACTATGCCATATGGAATGAATACAGTGAGGACTGTCTGCTGGTGTAAATGTTATTTTAATATATGGATGCAGGATTGTGAGCAATGCCTTTGAGTTGGCAAACACACATATAGTTAACTTCAGCTCACTCACTCACTCACACACACATACACACACACTCACACACACACACACACTGTTTGTAGTTACTTGTTTACTCACTATGGCAACCTTAGCATTTGGAATGGCAAGTGGAATTAGCTGATTAAGCTAAAATTAAGTTCTTCTTTAACTGCTACCACAGTTTGTCTCACAGGAGTTGGCTTGCAGCTGGAAACCCACCGCCTGCTTGGCACTGCACTTGCTGCTCTCACATTTACTGTAAGAGCAGATGAATTCAGAGCCAGCACTGAAGAGACAATCACATTTTAATCTGCTAAAATAATTTCTACTTTTTATTTATGCAGAATACACTCCATCTTCTCTGTGAGATCATTTCACATTGATATGTGCATATTTCTGGTCTGCCTCTTAGAAACAAAAACATGCACACAGTCAATACTAGTCAATTGTAGTGCTGTGTTATAGACTGACTGTGTGCCAGGCACACACGGAGCTCATCCCATCCATCAGTTTTGTTTATTTGTGTGAATGTGGTCTGGGATCTGTGACTGCTCAGTAATGCATGAAGAGATAGGTAGATAGATAGATAGATAGATAGATAGATAGATAGATAGATAGATAGATAGAAAAGAAGCTAGAAAGAAAGGGGAAGAGTGATAGGTAGACAGGAGATAACCACAAAAGAGAAAAGCTGCAATGGATCGGATGGAGAGAGTGAAAGATGGATTAGCATGTCAGAGACTCTCTACATAACATATTACTCTTGTTAAGTGTGCAATAGCTCATCGATCAGGTTTCTACCGCCCGCATCCAGGACTCTTCCCTCCGCTTTACTTCCTGTAATCCATAATATCATCTCAAGCCTCAACCACTTGGCATGCTGCAGGAGCCGTCTATGGGAAAGTCTGACCAAGGGCTGATCAATAGCCATAGAGCATGTGTCGCAAATCCATGGTGTGAAGAAAGGTGTTGTTGACATCCTTCTCTCTATACTCATCTCACTCATTCATCTGTATAGTATGGATTGGAAGGGTGAAACCGTCACTTCTACCCTTAGTGAGTCCCACTTCCCTCCATCTTTCTGTCACTGTCACTTCATATATTTTGTCTCTATGTGACACTGTCTTTGCATCTGTCTCCCACTCCCTTCTTTGTGTCGCTTTCTGCTGTACTCTCCTTTCAGCACCCACCACATTTATCGGGCCATGTCATTGAGCCATGTGTGTCGTCTCTGTCAGCAAAACGGCTGGCAGACTGTCTTCATTTCCATGCTGAAGGATGCTAGGCCAGCGTGGCAGTTGCGAGAGCTATCGACTGGGATCCGTCAAAGCTGTCCCTGTAGGGAGGCTGCTGCTGTCTGCTTTCCTGGTTGGCGGCCATTCTGAGCTCATCCGTTTGACTCTGAAAATGGCGAGATACATGCTACACAGCTGTAGTTTTCATCCATGTCTAATTTCTTGTCCTGTCCACCTCTCATATGTTTTTCTATCATAACTACTCTCATGTCTTTTTTACTATTTCTAGAACACTGTCCCTCATGCTCACTTTCTCTTCCTCTATCTATCTTTTCATGGCTTTCTCGCTCTCTTTCTCTCTCTCTCTCTGTCTCCGTGCCTCCCTGCCACCCTTTTTTCTTTCTTTCCCACAAGACACAACCTCCTCAGTCTGAGCAGACAGGTCAAGCTGGCTGATGGAAATCAGACAGTTGTTGATCCAATTAGAGATCGCTTCGAGCAGCGCCAGAGCACAGCAGAATTCCCATGAAATACTTATTCTTACCACAAATGTTCCACAGTGAGCCATCCAACTCCCTTTTCAGATATACATAGCTCATCTTCAAGTCGAGAATCTGCAGGAACCTTTAACCAAAGTTGTCACTGAGGAAGTGGAAAGCTTCCTTTCACTGAGTGACATATTTTGGTACAAGTGGCTGAACGGGTTCTCTCTGTTCAGCCTCTTTAGGGCTTTGCACATTCTCAGAGTAAAGCAAGGCCAACCCAGTTTGACTCCAAGCTCTTGAGAGAGGCCTCTTTTGTAACTGTCTTAATGGTGAAAAGCTGTCTGTTTCACTGAGAAAACCTTTTACCCAGCCCCTCTACAGCTTGGGGGCATTCCTGCAGTGATTTCACCATTCAGGCCAAACAGATGTACAGCCCAGTTCTGAGGAGCAGATGAATGTATGATATGCTGATATTGATGAGTTATAATACATGTGCTGATTTGCATTCATAGATCAAAATGTTATTCAGCTAGCCTTGCGAGACCATCCGGAGCACACAAACTCTCTTTGTCTACAGATATCACAAAGCTGCCTTTGCTGCCTGTTATTCTGCAGACAAAAGGCTGATTTCCCCTCAGATGCTGGACCATAGGAAACAACTGTAACAGCAGTCATTACGTATGCACACGGAACTAATAAGTGAAACTTGCATCAAGATTTAGTTTAAGTGGCTATTGTAACTGCACTGTCTCATACAGAAGTACATCTGCATGCACTTATTGGTTCATTTTACTGGGTGGTAATGGGTCTGTTGATGAGCAGAAAGCCATGACTATCTCTTCAGAGTCAAATGAACAGTGTGGACTGTGATGAACCAAGCTGAGGCTCAAACAAGTCTAGTAGCACAGCCTTCTTACTCTCACTAGCCTGTTTCTACCAGAGCTCCTCTTGTCTTTGTGTGCATGTTTATGTAATTGGTTTTAGTGTGCACATTCCAAAACACACATGCATGTGCATATGTCTGCGGTCACCCCTCATTAATGTGTTTACCTGTTCCTACGGTAACTCACATAAAAAACAATTAGGAGTTCCCATGGAGCACCTTGTTAGCAGCTATTGTTGACCTCTGACCACAAACACCTTATGTCATTTCCCCATAACTTTAGGATCATTTAAGGGCAGCAAATTGGTTCATGATTGAACTTTATTTTCAAACTGTCCTTATAACACACAGTCTAACTGGAATCAGTGTGAGGTATGTTGTACTTGGAGCATGTAACCAAAAGATGCAGCATCAGCAAGTTAGTATGTACAGCCAGTGGCCTAGTTTATTCTGGGCTGCGCCAGTGATGACGGTGTTTGGTGAGAGGTTTAAGAAGGTTTTGCAGTCTGGCAGCAGTTTGTATCGTTAGTGTCTGTGTCCGTGGGTGTCTCCATGTGTTTTTGAGGGTTATAACACAAAGTCTTGAAGTGCAAAAAAAGGATAAACGTGTCAGGGCTACAGAGGGGTGAGTGTGTTCACAGGGTGGGTGGGGTGATGTGCGGCTGTTGATCTTGGGCTGAAGTCTTAAACAAATTGGCTTGTTCACTGTGGGAACTGGGGATGTAGTCACTGGGGGGAACGTCAGTGTGCTCTGTGTCAGATTCTCCAAATTTCTCCAATTGCTAATTATCTCCCAGAGTACCAGAGGAGAGGTTTGGAAGCACTTCTATTGTTTTTCTTCTGCTGCATCTTTCTCACTTTCCTTTCCCGGCTACATTCTCCTGGGCTGACTCAGAAAAGTTTGGTCCCATAGTAGCCCCTAAAGTCACATATATGCAGTCACACATTTTTTAAGAGACATTTGCATGTAATTGGCCTTATAGTAGCACTCAAGCACACAGCCATCTTATTTGCATCTCAGACACTCATTGGAAATCCAAAGTAATTGTCTCCAAATGTGGCTGTTACAGAAATGGCATGTCACAAATAAACACATCATCGTGTTACCTTATTAATATCCAAATCATTTTATTCCACTGCAAAGCTCATGAGTTAAGTTCGGGGTGTTTTATTGCCATCACAGCATTTCTTTCTGTCCTGTCTTGTGATGCTGCATTACCATCAGAGCTCAAGCACCTCTCACATCTGGGGAGTGGAGATTAAAGCATCAACAATTCTCTCAGTGGGTGTCACCTGTGGCACACCGTGATGAAAGGTCCCGTTGCTCACCTCCTACAGACAGCCCCCGTCATTGGCCTGTGTCATCACAAAGCGGCCATGTCATGGGCTGCCAGGCCTGTAATGCGAATTTGATGACAGTAGAGCCGTCAGGTCCTGGTCTAAGCTACCAGGTGTGGGGCAGGAGTGCTTCAGTGTTTGGACAAGCTCGCTGGCTCAGTGTGTGCTGTATTGTTGCTGAACTGTACATCCCTCCCAGGGAACGAGTGTTTGATCCTGGTGTAGATTCTCACTCTACCTCTGTCTTCCTGTTGTTACGCTCTCAGTCACTCTGCCATTTCCCCTTATCTCTTTTACTCTCTTCTGTTTTTTTGTTTCTTGTTTTTTTCTGTACTCTTGTTTTTGTTTTTTTTTTTTAGTTTATCTGTCTCCATTCCCCTCTCTCATCTCCACAGTCTGCTTCCAAAGAGATTCAGATCTTGCTGACGCAGACTGAAAACGAGGACGGACACTGTTAAGAGCCCCAGATCCCCAGCCAAGAGGGTCACCCATTTCTCACAAGCAAAGCTCACTAAGCACCTTTCTCTTCCTCTGCTTTTTTCTTTCAACCCTCCTGGAGCATGTGTCTATCTTCAGATTTGTTTTTTCTCTCTACAGTATCTCATCAGTAGAGCCCTCTACCTGAATTCATTTTTGTCTCTTTTGGTGCTCACCTGCAGCTCGAGTGTGGGAAAGTGCCCTTTGAGAAGTTATCTTTATAGCAACGTAGGTCATCACCACACTTTCATAAACCATTTATTGGCAATTATGCATAAAAAGGCTGTTGATACAGTGACAGCTTAGATGAGGTCACAGTACAGAGGCCTTTTTTTGTTTAATCCAATTAATAACTGCTTTCAAGTCATGTTTTCCTATTGGTTGATCGTAGATATTTACCAGCTCCCAAGCGACAGTCCTCTACTTTTGTTCTTGTAGCAGAACTGGTTAGTCTGCCCCTAGTGTTCATGCAGGGAACATCAGATTGAAATATATGACACCCTCTACTCAAACACAGGCCAGTGAGACGTTTGCACTGATAGTTATGTGGAAAAAGGCATAAAATTTCAAATAAAAGAGACGATGGCTGTTAAAGTAAAACACAGAGGGATTATGCATCAGGAACAGCAACGCCTTCTAGAAATAAGCTTTGGCTGACAGAGTGGTCCTACATTACCATCTCAGAGGTATTTACAAGAGCGATTACTGTGATTATTATTTCAACAATACCCTGCAATGCTCTTTCATGGGCTGCCAGCCTGGGTTGGGGTGTGGAGGGCCTGCCAACATCATCGGTCTGGGAATTTGTTTTGGAACTCCATAGGAGGGTGGGAGAGACTGGGATGAGATTGTAAAAGAAGAGAAATTCAGCAGTTCAAAAGGGCTTCTGTCCTTTGGAGAGGTTAAAGGATGCACTCCCCCTAACGTGATTTTGTCTTCTCTCCTCCATCTCTGCAGCTCCCACGGAGCCTTTGCTCTGCAAATTTGCAGATGGAGGGCAGAAGAAACGCCAGAGCCAGAGCAAGTACCCTCAGAACGGGAGGCCGTGGCACAGAGAGGGCGAGGTAAGATGCAGTCATTCATCACATGACTGTGCTGCACATTTTTCTTATCTGCACACCAAACAATCATCCCGGTCACCCTGCACACCAGTAGCACACCCAGGAACACACCACCATCACTGCTAACCTGGACATGGCTAATTCCACTGCTGCTGTGATAGTGCTGCAGGTTAAAATCTGTGTGATCTTGTGATTGCTATTCACAAGTGTAAGAGCAAAATCCCACAGTGATCCAGCTCTTTCCATTCCAACATGATGACATTGTAAATAAGGCGTTTACCTCTGAGGTAATGGTATTTCCAAGAACTGGCGTCACCCTGCTCACAAAGCCCTTAGAGAAGTTGGCTACAACATCTGGCTTTATGTAAACCATTACTGCCTGTCATTTGTATCTACTCCAAAGTATGGAGCTGTTTTTAAAAAAAAAAAAAAAAAAATGCTCCAGATATCGATCAAACTGCCCTCGGATGTATAGGCGCTGTCACGTAAATTGCATCTCAAGCCAAACGCCTCACTGAGCACGTATATTTCTGCCGTACAACAGAATGCTGGGAAACCTGAAAATGGCTACAGTGCTATGGCAACATATTCATCAGCAACATGTGGAAACAAGGTTAAAGTCTTTTCATAGGCTACCAACCAGCTATACTGGGAAGGACACACAAAGGAGATAGGTAAAAGAGTGCTTCAGACTGGACTATACAGAAGAGAGGAAATACACACAGGTGCACACACACACACGTTTGCTGATGCTGACAGTTGTGCTGAAATGGCAAGGTAGGAGAGACCAGAAGCGATGAAATGTTTGTCCTTCAGAAAACACATGTTCTCTTTGTGTCTGTGTGGGTGGTAGAGGTGCTTGTTTGTGTGTGTGTGCCTGTGTGTATTGAAAAGGTGTTGGTGAAGTACTGCACTAGCCATGTGTATGTGTGTTTGTGTCTGTCCATCACATGTTCAGCAACCCTAACACCTCTAAACCAGTGAAGCATGTTTGACCTAAATCACATTGCTACCTCCCCCCCACAGGGCCACACACTGACTGGCTCAGCGCAGTTGACTTCTGGTAAAATTATATATATATATAATATATGAATGATTATTCTCACAGACATCATCAGGAAGGGCATAATGAGGATAGAACATAAAAAAACTACACTGCTAAAGATAGAGGAAACACCCTATGTGCCCTATTGTACTATTTACACACACACACACACTTGTATTCTACATGTGTTTTTGATTTTTACTGTAACTACAAAAGTAGTAGCACAGTCTCTTGGGAACATTTACAAAATCCTTGGAGAATAAAATACCATAAAATATATAATCACTCTTTAGGTGACAGGATCTTGAAAAGATAATCCTAAAAGTCTCTGCAGCAGTTGCTGCAACAATGGACTGTAGTGATTGTAAAAGTTTTCTCTTGTTGTTGATCTTTAAAAACTTATTCAAATATAATTAGTGCAGATCATTTGTATCTAAACAGAAGTTTTTAGTACCCAGGGTTGGTCTCATTCATTAGTTATTGTTTGCCATATATGCGTGTTACAACCTTGTGGTCACTGATCAGCTGGGTATCACACGTTAGCATGTTTATCAGAGATGAGGCTTTTCTCACCTCCCACCGTGTGGCAGGCAGATGAAGGGGACTAACAGTCCACACCATCCGTCACTCTCTCTCTCTTTTTACAATTGCCTCTACATTTCCCCTCTGTCTGTAACTGAAGCAGGTCTAACCCCTCTTTTGCTAATTCTCTTTTTTCATGCTTTTCTGTCCTTCGTACCATCTCTTTCACTCCCGCTGTCTCTCTACCTCTTCTTCCCTGTGTTTGAAGTCTTCCCAGATCCCACAGCAACATATGGAGAAAGAGAGTGAGTGAGTGACTCACTGAAACTAAGAGGAAGAAAGAGAGGGAACACATTGCATGATCAGTCAGGAGTTAGAAGGGGTTGACTGCTGGAGGGTGGCTGGTGGTGACGACTGAGAAATATATAACAGATTTTCTTGTAAACTACCCAAAGTGGGAGTCTAGAAAGTGCTGTCTCTAGCTGTCTCATGCTGACAAACATATTAGTCACTGCATTTTTTTTTTTCTGCCGTACACACGCACACACAGAAACGCCATGGGTGCTCATTCTTTTCTAACTCCCTTTATTTTTCTCTCTTTTCACTTCCTCGCTCTTCCACCACACATACTCCTACACACAAAAAATTTTCAAAGTCACACTTCTCAAGCACCTACTCTAGGGGAATGAGTGTAGATGAAGAAAACATCCAGTTTTCCACTCTGTGTGAAAGCCCGACAGATGTCCGCGTGTGTGTGTGTGTGTGTGTGTGTGTGTGTGTGTGTGTGTGTGTGTGTGTGTGTGGCCATGGGGCAAGAAGAAAAAATAGAGAATCTGATTATGGAAGGCAAAAATGCAAGGAGGGAGTAGGTCTGTGTGTGTGTGTGTGTGTGTGTGTGTGAAGACATAGAGATGATGATAGAATCTGTGTGTTAAACACATGTATTTTTTACTACACTTTTTTTTTTTTAAACTGCTTTTTGCTATGATAAAATATATTTACATTTGCAATTAAAATACATTAGTAGGACAAAATGCATTTTGTGCACCCAAGGACATGAGTGGACAAAAAAAAGACATTTATGCAAATTAATTCTTCACTACTTACTAAACTTTATTCATACACTGGTTGACTGCAAGAAGCAGCAACCGAATCATTCTCCACTGCTTTTTCATAAGTTTGGATCCAGCTGTCTTTGGTGCACATTTTGTTTTGTTTTTTTGGGTGGATTATGCAAAATCTTGATATCCACAATCTTTGGGAACATGTTTTCTGTTACATCACCATATTTCCTGCATGAGGTAAGAGTGTAATTCAATTTTGAGCTGATTTAGCATCCAAAATGAACATACGTAGCTAATCCCTCTTTGAAAGCCAGGTCTGTCAGTGGCAGCTTTTCTCAGGGACAAG
Organism: Mastacembelus armatus; assembly: GCF_900324485.2. Taxonomy (NCBI): domain Eukaryota; kingdom Metazoa; phylum Chordata; class Actinopteri; order Synbranchiformes; family Mastacembelidae; genus Mastacembelus; species Mastacembelus armatus. Next base: position 15,502,063 of record NC_046643.1, read on the forward strand.
CTTTGTTCACAGGCACCTGTACAGTACATAGTCGTTTTTTCAGACTTGGATCAAGCTCAGACAAAAGCACACACAAACAGTCTCAGTCTTTTCCTTTTCCTTTGTTGCGCAGAGCCAAAAGCTGACTGCAACATCAGTCACTGGCTGTTCAGGGTCCACAATCAGGATCTTCTCTGCTGTAAAATTCATCAGCACATGGAACCAAGGGCAGCACTTAGAGGGGAGTTATCAGCCCCACCAGACAGCTGGTCATGTCTGCCAGTGCTATTAGTGCAAAAGTGAACACACACACTCGCACAAGTATGCACTGAGACTCTCTTGATCTCACAAGCAGTGTAAAGAGACTGTATAAATACATACACAGAGATCTTTGTATAAGGAGTCACAGAAAGAGACATTTATAAACAGCTATGCATGTTCCTTCATCCAGCCTTTTACAGCTTTACATAAAATGTCTTTCAAAGGCTTTTTTAACCAGTTCTGCAAATGCACACACACACACACAGTCATACAGCTCAGCTAGTGAGGCCTTATTTATTCAGTGGAGATTCTGTTTTTGCTCACTCTCGTGTGTTTGGTCCAGGCTTACTGATCCCTTCTGCTCCTCTGAGACACTGTTCTCCTTCAAAGTATAGCTCATTGTTGGTAGCATTCTGGAGGAACAAGGGCAAAAGAGTTCTACAGAAAGATGAGAGGGAGGTGGATTAGGAGACGTGGAGGGTGAGGGATAAAGAGAGAAAGGTAAGGAAGCTGATGAGGAAAGAAAGAAGAGCAAGGCGAAGCAAAGTGAGAGAGAGGAAGGGCAAGAAAAGGGAGTGTGTACGTGTGTGTATGCTGATGAAATCTGCCGTCCTCAGCAGCCTCCCGTTAAAAGAAATCGGATTAGCTGTCCTCCGGGAGGGAACCTTCAGGAATGCAGATGACGGATTGCAGCACACAGGTTTCTCTCCTGGACTCTATGACTCTAAGATGGCCACACACACGCACACACACACACACACACACACACACACACACACACACACACACACACACACACAGCCCTAAACCCTCCTTGTATTTTTGCCTTCCATACACAGATTCACTTTTTTTTTTTTTTCTTACCTTGTGGGCACATTACATCTATTTCTTGGGAATCTAACGTAACCTTAACCATAACCACTACAAACCTAAACCTAACCTCACCCTAACTTTAAACCATCTCTTTATAAAATTCAGTGATTAACAGGGTGAAGACCTGGCTTTGGTCCCCAGTAGAAAGGGAGTCCCCACATGTCACCGTGTGAACATGTACACACACACCATCCTCGGACAACGAATTCAGTTTTTTTCTCACTACTTTTCCCTCCAAGGGGCATTTCTTAATTTCCTCTCATTCATAAAAACATGATTGTACGTGATTGAAATGGAAAAAGAGGCATCCTCAATACTAATTCCCTTTGTCCTATCGACTAAGCTTTCTCCCACACTGGCTTTGTCAATTGTCAGTTTTTCCAGTTTGAGATGAGTTGATTTCGATTTGATTTAATTTGTTTTGAATAAAAAGAATCAGCTTTTAAAATCACATTATTTCTCAAGTACAATAAGCGTACAGCAAATTTTCTTGGTAACACTGATGGAGGAGCATATCGACAGATTTTCCAGACATGCAGAACATACACAAAGTAAAACACAGTGGACTGCAACAGAACATAGTCCAGTGTACATGTCAAATGTATATATGCTTAGCTATTCAAAAGCTATTAATCTTATCTAATAAAGGTTCACCTACTAAAATGTTCTAAGTGAATAATGTGCAGATGAAAGAGCCCAGAATAATGACATAAAAGAATAGTTCAACATTTTGCAAATTTGCTCATTTGCTTTCTTGCCCAGAGTGAGATGGGACTAATGCCAGTCTCATGTCTGTCAGGCGGTTTTCCTGGCTTAGTACAAAAAACAGAGAACAGTAGCTAAAAATAAAAAGAAATCTGCCTCCCAGTACCTCTAAAGCTCAGTAATTGATATCTTCTGTCTTGACTGTTTGAAAAACTCAATTGTCATTTGTATCATCTTCTCATCTCATCTGACTTTCAGGGGGAAAAGTGCATTTCCCAAAACGCTTAACTTTTCATTTAATTGTGTGCAAATGAACTAAGAAGAAGAAAAAAAGTTGTTGTCTCGTGAACACAACATATGTAATGACTTGTCAGATGTCATTTTCATTTCAGGCAATTGTGTTTACTTTAATATATCTTTTTATCCAACTCTCCTAATTTGTGATTAATCTTGGATGTTTTTTTTTTTTGCTTTTTCTCTTTCAGACTGGCATGGCATTAACATATGATCCCACTGCAATGCAGAATGGGTAAGAGCTTGATGGTCAATCCATCCCTGGAACTATCTAATACACTCACCTCTTGGCTCATAGGACAGCAGTCAATACTATTGTCATACATAAAGATTAATGTAGTGTCTGCACTTTGTTACTGTTTGATTAAGGAAATCTATATAGACTTTAAATATTGGGTTTCATTGGCAGGGTCAGGTGAGGAATGACAAAAGGCTAGCTGAGTGAGCTTGTGTGTGTGTTCTGCGTGTTGGACTCTTTATGTATGCGTGTCTTCCTGTGTGTTTCTGCGTCTTTATGTCAAGACTTAATGGCGCTGTGGAAATAAATGACCCAGCAAAGTGTTTTATTTTTCCCCATAGTACTGAGACAGGAAGGTGAGCGCTGAGGCTCCCTTCCATCTTCCTCCGGCCTTAGTCATTCACAGGAAGCTCCTCACTCCCTGCTTCCTTAACCACTTGTCCCCCAGTGACTTGGAGTCGATCTCAACCCAAAAACTGGATGAATAGCATCACAGCCTGTCATGTAAACCTGCTTTGCTGCAAATTACACAAATTGTAATCTCACCTATTCGTGTTAGCAGCAGACCTGCTATCAGTTATTCACTTTTAATACACTGATCACGTTCCAGAAAAAGATAAATGCTGAGAAATAAGTAAATAGTGAACTTAATCTGGACGCAGTGTAGAAGTAAAAAACATCATGAATGAGCTACTTAAGAAAAAGTGTAAGTGTAAAAAAGGTTTTTCAAGTTTTCAAAGTTTAAAAAAATGAGAACACAGTGAAACTGAAAGTTAAAATGTTAAAAAAAATGCTGTTTAACATTTATCAGATTGTGCTTAAAATTCAAGTGAAAATTTAACTTTAAGATATAATTATGTAGCAAATTACCTATATGCAATGTATATCTATATGCATATATACGCTATTAGAAGACTGTTACGTTTTTAGTTTGCGTTATTTCAGTGAATTTAACTATATACTTTCATAACAGAACAGCCATTTTTCCATATTAAGACAAACTCCAACCTAAAAAGTCAGTTACACATGGTGCGTATTTCAGATCAATCATTTAAAATCCATCACATTTAATCATGAACCCAAAGGGAAATTATTGCATTTTTGCTACTGACATTTTTTAAAACTTTTTCTTGCAAACCTTTCAAAAATTAGTTGAAGTCATGAACTGATGTTGCTAAATATGTTTTTTAAGTGCAGTTAATGAGATTTGAGGATGTGGAGTCTAATGGTTAAAATATGATGTTGTACACAACATGAAGATCCTGTAGTGTATAATTTGTCTAATATCCTCATCAGCTAAGGTGACATTGATGTTCCTCAATGTCCTCCTCTTAGCCTCTCCAGAAATCTCAGACATTCGATTGTTATAAACCTCAAGTAAAAAGACAAAGTAGCCGACCAGTTCACTTTTCCAAATCTTAGCTTTTTATGAACTGCACTGAGGTTCTCCAAGGTTGGCATACACAGAAGCAGCTTTAACTAGAATCTGTGTGGAAAAACCATAGATAGATAACCTCCTCCTTTATATGATGACAAAATGCAGCTTTATATGATAAAACCAGACTTTTCAATTGAGGACACTATAAGACACTTCATGAAACTTTTATATGGTGTTCAAAATACAATCTATGGCCAAGTGCTTGCTCAGAATAAGAATAAAATAAATCCACAATGTGTGGTTGTGTGTGTTCAAGTTTAAGAGTGTGTTTTTCTGTATTCTGTAGACAGAGAAACCTTTGTATACACAAAGATGTTTCAGCTAACCCATTTTTGCATTAAGGTAGCAGAATATCATATTTATATTATGTCTAATATTATATGCTGTTTGGAATTATTCTTATTATTATCTTATTATTATTCTTATTTCCTCTTTTTTCTCTTCTCCTCCATCTTCCTCTATTTCTTTCCCTCCTGTTTTCCCCATTTCCCTGTCCCTTCTCAGGTTTTACTCTTCGCCTTACAGCATCGCCACCAACCGCATGATTGCTCAGACCTCCATCACGCCTTTCATCGCTGCTTCCCCCGTTTCCACATATCAGGTGGGCCATAAGGCACGGCATTATGGGTAGATTGCTGTCTGGGTGTATGTATGATATAAGGGTTTGCTTTGTGTAAGGGGATGGAAGAGATGGGGCGGGCTGCAAAACAGCATGAGGTTTTCTCTTCTTCTCTCGTCGTTACTTGGCTGCTCCAGCTGTGCTCTGTGACATCTGTTTTGTAGGCGGAAAACACGACAGGCATAAGAAAACATGCAACAAAAAAAGGGATTAAAAACGCCTGACAGGATGAGGAAAAACTCACCAATCAAGAATGAAAGTGTCTAGGAAAAACAAACAAACACTTTTCCTCCCTCCCATTTTTCTGACCTCTTCTGTGCCCCCTCAGCTGCTAAAGCAATGGTTTTTTTTTAAATTTTATTTTTACTAACATCAATACAATCGTTTTCTTTTCCAAAGTGAATTTCCACATTCCTCACGGCTGTGATCTGTGGAGTAATGAAACAGAACAGAACAGGAACGTGAAAATTGGCTCTGTGAGATGTCAAGAGCGTTAACCGTTTTCCGTCACTGCACATTTCACACAGCACTCTTTCCCAAATCTAAACATCAAGAGGCGCTGCCACTGTGCCCTCTCGCTCAGACACTATCGTTTAACATCAGCTCTCTTTGGTATGCAGAGACATTCAGTCAAGGATAGTGAGCAAAAGAAAGAAGATGAAGGATAGATGAGAAAATAAAAGGGACAGATCGAGAGAAAGACAACTAGTGATAGAAGGAAGGATAGTACAGTCACTGGTGATGGTGATAGTGACAGCTTGAGTGGGGGTGCAGAGACGGTGTGTTGCTGAAGGTTGCTGTGCCCGTCTTTGAGACACACTTGATTAAAACTCTGGTCCATTACCTGCGGTGGAGGGGTAGGAAAAAGAGGAGGAGGGAGAAAAGTGGGCCAGGGCGTGTCTCTAATCTGCTCTCGGAAGGCTTCCCAAATTGATTTATCAAAAACAATGGCCAGGCTTTTGAGGAATATTAATCCTCACAGTTTCAATATCGGGCAGCTCTGCTGCCGCTTCCTGTAATATTGCCCTTCAGCCAGTCACAGCAAGAAGGTGAATCCTTCATCTTCTGTTCAAGTACAAAGAGACACAAGAAAAAGAAAAAGAGAAGACAAGCCAGACAAAAAAATCACTTCCTTTTATGATGGAAACTATTGCTTTTATAATGAAAATCTCAGGGTGCATTGACATCGCTGTACAGGATATATATCATTCATTTTTTATGTTTATGTTTTTGAGCTGCTTTTTTGATGACACTGATTTATATAATCTGCAAATGACCCACATCATTTGCAGGGTTCTGGTGTTCTTTAAACCTGGCTCTGGTGATCTTGAGTGATGATTGGCTTTGTTTCCTGGAAAAACAACTCTGATGATCCACATGACTGGAGCCAGGCCAGGCCAGATCACTACCAAGATCTCAGCTAGTGCCGCCAACAAGCCAACCGTGGCCTGGTTTACGTCACTGGCTCTAAGGCTGGCCCACTGGTTGACTAAATATGTGGCTGGCTGGCTTACTAACTAGCTAACTGACTGTTTGGCTTTACGTGTGACTGGTTGGATAGGGGGCCAGCTGGCTGACCGTGTCGCTGAACGACCACTGACCGGCTTTTTGGCTTATTTTCTGACAGGGTGTTTTAAATGGTAACACTAGCTGTGAAGTTCAGCCAGAGGTAGGGAGCTTCATAGGTCACGCACATTATACCATTTTCTCACAATGAAACTACTGTAGCAATGGAATAACTGTACCCTAATATCTGTTGTAATGCAGAACAAACAAAACCACTTTATCAGACCTATTTTTAGGTCCTTTGAGAAAAAAAATCAAGTGATTTCTCAAGTCGGCCAGGACTAATCTAAGTAAGACCTTTCAAATCTCAAATTCTTATTATTGTAACTTGCAGTAAAGACACCTGCAGCCTGTGTGTCTCACAGGGCAAGTTTTATATTGTGAGGCCATCATTTCCATCAGTGAGACAGGACTGTCAGGTTCTGTTGAAAAAGTTGGACTGAACTTTGAACTCAAGCGCTCCACGACATGTCCAATGGGATTCTGGCCTTGACCGAGGACAGAAACTTTGACATTGAGAATTTTACAACAGAGGAGAGAGTGGTGAAATTAATGTGTATATCTGAACTCCTTCAACCCTACTCTCCAAGATGTGTAAAAAGTGTGTCAAGCCTGAATATATCAAAGCACACAGCAATACCCGATTATCAAATAAACTCTGTACTTCTACTCTGCTGGTTCTATTTTGAGAAGACAAAAGCGGAGGAGGAGGAGATGGTTGTGGTCAGGGACAAGAGATAAACACGACCTCTTGATTTTGCCACATTTTTAGCATTATGTCATCTCTCCAGTGTGTTCCAGTCCTCAAAGCTTTAAATCAGCCGTGAGTCTCACATTATTATCTAAGACAACCATTTGTGACTAATGACCACATTTCATTGTTTTTTTTTTTTTGTTTTTTTTTATCCCCTCTAATCTAAGATAGCCTAAACTGCAGCACACACCGTAAAGGAGCAGTAAATGTGACTGGAGGCGAAGTCTCAAGACTACAGTCCTGTTCTGTATTTTTTTTTTTTTTAAATATCACATGATGGTCATACAGTACCTTAGGTAGAAAACGCTGAAGATAAGTGATTAAAGATAAGCTGTGTCTATCTGCTGTCCTGTTCCGCTGGGAGAACAAATATTATCATGTATAAACAAACAGACTTGGCTTCATGTTATAGAATATGAAGTTTGTTTAGGTGTGGATCCAAATCACGCATTTGGGTTGGCTCAGAGGATTGATTGCTCTTATAGCAGATTATTCTGTGTTTGTCTTTGTTTAATCTAATCATTTTACCAGGATCAGTGGCCAGCCTGCGTGTTTGTTTGCTACAAGCTGTCTAATTCCTCTCTCTAGAATATCTGAAAGCTTTATGTGCTGCTTCATTCCCCCAGTGTCTTGATCATTGTCCCTGACACTGTTTCAACACCTCTTTGACTTTCTCAATCACGTTTATATATGACTTCCTCTGGTAACAGCTTGGTGCGTCTGAATTCTGGGCCACAGAAAAGAAAGGTTCTGTCCACCACTCTCAAATTCCTTTTAGTTTTGCTTAAAAAATAATCCTATGGGGTTTTGTGGGTCCTCCCTAGCGGTCTGTTCCTAAAATTTTTTTAAACCTTTCACTCCTCTTACAACAGCACTGGGTATGGTGTTAACATTATTATTATAACAGGGAAAGAATCAAATTTATGGGCTCTATGCACAAGTCATACTATTGGCAATAACGATAAGGCAGGAGAGAGATTTGCTGCCTCCAGACTTTCAAATTCTTTTTGTAGTTCTTTGGCACAACTTAATCTGTGTAAAGTTCAGCCATTTTGGCACATTAAAACCAATGCAATCATTTTAAAACCTCCAGACTCATGAGTGTTTGAACATATTGTGAATATTTGAACAGCGTTTATTGCTTTATGTGGGATAATACTTGGATCTGACTGAGGAAAATTTATATTGTGACAGTCATTTTGCACTTTATGTGTTTTTGTTCAGGTCCAGAGTACATCATGGATGCCTCATCAACAATATGTTATGCAACCTACAGTAAGTACACTACCTTTCACCTGCAGTACCTCTCCCCAGGACCCACCCTGAGTTGAAAGTCTTTGGCTTCTCTCTGGCTTCTTTTTTTCTGTGCAGGGCTTAGTTTAAGTTGGTGGAGGTTTTTAGGAGGAATTTGTAACAAGAAGTTTAGTTTTGTACTGAAAATAGTTTAGAACATGTTCTATTTAGAGCAAAATGACTGAACAGAAAAACAGGTTTCTTCTGGAAATTCATTCAAACCACATTCTTCCCTGGGTGCAGGTCAAATGTTAAACCAAAGTGCATACAGATAGAGTGAATTTCAGTTTCCAGTAACCACCTGAAAACCTCTGATAACTAAGTGATTGAAGAACTTTTATCCAGCTCTTTAGAAATTCTCATCCTGATAACATTTTTTTTATCATTCTTAACTATGCAAACATATTTATATTTAGATTTTTTTTTGGTTAGGAGTTTATAGGGTTGGTTGTGCCAGGAAACCATTCAGCATTTACTAAACCAGAACACAACATGGAAACACTGTAGACTGTTGCTCTGGGTTACTGGGTAAGACAGCAGACACAGGAAAAAGTAACATTAATGTGATTTAGCTCACAACAACACAATAATGAGGTAGTTACTAGCATCCAATAGTATTTAGTTATCCTGGGTGTAGAGCAGAGAACATCAGGTTTCTTATCCAAAATTGTGTTTTTCTAGGTCACAGTGTACAAATTTTAATTGCTGGTAAAATCATATTTTCCTTCTAGTGGTGAAAAGTAAATTTACTTTGGATGTGTTTGATCGATGCTCATTTTCTCATTGCAGTTCAAACAACTATTCAATAAAAGCCTCAGCATTTATGTTCAGTTTTAGCCTTTACCTACAGCATTGTTTGCAGTATATCCCAGAATTACCTCCTTAATGTTAAAGCAACACAGAGCATTAGTTAGGTAAATAGTTTTAAGGTTCAGCTTTAATTGATCTTAGCACCATGAGTGTTCTCATTTTGTTGCTGGGACTTTTTAAATCTTTCTGCCAGAGGCTTTAATATTTGCTTAAGGCTTTCTGTGGCCCCTGAAGCACATTCAGAGTATTTTGTTCCCTTTTGTTCACAGTTCATTCACTAAATTAGACTGAGAACCAGTCAAGGGCACATGTATTTGATTCTTTGTAATTGTAAACCAGCTTCACTGCATCGTAGACAGGAATTTGTTCAATAAGCTTCGTGCTCAAAGCCTGCTTCACTACAGCACACTGTGGAGACTGCAGCTGAGTATTTCATACAGTAGGGTAAAAGTTCATATTATTGTTGAACATGCAATAACACTATAAAATGTGTTGTAGCACAGTACATAAAAAGCAGTTTACTATTCTATACTTTGGAATATTAATGAGCAAAATGAGTATGCATGCAGATGACTAGATAGCACCTTAAGATTAGGATGTATCACCCAAGATGTTTGGGAATGTTGTTGCAATGCAATGTGATACATTTAAGTATTTTGGTGCAACACACACTTTTAAAGCAACAAAGCTATAAATGTTGCACAGACTATAAATAGCATTTATCAGTCTGAAAGCATCATAATAATCTGGAAAAACAAAATAAATAGTCAAGATTTCTGGATTATTATCCAGTGAAACAGAGAAATTGCAGTTCCAGTTTGAGAACGTGTTTTTTATGATTTTCATCTGATGTTAGGCATCGTGAAAGTCAAATGAATGAATTTTTTTCTGTAAGCTGTTTGTATATTAAGAAAGACATTTGCCTCAAGTAAACCGACTGTGTCAGTATCAGTGTTAGCCTGTGTCAGGAAGACATCTGCTAGAGAGTCCCTGCAACTGAGCAAATTGGGAAACACAGAACTCTACAGCTGATAGTCCAGCTCTCACTCACTAGAGGAGTGCTCAACCAGCCGCACGGTTCCCTGCTGTGGCCTTTTACCACTCAGTCCTACCCATCTCTCTTCCTCTCCCACTGTGGGACAGTGAACATGTAATCTGGTCACAGCAGGCCACCAACCAGGCACGCACACACAAACACACACACCACACCCAGCTGCAGGTGCCCTCCAAGCCACTGAGTTTGCCTTTCAGCCACGTTTGCCTTTTCTTTGAGCATCTTAACTCACCCAGCCTCCACTTCTCCTTTTCACAGTCAGGGCTGCACTTTCCTGGTGACATTGGTTTCACCCAGGATTAAAACTAGATTCATAACGAGCTAACAATTTTTGCTGGTACTGCTGTGTTCGCCTGTTGTTGAATAGCAGGAGTTTTCTAAAATGTGTGAGCGTGTTGGCAAGTGTACAGTATATGTGTGTGTGTTTCAGCATACACATGCACATTTGTCGATTTATATGTACATTTTCTCCATTTATTGCCTAGTCATTTGTTGTGATGTTTGTCTGTCGGCTCACAGAGGAAAACATACACCTCATTGTGTAGGTTTGTGTGGCTGCGTATGTTTGCCTGATTCATATTTGTGTGCACTTGTGTTATGCATTGACATATGTGTGATTCATTCTGGTTATTCCCAAAAAGCCCGTATGGCTGCCTGACTGCCATCCATCTTCCAGCCATATGCCATGAGGCCTCTTGGAATCAGTCAGTCAGTAGCCACATTGTGCTGTGGTGTACATCTCATCATACCTTCATGCCAGCATGAGCCATTTAGACATATCTATCTCCATCCCCAGTCCCGAATGTGTTCCAGTGGCTCTCTCTGTCACCAAATGCTAACCCCAGCTGTCATAGCCGTCAGTGGATCAGAGCTACCAATCTGTCTCCCTTAATGACCCACGCTCATATCCACTACCAGCTACATGCACAGCCTGCCACCAGTTCAATGAATCGCATTAAGTTAGCCAAGCGTGCTAGCTTCAAGAGCTTTGGGGGCTACTCATAGCATTAAAAACCAATTGATTGTGCTGCGATTTGGCGGCTCCTGCCACGTGTCGCGTGTTAAACCAATGGAGCGTTATGCATTGGCACTCCTGGTGTCCAGGCAATATGGAGGCGGCCGAGCATGAAAGGTGAAGGGGTTACTGTTAGCCAAAAGACTGCGAACAATTGAACACAACATTTAAGTTACCACTTAACAAGGTATTACCAAAAAAACAATAATCATTAAGTCCCCAGAGCAAGTACAACACAGTAATTAAACTAGAAGTCCACAGATTTCCCAGTGCTGCCACAGCATTACTAAACATCACCACCTACGCTACGGTGCCAATATTGCAGTAGATGTCTATATTTCAGCCTTTTTGAAGCAACCCTTCAGGTGCATGCTGGCATTTCATGTAAAATATTTTTTTGTCCCATCTTGATTCCCAAATAGATATGGTTCAGGATATTCAAAAAGAGAAATAATTCGTATTTCATTCATCTTTCAGGTCAAGCAGTGACCAGTAGTACAGATAAATGCACAGGGCCCTGAAACAGACCACATATATAATAATGACAAGTCCCAGACAAAAGCTATTTTCCCATAATTGTGAATACACTGCATAACGCACAGCCACAGCGTGTGTGTAAATATCTAAATGATATTTGATAGGGCTCAGTAAAGCTATATACTGTCAAGAACCTCAAATTCACTACTGCTGATGTTACTGTTATCTTGATGTTTGTCAGCAGTTCAGTGCTTTCATGAACATAGTGTTAAACAGTAATTTGTTGAAAATAATATATGATGTCATTAAAAGAAACTACTGTATGTACCAAGAGTTTGCTTATTGCGCAATAATCAAAGAATATTTCCTATACCGCCTCACCGAAGGTGTTTTTTATCAGACTAGATTAAGTTTGATAAGTCCATGTATATGACACTGGAATTCACTCAGCACTTTATTAGCACTAAATGAGCAAGAGAACCTTTTTCAAAATTTGTTTATTCCCAATTAATGGGTGAGATGCACTCAGCGTGGAACTTGATAGTATATTTTAAAGTGGACAGTTAAGTGAGTTTGCAGCCTGTTCTTCCAGGCGTTCTTTCTGCTTTTCCTTCGTTCATCATTTGTTTTCCTTCTCTCTTCTCCTCTCACTCTGGCTCTCAGATGGTCTAACGCTGTGGTCTGTGTTGCAGTTAGGCGTGGGATGTCAGAACAGCATGACCACTTGTCTTTATGTGCTCTGTTCTTTGGGCAGTGCTGCACAAATCAACAGACCTTGGCCCGAAAGACAAATACAGAAATACCTGCAGCTCACACACAGATGTACAACGGCCTAAACGCACATATTGTTTGAGTGCAGAAACACATTGTTAATAGTAAATCTCACTTACGTACTGTACAGCTCATCAATCACACACACACTCTCAAATTCTCTTCACACTGCCAGAGTAGCTGCAGTACCAGCCAAGCGCAGCTTTGCTGTCTTTCCTCATGACTTATCCATCCTGTGTTTTTTTTTTTCTTTCCTCTCTCTGAACTGTATGTGCTTCCTGTGTGTATTTACTGAAGTGCATTGGCCCTTACATACAGGAGGTGAATTATTGAATTCCTCTCTGTTGCACCCCAGCCAGTTCGCCCAGGCACAGACTTTGAATAGCCGCTCGCTGGGCCTCTTAGAATTGAACCATAGCTATCTGCCCTCATCGGGGTGAATCGGTGCACTGTGTGATACCCATCTCCCCGCCTGACATTAAAAACACTCTGTGGATTCAGAGGGGGAACATTATGTTGGTCTCATGGATATGACTGGCAAGGCAGAATTTGAGACAGAGCTAAAGTCGCCCTTGAGTTTCTCTCACTGCTCTCTTCTCTCCATCTTTTCATCCCTCTTTCCCATCCTCTACTTCTTTCCATATATCTCATTTCTCCCTCTTTCTCTCTCTCTCTCTCTTTTCTATCGGCTTTTCGGAGTACAACTGCAGCTACTGTGCTGGTGCCAGCAAAAAGAAAATCATCTGTTCAGGGTTAAAGTTTCATTCATATAAGAGATACATTGTTACAGTGCCACAGGGTGACTGACAGAGAGATTGAACAGCTGCTTTTTCACCATAAGCTTTTGGATATTACCATGAAAAAGTTTGTGATAGAAAAATAAATTTGAGACAAAAGCTGATATGCTTTGGTAGGCAGGCTCTATTAGTTCTCAGCATTTGTTTAATTGGATTTCTAATCTCTTTTTGCTTTTGTAAATAGAGTAAATATTCCGGACAGATCCTTGTGTGTGAAATGATCCATTTGTCTACAAAAGGCAGTCAGAGAACGGCTGATAAACGAGCGCAGTCCGAGCATGGAGAGAAATGGACCTCCCTTGAAGACATGACAAATACTGTTACATGCTTCATCTAGCAGCCTTATCCCCTCATACACACACACACACACACACACACACACACAGGGGCACATACACTACAAATCCATCCAAATATCATACCCTCCTCAATGAGGGCAAGTTAGTGGGTTTTATGTGATTATAACTTCATTAGTATAAGCATTTTATAGTCAGAAACACTCATGTCAGTCTTATGTGTTTAAAATGTGTATATGCACTCACATACACACAACAAAACAACAGCACTGCATTTAACAATTTCAATTATGCCCAATTAGTAACATACATAGTCCATTTTGACCTGTAATTGTAGGCTATTGCACCCCATGTTCCAGCTGATGTAATTTTGATAATGCTGATTTCAGAGGTATAACATTTTATTGTAATTCAATCTGTTTCCTCTGAGATATTGCACATGATGTACTAACAAATGAATCAATAAGTGGAAAGAGGCTGATCCATCATCCTTCTCATTTTCATTTCATTGTGGAGGACGAATAGAAATATAGTAGATAAACATCTTTGCACGGGGTGAGAAATCCTCCATCAGTTTCAGGCTCCACATGTTAATATCCTAAAATTCATTGTTATGGCCCTTTAGCTTCTTCATTTTCACAGTAATGATTGTCTTTTCCCTGTAGGTCTGTCTCATGTTTGCAATTAAGCTAATCAAAACCCTTAAAAAATGAGATTTTACATTTGTGATGGTGGGGGCGCCATATGCATCACTGTCAACGTGTGAGGTTTCATTGATCACTGTTCTTCAGTTTGCAGTGCTATTTCTCTGCTACTTCAGCTGCCAGTTCAACTTCCTGGCTCAGTCCATGGCACTTTGTGTCTTGTAGAAATAGCAGGGCTGCCCTGGTAGTCTGTTAGCCCCAGGGAGGGATTGATGCTGCAGATTAGAGTAAAAGATCCCAGCTCCCTTTACTGAGATTACCTGAATTAAACAATGGCTGAGGGTGTCTGGAAACTGTGGCTCCAGCAAGGCAGTTGATGGCAAGTTAGGGGTGTCTATTGTAAATCATAATAGAGTATAGATAAAGAACAATATAAATAGAAGCTTTTACAAACACATTCATGTCATGCAGGAAGATATAAACATAGATCAAAGGCATAGGCACACTATCTGCAGTCAAAAACACAAGCTCCCTTAACCCGAAACTTGTTTTGTATTTTCCACAGACGTACCTACAGCAAATACCCTTTGTCGTGTGAACCTGTAGTATTAAAGGTCCCAGGTATTCTTTAATGTATACAGTTACCAGTCAGTCATCAGGCCTTCCAGACCACTGTCTGAACAAACATAGTCTTTATGTGCCACTGGAGATGGAGAAATATCTGTGCAGTACTGCGACTTTAGCAGAATTACTCAAACCCTGCGGTGTGGAACTGGAACACCTCAGCAACATTTAGACAGACAGAAAACACACTGAGACACACACGAGCATCAGTTTCTAAATCGACAGAACCTTACATGGAGAAACTGTCAAATATAGCGAGGAATGTGTTGAGTCAAGCCCGGGTTCTCTTTCACATGGATGACACAAGCAATGCTTTGTTTGAGTGGGAGCCTTGGTCATTTACAGTTTGTGCAATGAGGTGAGGATTTATATGTGAGCGTCTCCCTTTGGCAGGTTTCAGGAGTGAGGGCAATACCACTACCCGAAATTACCCTAACCAATACGCCACCACTGTTCAGATGGAGGTACTGCACCTTTATATCTACTGTATTTGTAACTGTTATATTTACAGTTACTAGTTACTTTGCAAACAGATGTTTTCAGGCAAAACAGATGAACTGCTTATATATTATATGAAGTAATTCAAATTAGCTCCACCTCAACCAAATATAAAAGTAAAGGTACGTCAGCAGATACCAAACCGTTGGAATGTCTCTCCATAATGAGCAGTCATTAAAAAACACCACTGGTTGTAAGATTTTTACAAGATTTCATTACTGTACATTGTCTCAGGTCGTTGAATGTATATCAGGATGTCTAACAGCCAGAAGACTGATGTCACCTGTCTTATGTCTAGGACGGAATCAATACCATTTTAAGCAAGATACATTTTTCACAGACACACATACATAAACGCAGAGACACAAATGCAGACACTGAAACGTGCATACATTTGGGATATCTGTAAACATCATCTTGTGTATTTGTAAGATATACATCTCCAGCATCCATTATCTTCCTGTCTTTGTTGCACACACGCGCGCACACACACACAGAGGATAAATCAAAATCATATATTGTCTACTTCTTTCACATTTTCTTTCAGCTCTAGTCTGACACTAGGCAGACACAACCAGACAGACACCATCATAGACACACACTAAAACCCTCTCTCTCACAGACACTCAGTCTCACAAACACAGAAAATCGAAATCACAAATCGGCTTAACTCTCCCTGACACGTCTGTGAATTAAGCCTTTCCGTTGCTCTCCCTTTCCCATTATAAAGGCATTGTCAGAGGCTGAATCTGTAACAGGTAGCCCACAGCTCCTGCTGCTTCTTTCTCGCTCCTCTCTTTTTCTATCTTCTTCACCTTCTCTGTTTTATTTATTTTTTTGCTCTTTGTCTTCACTCGCTTTCTCCCCATGTCCTGCAGCCTTTCTCTCTAGTTTTCTCTCCTGCTTCGCCCTGTCCATTGCTCCTCGCTCCTATCTTCCTCATGACCTTCATCAGGTTCTCACACAGTCCTTCTGTTTCCTCATTTCCCCTCTCCTTTTCATGTTTTTGTCTAGTTGTGGAACTTCACTGTATTTCACAGAGAAAGTCAGTCTTAACAGCTATATATATGTATTTATATACAAGGCATGTGATTTAGAAGGAATGATAGTATTATCATTATTTACTGATCATTAATATATGCTGACATGGGCTCATACCTTCAATCAACTAATGTTTGAATTCAGGACTCATACTCAATGATGTTGCTTTTACATTATGGTACTTCTTATGTAAAGTATCTGAATTGGGTTGCATTGAATAGAAATGATACCATCACCTTTATAAATAAAGTCTTTCTAAAGTTCATAATAATTCAGCCAGCTTCAAACTAGTCACTAAATCAAGTTGCACCATTGCAAAACATAAGAGCTTTTACTGATGTGTTAATCAGTTTCTAGAGAACATCTGGTCTGCTGCTCAGTCAAACGACACCAGCTATTTTAACAGAAAGTTGCATTGTGGGCTGTCAAAATGTAGAAAACTATTAAAAACAGTTTGGTGGGGGCAACAATACAATAAAGTTTGTTTTATTTGTATAATATACATATATGGAGAAATATAATGGGAGGGGAATAGGATTATGTTAATCTGTTTTTATTTAATCATTTAGCATAGAAATAGAAATATATGATAACAACTAATCTCTACAAAAAAACTAGTCTTAATTTGAAAATACGGATTATTAATTACGACTATTAATTTCTGCTTTGCAAACATGTTATCATGAGGTTGTTTGGACATACAGTCCTTTGACCTGGTGCAGCTGGAATACTTCCTTCTCTGATCTCAGCACTTCACCCAGGGTCTCTCTTCTTGTGTGGAGGTGTCACTCCAGGAAGGATCACATGAAGCCTGCGTATGGAGTGGGAAAGGGAGGGAGATGGAAGAGAAGGGGAGGGGGGAGTTAGCTGAGTGTGCTGTGAATGCAGGGACCAGACAAGCAGAGCGCTTCTGACAGGCTGTGTCTGCACAGTTTGTTCTCCAATAGGCCCACACAGACTCACCAGTGGGATGCGCACATGCACGCACACACTCACAAGCATACACCATGAGAGTTGCCCGTTCATATACACACACATACATAGTGTGACTCTCACACTCGTGCGCAAATGCTGGTACACACAGTGTGATGTATGCTTACCCACAAACACTGATAGACACACTAAGAGAACAGACACACACAGGGAGAAGAGAGCTGAGCTGAGAGGCGCAAAAGGGCTTGGTTTTGAACGCCTTCCTCCTGAGGCTTCAGTGCTGGGGAAATGGAGCTATCATGACAAGGGATGAAAGAGCAACAATGGTTTCATCACTTTCCCTCATGTTCCACTGCACCATGGAAAAGAAGCTTCTAGCGTTCTCATTCACCCGTTAGGGAAAACATGCCGTGCATTTTACCATGAGGGGGGAGCTTGAGAGTGAGTGAGTGAGTGAGTGAGTGAGTGAGTGAGTGAGTGAGTGAGTGAGTGAGTGAGTGAGTGAGTGAGTGAGTGAGTGAGTGAGTGAGAGAGAGACAGAGAGGGAGGGACAGGGAGGAAGCATCTTCTCTTAGCAATCAATGAACTGCACAAACCCATATTGTTGATACATCAGCAGCAGATATTGACTAGTTTGATGGACCAAAGACAATAGTGTATATTGATTTTGAAAATGCTCATGTTCGATACAGTTTCGTGCCACTGTCCCTCTTTCCCTCTTATCTGTCATTTCATCATCTTTGCCTGGGCCCCACCCTCTCTTCCTCTCTCACTTTTTATTGCTTTTGAGTTTTTGGTGATTCTTTCTCTTCCCCAAATCCTTCTTGTCCTCCTGTCTATTATTGTCTTTTCTAAAAACAATTTCCTGCCTCATCTTTTTCAACCCAGTGTCTTGGTGGTTGGCACTGTTGCCTCAGAATAAGAAGGTTCCTAGTTTGAAACGCAGCACCTTTCTGTGTGGAGTTTGCATGTTCTCCTTGTGCTTGCATGAGTTCTCTCTGGGTACTCCGGTTTCCTCCCACAGTCTAAAAACATGTATTTCAGGTTGGTTTGTGACTCTAAATGAGTCTAAATGAGTGAGTGTGAGTGTGTGTGGTTGTTTGTCTCTATGTGGCCCTGTGATGGACTTTTGCTCCAGCAGATTCCTGTGACCCTAAATAGGAATAAGTGGGTAAAAGATGGATGGATCTTTAACCCTTACCATCACCACCACCTCCTTTCACTTCTCACAGTTCTCTTATTTTATGGTATTTATGTTTGCTTTTCTTTAGCTGTTTCATTTGTGCTAAATGAGGATAATGGGAATCAGAACAGACATACACAAAAATGTAAACATCCTTAGTTCCTTTCCTCCTTTTCATAGTCTTTTCCCTCATTCCATCAGGGTGCAGTGATCACGCCAGCCATGGACCACAGTATGTCCATGCAGCCTGCCAGCATGATGGGCCCTCTCACCCAGCAGATGAACCATCTGTCCCTGGGCACTACAGGAAGTGTGAGTACTACACAGTGTGCTAGACTGAACCATGCACATTACACAAACACCCAAACAAACGCCTGTTTCAGTGCCATAATCCAGACGAGTGAATGTCTGAGGTAATTTATGCTTTTTCCTGTATCTGTTGACCCATATTTTTAGGAGGAAGCTACAGTGTAATTAATCTAAGATGATACAATAAGTGGTTGTTCTCTTTTTAGTAAATATGATTATCCAATGTGAAGGTTTCTGTCAGTGCACTAAGTGACAGTGCACATGATTTTATGTAGGTTTAGTGAGTTATTACCCACAGTTTGTGGGTTTTACACGGGCCACGAAAACTACATTAAAAGTCTATTAATGGGAAAGTACACTGTATGCATGGCTAGCTGCTTTGTTGTTATTTTATTATCATATCAGTTTATATTCACTTTTTGAGCCAAAAAACTACAGGAGTCTCCTACACCATAGGTATGGGTCAGGCATACTGGAGGAATTTTGTCTTTGGGGAACATTGTTCATTTTGTTCAAAACAATGTACACAATAAGTTGGAGATGTATTATATTTCCACTTCCTTTCAAGCAAGCCAATCCCTCTTAGCCTGTCACCACATGTGCTCTTCCATGGAGCTGCCTTATCATTTGTTTTACACTGCACGCTTTCCCTGCCAGACACTGAAAGAGCATATTTCCTCCCTGATCTTTCACATTAAACAGATTTCCTGTGAAGCTTAGCGGTGTGACAGAGATCTCTATTCCCCACCTTCCTCACTTTCACCCTACCACAATCTGTCTCCTTCACCCTCTAAATCACACATCAGCTCTATCACTCCATCAGTTTTTCTGATTCCACGCACACATTCACCTATAGTCACTGCCCACTAAACCAGGAACTCCCTCCTGCTTCAGGATCAAGTCGTCTTAGAGGTGTCACACTGTTCTGAAACCTGACCTGCTGCCCTAACCCTGCTGCCCGGGGGCAAGCAAGCAGGCAGCTTTGTTCCGGCACTATGTTTGATCTCTGTGCATTTATGTGTGTGTGTGTGTGTGTGTGTGTGTGTGTGTGTGTGTGTGTGTGTGTGTGTGTGATTGAAACAGTACTGTATTGTACAGTTACCCATGTGTTTTCAAGTGAGTTGTCAGTGACTGTGATGCAGCGTTGGCCCTGTCAGGAATGTCCCCTCCCTAATCTGCCCCAGCTGTGCTAACAGCCAGGATTAGAGACAGGCTAATCTATGCTGATGGCTTCTGATATTTGATGGGTTGTATTTTTGGTTTACTCCATCTATCCTCTCCCCTTTCTGCCTGCTTAGCTGTCCTGAGGCGATGCTGTGTATCCTATGGCTGAGCTCCACAAACGGCAATTGATCATCTATGGGAATTGAGACATCTTTCTAATAAACCTGATTCTTACGCCAGATGTGAAATCTTTCACCCTACCACTAGGGTACCACTATTGCTGTCTAAGCCAGATGTGAAATCCCTTTCAAAGTGTCTGATTGAGAAAATCTGTTAAAAGAAGGTTGAGAAACCTGGATCTGAAACTGTCAGTGTAATAAAATAGACTTGACACCACATACGCTAAGAGCACATTCCTCAAGTACACATGTGGTGCAGTTGTTTTGATTACCCCTGCTGGTCACATGATTTAACCTTCACCACAGAAAAGCACCTGCACGAACAGTGTCTCCAAAGTCAACAACTTATCATGAATGCCTCTGAAGAAGCCACACCTCAGAATACTCTTGGCCGTGCCCGGATTCTCTGTGGCTGTTTGTGTGTGGCTGTGGCTTCACTCTTCTCTCCAAGAAGAGAACCAAATGTTCCCGGTCCGCCCAAGCTGCGACACTGTTGTGGTGATCATAGCTTTCCGAGAACGCTGTGTTATTTTGCATGATTGAAAGCGTGGATCAGCACGGAAGGTCATGCCTATTAAATAGGCCTGGCAATGAAAACCTCAACTCATAACGAGAACTCATGGTTTGGTGCCGTCTGATGGTCATTGCTATGGAATTTAACTGCTTCACCAGAAAATATTCTGTTTTGAACAACTTCTATAGTCACTCAGCTCACTATGGTGTTTCTCTGTCTTGAACAACTTGATTACAGAATGCTAAAGAACCCCATGCTCACTGTTCATGGATGGCACACATAAACATGCCATCCATGAACTACACTGATTTATTTTTGCATGTTTGGTGCATATTGGTCTGTTAGATTTATTTACTATCATGCAGCTCTCACCGCTTAGCAGGAGTCTGTCATCTGTCATGCCTTGTCTTTGCTTGTGCCTGTTAATGTGCATATGTGAATGTGCATGTGCACAGTTTGTCATTTTAGGATTTGTGTCTGTGTGTGTGTGTTTGCAAGCTTGTCATTGTCTGTGTTTGTGTGTGAGTTACATAGTGTTTGACATGACAAGAGGTGACCTTCCTTCTGTGTTTTCCATCCTATTGCTGTCATGGCATGTAGAACCCAGGTCTCTGTTGTCATGGTGACAGTAGTGATTGACAGCTTCTGTGTCCCTGGAAGACAGATTCGTATGAAGCGCCTTCCCCTGTTATCTGGGCTGTTTCCCTTTGGTTTTCTATTGGAAAGTCTAAGTAGAGCATGTTATTCTGCATTTCCATAATGGTGCATGGCTATATTTAACCTTTACTCACCCATAGAAGTTGACTGAGCATGCATTCTTTCTTCTTTTTTGTTTTTCATTTTAACAGTAACACAAGTTGACACCTGGGTGCTTCATAGTACTGCTGAGCAGTTAGTAAAGGAGGAACAACCATTTTGAATGGGTTTAAGGGCCAGTAGCTAAAAATTATAATGCAAGAATCTGCCATTATTGAATAAGTTTTATGGCATTGTTATTGAAATTCACGCACTAAATTCATCTTCTTCTAAGATAAGAACTAAAGTCAGAATTCAAATTGTACGTTCCCAACTGGAGAACTCTGGAGCACACTGAGATCTTGTGCAGCAATGATATTTGACTGCTATACAGTCATCCTCCATGATGTGAAGTCTTTAAGTAAGACTTTTGGAGTGTTTAACCCTAACACCAGTCAGCAGTTTTTAAATAAACAATACATCAAATGATTTGCTGTAATGTGAATCATATCACCTATTTATAACAGACCCACATACAATCGTCATCTAACTCTGCAGTTCCCTCAGCTCTACATGCTTTTCAATGCCTTTTAGCTGACTATGACTGTACTGTCCAGTGTTTTGGTTCTGTCTCATCGTCCTCAACGTTGTTTCTATCAGCTTCAGACATAAACTGACTGCAATATGGGGAACACAGTGGAGCATTTAGCACCTAAAAAACCAGATGTTTACCTCGGTAGATGGCAGAGACCAAAACAGAGCTAGGAGAGTGGTTGTTGGACTTAGATTAATCATGTGTTTGCCCCTAATCTGCTGCATGTCATTAGGCAACTGCTGATGCACTCCTATGTCCATGATGTTTTTGCAGTTTGCTCTTTCACCGCTAAGTTGAGAGAAAAAGTAATTAATTTTGCTTTAAAAATAAGTACCTTAATGATTTTTGCCTAGCACTTTTTAATCTGCACATTTAAATATGCAAAAAAAACGATTATTAGATGAAGACAGCACTAAAAGCTAACAGTTATATTAAAGTTGGCTCATGGATTTTTTTTTTTTATCTTTATTGCTACTCAATATTACTACAATGTGTGTATCCTTGAGGTCTAATGAACATGAATGCATTTTCTGATTCGCAGAATATTTTCAATGCTGATTTATTCAGAGCCTTTTGAACTTGTTCTTTGCTGCCCTTTAGTAATACATTGCCACATTTTTAGGGCATTATAATCATGTTATAGATCATTTAAATGCTCTTAACTCTGCCAGTTGCCAAAATTATATAGAGTACTCAACAGTAAGCCTGCTGATAATATGTCTAAAGATGTGATCTAACAGATGACAATGGTTGTGCCTCAGGCAGGCTGTTAACAAAGCCTAGGGTTGCAGATATGGAGGGTTTTTCATGGTGAATTGATACAGTGCTGTGATTCACAGCTGCTGGCGTAAGGCTTCAATAGTTCCCATCATGTTGGAGCCCCTCACCTAAGATCAATAGTCATCAGAGCCCATCCAGACACTGCTCTGCCATTAATAACCTACAGTGAGTAGCTGGGTGCTCTTACCTTGACCAACTGTTATCCTCTGCCTTGCAGACGATGCGACAGAACAGCATGTCAGCACAGAGGGGACAAATAGATGTAGAGACTGAGTGACAGACAGATAGAGGTGGTTGATTTATCTGAACATTTAAACATGTTAAAATGTAGTGCTGCAATCCAATAGAGCCATCCAATAGAGCCAGAACTGCAATGACAAAACAGAAACTCTTAGTGATGTGGAAAACTGACTGTAGGAAGTAAACTGCCCCAACATTCTTGTACCACCAAACATAAATTGTGGTGCAGAGGCCCAAACCACTGAGGTACCAGAGTGGTTCTGTCTATGCCATGGACTTACTGTATGTCCTGACATTGCTGCAATGCGGTCTGACTTTATACTGTTGTTATAGGTGTATGTCATAGAGAGTGATGGTGGAGAAGAGACTTAAGGAGTCTACTCACACCAGCCTCGTTAAGGAGCTATTCAAGCCTACTGTTCATCAAACATACGCACACACCACCTGCTTCGGGCACAGGTGTGTGTGTGTGTGCGTGCATGCACATGGATGTATATATGGCTGTGTGTGTGACAGCAAAAGTGAAACACCATTTACTGCCAATTAGGGATGCTTTATATTTTCCAAAACCTGTCCCCTGACTATGGACAGAGAAGTATTAAGGGTTGAAATTAGGCAAAAATCATCTTTATCACCATAGCAACCCAATTCACTGTAGCCAGGCTTGACATCCCTCCGATTTGCTACAGCAGCGACTGCAGAAATATGTCCTGCTCAACCTGCCATTTTAAATAGGTTAAGTAATGGTTATGATATAAGAAAAAAAAATCTTATCCTATTAAATTTTCTTGTTAAGTCTAATTTAAATTCCTTTTGCAGTCCTGCAGAGAAATATAACATTTCAAATGGACATTTTCCCTTTGACAGGGAGATTTTGATATTGCTAATTATCTCCTGCTTCCATTCATTTGCTTTCATGCAGCCCACACAGGTACGTTGGCTCAGTAAGTGAATGGAAAGGAGAAGTGAAGACAAAAAAGTCCAGATGAAAATTGGTATGCATGGGTTTGATTCACCAGGGAGAAGGTCACTTCAACAATCTGATGGGCCCGCTTAGACTATAGCAGGTTGAGAGAGCAGGAGAGAGAAAGGGGTAAGTGACAAGAAGGTGAGAGGAAAGAAGGGGTGACACAGAGAGGTAATGTGGTAATGTGTCAGGAAGTCTGGATATGCTGCCTCACCCCGTAGTGAGTGTGACAGCCCTGAAGGTGCGATAACCTTAAATTCACACGCACAGACCCACAGAGTCAAACTCACATACGAAAGCATACTAACATCCATCCCAGGGCATCCTCCTGGCCATGGGTAGCGATGGTGGGGGAGTTAATCACCCATGTCCCTGGCCTTTAGCTGCTCTCATTAGCGGTGAGCGGTGGAGCCGTACCCGATCCATTAGCAACGCTGCCGGTAATGACACTTCACCAGCACCACCGGGCCCACAGCCAAGAAAGGCTCCACAGCCCCGCACAGCCCCTTCATTACTACCTCCTAGTGCATACTGTCGTCGTGCTTTTTAGCACTAGAAGGGGAACTAAGAGGCAAAAGAAAAAAAAAGACAGAAAGAAAAGGATTATACTTCCTCTTTTCCTTGGTCCGGAAAAACAGCAGGAAGACGAGGAGAGGCAGTCTGGTGGCTTTTATCTGGGATCACATCCGTTGGCGCTGTACTGCAGCATTATCGTTCCAAGGCTCTTTGTCTTTGTCTGTCTGTCACAGAAACACACACATACACATACACTCACACGCACACACTCAGACATGCATGTATGTTCCACAGCTGCACACAGGAGAATACACATAAGCACGGTGGACAGACAAATAGTGATAAGTCATCTTTTATGCACAGGCATGTGCTGATTAAAAAGAAGCACACACACTGGCAAATCAGGCTTCTACTAGCACTTTGGTTCACCATATACACACCATGCATTTACAGCTAGCCCCTCCCAGACCACAAAGTACCGTGGCTTCATTCATATTGTATGTGAAAGCCTGTGGCTGTCATGTAACTGAAACTGTGTTACATTGGTAAAAGGCCCATCATGGAGTGAGCTAGCACCCAGTTAAAAGCCAGGGCAGGCATGACTAAAGGAATATAGGCCACAGGCAACAGGCCTCCTGCTTTTTATTTTCTCTCTCTCTTGTTCATTTCCCTTAGCTTATTTTTTTATCTTCTTCTCAGCTGTGGCCTGGTGCATTTGCCTGCCTGTGAGGTCTTGGTGGAACAGCAGGACATCTCTTCTTCGTCTTCCTCTGTCTGCCTCACACACTTATAATCTGCTCTGCTCTGTTCAGCGTGCACACATATTCTTTTAGCGCCCTCCAAAGGATGCTGTGGGGGCTGCAAGCTCCTGACCCCAGTGATTTTGGGGATAATTGCACTGTATGACACTTTCGGGGAATTGTGATATCAGTGTTTGATAACTAAAAGTCTAATATTGGATTGGGATTTGATGTGAGTGTAGCAGGAATTTTCATGTAGAAGGATTTTGACGTGTGTGTCCTTTGTTTGTGTTTCAGTACATGACTGCTGCAGCCGCCGCGGCGCCTATGCAAGGGACTTACATTCCCCAGTACACTCCTGTGCCTCCAACAGCCGTCCCTGTCGAAGTAAGACCCACACACATGCACACAGCACTTAGCAATAATCAAAAATCTGTTGATGTTTGCCCAAAGGAGGACATCATTACTGCTGACAGCACACTCACACCTCCAAGAACTCACTCCACCATTTCTAAACCTGCTCACCACATCAACAGAACAAAACAGTCATTAAATAGACAGATTACATTTGAAGCCTGCTGTAAATTGCTCTTATTCTCTCCAACCAAATAGCCTTGCACCACCAGCAAATAACAAGGATGAAAACTGCAAGCAAAGCAAGATGAGTCAGAAGTTTTATAGTATTTGGGAAAGACATTTGAAGTACAGTGCAGACTTTGTCACTTTTTCGGTCGGCTGTCTGAGCTCCTGGCAGGTTCGAGCAGTCCAGCCTGAGAAATGATGAACATGGAGAGCGGTTGGGCAGGCAGGCCTGCAAGGAGAGCGGGCCAGCTGTCTGGCGGCTGACAGTGCAGTCGTATTCAGATGGACTATCAGTCGTGTATCAGATGACAGGAGCTGAAGTGAGACACAGTGCCGGCGGTGCTGTCTCTCTCACCCCCCACCACCACTACCCCCCACAGCCGGTTTGGGCTGGTAGGTAGCTGGAACACACACATCCGTCAGCCACGGAGCTCTGGTTAGCCCACCAGCCACAGACAATGACAGGTTCCCCTGACAGACCCATTAGTCGTACTTCCCCGACCCCCCCCCCCCCCCCCCCCTGAGAAAGTTGCCTCCATCCTACTGAAGGAGTGGGACGGAGGAGACCGATGTAGTTGTAGTGTAGCCCATGGCGCCTCTTACCTATTTCATCCTCACTGTCATCCTCTCAATGCCAGCATCAGCAGCGGGGTGTATATCAGCCTGTCTGGAGGGATGATGCATGGACAGGACGCAGTATCCTTGAGAGCTTGTTACAGGTGATTGAGATGACTCAATGATGGGGGGTTATCGGTAATGCAAGACACATAAAAAGGCTGAGAGGTTGGTGTGATGAATTCAGTGCTCACAGCAATCATTAAAGATTTTTTTACCTCCAACACAGGTATAATAATCTGCAAGCAGTATCCATTTTATATACTGAAGATTTTAAGAATCATATGCATCTACTGTGCACACATTTCAAAATTACTCTAAGGTGTTACTTCTCTGTGTGCTGTTTGTTTAATGTGACAACTTTGTTTTAAATATTCCAAATGTTCCTCCAGGTAGCTTCATTTCGCAGACAAATATAATTTATATTTTTATTTTATATTGTACTTGAATTATTGTTCAAGTTCAAGACACAATTTTTTTGTACGGCTGCATTTTTAATGGACGAAGACAGAATATTCCCTATTTCCATCTTATTTATTATTATTTTGTTTTTTGCCTTTACTTGCTGTATACTGTGCATATACTGACAGCTTCGGTTTTCATACTTTAAATCAAATTCTGCAGTTATAAAAAACACAGCATGGGTTGTCAGGTAGAGAGCTTAATCAGTTTCATTTGGTAATGTTTGTATAAAAAAAATATATATATGTATATATATATATATAATAAAAACAAAACAAAAAAAATAGAATGTTATTTGTTTCTTACAGCCCAAACCTGACATATGTTTTACAGTCTGATGTATATAAGACATTTTATCGTCAGATTGTCAGTTTTGGTAAGGAAAAAAAAAAAAAAGAACATACTCAAACACCTCAATTTTCTCTACCAGTACAGGCAGACATGCAGTAATACAGATGTATGTGCAGAGTAGACAGTATTTTGCTCACTATAGTCACATACTTTTCCGTAGGAAGTACCAAGCATCGCAGATATGCTTGTTAAAAGTTCGGAGCGCTGACACATTTCCTCTCGTGTGTGTCCTCAGGGAGTGGTGACGGACGCCTCCCCTCAGACAGTGGCTCCCTCGTCACAGGAGGTGGCTGGTCAGCAGCAACAGATCCAAGTGGACAGTGCTGCTGACCATGTTCCTGCTTACTCATACCAGTCTAAGTAAGTCAAACTATGAAGCAGTTAATTTTCTGTTAAGCTTATGGATATGACATATTAGGGGGTAGTTTTTTAATAAAAAGATTTTCTATAAGCACTAGGAGTGAGCATTACAATAATATATACTGTGAGAAGATATAACCTACATTTCTCTTTTTGACATAGTATTTATGTATGAAACATCTCTGGGACTATGTCTAGATCAGTAATGCATATTAATCAGTAGGACTACTTTATAGCCATATTGTAATAAAATTATAATTTTTGGAATGATGCAGTGAAGTAGCCAAAATAAACAGGAATTTCTCAATTGATTTTTGAGAAAATGTTTATTTATATATAATAAGTCATATATTGATGCCAAATAGAATCACAGTAAGGTTTTTCAGTATTTTGGGAAATGTCAAATTGCGAGGTAATTCTGTATAAGGACTATTTGTGTTTACCAAGACCTAATGCTGATCTTAAAATGAAATAAAAGTGCTATGTAACTCAGTACCATATAAAATTATTCCTGACACCTTTTGTCATTTGCTTATCTTTTTTTTTTTTTTTTTTTTGATTTTCTGACCCGGTTATTGATTTTTTTGCATCAGTCTTCTGCCTGGGCTGTCAGCTCTATTGCTCTTGTGTTTTGTAATATTGTGCTTTAATTACAGCTGCACACCTGTCTCTCTCATTTTCTCTCTTTTTCTTCTTCTCTTTCATCAGATAGCAATGGCCTGAGCGAATGTTCCTGTGACAGCGTTGCCTTGAGACAGAAGGTGGCTGCACTGTGAATGTGAGGAAAAGAGGAAAAAATAGAGATTGCTTCCAGATTGCCCAGGCACCAAAAAAGAGACACTTTTTTCATTTCCTACCTGGCCTACAAGAAAAAAAAATGCAAGAAGGTGGCAAACAGTGCTGAGGAAGGGGATGGGGAAATTGCTGGGCACAGTGCAAAGAAGTGAAATTGTTTAGTCTGGGAACCTGCCTGAAGGGCAGGGCTGAAGTTTGAAAAGTTTCTCAAAGAAAATTCTCAATGAATTAAAAATAAATAAATAAATAAATGAAAAATAAAAAAATAAAAAAAAAAAAGGTTGAATGCGCAGGTAGGTGAAGTTTATTTTGTAATTAGAAAATGGGAGTCAAGTTTGAGATACACAGAGATTGTCTTCCTCAGATATTAAGCTACAATTTCTTTTCACTCTTTTTTATGTTCTAGTGTTAAATTTTAGTTTTCTAGATATATTCAAAAACAAAGTGTTTTTTGTTTCTTGAATCTTCATGGCCTTAATTTGAACGGCGCCAGAAACTTTTTACAGAGTTAAAGTCTGACGTCTGGTTAGGGAAAAAAAAAAGCAAACAAAATCAGTCTCTTGGACCACTTGGAGGGTACAAGACACTGGATCACTTGTTCTAAAGAGGAAAAAAGAATCTATCACATAAGCTGTACAGATTTAATAGAGAAGAGCTTTTTTTCTTTTCTTCATTAGAAGAAAACTTTGATAATTATTATGTCAGAGGTAACTAAGTGTCAGAAGAAAAACAAAATGTCTGTTGGGAAAAAAGACTTGGGGAGGGGGGGGGTCGAGAAGAAGCTATGAAGAGATTTTTCACATTGAGGAAAAAAAGAAAAACATAAGAAAACATGCTGCATTGTGGATGCAGACTGTTGCAAATGCTGAACTTGTTTTTTATTATTATCATAATTATTATTTTACATGGCAAAGTTGCTGTCAATGACATTAGTGCTTTTTATCTGCCACATTTTACCTTTTTTATGAGCTTTAAGATGTTTTTAGCCCGCTTTGCTTGTCACACTGCAAAAACAAAAAAAAAAAAAAGAAGAAGAAAAAAATTATAAAACAGATAAAAAAAACTACAGAAAAAAACATTCTGGCAGTAAAATAAAAACAGTAGATTCAGTAGGAGCTTACGGTTTAAACCAATCAGTGCAAAAGCAATAGAAGAAATTGTTGACAATTTCTGTAGTCTTTCCTAGTTGTGGATCAAATGCAGCCCGTGGATGGCCATTTTTATACCAAAGATGAAGAGACACTCTGAACCAGAGTTTTGTTGTTTTTTTTTTCCTTTTCATATTTCAGTTTGATTTTGTTGTTATTGATGTTGATGTTGTTCTTGATGTTAATGTTGATGTTGTTGTTGTTGTTGCTGTTGTCGTTGTTTTTTTATTTGACCTTGATGGCCGGACCAGTCCTTACTATCCTTCTTGACATCTTCTTTTCACTGGGTTTAAGATCATTTTCCATGGTTGCCCAAGCTGTCACACAGGAAGACACACACACACACATATACATACAGTATGTTCACATATCTAAAGATGCACACACTTACAAATTCATTTACACACACAAACAGTATTTAAATGTGTGATGCAACCTGTGGCAGTCCTAACAAAAGTCCTTTTTTTTTTCCAACTCCTCGTCTTTTCATTTCTTTATATGTCTCATCACTTTTGTGATGTTTTCATGCACAGTGGTTGCATTCCACCTCTCTCTCTCTCTCTCTCTCTCTCTCTCTCTCTCTCTCTCAGATCCTGCAGGGAAAACTTTAGGAAACAGATTGGGGGAATGTTGCTTGCTATTCTCCATGGTTGTCTGTGTGTTGCTTCTAGCTTCATCCTCTTAGTGTTTTCTGACCTCAGTTTATCAGTTCAAGCATAACAAACTCAGTCATTTCCCAGCATACTGAGCTTCAGTGTTTAACTGGGAATCTCTCCGTTGCTGTTTGACCTCATTTGAATCTGTCATCTAGACATCACCAAACCCAGGTCACTTTTATGAGTGTTTATCTGCACAGATCAGCAGATGAGTGGTGTTTGCTGCATATTGTACATCAGGTAAGTTTAAAGTCTGAGTTTAAAGCAATGATTGCATAAACTTTATGGCACTCACACTAATCTAATATATCTGGCAGCCACTGTTGCAAATGCTGAAAGGAATAGTTTGACGTTGTGATAAATATGTGTATTTGCTTTCTTCCCAAGAGTTAGATGAGAAGATCAACTTCATTCTAAATGTAAAGCTACAGCTAGAAGCTGCTTAGCTTGATGCAACACAAAGACTGGAAATGGGGAAACAGCCCAGCTCTGTATAAAGGTAACAAAAGTTCACCTTTCAGCACCTCTGAAGTTCACTAACCAACACATACGTGGTTTGGTCATAAATAAATTCACAAGAGTCTATGTGTTGGACTACTTTTGACTTACTTGCTATCTTTGTGAGGTTGCTCCAGATACTCCAGAAAGTTATTGTGAAGAAATGTCACACTATTCCTTTGATAACATTTGAACAGAAGCCGAATTAACTCTTTGATTCACTGCGTGGACATCTGTAAACACGGAAACATTTCTTTGTAGGATCCTGTTTGCATTGTAAGACTGCCATCACTCTGACACTAACGAGGTGTGGAAGAGCTGTGTTTAAAGGCCAGAATGGGACTGTCTGTCTTGAACCTTCCCCTCATCATTTGCCCATTACAAGCAGGGGGAGGTCATCGCAACTGTGGGAACTAACTACAGTACACTCCTCACCAGCCATAACTAGATGTTGATGGCAGGTCTTTCCTTGACCCCACCACTGAGTCTCAGTTACACCCCTGGTTGTCCCAATTTGTTGCACAAACAACCCCGTCTCATCTCATCCCGTCTTCCCATCCCAGAGCTGCGTGAGGTTTTCAATGACTTCATGTCTGAGGATTGTCCCAGAAGAAATTGCCTGTGGGACAGCAGCCATTTTTGCTCCCATTACAGCAGCATGTGTGTCAGGAACACTGTGTGTCTGCTCTGTTCACTCACGCCTGCCCGCTCTGCCCCAACCATGGTCTTATTGCACTAAAAAGACCCTGTTTTCTCCCTGCTTCACTGCTTTAGCCATTAATGTGCCATGGCCGAGCCAGGCTCCTTTGCTCTCATTTTCCCTCGCTGTCATTCTCTCCCTCTTATGCACTCTCTCTGAGGTTTCTTGTCTTTATTGGATGGTGCAGAAGCAGAACCACAAACCAATTTCAGTCACTCTCGCAATGAAGCTTGACGGGCCCAATTTGTCTCCCTCTGGGGCAATAGGATCCACTCCAGTGTCCCTCAAAAGACCCTTTTCTTCCAAACAGAGAGGGAGTTTTTTGTTTGGTGACAATTGTAATTGAGTGCTTGCAGTTCATGTGACTCATCCAAATCCAAGTCCCCTACTGTATTTGTGGACATGATGGTGTGTTGTACACATTAGAGGCATGCATGTTTGTTGTTACACGTACCGCAATGTTTGTAACAATCGAATTGTACGTCCAGTGCCTTTCACTGAAGCTTCCAATAGACTCCAAATTATCAGTGTGATTGTTAAAAAAAAAAGCAAAGCACATGAGAGAGGAGCTGTGCTAAACAAATGCTACACAGTATACCGAAGCTACTCTATGGTGCTAAAGAGGAAGCTGTCTCAGGCTTGTGCCTTCATTTTGTTCACAGATCTCTAGCTGCCGCTGATCATTTAGCCATGAACTCACTCTCAACAGGCCACCTGTCCACTTGACGTCACACAAAAGGAACAGGCACACAAATTCCTCAAGTACACTTAAAGCCATGCATGCATTTCTTTTCCTACTTGCTGTACATTCTTGTCTTTCATGAATCAGTGCGGGTCAAAAGCCAAATGTGTCATTCAACCCAGCTTTCAGTGAACATTCAGCCATTTATTGCCCAATCAAATCATCACCTGCTCTTTTCCGTTGATCTGATTTTTCCACTAGGCATCTGCTTCTGCATCTTGCCCTGAGGCTATGATTTGCTGTTACGTCCCCATGAAGAGGTCTCTGTCATGTTAGTCTATCCCAACTCACAGCAGAGAAAAGTTAGGGTGTGTGCCTACACTGCTCATATGTCCATCACTGCTGCACCAACTCACTGTTGCTGAATCAGTTCAAAGTGTCTTGATTACACAACGGAGCTGCTACACTATACCTTTTATACCAGATTTAAGCTAGTATACGTGTGTCTGTGCGTGTGTGAGAGAAGAATTTTAGCAAGGATGTGAGTACAGCACAGCTACAATCGCCTTCTCTAGACTTTTACAGCTGCTGTTTTATAGAGTACAGAAGACATTTTTTAAGCTTAACAGGACTCATAATGCAGGAGTTGCATCGAAGAGCAGAGCATCCTACTAATTCAGATTCAGATATTATGGCATAACAGCAAATGGGATTACAAATTGCCAAGAGATTATAAAAACATTGCACAACAACATCAACTCTTTGCTAATGGAGCTTCAAAAAAAAGAAGGATGTTATGGCAGGTGTTTGCTTTTGGTCTAAGATATCGGTATTTCATAGAGATCTCAAAGATTAGCCAACTGAACAAATAGAAATGGCTTTTTTCTTAATAGCACAATGGCATAATGTACCTTTTCAGAATACCAATACTTAATGTGGAAGTTTAC
The DNA here is from genome assembly GCF_900324485.2 of Mastacembelus armatus. Classification (NCBI taxonomy): domain Eukaryota; kingdom Metazoa; phylum Chordata; class Actinopteri; order Synbranchiformes; family Mastacembelidae; genus Mastacembelus; species Mastacembelus armatus. The sequence continues at coordinate 15,534,761 of NC_046643.1, forward strand.
AGAAGGCATGCCTGCAATTTTAAGTAGTCAGTAGCAGAAACACACTACTCCCCGTCAGTCCATGTCTCAGCACAAACCAGGAGCCAGCTATACTGAGACAGAAAGTGTATGTGTAGTAAGAAAGAGAGGGAGCTCATTAGTTCTTGTTGCCGGGCAGAGATGGTCATATCCTGGAGTTTCTCTGTCTTCAATGCCACAGTATGTCCCCTGCACAGGACTCCAGGAGGCAACCAGCTTGACCCCTCACTAATTAGCAACACACACTCATCCTTTCTTACAGTATCATCCCCAGACAGACTCTTCCTCTTCTTTTCTGCAGTCGCTCATCATTTTCCACTTCTTCCCTTCGTGCGTTTTGTGCTTGACATACCTCACCACCTCTTGCTTTCAGGAACATTTCCTTCACTTCTTCAAGCCCACGTTGGCATTCTTTTCAGCTTTATTGAAAATGTCGAAGTCTATCTGCCAATCTCTCATTTTCTTTGAGAAGATCTTTTGATGCACCAAATTGCATCATGCAAGCTGCAGTTTGCAACATGAGATCGTGTCCTTATGTGTTCATTTCGACATTTTACTCAAAACAAATACCATACCTGCAACGATCATCTGTGAAATGTGATTCTGCCACTAGTTGAAATAGGCATGTAACCACTACTCGCAAAAAGCTTTACGAAAGGGACCCTGAATTAAAGTACAAATTGCCAGCATGCCACTCAACAAGGGACAGCAGGTTGGAGGTTAATACTCTTGTTGGCATGTTAGTCGTGTAGTCGTGTTGCTGAGTACAGCTGGGGCCCTCCCTCAGTGTCAGCATAATACTATTTGCTGCCATTGTGCCAGAATGTCAAAATAAAGTTTATGCAATCTTATCTCAATATGCAACATGTTAAGAATTAAACATTTCATTGTAAGCCTGTGCAGCATTGTAATATCAGAATTGTTGTAATGCAGTAAATCTCACTCATCTGGAATCCCAGGAGGTCAAATACTTTGAATCATTTCCAACTACTGTTTGATGCAGGGAAAAGAAAGGATAGTGCACATCTGGAAAAAAAAAATGTGAGTAAAGGCAACATGTCATCCCCTGTCTGCCCACCTTGTATAAATCACACACACTCTCTGCGAGGTAAATCTTACCTACTTTGATACACCTGATAAAAACTGATCTTGAGATTCCATCAATATTGTGGTTTTCTCTAGTGTCAGTCTTTCAAGGCAAGGTGCTTACTTCACTGCCTTTATTTAAAAAAAAAGTATTTTCTCAATCCGTCTCTAACTCACCATTTCTCACAATCACTGCCACCGTCCCTAAATCTGACATTATTAAGAAAGTCATTAATGTAGTGTGGCTTCCGCACTGTCACAGGAGTAAACTCATTAGATGTGTTACATGTCACACTCAGTTGTTGCAAAGCTCTTGTGTATTCATCCTTTGTGAACACAGTCATAGCCATTCCACATTGATTCTCATGTGTTAGGAAAACAGCAGTTCAGAGTTACTCTCACAGCCTGCCAGCAGAGTGTAAAAGAGAACCGTGGCTCAATAACTCATCACAGACTAGCACATACACACACACTCTCCACACACATAATACAGTGGAAAAATTGCTCCAACTACCCCCCACAAGAGCGAGGCCCTGTGCTTTTTAATTGATGCTTCGGTCTACCTTTGATGAGAGCTATCGATTGGCCACACAACTCCAGGAGCGCAGCCAGCCAGCCAGCACACCCCTAGTGGAGTTCAAACAGCTCCCCGAGAAATACAGAATCCAACAATCACTAGGAAATAGCTGACCAAATTGTTTAGAGATAGCCAGCACAGAAAGTGTGTTAGGCATGGGACTCATTTACCAGATAAAAAGAGGAACTATTTATTAGGACAGCAGAGCGGTTTTTAATTTGTTTTTTTTGTTTGTTTGTTTGTTTCTTTTGTTTTGTTTTTGTTTGCTTTCTTTTTTTTTTGTTGTTTCTGTTTGTTTTTCACTTTTATTTTAGCACCGAGGAGGACATGGTCACGCCTCGCACACGCCGCTCAGTGTGTGTGATCTTTAAAAAACTATCTGTACATCTGTGGATGTTAGGATGTGACTTGGGTTTTATGAGTTGTTTTTTTTTTTTTTCTCTCTGATGAAGCTTTCAATAAAAAAATGTGGAAAAAAGCACCAAGCAGTGCTGCCATCTTTCAGTCTGCATCACAAATGATTGGGTGTCATTACAGCTAGCTGTTTCCATGTTCTCAAGCCATTACTACGCAAACATTTATTATGCACCAAGCATCCTCTGAGGAACACACACAATAAACACTTGTCCCTCATATGCTGTTATCTATATGACTAAATTGCAGTGGGATGCAAGAGGAGCCCCTGTTATTACCATCCAGCCTGATGGCACCTGCTGCGCATTGACCTTGGGCCCTCATATCCTCTCATAATTACAGCCTTTGCAAATGGAGCTAATACCTCTCAATGGGATTTCCCCCATCACAGCTCACACACACTTGATTGGGCGTAAAGTGGTCATAATCAAAGATGGAGGTGACTGCTGGAGGAAGAAGTGGATCGATGGCAATCAATCTTCCTCTTCACTCTCATTTAGGCCCAATCAATTGCTGTCCTTGTCACCTCGTAGGGACGCCTGTACTGTCAATACAGCGGCTGCACAGTAGCCAAGTATCCACTGCCTGAGACATCTCTGCAAAACAACAACGGCAGTGCTCCGTGAGAAAGGACATCTTAATAGAGCACAATTGACTGGTTGGATTGTGTGTGCATGCAGGTGCATTCAAGTGTAGATGACTTGGCTGTCAGGAGTTACAGTTTCCTTTTTGCATCTGCTGATCTGTGAATATTTTGAAGTACCAATGCATTTGAAAGAGATATCTGTCAGTGTGGTACATCTCATGCAATTTAAAGCATTTTATTGCTCTGAGAAACTTCTGTATGGTTTTCACCACCACAGACCATATGGCTGTTTAATCTGGGGAAATGCAATGGGATTCTTTATCAGGTGAAATGCCACAGATTCAATCTTCCTTGGAGTCAAGCAGGCCTCCTTATCAGGACTTATAGATATGTAGCAGCTGAGCACCACAAGGGTGCAGCATACCAACACAGATGTTATCTGGTGTTTGTATTTGAGAGAGGAGTGAGAACTCTTCAAAACACGCCACTAACACTGGATAGAGATCAAGGACATCTCCACTGGGGGAAGCTAAACACAACATCATAACCACCCTTCCCATCAAGCATTTGCTATCTCCTGAATATATATGAAGATTAGGGAGAAAAACCCTGGACGTGAATTAAGATGTATCTGTCCTACTTGCAGTACAAATTGTCTGATTGATGTGCATTCAAGTAGGATAAATATGTTTTTTGAGGGGTTCCTGGATGCAGAATTTGTTAAGTGAGCTCAGGGCAAATCCTGATGGAGCCTCACTGAATTAAACAGAAACCAAATCCTGTATTTGGTTAAAGATGCACACCTAAAATTACTAATTTCTTTAAACGGTTAATATGATACAATATTACAATAAATGTTAATGCAGTAAATAATTTGTGATGAAAAACTGATGCACATTTTTTGATTCATAAGCTATTTCAGTATATGTCTTCATTCGGGTGTCATGGCTGCAAACCCAACACCCTCTGAATAGCCTTATAAGTGATAAACACAAGTCACATGATGCAAAACAAGCACTAGACCAATCTAAATGAGACAATTTAGAGAAACTGAGCTGGCTGAAACTGGGCCTTTAGCAAATAACCCTGCGCTTCAATGTGCAGCCCAAGCAGTTTTACTTCCGATCAGAAAATCTGTGATTGTCAGCAAGCACAGCCCCTCACCAGTTGATTTCTTAAGTTTACTTGGCTGCACATTACCTGCTAGCTTGGTTATGGTGAATGCTGCAGCTTTAATTTTGTCTACATTTGGACCTTTATCAAATTCAGCCCTGTATAAAAACATGAACATCTTCTCCAGATGTGCTCGTAAGCCGATGCGAGAACAAATGAAAAACACGGATGTCTTGCCTCCCATACACAATAGAATTCCTGTGGCAACACATTCAGTCAGACAGCAGCTCCATTTCAATATTCCCATGATAAATTACTATCATTGTGTCGCAGGAATTGGGACTGAAGCCAGAGTCTATTGAAGTTTACAATGACATTAGTGGAACAATCATATCCCAGGAGATCCTGGGGGCTGCACATAAGGCGTTGTTCCCCAGGTGGTACAGCAGTGGGGCTGTGCCAATGGCCCAGCTCTGTTTGCAGTACGCTGATGACAATAGGTGTTAATTGAGGATATGAAGAAAACCGGCACCTCATGACTTTCACATTAATGTTACATTAACCCATAATCATTAACCCTTATGTAACCAATCAGCTTGACTCAAAATATGTTACTAAATTGAGCAGCAGTGAAGCAGGGACATGTCATGACATGCAGTTTACTGCTTGTGTGTCTGCTTTTACAGAAAAAATAATCCAAGTGATGATAAACAGTTATCCTGTAAGGTAGCCATAGAGGGCAACTTGAAACAAAACAGGTGTTTCCTCAGTAGCACAGAGACACAGATTTTTTTTCTATCCTGTAACTTTTAAGGCTTTTATTCAGTGTTCTTTAAAATCTACTTTCCTATACTTCTACAAGTTGAACTTATATTTACTTAGCACACTTAGCTTTGAATTATGGCCCCACCTGTTTTATCAGAGTCTGGTTTTGGCCAGTAAGAGAAGTTAATGTTAGCATTATCTAGCACTGAGACCAGTACCAGACTAGGAGAACTCAAACCAGAATATTCAGCCAACAGAGACACAAGAGCTGCCGTGCCCAGTAAAACAGAAAACGAATTCTGTTATCTATTTCCAATTTTGGAAACAATAAGAGTTTAAACAGTCATGCTTTTTTTGTGAGTGTGTGTGTGAATATGTTTAGACAGCAGCTTCCCAGCAGGCTGGACACAAGAGCTGACCTTTACTCTCCTTCCCACTGAAGCTGAATTGGTAAGATGGAACAATAACAGTATTTTTAATATTCTGTGTGTATGTGTGTGTGTGTGTGTGAAATTGAGAGATAGGAATATGCAGTAAACTTATAGTAATTTAGTGTAACTGTAGAGCAAATAATCCAACTTCTCCCAGACGTTTGTAAAATATAAACATGTAGTCCTCTCTTTGCCAGTTGAGAGGCAGATAAAATTAGATCTGTAAATACTGTGACTCGTGTATACTGTTTACAGGATAGAAAAGAATCTGAAGATATTTTTGAAGAGAGTAAGTCTATAATACTTGGATGTTTCTATCACAAATATATATTTAGCCTGCTATTTCAGATAAAAGTTCACAATCATAAGTCTTCCCTCTAATGAAATAGACGTAGTCTTAAAGAAACCATCTTTGTCTTGTGCTAAATAAAATAAACCACCCATACAGGAATTTTAAGCCATGAAATTTACCACGGAGACAGGAATTGATTGTGCTTTATGTTTGTGTGTATTGAATAAGTGTGTCAGAGGGAGAAGGACAAAGGAGGGGAGACGGGGAAACAGGAATGCAGGGTTGAGAAAAAGGAAGGAGAGATGGTGCCTTGAACTCAAAAGGAGATAGAAGAGGTAAGTATGTGTGTTAGAGATGAGGACATTGGTTGCAAACAATGAAGGCAAAGGGAGAGAAGGAACCAGGGAACGAGCATATTAAGAGAAAAGATGAGTGGCAGACAAGTGAAGAGAGAACAGAAGGAGAGAGGAAGATTTATCATTAACTACCTCTCTTCACCTTGCAGTCCGCCAGACCGTGAGGGCTGCAGGATGAAGTCCTCATAGCTCACAGGCACTGCCAGGCCAAGTGATGTGATCTACAGCAAGAGCGTGCAGGTGGATAAATAGTCCTCACAGGAACCAGAGGAAGACCACACATGCTCCATGGGGCCAACCCAGTACCGACTGTAATAGAAATATGTGTAAGCTACCGACATGGGGCACAGCACCAGCTCCAGGGGCCTCCAGCACACGTCACACACTCCAGATGTGACACTGATGTGTTCCAAAATACATAATGAAGAAGGAATATGAGGTTTGTTTAAGCAATAAACTGCAAAATATCCCCTTCTACCAACATCTTACATGCTGATTGAAGTTTGCTGTATATTTGTTAGTGCAAATAGTGACCAACATAATCATTTAAACTGCTAACCAACTTGCTGACTTTTGCCAGCACTTTGCAGTGTTAGACTGGGGTTGCTCATCTTGTGATGTGAAATCATCCCTCAGTGCTCCACATTTTAATGTATTTCTCACCCAACTTTATAGAAGTACAATACTAAATGCCCATTATGTAGGATTTTGTTAATCATAACCCAAACCATATGGATTTTCTTTAATTAGTTTTCTTGCTCTGCTATTTCTATAGTGATTACTGTGTAAACAACACAATATTTTGTGCCTAAGTAATAATGTGGTTTTTTTTAAATTTATTTTATCCTTTAGTTTGTTTAGCCTAATGTACTATAGTGCTGCCGATGTCATTGTTGGTCCTCTTGTTTTCCAGCTCATTGGGTGTTTAGTTCATCTGTCAGTTTGATAACCCTTTGCCCTCTTCAATCTGCATGTTATGAGAGCATGGTGAAAGAATGGTCCATATACCACAAATGTCATGCCCTCTTCAGCATGAATAACAATGGAAGGTGGAACTGGTTAAAGTCAAAAAGCAGCGGAAATACCACACTATAAATACATTAAAAGTGCTGTGTCTGAGTCTGTGAAAGGTCGGTGTTGACTGACTGAGGTGGTACTGGATTTAAGATGCTGCAAAGAGCTGTGGATTGTAAGCTGAGAAATAAAATGAGTGCTACTTATTCTGGGTCAGTGAGCCATGCCCTACACACACACACACACTTTCACCGTACGCCTCACACAGAGTTAAGCTGATATACTGCAAAGGCATATATTTCTTTCGTGCACACACATACACGCTGCTCGCTAAGCTCAACAGTATGTTTCCTGAGTCCGGCAGAATGCTTTCTAATGTCTCCAGATTTATGGTGCATTACATATGTTATGGCTGCTGCAAACTAACCCTCTGCTGAACTACAGAGAAAACTCAGAATAGGTGAGGCCGTAGTCAGGGGGGGCCCGAACTTTCTTAAGTGCTCCCACATGTGCTGTGTTTAACTCTGTATGAGTGTGGACATGCCAACTTTTTGTCATGTCTGTGTGTCTACATTTCACTGTGCAATTCATTTAAATACATTTTAAGATTTTTAGGAATTCGGCGTACCCACATGGATCTTAGCACGCATGATCTCATGCCGGTACTATTATCTATGTATGTGTCTGTATGGGGGGATGTGTGAGCCACAGATCAGGCAGCAGGACAAAACAGAGTAAAACAGCCAGCAGAGATTAGCTGTCTAAGAATCTTGGCCTCAAAACAGTCTAGTCTGGTCTGAAAACTCAGGCTTTTCCAAGGAAAACTTATGAATCAGCTTCCCAACTTGAGGGCCTCTGTAGACCAGAATGTCACACAATCGATCCCCAGATGTAATGTAAGACTGTAATTCATATGTTTATGTTATATTTTTGTTGACATATATAATTAAAAGACTGTGAATGATGTAGTGACAAACCCACAGAGAATTATCACCAACTCTGCAGTTCTCCTCAGGTCTAGATGCCTTTTTACGTCTTTAAGTTCAGTTTTTTTTGTTTGCTTTTTTAAAAAATTTTTAGATATGGAGATGTAGATACACAGCACAGTCTAACAAGGCAAAAAAAATGTATCTCCAATGTATGTAACCTACTTATGTGGCTGTAAACAACCCTGAACTCTTTCTGCTTCCTGTGACTGATATTGGTGGACTGTGGTGTCACATCAGTTTATTTGGTCTGCATTCAGTTTGACATTGGTGTTGAGGTTTTAAAGAACATAGTAGGTCTACAGTATATGCTTTAACTTTTCAAATGAACCCAATTTAAATAGCAAATCTCACCTGCACTTTAATTATACATGAATCTTTATTAAGAACTATGCTCCATTCATTTGCTCGAGGTTCAAAACCATCTTAGCAATATGTTTTTTAGGGCCCAGCTTGTGTTGTGTGTTGGCTGCTCGATGTGAAAGTTAAGCCACGTAAACCTTCGTCACGGCCCACAGCATCATCATAGGAACCAAGTCTAAAACATCTGTTGGACTCCAAAAATCTGCTCTAATGGGGAGTTTCTATTAGAAGAGTGTGTTATGTAGTTGTCTGATTCCATGTGTTTGGACATCTGCCCAGCCATGTTGCCATAACCAGCTAGGTTTGCATTTAATCACACAATTATGGCTGAAATGTGTTCCATTATTTAAACAGGTGGGGTCCAATTTTCTGACATGCAGTACATCCCCTGGTTAAGATAGTTAATGATTAATGATGAGAGCTGAAGGCCGACCAGCCTAGTAAGAAGAACACTGGCCAAGGCCAGTACAGCTATGCCAAACTGCCTCCTCTTTACTGCTCTGCTTTTTAATCCTCGCTCTTTATTGCTTGTTCTCCTGCTGGTCTGTCTTTGTGCCCAAATGTTTGCATTTGTATGTATTACGCTAACTCCAGATATCATAGCAAAGGCCTAACAGATCACAGCCCTGTTGCCATGGTACCAGCTGGACAACAAGTGTACACAGTGATGAAGATTAAGACATGCAGACTGGAGCTAGCAGTGAGCAGGCAAAGGGCTCTGCTGTGGCTAATGATGCTGTGTTAGAGTGCCAAGACATTCCTTACTGGTTTTCCATGGAACAACAGAGAGATCTCAAGAGGAACTGAAAGAGACAGATAGAAAGAGAGAGCTGAGAGAGGTATGGAAAGAGCATTGATGAGATACCTGATGGATATAAATGGCAGCTCCTGCAGTCAGAACATCTGGAGTTTTGGGTCTCGTTAGGTGAAAATGAGGGCTGGATGAAAAGTTATAATAAATACAGTATCTCTGGAGAATTCATGTGTCATAATGGATGGGAAGACAGGGAAATGACCAGGAGAGCCTGGGATGGGCTGGTTGCTCACATTAAGCCCACATCCACAGGTTCTCATCATCACATCATTTCCCTTTCCTTTAACTGGCTAATAATAGGTGGGCCTTAGAAATGAACTCATAGACCGAGGTGTATTAAGCGGACATGTGTACCAGCAGTGGGGTTGACTGGGGAATAACACGCATCCTTTTTGTTGTGAAGTGAAAATGCCTCTAGAGTTGTTTCTTTTTAAACAGCCTGAATAAGAACGTGTTCATGTGATTGTTTGTGCGGGCTGCTTGCGGGGCCCATATGAGCCAGCTGTTCAAGCCTATTCCAGGTAAGACCCAAACAAATCACTGCCGGCTTTTACATTCTTAGACGTTAAGGTTTTCATGGTGCTTTATGTTATTTTCTTTCTTTCTTTTTTTTTTCTTTATTTGTTTATTTAATCAGGGGCCGCACACTAAGCCTTGTTGCACATAGGCAACCGATGCCGCGTACATGGGGCATATAGCACAAGGCTAATTTGCAGCCCCGTCCCCTGGTTAGGCTTTTACATCAAAACAAAACAAACATCAGAGAAACAAATATATATTTTTAAAAAAACATATCAATATTATCAGGGACAGGGGCTCCATACCAACTACAGGCCAGAAGCCCCAGGCACACAGCAACAGCTGCCCATATACAACAATGCCTGTGCACCGTCCCTGTAAAAACAGCAACAAAACATAACAAATATTGAAACAACCATGGACATATACAACTCCATACCAAGTCCCATACACAAAGTGTATGACATCCTGCACACAGCGAGAAAGCACAAACTTTACCAGTGTGAATCCAGTGATCCACCCAAGCTGCTCAATGCTCACATTGCTGTTGCTGTTTTAGCCATTGTTTCAGCTTTGTGAATCACACTGTTTGTGATTTTAATTCTACAGGTATCATGTTCCATAAATGTGAACCTTTTCCAGAACAGAACAGTACTAAATGTCATCTGTACTTGCTACATGCACAATATTCTCACAAATCCAAAGAACATCTGCTATTTGAGCAGTGGGTTGTAGGGCTATTTATCTGAAGATCTTTTATGTGGAAGTACTAGCCCTGACATTTAGACTTATCAAAACAAATACCAATTTGCTTTGGTAGAGCAGCATGTAAGTGTAACCATAACTGGCACTCACGACCATGTCCCTCAATTCTGTGTGTAACAGACTAGCTCAAAACCAGCAGACTATAACTGGTAGTCATGCAAACTATTCTTTCAAAATATTTTGCATATATTGTTGTTCCGCTTTCCTTTTCCAGCTCACCACAAATTGTCTCAGATACAATAGGCCCACTTAAAAAATCCAAGCCTTGAAATGAGCTATAATTCTGTGGCTGATTCCAGGTGGCCACACTGCTTCCTCTGGACAACTACAGCCAGCACCAGGATCAGCAGTTTTCCTGTAAGTACAATACAACACTGCAACACACAACCACTACTATCATTGTTCTTGTAGTTTGGCCAGTGATCAAATAATGTAGGTAGAGTCGGGTCAGTCAGAAAATCTTGGCTTGATGAAGTCAGATGGGGCAGCACACTCTCACCTATCCACAGACAATCCGTCTTTCTTTGTCACACTTATCAGATTGAAAACATTCAACCTTTTCACCTCATGTGCCTCTAACAATGTTTCTGAGCACTGAGGTTATCCAGGAGCAAAGGGAAAATTCCCCTCACCTAACAGCTGCACCTAAAACAAAGAGCTTAGGCAGCAACTTCAGGCACAAGTTGAGTCATAGTGGCAAAGCATTTTATAGAGACTGGACCAAGGAGGCTGTTCTGAAAGTGGACACAGTGTGGTCCATTTCCTCCGCAGATTTTTGAGACAGGGCCAACATGCATGAAAATGAGCTACTATGGAGAAAATGGGTTTTTATGTAGAAAACATGACAGCATTTATACAGTAAGAATGTAGGTGGCTCATTGTGGACTGCTCTTCAGAATTTAATTTTAGCATATTGAAAGCACATTTAAGGAAACCTTCCTTTGCTCATCCATTATGGCTGAGGTCTGGTCTGCTCTGCTTCCTGAAAGAGACCACTAAATGTTGCAAATTCAGTGTAATATACTCATAGCTCAGATTCCCCCTTCTTCCTTCCATGCATTTCTTAATCTTACATTTAAAAACTTATGAACTCCTTCTTGTTCAACATGGAATATTTCAACACCAATCTTAAACATTTAGAGCATTTCAAGGTCTGATCGTTATAGTGAGTGTGAGCTTTTACAAAAAAGACTAGCTCTGTTATCCAAGACAACAAAGGTTAATACTTCACTGACAGTATTGTGCATATAGCAGCTGATTGTGTTTATAATGTGGTTAATGCTCCCTTTCTTTCGCCTACATACCTCATCCAGCATGATGTCCAGACGCAAAACTAAATAAGAAAGATGGGAGTTTAAAGCTTGGCAAATGGTGTGCACCAGGAAATAAAGCCCCGTCAAGCTTGGATTTGTTTAAATTTCTAAATGTATTCTCCATCTATGTGGCCTTGAGTTGTTTTCTCCCCTTTTAAAATTACTGCAACAATAGAAACACAAAGTATTACTTAATGTTGTCTTGGGCAATTGAGATTTTAGTTGATCACTTGGCCAAACTACTGTATCAAGGAGAATACATCATCTTTCAGATTGAACCTCAGGCCAAAATAAATAAAGGAAAATAAAAGCTGTAAAAGTAAAAGCTGTCTCACGGTTTCACCAGGCGGAACTGAACGCTAAAGTCAGATTTCCTGAAATATCTAAATCATCTCGATGTCAAGAGACTGGTGGGAGTGCTCTGTAAGGAAACTCCTTGCAGCGAAAAATCTGGCAGTCAGTCTATTTGGATAAGCACATTGAGAGCTGGCAGAGAAAATAAGGTGGTTGGCTTCAGAAGCCAGAGTGAACTTCATTAGATCTAGTGAGTAAATGTGAAATTGATGCCTTTGTCCAAATGGAAAAATCATTTTCTTTGGAAGCAGTGTATTCAAAAGGCCCATCAGTATTCATCAGATGTCAGTATTCTGTAAACTACTGCAGTCTGTATTCACAGGAGAATAGTTTATAATATTTCATCAGAGGCTTGTTCCAAATATCATTAGATGCACTACATCCAGTGTTGTGGATGCGCTGAAAGAAGCCTACAATGGCTCTATTAGAGATGGGGTGTAATTTTCTTGTCATTTGCATGCTGTGTTGATGCACAGGCTATGGGAGAACATACAGAGATTCAATCTCAGCCTATGTCATGCACAGTTTGCTTAAAAGGAGGAAATTGCAAGCAGGTTTTCCATGATCAAAGTCATCCATGAGAACCGAGCTTCACCTCAATTTCCATGAAGTAGCTGAGAATAAATGCATGTTCACACTCATGGTGAATTTAGAAAGTGGCGAGGGAAAATGAGTGTTCTGGCTGAGGAGAAGCTTATGGAATGAGGCGTTAAATTAAATCCACTGGGTTTATTGACGTCACAGCAATGCATTTCAAATGCATCTTAGAGTGTTTCACAAATGCATCACTGGGACAAGACAATGAATTATGTTGATTAACGGCCTAAGTGATATTGTGAAGTGCACTTGATATTAAACATATCAGGACCACATCCACACTCAGTATTAGAAATGACTTAATATGTGATAAAATATCAAAGATTTTGTTAATACATTTTTATCCTCCTATTTAGCATTTCTAAGCACCACATAAAACATCATAAATGGTTTCTAATACAACTGAGTGCAGTTGTAAGCAGATGTGTTATCATTGCATAAGTAGATGTAGAAATTATGTAAGATAAGAGCTTATAAATGTATTTATCAACAACTATAATGTCATTATTTATTAATTATACTAAATGTATTTCATCACCCTTATTTCTTAGTTCATGAAAAATGAACAAACTCACTTTATGAAGGCAATAAGATGTGTCTGAAACCTTGAGAATGTGTTATCCTTATGGATTTTTTTTTTTTTTTTTTTTTTTTTTTTTGGCAAGTGCAGTCCCTTTACATTTTTTTTGTACAGATCACACAAATGAGGTTCATGTATAGTGTGTTAATTAGTGAGTTATATAAGTGCTGTTTTACAGTTTTCCTTTTTTTAAAACTCAGACACAGCAGACTAATTGTTTCCCTCTGTTTCCAGCCTTTATTCAAAGCTAACCCAGCCGCCTGCTGGCTTCTGTTTCATATTGGTGATATAAATTGTCTCATTTAAATCCTGTTAGGATGTCAAACATCAATTATCATTTATATGTCAAACTATTAATTTAATAAACATTTAAAAGTTGTGTTTATGCTTACAAATGCAGTGTGTTATAAACTGTTTAGTAAACATATTCAGCTTTTTGCTAGATAAGATAGGACCAAGATAAGATAAGATAGCAGTATTTCTATATTACATGGATACTATGACTATGCACTTAAAAACTTCCTCTTTATTTTCCTATCTGCAGCAATTTCTTTCAGTCACACACAGAAAACCCAGAGTATATGGTTCCCCTATTGTTTGGCATTGTTTACCACGTGGCCATAGATCAGCTTCTTGTCCTTATCAGTGTTGGGTCATGGTGGTATTTCCTGCCTGCAACAAGAGCAGAAGGTGGCACAGGATGAGTGCTGCTTCCTGTCCTGGCACACCCAACATGTACCCGCTGGCTCCAGCCACTCTGCTCTGCAGAAAGAGGAAACATTATTAGGGACTTGTTAAGTTGCCCCCAATACACACCGCATGTTTTAAACTAATAATTCATAGTGTGCATCTGTTTGCCTGAGATCAAAGACAGCTGCATGATGCTGACTAGTGGTTAGCTAAGAGTGGTTCCTTTGCAATGCATTTGATCTTTACTGGGAGAATGGGCTGGTGTTTATGCTCACTGGACAATACGCAGTGAAGTGGCAGAAATGAGTGGGTGTTGGAAAATGATAGTTAAGCTTAGTGTGGCTGCAGTGTCGGTCATTACAGAATGATTTTTATGGAGTTTTAAGAGTCACAATTTCTGCTGATAGTTGATAAAGTGAATATGCTTAGATCTTAAAAAAAGACATTTCCTGGGGTAAAAAAAAATCTACTCAAACAGCATTTGAAATGTTACTTAATGATTCAAATGGGAAGGATAGTGAAAAATAAGAAATTAAGCAGTGGAATCCAATCAAAATATCAATTTATAGCCAGTAAAGTATTCAATAATTACATATTCAATATGTAATCAAACTGTCTCTTTAATTTTTAAACGCTGATCCCATATCCAACAATTATGTGCTCGCTGTGTGTTCGGTTCCCTGGCTTGTTCTGTGACATTAATATATTCTATCATGTTTTATTGTGGAAACCTTGTTTAGCTGGAATGTCTTTTCATCTTCATCTCGGCACAGCCTTTCCCATGGGAAGTGCACAGAAGAATCTTTGGTCTCATCAGGGAGAATCTGCAGATGTTTGTCAATACACATGTGGCTGCTGAGAAGAGGGAGGATGCCCTTCAAACACTGTAATGCTGAATGTTTATTAGAAGTGGGTTTCTTGGGAAACCATGATCACTGGGCTTGATCACTGAACATATTTGGAGAGTAGCCTGTTGCATGTGATTGCAAATTGCTTTTTCTTTGCATACACCCATCCCCTCCTTCTCCACGCTTCACCCCACAGTGAGCCGACTGTAAATCAGCACATGCTGTTTGTGTATTAAAGCCTTCAGGGACCTCCTGCCATTTTCTTTCTCAAAGCTTATAATTGGAAGTTCTTGTAGAACACAGAAACATAGACTTTTATCAATTATATATTAAGGAAGTTATGAAAATGTGCTTGTGTGTCACCATCAATAATTCCATTATTCATCCCTGTGCATTCCCTGCAATGTCATGTTATAACGGCTTCTTTCAAGAGAGGCCTATTGCCAGTGATGGAGGTAGTATTCAGTCCCTTTTTTTTACCAACTTTAGCACAGCACAGTAAGCTATACAATACAATGTTTATATATTGTCAACTTATAAGCAATGTTAAAGCCATTATGTTTGCTAAATGCTCCACTATATTCTATGTCTATGTGCCATTCTGTTCTAGGTAGGTATTAAACAGACAGTCTGCCAGTGTTCTTCACTGAAAACAGCCACTTGCTGTGACTGAAAACAACACTATGAGAGAGGTGAGTGTGAACCGATATATTTTGTGGTATGTAAAATATGTAAAAACCATATCATAGTGCTGATTTAGCTGAAGTGCTAAATTTGATGATAGTTTTGAGTTTGAGCAGCACCTTTTACACACTGTTCATAAAAGCATTTATATTTCTTAAATGTAGTAAGGTGTAAGTACTGTATGAGGCAGCTTAAATTGAAATACTGCAACTTACACAGCATTGATTAAAATGGAGATCACAGGCTATGCATGCTGTTTTTAGTATGCATGAAATTCTTTGATATACTATGTTAACTCCCATCACTTTGATTGCATCTGTGTGTAACTGTCTCCTCAGCCACTTTACCATCCCATAAGGAAACATTTTATTGGGGCCAAGGCAACTAAATCATTCCCCTATTTGCTTAAATAGTCTGTAATCTAGGTTCAGCGAGTGGCATGACTATCATTTTCATCATCTTCTCTCTGCTCTCACCACAGAATTAGTTGCAGGCTTGGGACCAATGGGAGAGCAGGTTTTAGCTGGTTTAACTCTGAACTACACGGATCACAGCATGTTCCCCCTTGAAGCAATTAGAAACGTTGGATTCATCTGTGGTAAAAGCACTGAAATGGTTGATTTGTGACATTATGCACAAAGGAAAGAGATGGTTTTCCAAACAAAATCAATAGAAGGCGGAAGGTGGGTGTTTTTTAGCTTTTTTGTTTGTTTCCTTTTCTCTCTCTGCTGCTTTGTAATATTTTACATTTAGCTTCAAAGGTTGCTTTTACTAATTAATAGCATCACTGTGATTTTTTTTTTAATCTTCTCAACAGAATATCTAAATAATAAATTATTAACAAGATTTTTTGTTTTGTGAGGCTTCATTTATTGCCCAGTGCAGTTTGGTCAGTATTCAAGGCTTTTATAAAAGAAAAAGTGCTGCACACATGCAGTGACTACAGATACAAATATCTTGCTTCTCTTTGTCATTTCATCTCTACACATAAACAACACCAAGAAACAGGATGTTGCTTGTCATACAGAGATGGGAGTCGCACATTGCGCCATTCGCTCATATGTTTGCTTCCCCCTTCAACGTGTTCTCTTTCGAAAACAAGATTTGGCACAATTTTTGATTTTCAGCATTTTGCCACAGAACAATAGCCCTTAAAATGTTGTGATACCTTTGGAGCTTTTAGAAACTTTCCCTTCCTTTACAGAGCCTGACTAATGCTGGAAGACAAAGCCTGTTCATTGTGGTAGGAGAAGACAGAGACAGGCTGTTGTAGTCAGAATGGGTCATTGCAACTTCCTTAGTTTTACCGATAAAACCAAGAAAGCTGTGCTAAATCATTATATGAGAGTTTGTGTGCTATTATGTGTGACTGTATCTGTACCACTAAGAACACCATTATGTGTTTGTATGGGTGTGCACAAACCAAGGTGCAAGCCATGTTGAGTCATGTCTTGTCATAACTAGTAGCATGATGCATGCAAAGAACTTAAAACCACAAGGTTGTGATTAATACAAGTATATTTATCATAAATGACACACGCATCATGTGGGTTTTAAATTATCCAAATATGTTTGTATGTATTTTACATTGAAAGGAAATACTTGTTTTCTAGGGGCGGGTTGCATCAGAACAGTACAAATATATAATTCTCAGCTCTGTACACTAAATGTGAACCTCAAGTAGCTGGCTAATTTAACATGTTCAGCAAAAAGAACAGGGAAAACAGCTCGCCTGGCTCTATCCAGCAGTTGCAAAATCCACACGATGCCATTTAAACTCACTAATTAACATGTTTCATGTTCTTTGTTTACACAAAATCCAGAGAGATTAAAAATAAAACTCCAGGAAAATTCTGGTCCAAACCTAAAAACAGTCTCATAACTGCCCCTTAAATTGTCATTTTTAGGCCTCATGTATGGAGCAAGCAACCAAGATGAAATATGCTGATTGAGCTAAGTGAGTTTTAGAAGCACTAAAATATGGATTTTGCCACTGCTGGACAGAACCAGCTTGCTACCATAACAGATAGGTAATCTTACTAGCTACCTTTCATTCAGATGGAGCACACTATCATCTTCCAGATTTTAAAGGTTGTTTGCCTTCAGTTGAACCAAAAAACAGGCAAAAAATATGTTATAACCTTCCACCCTTTGACTGTGTTGAGCCTGAGGCACTCAAAAGATGTACAACTCCTGGCACAGCCAATTTTGCCAGATATGTCAGAAACACCATACAGTGTGAGGATGCAGCATGACCAGATCTGTGCTCTGATTGGTTTCTTAAAAACAATGGCCTTCTGTCTTTGTACCTTTTCAATCTAGCTTGATTTTTTTTCTCCCCCCACACTTTTTATGATGTATGTGCATTCATCTTACAGCATCGGAAGACATTTGAAAGCCACACTATAGCATCTTTTGCAGTGAAACTGTATTGCTATAAAAGATAATATGAAATTTGTAGTGTAAGTGGTGTCTGAGGGATTGAAGAGGTACATCTTGAGGTACATTCACCTGACAGACTGACATCCAAAGGAAGCACTGAAGCCTCTACAATCTAAAGAAATATTTTATATTCCAATTGTGTAGGCAGAAACCCTAATCATGTGTAACATAACTGAAGAAGGCACTAATTTAAAATGGCTTGATTGTTTTGTGCCACTATTCTCACATGTAATTTGCCAGTTATATTACACTTCTCTCTTTTGTGCAAATACACATGCCCAAGCTAGTGGGACTCGAGCAGTGTTTAAAGATGTTTTTCCTTGGGCGTGAGCTGTATTTGCATTTTTTCCTGTTTTGATTGAAAGTAGTTTAAAGAGGCAGTAGCATGAGGTGACTGGCTGGCGGTGTGTGTGTTACAACATTTGATTTTAGGCACCAAAAACATGGAATGAAAATTCCTAATCTCATTACGGAAGTGCTTTGCAACCTCAAATTTTTTTTTTTTTTTCATCAGAACAGTTTTAACACTAAAGGCTGAACTTCACCGGTTTGATTCAAAAGGTTAAAGTCAAACCTAATCAGCTTAATGACAACAGAAATTAATTCAAAACCTAACCAAGCATAACATCTAATAACTGTGTTTCTTAATTGCCATAAATTTAGTTTCTAACAGCAACATCTTTCTAACTTTGCAATACTTGACATAACCTCAAATGAGTGTAGTGATGATTCAACATTCCTCTGCACCCGCTCCTGTTGTTCCATACTTCTAGTTAGCAGTCGGTGTGTGGGAGAGATCTTATGGGAGAAGTACATACAGAATATGCACACACTGCTGTGTGTGGGAGAGAGAACAGGCTTGTATTGCCACTTTTTTTCTGACAGATACCCAGAGAAAGGTGCAAAGAGACTGGCATCTCCACACGTCTTTGTAATGTGGTGCACACAGTCCTTGTTTGCCATCGGTGTTATCTCAAGGCACGCGTCCAGAGATTTGCCATCAGGTTGCTCTGTTTGCCTTTCCACCCGACCAAAGCAGTTTACAGGAACGCCAAGCACCTGCTACTGAGAATAATACCACTCAGGATGTTTGCCTGGTGCTTGTTTATCTGTGTTTGTGCAAAGAGGTTGGGGGAAAAAAATCGTTCAAAGGCAAAGGAACACTGAGAAACTTGTGCAAGGGGGAAGCTAAAAGTAACAATGAAAGAGGCAAATGAAGTAACGCTAAAAAAGATCATGTTATAATATGCCTTCCTGGGCACAGTGGAGTGTTTCCTGTTGTAGTGAACCAGATAAAGTAAAAGAAGTTGTTTGGCTGTTGTGATCAGTGAGCAGAATATTTTGACCTTCTGGGAGCCCACATGTACTGAGATCAGTGGGGAATAGCTGTTTTGGACTCGCAGCGCTGTCGGATCTCCACCTTGTGGTTTGGACTCCATCTTGCAGTATTCAGTGGCTGCCTGCTATACACATTTGAGCAAACACACAAGCACACACCCCAACCGCCCTCAACCAAAAGTAAAATAAGGTCGAAATGAAATCTCTCCCAAACATGCACGTTTTTTTCTACACCACTGAACATCCACTAAAACAGGCTCCAAGAAAAAGCTGGTAATAAAGCTCAGTCAGCAGGGAGGTGTAAGAAGGTGTAAACGTCCTGCGTTGAGAGTTATAAACTCCACATCCACAGGGTCGGGACTGAAACCTGACATCACGGCTCGGGTATGCAGAGCAAAAACGTCTGAAAAGCCCCAGCGATAGACGGGTAATTTATGGGTGTTACAGGGGACTTAACCTCTGTGCAGCTTCAATAAAAACCAACACTGTGAGATATGGAGATACTCTCACCACTTCTTATGTCATTCCTGATTAACTGTGAAGCCTGGGACTTGTCCAGGAAAATGTTAGGCAGAGGAAAGTAATTTAGTTACTTGGAACAGACATAAATGAGATTAGTGAGCTGCTAAATGTTTTTTTAAAAATACAATTCTGAGATCAAATCTTTTTTTTTTTTTTTTTATCTGAGCAGAAGCCAGCAGTTTTAATTGACTTGACATCTGTAAATAAGCTCTGAAAGAGGTGAGAGCCCTGTAGTAAATCAGGCTGTTTGCATATCGGCCTTCATGTAGCCCATAGGTGAAGCTATTTTAGAACATGTCACTTCAAGTCTTGCTCTGCCTGGTTTCAGCCTTAATGACACGGTTCATGACTCCGTGAGTCACACCAGCTCCACTGAGAAGTAGAAGTAGAAGAAGAAAAAAAAAAAACAGTCCAACCCCTCTGAAGATTTCCTGTTTCATAAAAGTGCACATAGGTACTATAAGTCACACAGGGCAAGTTCTGCCTGGTGTGTTGTGAGTTCTACCCGGAGATGTGAAGGCGTTTTTTTTTTTTTTTTTTGGTGGGGGAACAGCAGGCGGACCGAAGAAAGTCCGCGGAGTCTGGATATTAACCCGCTGTCAAGGCTTCACCAAATTAATGAGAAAGTGAGGAGTGTTTCGTCCGTTTCTCCATGGAGCTCCTTCGGTTTCTCGCTTTTTGGTGTGGGACTATGTTCTTTGGAAGTGTCTTGCTCGAGGAGGCGGGTGAGTTGAACTTTATACTTTTGGAAAACTTGTCTTACCACAGCTGCGGAGTCATTTTAGAAGAATCTAAACCGAGCGCTACTTACAAATCGCCTCCTTTAGGAAACTATGATAAACTACACTGTATTTTATACACAGGTGTTTACACAGGCTTGGCTTCTTGTTTGCACGTTACTACACCACTTTAGAATTAAAAAAAAAAAAAACAACAACAGAGCAGCCCAAGTGCGCAGGTTGCTGAGCCTTTGGTGTCTTCACAGCCCCACAGACTTTCTTACTCGCTTGCATGTCTTCCTCAAATCTAACGTACTTTCTGTTCACTTTGTGAGCCTCTTATTTTTACTGCTACGTTAGATTTGGGCGGGTATTACCTGTTGTAAGTGACAGTCTTTAAAGTCTTTAGCCCTTGGGAAGACAGTGTTGTACCTTCATCTGTTTCAGCCACAGTCCCAGTGGCACCAAGTGGCTTTGGCTGCTCCTAATCCTCTTCCCTCCTCTCTGTAATTATATGTAGCCCTGGGTGACAATTACTACCATTCATCCCTTCCACATCCCACCTCCTGGCTTTAAATGACACACTCTTTCAGAGGAGCTGCTCTAATGATATAATTACTCCAGCTCCACCACCTCCACACTACTACTGCTCGGGCTTGGACAGTGCCCTCAAGGCTGGTTTTTACTCCAAAACACCTCAGCAGCCCACCGGGCAGAGTTAGAGTTGCCATGTCAACTAGTTTAGTCTGGAGTTCAAGTGTAATATTTTGATGTTTTTATTTGTGTGGGAGTCTCTCAGTTACAACAAGGCCACAAAGTAATATCCATCTGCAATATCCTGCCAGCTTTTTGTGAAAGCATCTCACTCTGGCTGAGCCCGACTCAACAGGAACAGGATGCCATCAACGTTCATAGTGCTCTAGATACTTTTACAGCTGCAGGTTGTACAGTGTGTATGTTGCTGCAAGCTGCAGCGTTAATCCCACAGGTTTAACCCCCTGTGTGAACTGACACAGTTGAGATTTTTGTGCCAGGTTACGCCTCAGCACATCATCCTAATGTCAGTGTGAAGTTGGACAAACACATACTGAACATGCTGAGACTGTAAAGATGTCTGTTGTTACTTACACTTCCCGGTTAAGACGTCTCCCTATGTGCTCATGTGACCGAGCAAAGTCCTGCCATCTTCAGACAGACCACATCAGATACATCACACCTGTTTGTTTTTGTTTTTTCAGGAGGTACTGTATGTAATTTGCTAGAAATGAACCCACCTCCTTTCTCGGTTTGGTCACAGTAGCTTCTTCTGATGTAAGGAATAGGTTCTGCATCCGGTGCATGTAGAGTCAGTCAAAGTATTTATGTGGTTTTACTGTAACAGTATTGTCACATGCTCTTTCTCTTCTGTTTTAAGAATCTCTAGTAATTCACATTAGTCAAGTGTCAAGCTCCTACCAGGTGGAGTGATTTCTATCTCATTTCAGTTGAATTGTGGTTATGTTTAATATCAGAGTAGGTTGTCTTTCCCAAAGGCTTCCGCCTTTTTTAAAAAAATTATAGATTTAATGTTTATTAATAAACATTAATAATTTGGTCGTCATCAAATGTTTTGTAGTAGTTTGTCATTTTAACATCAAATGTTTCTCTCTTTATCTATCAAGGATTCAATGGCATACACGGAAATTGGGTTGAGTCTGTCTTATGTTTCTACGGAGTAGACCTAAACTTTTTCTGTGTACCCAGCACACTGTCACCCACCTCTCATTTGTCTTCTGTTTTTTTTTTTAGAGGCCAGTGTAATGAAGATAAAGAGGCTCTGCAAGTTCTGTGATGTTCAAGCAACCAGCTGCACAGGCAAAGGGAGCTGTAAGGTTGAGTGTACCATCACAGCCATTTGCCCTAATGATGAAGATGTGTGTGTCAGTATTTGGTAAGTGTCCACGAACATGAACATGATAGCTGGGTTTCCTAATCACATTCCTACTGTATAGGCCTTTATTGCATTCATCTATTATATATCTATTATGTATAACAAAGGGCAATAGACACACTTCACAGGAGGTTCAGTTACACTGAAATGAATCAGATCGCCATCATTTCCTAAAGTGTATTTGTTGAAAGGACCTTTTGATTTGAACATTTTGTCAGTCAGCATTCTGCTAAAGACAGCTGGCAGGATTATGACAGCACATGAGCGCCTAACTACCTATCAGCACAGAATCTGACTCTGAATGTGCAAAGCAGCAGGAAGTAGATTTGTGTTTGTGTTAAAAGCTTAAGGCTGTTTGTCATTATATTAGAAATGTTGTGGTCATGTTATGAGCTGATGCTAGCAGAAAGCTAATGGCACATGGACAGCAGCACTCTCATAATGGCACACCAGTTCTGCTCAGCAGGGAACCAAAATTTTAAAATGTATTTCTGTCCATGTTCAGGGTTTTATTTCTTGTTTCCTGTTTGTAATACTGATTTAAAATCTCACTGTTTGTAATTGTGGCCTCTGTGTTGCAATCATTTACATATTGCTGAGGCTTTGGTTTGCTGGAAGAAACAAATCTGGCACTTACAATTGCCACTTCATCACTGTATGACTGAGAAACTGTAGACCTGCCATCATCAACTTGTTAAATGATAATATATAGCTCTGAAAAGTGAACATCATCGCCAGAAGAGGTGCCAAAAGACTGCAATCAAACGTAACCCTGTAAATGGCAGCATTTTCTCTGTGTTTTCTCTTTTCCAGGAGGAAAAAAGATGACAATGTCACATTTGATACAGTTTGCCATCACCCAGCTCAGAAGCTGTATGGCCTAGTCCTGGAGGATTACAACAACAGCAAGTGTGAGATGAAGGAAAGAAAGGGCATGGGCACACAGTTCTTCATCTGTTCTTGCTCTGAGGACGAGTGCAATGAGAACGTCTTGTTTAACCAAAGTAAGTCAAAGCTTCGTTGTTTTTAGTTTTTGTTTTGTTTGTTTGGCCACTTGGGCACAGAGGAACAGACTGTAACTGTAACAAACATCATACTGTTATTGCAAACATTAGCCACATTCATTTGGAGTCTTATGACTTGGTGAATTTATGACCAAAATGTATTCCCTTTCCTTTTCATCTCTTGTCTTGTCTCCATACATTCTTGAGAGAGACATCTAGCTTTTTAAATACTAAATTATGTTCACCAGCTAGTCAAAACATTCCCTGTCCGCATTGCTTTTAGTTGCATAAAGTTAAAAGTGCCGTCTTACTGCATTTTGTATTAGAGCTTTTATCTAAAAAGGGGGGCAACTGTGCATTAACACTGTCTTAATATGTAAGATGTCCGACTTTATGATCTTACATCTGAACAACATAACCGGGTAACGTCATAGTCTTAGTCAGCCTAATATTATTATGCCATTTCCTACCAGATTGTCATGTAAAGCATCATGCATGAACGCTAACATGTGTGCAATGTAATGCTCTCCAGATACATAATTAAGAACAGGTTTTTCAGACATTGGCTTGTAGACTCCAGTTACAACGTTGGTCCTGGAATCAAATGTATTGTGACTACAGCATCCAGGCAATAATAACACCAAGGTACATTTCCGAGACCTGGCTCTGCACAGAGAGCCAAATTAAAAGCATCTGCACAGTGTAGACCACGTCATGGAAATACATTCGCTCACTGCTTAACTTTGTCTGTGAGACAATACTAGTACACTAGTATTACACTAATTCAGATTTGAAGAAGAAGAATTACTTTATTAATCCCCAAGGGGAAATTCAATTGTTACAGCAATTATTAAATTTGAGATTATTTAAATTATATTGATAAATAGTAATTCATAAAGTAAAGTTAATAAAGTAATTAACTAATTATTTATTTGGGGGGGGGTTGTGTGTGCGTGTGCGTACATGCGTGTGTGTGTGTGTGTGTGTGTGTGTGTGTGTGTGTGTGCGTGTGTGTGTGCGTTATTGTTTATATTGAGGAATTATTGAATCTTATGGTCGTGGACACGAAAGACTTCCTGAATCTCAGTCTTGGCTTTAGGGGGAATTAGTCAGTGTCTGAATGAACTTCCCATTCGCCACAGTTCCTCATGAAGTGCGTGGGCAGGACTGTCCAGTATGCAGTTGATTTTGTCCACCATCCTCTTCTCTGCCACAGCCTCCAGACTGTCCGGTTCCAGTCCAACAACAGATTTTGCCTTCCTGATCAACTTATTTAGTCTGTTGGCCTCACCAGCCTTGATGCCACCTCCCCAGCACACAACTGCAAAGAACAGTGCACTCGCTACTACAGACTGATAGAACATCTTCAGCAGCTTATTGCACACACCAAAGGAACAGAGTCTCCTGAGGAAGAACAGTCTGCTCTGTCCTTTCTTGAAGAGTGCATGTGTATTGTTTGACCAGTCCAATTTATTGTTAATGTGGAATCCAAGGTATTTGTAGGAGTCCACAATCTCTACTTCGTCTCCAAGGATGGAGACAGGGACTGGGGTCTTCCTGCTCCTCCTAAAGTCCACCACTAGTTCTCTGGTTTTCTTGATATTGAGCTTTAGACAGTTGTTTTTACACCAATCAACAAAGCTTTTTATCAAGTGTCTGTACTCCTCATCGTTATTATTAATGATGCATCCAATGATTGATTCTTTATTTGTTACTGTGGTTGGTGACCAGTGTCTCATTGCTCGAAGCATGAGCTTCGACGTAGTGTATTATTTTTCCCAAGAAAACAAATCTCAAAGCATAAGTTTGAACCGATACTAGATGGTTTTTCACATACCAGCTAAAATATGTCCAGAGTTTCCATAGTAACTTCACAGTAAATTTTCATTTCACACCATTGTTCTGCCATGACAAGTGAGATAATGGTGTTTGTCACTGTATTTTCAGAAATACATTTACAAAAGCTTTTGGGAATGGCAAAAGTGATGCAAAAGAAGACTCAGCATGTTCCTTTCTAGCTTTATCCCTATGCTCACAGTCTTCATGCTAAGCTAACTGATGTTTCATTGATTTTCTTGTCAAACTATTGGCACAAAAGTGAATGATTATTTCCCAAGATGTCAACCTATTCATTTAAATAGCTCTTTAGAACAAATTTTTTTATTTACAGTAAATAAACTCAAAGGTTTTAACAAGCTGGGGATTCTTTAAATCAAACATTACTATGTCACTTACACATTTTCTTCAGAACATATAGTATTTTCTACTGTAAGCAAGGATTTTAACCAAAGCTGTCTGAAAAAGTCCAGTGGGCACAGTGACAGGTTTGTTGTGTGAAATAGCTTCTCACTCTGTGAAAGTCAAAACAAACTGGTTGGGGCCATGTTGAGGATTTCAGACATGTGGTTTCCTGTTGAGAAAAAAGAAATAGAGAGAGAGCCAGGGGACTTGAGTGGGCAGTCATCTAGATTCCTTCCCCATTCATCCTTTTCCCTTATTTCAACTGCATTTGCTCCTCACAACTACGCTTACCTCTAAAATCTGTTTTGTTTGTTTTTTTGTTTGTTTGTTTGTTTGTTTTTTTAGTTCACTCTTACAATTTTATGAAAGGTGAGAATAATCTGCTTTGGAATCATTACTGTCTCACAATTGCAATCACAATCTTCAACTAGATTTGAAAAAAAATGAAGTTCTGTAAAATCTGGTAACTTTAAAATGGAAGATGGGTGGGAAAGTCGTGTGGCACCTGGAAAAACTAGACAAGACTACATATAAATGATTAAATTCACAACTCATCAAACTATGGGCCGTTTGGGCTTTTCTTGTTCAGTATGCTGTGTCTGGTGATATACTTTTTATAGGTCTTATTTTATGACTGCAATTTGAGAAACAGCACAAGAAAAACTTTTACTGTTTGCCAAAACCAAAGCAGCTGCCAGACACACCAGCTCCTAAATTACAAGACTCAGAGATACACTATAAAGAGACGCAATATGTGGTTGACTGGGTTAGGGCTTGAAGCAGTTTTCAATTGGGGCCCAGACACTAACTTTAGCTTTCTTATGCTTTTAGACATTCCACAGGAGAGGGTTAGGTTCCTGTTCTCCTGTTTTGAGAATAATACTTAGCTAGATGGTTGCTAGCTGCATTTTGCATGTGGAGACAAGGTTGATGAGGGTGGTGAAAGAAATACGAACAGTAATGACCCAGGTCCTAAAACGACAACAGTGTACTGAACGATGCAAATATAATGTACAGGGTTTTTGTTGTTAATATTAAATAATAACTAGTGCAGCTTTAAACTCAAGCATATGCATGTGGGAATCTTTATCTTCCCTATTTCTCCTTTTGGTCCTTCAGACATGGAGTCCCAGGTGGTAGCTGTCATCTTAGTCAGCCTGGTGCCACTACTGGTCATGGCCATTTTCATCATCACCTTTTTCTACTGCTATCGGGTCTACTGGCAGCGCCAAGCCAGGCCCGGGCGCAAGAAGGTTCCTCCACTGGACTTCAGTGAGGATGATGAAGATGACGAAGGTTCAGAGAGCAGCTCCACACATGCCAACAACCTCAACCACAACACTGAGCTGCTGCCCATCGAACTGGATGTTCAGGTTGGGAAAGGACGCTTTGCAGAAGTTTACAAAGCTAAACTGAAGCAAGGCTCCTCAGTCAGCGAGGAGCAGGGCTTTGAGACAGTGGCCATTAAGATTTTCCCATGCGAGGAGTATACCTCCTGGAAAAATGAGAAGGATATTTTCTCAGATGCAGACCTGAGACATGAAAATGTGCTTCACTTCCTGACAGCAGAGGAGAGGAAGGTGCAGGCGTCTGGAAGGAGACAGTACTGGCTAATCACAGCATACCAACCAAGAGGCAATCTT
This sequence comes from Mastacembelus armatus, assembly GCF_900324485.2. Lineage (NCBI taxonomy): Eukaryota > Metazoa > Chordata > Actinopteri > Synbranchiformes > Mastacembelidae > Mastacembelus > Mastacembelus armatus. The sequence goes on from NC_046643.1 coordinate 15,561,765, forward strand.
CAGGAGTACCTGACTCATCATGTTATCAATTGGCATGACCTGTGGCTGCTAGGGAGTTCTCTAGCCCGTGGCGTCGCACACCTTCACAGTGACCGTACCCCCTGCGGTCGTTACAAGGTGCCAATCGCACACAGGGACATTAAAAGTTCCAACATACTGGTGAAAAGTGACCTGACGTGCTGCCTGTGTGACTTTGGCCTTGCACTGCGCCTGGACAACAGTCTGTCTGTGGATGAGCTGGCCAATAGTGGACAGGTAACATTTTTAATTGTATTTGGGAGTTTTATTTCGTTTCACTTGGCTTTTACTTAAAAATTCATTTGTGTTATTATTTGTGCTGGCCACCCCAGAGAGAGGGCATAATGAGCTCTGCCACATATATTTCTTCAGAGATACTTATCACCTCGAAAAATGCCATGCTATCAATTAAACTTCTCATTTTTGATCCTCACTCAAGGACATCATCTCTGAATATTTGACAGTGTTTTGATCCTGACGCCATTTGGATAATGCTGATGGATATATTGCCTTTGGTTGTGATTTTAGAATAATCACAAGACAAACAGGTTTGATTGATTCTTAATTGACTCATTACAATAATGTCACATACCAGAGGTATATTAGACTCTGTTATGAAAATGATTAATTATGAAAAGGCCTCAACCTTTGCTGTGCAGCACACCTAATGCATTGTAATGCTTTTAATGCATTTGGAGGAAGTGCCAGTGAACACATTTTTCAAGGCCGTAATTATGTGAAGACAAGGGTGTTGTTGAGCTTAGAGCTGCTTTAAATATTAAACGTGTGATATGCCATCTCAAAACAGCACAAAATTATTAACTGCCACTTGATTAATGCTGGTAAGTAACTCTTATTGCTACAGTGTTCTACTTAGCTAGGCATTTTCCACTAAACTATGTCACTAATGTGCTGTTTACCAGGTCCCGTTATCTGTAGCAGCCTGTTTAAGCCATGCAAACAATTATACATTAATATCACCAGTGATATCAGAGGTTTTAGTGACATAGAAATGTATTTCCCAATCTCTGCATTTTCCCAGGTGGGTACAGCCAGATACATGGCCCCAGAGGTATTGGAATCCAGAATCAACCTAGAAAACATTGAGTCTTTCAAACAGGCTGATGTTTACTCCATGGCTCTAGTACTGTGGGAGATCATCTCCAGGTGTAGTGCAATTGGAGGTAAGTTGATGACGTGCTGTTGATCACTGTACAGCTGACCCTCTAAAAACATTTAAGGCTCTTTGGATATTGAAAACACTGCATATATACATCTGTTAATGAGCTTCACTGTAGGTCACAATCACAGAGTTTAGGATTGCAAAAAGAGCTGATGTGATGTTTTAGACTTATTTACATTCTAGTGTAGAGTCGCTCATAGAGTCTCTTATTTGTAAAGCAAGTAGGGAAACCTTTAGCTTCGATTACCATAAATACTAGTACTACTACAACTTGACATACATGAGAGTATTTATTTTCTCCTGCAATTCTCAGCAAGAAAGGTTAAACTATTCCTTTAAACAGTGTTCCACGTTTTCACCCTCGTACACACCTCTGAGTTTGTCTGAGTTTTGATCATGGTCAATTTTGTTTGGTGTGCACCTGCTTTACTCATGATATTTGTTTCTGTGCCAATAATGTGATGCTCACAATGTCCACACAGCAAACATTGCCTGCGACCTTTAGTTAATACTAGAGATAACTGCATTTTTCTTGGTAAATTAGCCAGGGTCTTGAGTGAAATGGAAATCAATAGGAGCACTGATTGATGAAATTCCCTTTGTTGACTGTGTAAATAGCCTCAGAAATATTGTAAGAAGAAAAACTGCCTCCACAGCTGGCTTGACCTCTAAAAAATTTGACTTTTCCAATTAGGGGCACATTGAGCAACTCCACCTTGAGTTCACTCACTAGATGTTGTGACAGCAGATAATGTATGTGTGTGTCATCCATGGCCCATTAATCAATGTGGGAACAAAATCTGTGTCAAACACACAATCCATCTTATAGAAGTCTCAAGGATCAGCCGTCACTTTACTAATCTACCGTTACTTGTGTTTGTCATTCTGTAGCAAAAACAAGGACAGGATATGTGCAAATAGAAATGGGTGATTATCTGAAGGCAAACCACATCGCAGTATTTCATGTCGACAGTCAGTCGTTTGTTTTCACTTCCCTTTAGTGTCTCTGTGGTCCAGTTTGTTTCTGTGACTGCTCCTGTCTCCATTGTGTCAGAACAGTGATTGAAAGCCAGGTTTGAGCATGAACGCTTCCACTTTGGCGTCTTCCTGTTTTGCCCTCATGATCCCCCCAAGGGGCTTTCTTGTGTTTTGTGCAGTTATCCTGCTCAAGAGTGGTCTGCAGAAAAAACATGGCCAAGTGACCCACAATGTCCTTTGCTTTTCTTTCCCAATAGCAGGAATACATGTGGCCTGTGGATACACCTTTAAAAAGAAAATAGACTAGTTCCTGCACAGTCCCAAGGTACACTGCTTTTAGTGTGAAGTTAACTTTGTAAGGATGGATGTCTTATTTATATGAGGATGTTTTGTGGCTAAAGTCTCCTGAGAGCAGGTCAGACAGGATACATGTTGGAACTTACTGGCTAAATGAATCCATGCTTGCTGGATAAGGGTTAGTGTGGCTTCACAAGTGTGGTTTCCTCTTCAAGGGGCTTGAGGGACAAATGCTTTATTGATCCCATTTATTCTCCTCATATCGTTCCTTTGTTGCTTTCATTTATAGTTAGTTCTAGATGAACAATATACATGGTAGCAAACTTTGTTTAAAACAGTTTAAACACATTTTCTAAACATCTTTGTATCTAAAGCCAAATCTCCTGAGTCAGCACATGTGCAGAGGTTCATGCAGTGGCCTTCAAAAATGAAGAGTTTCTATTGGCAGGAGGGTTTATAAATGCCATTTGATGATATTCCAACAAGTAAAAACTCAAAGTGAGGAAAAGGACAAATTATGACCCTTTTGGCTTTCTCTACATTTCTCGCAGGTAAGATAACAGTTAATTATGCTCCCACTGCATGGCGACTGTTGTAGATAGCCATCCAGCTTTACTCATGCCATCACAGACACACAGAGTGGACAGTGTTGTGTAGATTTACTGGAGAAAGGGGAAGCAGAGGGGTTCCCATCCCACCCACCCTTGGACCAGAATAGAAAGTTAAACTAAAAGCAGCTGTGTTTTTCTCACAAGTCTTCAAGACGAGCAGATATGTGGAATCTGTACTTCATTAAGCCAAAAACCTAGGGAGATGTTCTCATGGTGAAAGGTTAAAACGCTGTACAAACCCAGAAAGCTTGCTACTTTTATACACCCTGAGGAAGGTGGAAAAAATAAGCTGAACAAATGATATAAAGTAATTTGGTTTTGCTTCAGTGGCAGCTTATTAGCTCTTGCAGATATGCTGGCAGAGATGTTGGATTGATTCAGAAATCAGAACACCATGAGGGAAAAACTGATGTGTTCACAGTGTGCTGCAAAAGTTTGAAGCTTTCGCAATGTCGGTCTTTTGTTTTTCCTGAAATTTTCCCTGGAGATCAGTGAGTCAGTCATGACTCCCTGTGAACTCACTTTCTGTGAGATATAATATGAACACATACGAACACACCCACAAAAATTTGGGGTGACACATCCCAGTGTATCATTATAATAAGGGTGCAGCCCTGGTTTCCTCTTGTCTCATGTCACCTGCTTCTGTGAGGGTCTGTGGAGGACAGATATCTGATGAGCTCTCTGTGTCTTAATGAAAGGCAGCCACATAGCTACTCTGTCACTGTTGCTGAGGCTTTGGACTGATCTGAGATCTGCCAGGCAAGAACACAGCCATCTGACGACAACACCAGTCAGCCAGCCATAAGCCATTACTTTGCTTTCTTTATCTTTAAAGACTATACAGACAGAGGAAGAGTTAAAGTGAGAGGGAAACAGAGAGATCAACACACCTCAGAGCGAAGGAAAACTGGATTCAAGGCTCATGCCTTTTTATCTCTGCCTCTGTTCCCTAAAGTGTCTCTCCTGTATAATTTAGCTGGTCCAGATTTAGGGCTTGGAAAGACTGAGGGCGTTCCTCTGGCAAGTGGGGCTAAGCATGGGGCTAGTAGTGGAGTGGCGTTGAATTGAAACTGCCTTCAGTCTCTAGAGGGAGAGGTTAGGGCAGCTGTTCTCCAGATGTCAGACTATCAAGCCCTAGATTGTCTGATGTGTTTGTGTGGGGTCTGCCATAGTCAACATATGAGGACACATTCTGGACTTCAGACCTTCCTTGATTGTGGATGAATTAGGGGGAAAATGTGTACCAGCATTACCAGTTAAGCTTAGGTGAAGGTTAGGCCATGTATCATTTATAGTTAATGATAGGGTGACCCTTCAGGGTAAGCCAATACCATATGTAAATGAGCTCAGCTAACCCATGTACACGCATCTGTAGTCAATGATTTTAACGACCTGTGAAGAACACAAAACAAGTGTCACAGCCACCGCAGCCTAATGAAAACCAGCTAGACTCAGACAGACTTTACAATGTTATTATAATCACATTTATTTCCAAGTACATGTTTAAGTTCTGCTTGGATCTATTTTCCCACAATCTTTATGTGTTTTAGTGACAAGATTGCTGTCTTTTTTCAGTATGTATGCCTTGTTGAGAATAATTAGACACACATTAACTTGAAAGGGCAAATATCAGACTGGCAACTTGGCTGTAATAAATTCAAATGATTGGAGTTCCTTTTTCCCTTTGCATTTGAGTCCTGGCACACTACTGCAGTTTGAATGTAGATATCCTAACATACAGTACTGTTCTAAAGTTTTAGGCATACACAGGGGATGCTTTTAATATAAATTACATAAATAGTTTTTAATTTCTCAATTAACTTCATACAAAATGCAGTAAAGGGCACAAACCAGCAGTAGGTCTTCTTCAGTGTGACCTGTGCACAGTTTCTCCTGGTACTTTGCAGCACCTTGAAGAAGCTGCTGGATTTCGTCTGTAGATTCAAGCTGTCCCATTATCTTCTGTCTCTTCATATGATCCCAGACTGACTCCACACTCATCAGGGCTCTGTGAGGTCAGACCATCTGCTGCAGGAATCCTGGTTCTTCTTGCCTCTGAAAATAGTTCTTCATAAACTCTAATGGGTTCTTTATGGGCCTGTTGCCCTGCACAATGAACCTGGGATCAATCAGGCACCTGATTATGTTGCGTGATAAGAATTTAAAACAGCTAAAGTGCCTCAAACATCTGCACAGTATTGTATATGACTGAGCTCTATGGATCTATATGGTATGGCTGTAATTGTGGTGGTTGAAGCACAATATCTGTTCATGCTATGGAGACAGAACTGAGGCAATCACTAGCTATAGAAAGTCACTAGCTATAGAAATCTAACTGCATGTGCATCACAAAGTTCCTCATTGGTGGCACTTATTGACAGATTTTTCTCCAGTCTGCCACTGAAGCTAAATTTAACTGAGTTTTTCTTGGCTGCTGATTCCCAGACAGTTTCTACAGGCATGCCTGACAGCTGGCATGGAAAATAGACATTAAAGACAAAGTATGTGCTAGCATTGCAAAATCACATCACGTCAGCTGTCGTAGGCACAGTGTAAGTTATAACTTGTTATATGGGTTTGCAGTAATTGTGTCAATATGCAGTGTGTGGCTTTTGCAAACCACAGCATTCCTCTCTTGCCCTGTGTTGTGTTTTCAATAGCTTTTGCTAGTTCAGAGTTTAATTTAAAGTTGTGCCTGAAAAAAACATCTGTCCTTTTAGAGCGTGATTGGTCAGTCTTTCCATCCTGAATTACACACTTTTGTTTATGCTGCAAAGTTCTCAGCAGTATGATTCATATACTTTGGACCCATTGTTTGGGGATAAACACATAAACATGTTTGCCCAGGAGTTTACAAAGTGGATTTGTAGTCTAGCACACAGCTATTACACTCCCTCAGACCTGTCAAAACAGAAGGACCCATATGTGTGTTCTTTTCTCTTAACTGTTGACCGATGGTTGGGTGGGGTTATGTTTTAGCTTTTACTGCAAACCAGATGAACTTTGCCTGCAAAAAAATAGGAGCTGCAAGGGGAAGCTGAATAAAAATTTCAGCTTCCCCTTTAAGAGGCTGAAACTACTCTGTTACATTAGTCGGTGTGCCAGAAGCCTCTGATTCCTGTCTGCTGGCTGCATGATTTCCTGTGTGCCTCTTTTTAACATGTGAAATGAAACCATGGTTCATCCTGCAAGCTTATCTACCTGTATGCAGAAAATTATGGTTTACTCCAGAAGTTTAAACCAACATATATATCACCATATATTATTGTCTACATACAAGATGTGTCAGTTCGCCTTGTGACTGGGAGGGTTACTCTGGAGCTTGCGGACTCTTGCTGGTAATGTTTTGCTCCAGTTCTGTAAACTCAGAGTTATATAAAAGATTTATATAGAAATGCACTATGCCTTTAACTTAGATTGTTGGAAATCAGTGTATTTTAGCCCTGATTTAATAAGGCAGTAACTAATTACAGTGACTGTGCTGTCTTGTAGGTGTAGCATTTGAGTAAATGAGAGAATAAAAGGCAAGTCCAGCATCTGTATAAGATCTGCCTATTCACTTAAATGATGCAATAACTGAAGCAACAAAACTGGGTCTTACCATAATAAAATGTACATGAAATATCAAAACAAAGGCAAAATAAAACAAAAGCAGTAATTGATATTACTAGTATTTATAGCATCATCATCACATTCATTCTCCATTATTATATAAAAATAATAGGTTGAAGTTAAACTTGACAACTGCCATAACGTTTCACAGTATGCACTCCAAATGTACATCTATGTTTTTAGGTTAGGAAGTCATTTTGGCGTAGTTAATATTTTAAGGATTATTGTGTTAAACACTAGTCAGTCAGACAGTTGGTTTAAAGTTTCTGAAGCAGCCCACAATAAAACAATATTCTGTTATTTTATTTGTCTGTATATTTTCTGTTTGGGGTTTATTTTTCTGTCTCTGTTAGGGGTTATTTGTAGAATTATGTGTGATCATCCAAGTGCTATTTTATTTGTTGATCATCTTTGAATTATTGAAAATGGAAAAATGAGTATTTCCTTTGTAGTCATCTGCCTCATCACTTGTCTTCTCTCAAACTTGTGTTTTCTTTATATAAGCCACTTCAAAGCCAATTGGAATTTGATTTGCTGTGTTACTCCTAGGTTATATTAATGCATGTAAAGATACATTTTCTTTGGAAACTCTTGACTCACAGTTTTCAGACTATATTCTCAGGCCAGTGCTTTGAAATCATGCCTTGAGTAAACTCAACTCGTGAATTGCCTTTGACAAGCACTGTTAATTTAGTTGTGTAAGATTGCTGACACAAAGCCAAAGCTGTGTTGGTGAGATACTTCAAACTCATTTATGCTGAGGCAAAAAATGTGAGAATAATAAGTGTTTCTCTTCAGCATATTTCCCTCTCACTCCCTCTATCAGTAGCACAGGATGCTTTAGTTGTCTGTGCTGCTACTGTGCTATTTAAAGTTTGCAACCTGCAGTTTTAATTTGGAGTGCACAGTGAATCCTTTGAGAGGTGCCGTTGACGCATTTGCTGTGGGGCACTTCCATCTGATCTAGCCCCTCTATTCAACAGAGCTGTATCTGTCAGGAGATGTGAGCTTATTTCCATGTTTATCATTTGTCTAGTATTCAGAGTTTCACAAGCTGTTTTTCTAACCAGTCATTCATTTGGGTGTGTTAATGTGCAGAGGTGAAAGAGTATGAGCCTCCCTTTGGGAACCTGAGAGAACATCCATGTGTAGAGAGCATGAAGGACAGCGTTCTCAGAGACAGAGGAAGACCTGAGATCCCCAACAGCTGGCTCAACCACACCGTAAGAAGCACCGACACATGCTGTACATACATGCTGTCTGTGACACACTGCTGCTGTGTAAAAAAACCTTGTACATGCAGATTCCATGTATTACTTTGTTTTTAGGACACATTTCTCAATACTAAAGTCACTTTTTCAAAACTCTTCACACAGTCTGCACAACAGCAGTCTGTGTGAGCTAAACTGTGGATCATTTTTCATTGCTTTGGCACAACATGCATTCATTGACTACTTCTTTCAACACGTATACATACTCTTTTCAAAATCATTAAACTTGAGTTCAAAACAATAACATAATACAAAACTGAATAAAACAGCAATTTTCTGCATTTCTATAATAATATTTTATTAAAATATATTTAGGAAAAAAATGAAATGCTATCAAAACCGTTGGACCAACCACAGGTGATTCCTTTTGCAGCTGAAGACCTACACATGTGTTACTCCTTTACATAATTTCATTACCATCTATAAAAAGGGGACAATTTAGGAATAATTTGCATTGTGATGTAAACATGGACCAAACTGGACATAGAGAAGTGGCTGAAAGAGCAAGAGGGAGACGTACGCGTGGTGGAAGAAGAATAAGAGGAAGATCAAGAGCTGTAGTCTCAGATGAGATCAGGGGAACTATAACCGATCATGTAATAAATCATGGAGGTGGAAGGTTTATGACCACCAACCTCATGATCAAATGTCACTCTTGGACGCAATGAATGCAGCATCCCTGGACAGCAGAAGATTGCCAGGGATGGATCAGGCATGCCAAAAGATTCTTTCCTAGGTGTATTGTCCTAGATGACGTACGATGTGAAGTGGATGAGAATATGTGGCCAAATGCAATACATAGAGTTGATTAGGACTCCTACCGGTGTATATACAAATTCTTGCATTTTGGAATAAGTTTGTAAAATAAAAAAATATATATATTGAAACATACAACATCATGTCTAATTCATTACTGTAACACATATTTTTCTGTAAACAGTAGTCCTAAGTAGGTGTCCTTCTTTTACAGAAGAAAACATTGTTTAATGCCACCTGTTAGTGTTTTATAGGTCTTACTTTTATAGATGACCAAGTATGTTTGTTAACTGACAACCCTTGTTAGTGTTATGAAAGAATGAGCTGGTCTGAGACATGTATGAAGGGTTTTGAGAGTTGTTTGCATTTTGAAAGTGAAGTGAACTGCTGTGCCAAGCTGAAAGATGGTTAGGAGAAGTGTGAGAAGAGTTTTGAAAAAGTAACCTTGGTATTGAGAAATGTGTCCTAGCGATTGTAAAAAAAAAAATTAATTCCATGAAGTGACTCAATGATTACTCAGGATCTCAGTCATTTAATTTTTTTCAAGTGCAATTTTAGAAAATGTACAGTAATGAGGATCAAGTGTTGTTATTCATTTCCTAAAACCTCAGGAATAAAAGCATTCAGGTTTGCTTTTTGACTGCATGTGAAGACTGTACAAAGAGTTTAACCACTGGTTGACTGGAAAAAGGCAGTAGTATTTTAGATGCAAGTGACAATAGTGACAGTTAATGTGTTGTTTTATGTTGCATGACTGACATTTCAATGGACGTAAGCATTGAATATGAGCCCCAAAGTAGACAGTCTGCTGAGTGTTTTATAGTTATTTCTCTTTCAGAACATTATGGCCTTGAATCACCAAACAGAGCTTTTCACTCTCATTTTTATAACTTTTAATGGAGCCAAAAACATAACTTTATTTTTAATATACGTTTTCAGTGGAAAATAATTTACCGTATTTTCATCTTGGTGAAATGCAAGCATTGTACAGACATATACTGTAAGGAGTAATTTATGTTGCCTTAAAACATTAATTTCTTTATATATTTCAATTTCAAATTGGGATAGAAGTCAGTGTTATTGACTGATTACATCTGTGCTCCATTGCTCCCCCTGCAGGGTGTCCAGGTGGTGTGTGCATCCATAGAGGAGTGCTGGGACCACGACCCAGAGGCCCGTCTGACTGCCCAGTGTGTTGCAGAGCGCTTCGCTGACATGGAGTACCTGGACAAAATGTCAGACTGTTCAGACTCTGAGGAGAAAATCCCTGAAGAGATCTTTGTGGTGGATGAGAAGTAGAGCTCAACATAAAAAATAAAAAAAAAACAATGCCCACATAAGGTCATCTAAGGAATTACAGTCAAGGAGATAACTCCAAATAACTGGATGCTTGGTTGCTATGGATTCGTCAGAGATGTGTGACAGAAAAGCAAACTGGAAAATCATTAGGATGAAAGTAAGCTGTTACCAGTGACTGACTTGATTTGTTTTCGTCTACATGCTGCAGCACCATGCATGACAGGATCAAGTCATACTCAAAGAGAAAAATTACATTAAGCTTTTTAAGGCCAAATACTATTTGCACTTTATCAATATCTATGCACACCATATGATATATATTCAGTTTTTTTTGTTTGTTTGCTTCGTTTTGTTTTGTCAAGGGAAAACAGGTTGTTAGGAAATGGATGAAGAGGAATAATGTAAAATATTAAGACAGTATAACACTAACATCTCACTTACAGTTTACTTGACTGCCTACTCTTAATATCCAAGACCACGCAGGAGCCACATCAACAGAACTGGATGACAGTGTATTGCAAGATTCAAGGTGCAGGTATAATGTCTTGTGGCATGAAATGGAAAATACACAAAGAAAAGGAATAGAAAAAACCATCCAGGCAGTAATCTACAGGGAAGACTGATGTCAGATCTCAAGGACCATGAACTGTAAAATAAAGACAGCCAAATCAGCCTGAAAGGAAAAGAACAGGTGTGTGTGGGGGGGTGGGGTGGTATGTGTGGGGGGGGGGTGTGGGTGTATGTGCTTTTGTAGATAAATATATGTCTCAGAGGACTCATCCAAGAAAATAAATGTAATGGATATATGTATAAAGAACTTTATAAAGACTTTATGATATAAATGCTGATTTTTTTGTTATAGAAAACAGAATTCTGGGCCTGTGCTCAGAAAAGATCTATAATGAAGTCTTTTTTGTCTGAAAATATAAAGCCATAATTAAACGTATTTAATACTCTTATATTGATTTCCCTGAAGATGTTATTTAAGATAACTAACAAATTGTTTTTAGCTCAACAGTTTTCATCATATTATATTGTATATTGCATGTACAAAAACAGTCAATATTTTATAGCATAGTCATAGCATCACACACATTTAATATACTTAATTTACTGGAATATGGTTTTAGTGTGGAAAGATCTGCTTAGCTCCTGCAGGATAACAGGTTCAGTAAGACTATGATCAAACTAGGCCATCAGTTGCTCTCAGGTGTGGAACAGAGTCTATCTTCCTGGGACACAAACTTAAATCATCAGTACAAATCATGCTTTCATTCTCAGCAGCATCAGTCTGGCATGTATAGATGCATATTGCATTATGCATACTACATACCCAACACATTTTCATGCTGATATGGGGACACATGCACTCATTCGCTCATTAAAGCACTGAAATATATTTCATTTTTCATTCATTCTTACATTGAGACCATCAGGATTCTTTAAAATGGGGCAAATCTTTCTCACACATAGTAATGGTGGCAGTTCTCTGTTAATTGGTGGACAGTGCCTGAAGTTTTAACACAGAAAGGGTGGGTTGCATGTATTTCTGCTGGGTGAGTTGTGTTATGACACTGACAGACCTTTCATTATGAGCCCACAGCTCACTCAGACTGGAACATGTCTTACAGTGTTAGTATTACCCGTCTGTGCTACTATATGTCCATCTCTCTGCTCGTCTGTCTTTTTGTCTGTGTTTTTGCAGGTAACAGCAGATAATGTATTCGCTGGCTCCCATTTTGCGGTGCTGTCAAAACATCTCCACTAGGTAAAGACTGACTGCTTAAACTTGACTGGAAAGTATTAGAAGAGAACTATAGGATGTACAGTGGTACTGACTGCTGAACTCTTTTTTTTAGTTCATGTGATTAATACCACTTACATCAATACTGTGAAACACATGAAATTATATAGAAAGTTTTTTTTTAAAAAGTGTAAATGAAGGAAAATATATAACTTTTACATTCCTCGGAAAGCTTATCTAGCTTTTGCTTTGACAACAGCTTCGCACAATCTCAGCATCCTGTCATCCAGCTTTATAAGGTAGTCACCTGAGGTAGTCACTAGTGCTCATATATGGGAGTCACCTCCCTTATGTGAGCATTAGTTGGCTGCATTTCCTTCGCTCTGTCGTCCAACTCATCCCAAACTTTCTTAATTGGGTTTAGCTTGGGGGGATTGTGGAGGCCAAGGCATTTGATGCAGCACTCCATGACTCTCAGTCTGGGTAAAGGAATTCTTATGTAGCATAAATTTATGTTTCGTTCATTGTCCTTTTGACAAGTGATGCTGTTCAAATAGGTGGTGTGTCATTGTAGAATGATAGTCATGTTGGTTAAAACAGGCCTTGAATTCTGAGTAAATCTCCAGCAGCATCCCCAGCAAAGTGCCCCCACACCATCACTACTCCTCTATCATTCATTGTGGGAGCCACACATGCAGATGCCATCTGTTCACCTTCTCTGCATCTCCCAAAGACATGCTGGTGTATCTTAAATTCAGACCAAAGCACTGACTTACAACAGCCTTAGCTGTATTCCTACATTACCGCAGCACAACACAACTGATGGTGGCAAATGCAGTAAGAAGGCAAGAAATTCCTCATGAAACTGGCTAAAATATTACCAGTGGTGCAAAGCAGTCATCAAGGCAAAGAGTACCTACTTTGAGGAATCTGAAATATGAAACATGGTTTAATACTTTTTTGCTTACTGCATCATTATTTCTGTTATTTCAGTATTAAAACTCCAAAACACTCAGAGGATGTCTCCAAACATTTGACTGGTACTGTATGTCTATGTGGCCATGTCACCATGTGTGTAGCTTGGCTCTCGGTAATCAAACTCGGTATCCTCCTTGGTAATGTGCTATCAGAGAATTTCTGCCCCCACCATTAATTTTATTATGTCAAAATTATCTTTCTTTCATCGTAAACACATTAACCTGGGCTGCAGTTGTGAAGCAGTACCACAGAAAATATATGAACTGTTAAACAAATGCACTTGGGAACAGTAGGAAGATGATTTATCAGCTACAGTGGGCTGAGTTGTCATCTCACAGGGAGATTTCTATTGCCCTTCCTACAGTTTACATGGTCTATTTACATAAACTATGCCACAGGCGCATTTAGTGTGGGTTGTGATACAGATAAATCAGACAGTGCCGCAGGTCATACATGCTGATGATAAATGATTTATAATTTTACATTATACAGAGATTACCACAGAGGTGTCAAAAGTTACATTTTTCATAATCAAATAACGTGTTACCAATTTTCCTGTAGCTAAGGAGTCAAGTTCTTGAAATGGAGACACATATTTAAGAAACTGAATTCCTTTAAATGCCTCCTGAAGCACTTCTTTTATTGACACAACACTTGGTGTCAGTAAGAGAATCAGTCTTATCTTCTACAGCAAATTCAAATGAGCTTGTACCATGTTTCTGCAGGAGCCACAGAAAATGACTCCACATGCCAGTTTATATTGTTATACCATGCAAATGAATTTATTCAGTTTTGGCTTTAGCAATATTAAATGATAAAGAACGGATAAGCTGCATCTCGGATTTTGGTTTGTTTTTAAACTGTTTAGTCGGTTGGTAGAAATCCTTCTGTCTGTGACGTTATTCCTATATTTGTTTTTAAATATGGCAGCATGGGAATTTGTGTACATCTATCTACTCAATTGAAATGCTCCAGAAGAATATTGCCTGCATTTTACGTTTTAACCAGTAGAGGGCATGCTGGTTCTACTGGAAACTGCATACAAAGGCATTAGTTGTGCCTTCTGGGAAGTGCTGAAATGTGGGATCCATGTGAGCTAACATAGATGTTTTCTGGTGTCAAAATGGATGTACTGAAAAAAAAAAATTAAGGAGCTGAGCACAAACATGACATGTTTTTCCAGAACCAAGATTCATACTGAGCGAAACTAACCATTCTCCAAACACCAGAGTTGTTTTGTATCCTGATGGGACTTAATTGCATTTAAACAGCTGCTTTTGGCCGACATAAGCTAACATTTTTCTGTCTGATTTTCTCACTCTGTTGAGTCTCTCTATATTCCTTGTAGCACTTTCTATCACTTGCCTGTCACAATTTGTCAGAAAGTATGAGCTGAAGCCTCTAGTGTATGTACATCCTTCTACTATTATTGATTAGAAACAACATACCTGTGGTACCATATGTAGCCCATTTTGTCAGCTTCTCAATCACAATTCTTTCAAACCCAATTAACCCTTTGAGTGGGCTGCAGCAGCAGGCTGTGTTTAGCCAAGAACAACTTGTCACTGCTTACATGTATATACAGAGGCAAATGCTCAACCTTTAGGAGGTCTAAATAATCCTCAAGGAGATACTCTCCTGCCAAACTCACTTATCGTTCCCACATGCTGGTTGCCATGGTGATGCTTCATACATCAATCAAAGCTGCTGAGCAGTGCGTTGGTTGAGGCAAGCTATAAACAATATTTTAAGCTCCAGTAAGGAGATGACAAAGAAGACAAATTACTGCTCACTCTGATATCACCTCCTCTCCCAGCTCTGTGGGACCAGCTAATGTCAGAGTCCATTTCCCCTCACCAGCCCAGTCATTTATAGATCTTTTATTCCAAATACTGATCCGATTTAGACGTCCTTTTGACATATTACAAAGCAGCATTTGGGGTGTGCAGTTTTGCTATTTGCAGCAATTGTGGCAGCAGCAGGAGTCACATTCTTGAAGGAAGTTTCAAGGCCTGAGTCACAATTTCATTCAGCAATTGTCCAGGGCACGATGTGCCTTTTAAGATAACAGCAGCAGGCAGCCGAGGTCGGAGATGGAGATGATGAGACTGTTGGTGTATTAGAAGCCATTACCCCGTGCTGTCCTCTCAGAAATGTTTGTCTGGTGGCAGTGTGTTTGATAGTTCTGACATTACTTTAATTTCCTTATGTCTGAATGAACTATTACGCTATTATATTCTCAACTAGCAAGGTTACTCAGAGTTCTTAATAGAAAAAAAACAGCCTTTCAAGGACAAACTCAACCGTGTCACAAATGGAAAGTATGTTTGATATTTGTCTTGGGACAAATTAAAAGTCTTGTTTGTTTACATTTAACAAGACCGGAGTCTGGCAGATAAGTTGAGATTCCCCCCTCCAACAAAAGTTGGAATGATATGATCATTTGAGACGACAAGGATGATGCCAGTCCACTTAATTCCCTGCATCAATCATCCTCTAGTAGCATGCATGATGTGATGATGATTTGGGGCTAATTTGGCTCTGAATATCCTTTAATCTGTGTTCCATACTAATTTATCTATTTATAAAAAACATATTCACTGCTGTCCCGTTCCAGTTAATGCTCCATGAGAGACTGCAGCATGCCTGATGTAATGTGACGACGTTAGTCTCCGCGTCTCCTGCGGCATTGTTAAAACCTCATTATTAAATAATGCAGAGAAATGTTTTCCTCAAAGGTCAACCAAAGATGATACAAGACATAAGAGGCAGTGATGAAAATAAAAATAAAAATGCTTCTATCAACAAATATTATAAGTCATATAATGGACAATGTGACGGTGTGACTAAATAATGACAATAAGAATTTATCATTATGTATAAAATTGTATAATTTTGCTTTACTTTCTTTGAAAAAAAATCTTAAATAGATTTACTTTAACATTTAGGATCTTGCTAGTTCACCCAACTTCTCCTGAGCTTCAGATGGTATAAAATAACTTGATAAACTTGGGAACACACTTTCCCTCGAGTGATGTCAAACTTTTGAGGCAAAACAACCCCAAATCATGATGGTCCCTTTACTTGACCTCTCACTGAGGACTCTGTATTGTGCTTTTGGAGGCGTCTTTGCTGGGCACTGAATTCCAGGGAAAGCAGCCACAGCACTAAGTTGTCTACATTTACAGACAGCTTGTCTTACTATCTTTGAGATGACTTAACCCTTACCTTTATGCAAAATGATCATTTTTGATTGCAAGTCTTCTGAGATTTCTTTTTGGTTCACATCAGTAGATGCTTCTTATTAATAGCAAACTCAAAATCTTTGTTTTTTTATAAGTGAGAGCAGCTCTAACCCACATCTCTAATCTTGTTTCATTGATTGGACTCCAGATTTGTAACTCCTGACTTCAATTAACTTTTGTTGACGTCATTAGCCCAAGGGTTCACATTAATTTTCTTATACAAGTTTATTTGGAATGCAAATGCTGCCCAACATTCAAATTTAGTGATTGCAAAAAAAAAAAAGTAGCAGTAAAGCTGCAGAGCCAAACCCTCCAGCTAATTTCCTTCAGTTCTCTTTCTTAAAGAAATAGTTCTACGTTTTAGAAAATATACTCATTGCTGAAAGTGACATGGTTGCTCCCATGTCTTTGTTTGTTTGACTCTAAAGCCAGAAGGCAGTGAGCTTAGCGTGAAGACTATGAGAACGGTAACAAAATAAGAGAAAGCTTATTATAAGAGAAAGGAAATAACAATTTATTCCAAAATAAAGAGTTAGCGCTTTCATTTAGAGTTTAGCTCACGTCCTGTTTTTGGTCTGGAAATACATCCCACTCCCGATTGTGCAATCCCTCACACTTTCCCCTCTCTTCACCACATCCCATTTCTCACATATTTATTGGAGAGCCCAGCCTAGTTTAACTTTATTTGGTAGGCGTGAACTGTGTTCTGTCAGATGACTGATCAAGGGCAACTGGGAGGAGAATCGATTGGACACGGGCTGAGCACAGGGAAGCGTAGTCTTGACCAGGGGGCCACTTGGTATTGAACCACCTCTACAGAGTGCCCTTTGGTCAAAATATAGACCAGCGCTGATATTGATTTAATGTATTTGTTCATGATACAAATGGGCATTAAAACAAAAAGCATTAATTTGGTGAACTTATCACAAAGCTTTACAAAAAGTACATCAACACATCACAGAAACACCAGAAATATCTCATTACACATAGAGCTATAGAAAAGAAACCCCTTCTACAGAGATTTCATGGCTGTCACTGAACCAATATTCTATAAATCTGTTGTCCTCTGAATTGAGACAGCTCATGTTGGCCACCCTGGAAAGTGAAAGAAGGGTCACTTATTCACGCTGAGGCAGCTGGGAAATTGGGAGGCATGCTTCAATTTTCAAAACGTGAGTCATATTTTTTTGTCTCCCACTGGGATAATGTCAGACCAAGTTCAACTGTTTTCCACTCGTTAAATTTCTCATATCTGAGTGAGAAAAACCCCTCAAAAGACATGAGAGAACTGTTGATAAGGCAGCTATTATTCTGAAGAGGTAGAAATGCAGGCCAGCTCTACAGAGTTTGACATTCTGCCTGCAGACAGTTAATATCTCTGTTGAGCTCAGGTTAGTACTTCACTTTTTTTATTCCCCCCCTCTCTTTCTTGCTTTATAATTTGAAACTTTTTATGACGCGTACCAATAGGATGTGAAGTATCACTGTGGATGCTTTCAGCTGTGTCAATAGGTCAGATTAATGTGGCGAGTTGTGAATACTTACAGGCGATTTTCCATGCTGATATGTTTTTGAGAGAATTATTTCCTTATTTGCATATACATTCTGCTTTATGCACTTAGATGCAGTATTTTTTTTTTCCATAATAGTATAAATATTGTATAATTTTATGATATAATTACTGTGATTAAAAAGCCTGATTAAAAATTATGTGCCTGTGTTATGATTTGATATTAAAATTTCAGGGTAAAATAAAGATCCAAGGATCAGACTTTATTTGAAACAGTGATAAAATCTTTTTATTTTAAAAATGACCAGGAATGGAACCTTTTTATTGACAAAATTATAGCAGTGACTTATTCCTTTTCTGGAGATCTGGTATAAGGATTTTTTTTTTTTTTTTGTATTCACATAAAAAAAATAAGATATTGCCAATCAAAATTGTCACTGTGTGGTGTTGTGCAGCTCATAACCTCTTAGAGAGAAATAACTTTTCATATGCTTTGGAAAATGACTGATGAATGCAATAGCATCTTGAGGCAGATGCAGCCTTAGAAATTGAGCAAAAGCACTCTGATCTTCAGGATGATAGATCATGCCATACTCTGGTACAAAATATAGGAGCTTATCACACTATCACAACAAGCAATTCCCTTTTCCTTGACTATGCATGGTGCATATGAATAACTAAGCAATGCATTGCTATAGATAATCTCAGTGGACCAAGATTAACAGTCCTATCATTCAAGATGAACCACAAGGCCAATCTCATGCCAGCACCCCTTCCATCAAAGTCAGGATTAAGATGTTGTGCAGGTGTAAAGTATCCTCCAAATGTGTTGCCCGGGACTGAGTTGGTCATGTTCACATCTAGTAGATTTAACAGCCTCTCTGTGCCCCATTGACTCTTGGAGAAATGAGGCATGCTCAGTGTGAAATGGTGTGTCACTGATGAGGCCACATAGGTAACCCTATGCACTCAGCAAAACATCACACAGCACCAAGTAGAAATTAACTCTGGTATTTGTGTTATTTTTTCATCATCTGACTCAATTCTAAGACTTCCACTCAAGATGTCATTAAGCTCTGTTGTTATGGAAACATCTTCACACATAGTTTTAAGGACATGTGAAACTTGACCTTGAGCCAATTATTGTGATGAATGGTTTCTTAGACAGTATAAAACAGACTGTCTAACTTTCTGTGGCTATAGGTAAATAAAGAGTTTGTCACAGTAGTTTTCCTTTAGTACTGCAATTTCTGTTAATGATTGTGGTGCAGATCAGTGTGTGCAGTGGTGATCCCCAGGCACTGGCTAATCATCCTATTATTCTGGATCACACAGACAGACTCTATAGAGTCTTTAAAGCTTACTGTGCTCACAATGAGCAGGCCTGTTCTGTTCTGCCATGTTTTTTTGATAAAATATACAGTTTATAACATACCATGCACAAGGTGGTTAGTGCACGGCGACGCCAAGTGGATGAGAGGACAAAAAAGCAATTGGAGCAGTCCCCTTTGCCTTTAAGCCAGCAGCAGTTCTCCTGGTACTTTGCAGCACCTTGGAGAAGCTGCTGGATTTCTTCTGTAGATTCAAGCTGTCCCATTATCTTCTGCCTCTTTATATGATCCCAGACTGACTCCACACTCATCAGGGCTCTGTGAGGTCAGACCATCTGCTGCCAGACCCCTGGTTCTTCTTGCCTATTTCTTCATGAACTCCAGTGGGTTCTTTATGCGCCTGCTGTCTTGCATAATGTCCCTGGGATCAATCAGACACTTGATGGTGTTGTGTGATAAGAATCTAAAACACTAAAATGCCTAAAACTTCTGCACAGTATTGTATATGGATCTATAGTTTTGTCATTTTATTAGCTTCCACTGCAATGAGAATGTATGTTGTAAGCATAAGTGTATGTCAAGAATCTGGAACCATG
Organism: Mastacembelus armatus; assembly: GCF_900324485.2. NCBI lineage: Eukaryota > Metazoa > Chordata > Actinopteri > Synbranchiformes > Mastacembelidae > Mastacembelus > Mastacembelus armatus. The sequence goes on from NC_046643.1 coordinate 15,581,197, forward strand.
GTGTGTCTGCTCAATAGACGTCCTTCACACTGTAGTATCTGCCTTCAAAACAAATGGTGGCATCGGATTCCTTCCAATTGTGCACTTCACCTAGCATCTCCTTTGGACTCAAGGCTTCCTTTAAATGTAGCAACATTGTTTCTATCAGCTGATTCATTGGGGATGCTTTTCTTTGTCCTGCGTACTTACATAACAACATGCACAATAGATTTAGTATACATCTTCTGACAAATTGTTCCATCCAGTCAATACAGCACCGAGATGTTACCTTAACTATTTGTAGCTTTCAGGATTTCATGACTGCACCATTTTCAATGACATCAAGTGAGGCAAAAAGTGTTAAAATGGGCATAATGATTACAATCTTCCTGACCAGTTATGACACCTGTCTCTTTCGCTTTCCAACTCTCTAACACATGCAGCCAAAGCTGAGAGAGAATGACAGAGAGAAAGATGCAAGTGTTTTATGCCAGGCTTTTATACATGACTGGCCTTTGGCAAAGTAAAGAAGTGTAGACACCTAAGAATGCCAAGCATGAACCCGACAAATCTGTAATATTCTTGAGAGAGAAAAATAAAAAAGAAATAAAACAGCAAACACAAACATTCAAGTCGGCCCCTGGAGATGGAGGAAAGCAAAGCTGCCCTTCCTGGCAACAGCCCTCATTCTGGTTGGCTTTCATCTGGGCTTGGCCTTTTGACAATAAATGCAATTGAAACAATCTTCACAGCTTGCATTTCTATTTGTCTCAAAGGTCATCCATTCAGAATTTGGAGGTAGAGGGGAAAGGTTGAAGGGGTTGAGTGCTCTTCGTGGCACAGGCAAGCCTTGATGAATGATTGACGGTTGCGTGTCGGCTAGTATATAGGCTACATAAAGATGTATTTATCTATCAGTATGCATGCACGTATGTCTGTCTGAGATTACATGTGCTTGGCACCATTGTATCTTTGAACAATCTGTTGCCTGTGTGTATGTTGTGTGTGGGTGTGCATGTGTGCATTAATTCTTTCTGATGCTTTGGCTTGCAGTAGCAGCATATGCTTGCTATACTGTCTGCAATACTAAGTTATGGTCTCAGTGATCTTTTCATAACTCAAAACTCTTATCCACTTCTGCCACTCTATCTACTCTGCATGATGACCTCCATCAATTTTCATAATCATCCTTTTCCTCTCCTTTATTATTTGCCTCCCATCTACCCATCTCTCCAACACTGTAGCTCATCTTCCTCTTATCTTGTCCTCATTGCTCCAGAAGATGGCCATGATCTACAGCTGGGGTAAACTGGCTCATATGTTAGCCCAATTCTTCTACATAAATATTTCATTTTCATTTTTCAAATCATGATCTTATTGGTGGCAGCTGTAAACAGCTGTGTAATTTGGGGGCAATTTATAACACTTTCAAACCAGAAAATCTCAAATCAATGACAGTAAAAGTGGCTATAATTAACAACTTATTTAATACTGTAAATGGAAAAGATTGCATTCCCTTTGATAAGTACAGTAGCCAGTAACATTCTTATAAATTACTGAGAGCTGTGAGTATTGAAATTGGGTCCCATACATAAACATTATAAATTAATAATTTGAATTTATAATAATGTTTTAGAGGTCAGTTATTAAATAACATTGTTGTTTATGGAAAAAATGGCTCCTTTAATTGCACAATGCTCCAAGTGTAACCACAGTGCACAATGAAGGAGTGTTGTGGGTTTGTTTAATAAGTTATTTCACAAAGCACCATTATATGCAACAATTGTGAGAGGATACAAAGCTTTTTTTAATATAATATAGTATTACACAGTAGAAGACTGTTGGACTAATCTTTCCACAGATAGATCAATAATATTTCCACCCTCTGTCTCACAGTTGAATGAAACGGTGCATGCATCAAATGAATGTATACAATCAATCATAAAATGCAAGCATTTATTTGAAATGTTGAAAAAAGTGACTTGTAGGTAGCAGGTTTTTAAGGCTTCAAGGGAAGTTGGGAAAGTACATCCTGAATTGAAGAGGATGATGAATGCTGTGCTCTTGTCTTTGCTGGGGGACATAATAATGATGAGACACATCAATCTTTATTACCACTCTACCACCCAGTCCAGAACATCCAAGGGCAACAGAAATATTGCACTCACAAAGAACATTTATCTTCACACACCTGCCTATAGCAAGAAAATTGTTTACGTCTACAGATTTTGGATATTTTGCACTAAGAAAATAACTAATCCAACTCTGTACATCAAATTTTAAACCGAGTAATAAAGAATCTATATATACTGTACACACCAAAATGGCTCAATTCATATATGACAGGGAATAATCCCTACTTCAATCGCAGTCGGAATCTAGCATTACCATTGGAGGGCTGGTTGTCTATCTAGTCAGTGCTGCCTTCTGATTGGCATATAGACATGAAGCCCCGCCCTTTCGTACCTGTCGCTCTGTGAGAGGCCGCGAGAGCTTCCTCACGCTCCGCCTATCGTATCCCTCCCGCCCTTTCCACCGGCGTTCAATCGTGAAGCGGATTGACTGTTGCGGGCTTGGTATGTGGCGCATGAGTGCGCGTTTCGGGATGTAACGGCTCTGTCTCGGAGTGGCGATACTGAATTAATCTCTCTGTATGTCCAGGGGACTGAGAACATAGGATACCTACGGAAAGCGGATACGAACTAGGGGAGTTTACGACAGTAAGGAGCGGAGGGAGACACGGGAGCGTGGCAGGAGGGACGCTCTAGCAAATCCAACTGACACCGCACGCAGAAATGGCGGAGCACCACGCAGCCAGCGACGGCAAGCACAAAGCGTCCACCAATGCCGGGGGCTCGGTGCACGGGAACAGTCGACCGGGCGCCGCGGGTGGAGGAGGGGGCAAAGGAGGCCTGTCTGGTGGACTGACACAGCCAGCAGGGTGGCAGTCTTTACTCTCGTTTTGCATTCTTTTTCTGGCCTGCCTGGCAGGGTTCAGCTCCAGACTCTTCGCGGTGATCCGGTTCGAGAGCATCATCCACGAGTTTGATCCATGGTAAGCTAGCTAACGTTTGTCAGGCTGATTCTCTGGAAATATTTGCTGTTAGTGGCAGAGATTGGAGTCCAGATTTCTCAGTGGATGGGTGGGGAATAGTTTTTCAAATTAAAGATAACATATATTAATCGAGTTCACTCTGTTATTTTACTCTTTAAAAGTCCAATAACAATAACATTGACTGTTTTGATCACAGCTTTAAATACTTGGGTGTTCTGATTAACATATTTTAGCTCTTCGTACCCAGGTTAAACATTTTTTCCTCTAATGATCATTCAAGGGATTTTACTTTAATTTCAACATACTTTAAATATAGGTGCCAATCGTGTAGTCAGTAAGAGGAAACTTGACGTTTAAATGTGATAAAACTAGTGAAACATGGCTAACTGGTGTGGATTGACTACTTATGTTGACTTAGCATTAAGCAGAAGCAACCAACAATAAGTCTTAAGTAATAGCTGCAGTGATCCGTATAAGAATCTTTACCCACAGGTATTAACTTTGTTTAGATTGTGGAAAGCATGTGTAAATAACTGAGAAATGTATACGTGATTTTTTTTTTTCTGTGCTCAGCGCGAGTTTTAATTCATGGCAAACTCAATTTTCTGTGAGCGTGTGAAGTCGAAATGATTGTTGCTTTTATTTGAGGATTATCGCTTCGGCGGTGGTCGATGTGATTGATCTTTACTGCAAAGATTAATTTTCTCTTACAGTTTAACATAAATTGTTGTTGAATCTATTAATGGGGAGTAGAGAGCTGCACACTGGTACCAGGGTTTCGCACAAATTATAGCTGGTGCTCATCATAACAGCAGATTGTTTATAACCCGGAAGCCAACTGATCCGGTCTGGTGTGTCTGTCATCACAATGCAGGATTATTCTGCTTTGTCACATGGGCTCACAAGTGTCCGCCTGGTTGCAGTGCACTGTCATTCCCTGACTGTGGCATTCAAACAGACAGCAGGACTGATGCATTCATGTACTGATTTTCAAGGGCAGGTGCTTGTCTTGTTCTGGGTGAAACTTGCCTCTTTGCTTACGTTGATAACTTAATTACGTTTTGCAGTCAAGGGTCAAGGCTTTGGGTTGTGAATGGTTTAGTATTTCCAAATTGTTCACACTCCCTTGAACACGCTGAGGGTGGATTTTGCACCAAAGACTTGCCTGAGCTCTGTTAATGTGTAGTCATCAGCAAGACACTTTCATTAGAAACTGTGTTCCTTCTTTACATCCTTAATATCACCTCTTCACAGTTGGGTACACATACTACCTATAGTATTGTGCTACACCTACAATAGCAATGGGAGTTGTTTTGCCTCACTATGAGGCTAAACAGTGGCATCAGTTTCCACAGTTACAGAGCTAAAAATGCACCGGTCTTTGGCAGCATGTAGCAGAGAAGAATGTAGAGGCACTCTTTGATTTTCAAAAGTTGAAAAGCCCTTGCAGCTGTAAGTAGTCTACATCTGTTGCTTCTAAACTTTTTCTCTTAGACCCCAAAAACAATGAAGTACTTGCATGAAACTGCTCTTCCAGGCTTAAATGTGCACAATGGTGAAATTGGTTACAAAGTTTGAATCTACTTTTATTTAATTACTTTTTATTATGTTTCACCATGCACAATAACTTACCTTTATCTTTTCGGCAATAAGGGAAGGAAATGCGTGTTTTGCATCTGTAGGCACATAGAATGCTAATTGAAAGTAACCACACTCCCAGACACATGATTAGTGCCGTTGTCTGAATGCTTGGGTGCTGCCATTGATTTTCACTGTGTGCAGAGCTTCAAATGATCTGCAGCTATCCATTACGGTAAACAAGCTGGCAGTTTGAAGAATCAAGATTGGATTTACAACCACCAAAATGTTAAGCTTATTCTGCATATGCAAACACTAGAAGCTGTACTGATTTTTCTAGGCATGTTCTGATTTTGATTTTGTTTTTAATACTTTATTGTAAAAAAAAAAAAAAGACTTGAGTTGGCTTTTTTCATTCATGACAGTCATTCATTACTAAATTTGTATCCTGGCCTGAATAATTACATTCTTTAACTAGCTCCAAATAAGTTAATACAAACTCTTCCTCAAGCAGTGAGTTAGAAAGCAATAAAAAATCTCTAACCTTTGTGGAGAGAACAGCATAGCTTCATACAAGATGGAAAGAAAACATTCACAGATATTTGCCTGTGGTTTGTTGCTAATCCCAAAAAAAGAGAAGCAATAAACACCTGAAATGTCAGCAGTATTTCAGATGCCTTATACAATCCTCCACTACCTCAAACAACTTTATCAGTTAACACCTCATAAAGGGTGTCTTAGTGTTTCTGACCCTTTTAAGAATACATTGTTTGCTGCAGATAGTTGTTAAGTGCTGTGAAAATGAAATCTCCCACAAGTGATGTTACTAGCTCAGCTTTTTTGAAAAGCTAGCAAAATTAGTGGGGGGTAGCAGCTTTTGGTGTTCTCCTTGTCTCACACATCCTTTTTATTTTCATCTTCTGTCTTTTTCATCCTCAAAAAAAAAAAAAAAGACAGACGTCTGTCTCGGAGTAGATTAGGCTATCCCAGGAGTAGCTGCTGGCACAGCATCGTGTTAGCTAGTGCAGTGGTGTGGGAAAATGGAGAATAAGTCGTGATTGATCTTTCTACCAGACACTTGGCTAGAGCTATGATCCTTGCTTCAACCCCCAACACACTGTCCAATATCTTATGAAATATTCAGCTTGGATGTGATGTTCAGTTACCTGCAGTAGAAAATGTTGTAGGGTGCCCATCCTCATCCATTATAGGCAGGTTTCCTACGCTCACTTTAGTCCTTGTTTAATAGTTTGGAGTTAGTGTGGCAACTTATTAGCTATTTCACAGCATATATCAGTGCCAGCAGTAACGACTGTTTTGGCTCTGGCTACTTTCTGTCACCTCCAGCCACACAGGCCCGACCTTCTTGTACAGAAGGCATATTACGGCGCTTACTAGACATAAGAAACCTAACATACACCCCTTTTTTATTTTCCCTTGCAAAACTTTTTTTTAATTTACTGTTTTCTCCTCACTCAGAATACTTGATGTCAAGCCCATGATGATTAAGTGCTTTTTCCCAGGCTGAGCCTCCCAGCGGAGTAGTGTCAGCCTTAGCAGGGAAATCTGTGAATCCGTGTTGTGCTGCAAGTGTGCGTGAGAGATGGAGAGCAACAGATCTGTTCCAGGGCACCTGGGGGATCTGTAGATGAGCTTCTGCTTTTTGCGTCTGGTGGGAAGGAGCATCAGATACAGGGAAACCACCAGCTAGCACAAGAAAGGCAACCAAACAGCTTAGTTCATACCAGATTTAGCTGTTTTTGCTGTTATTCTGCAGAATCCTCGATTTACAACTTAATACCTATTTAAGGTTGGACATGACTGTTTCTGCCAGTTAAACTGAATTTCCTCCTGCTGTCTTAATATTTTGAGATTATTCACGCAGTCTGTGCCTTCAGCCTTCTGCCGACTATTCCAGGATTCTATTCAGAGAAGTAACAAAGGACAATATACAGTATAAAGGCGAAAAGCACTGGTTGATTTTGTCACCCTGAATGGAGGCGTTAGTCTTTACATGACATGTGACCTGTCAGCCAATTTGGTGGGTCTCTTCTGAAAATGTTAGCAAGATTGCCACCAAGCAAGAAATGCTTGTCAGCAGCCTGAAGGCCACACAGGTGGGAGCTTGGGCAGTATGTTGGAATGATGACTCTTATGTGCATTCAGAGCTGTATTTGCATTTGTCTTCACCTGTGCATTACATTTAATTACACTGGGTTGGGTGACATTAGCTCATTGCATCCATCAAACGCAGTGCAATGTAGCCATGGCTGCTATTCAGTATATATTTCCTTCTATCAGTTGTCTGTTCTACCTTTCGCAACTGCAGCCTTCTAGCTGGTTTTGGCACTCATTCTCTAATGAGATTTTAAGAGCCTTGTCCTCGGACAGCTAAAGAGTGCACTCTGACCAGCAGTGGACTTCTGCAGTTTGATTGAATTTCAATTTCAGTTGGAAGATAAAGCAGCTTTCTTACAGTTATTTTGCAAGTTCTACATATTTACTTGTTGTCACTGCTTCCACAAATCACTGAAACACAATGTGGGTAGTTTCCATTACTGTTGGCGCAGAACTGACCCACTGCAACAAGACTGGATTTTTATTCACTGAGCAAGTAAAAGTGTTTTGTCTATTGAAGTGTTTCTTCAAATGCTGCTATGATGCTGATGAAAATACATGTTTGTTTTTTTTGAGGAAAAATAACACTTGATCTAATAAAGGTTTCAGTAAGTGATTTTATATGAGTAGAGTTGTAAGATTCAGCTTCATTGATATTGTCATATCACAGGCTGTATTGTTGCAGCTTGTCTTGTATTGTGCAGACCTAATAAGTCTCGATATAAATGTTCAAATAGTCCAATACTGTATTCACTACTGGATCTGAGTTTGGATTAGGCCCAGAAACAAAACTGGGTAGCAGAGCTAAATTTTTCCCCTGTGTTTTCATCTAAATAAAATGTTACAGGAGACACTGGACAAACTTTATGCACACACACTCACATATCAGTGTGTTGTGCAGAGTGGAGATGCGTGGTTGTTACAGCTTTTGTCAAGCTGTTTGTTCTGTGTTGTCATGGGCGCTTTGATGTGATTGTTGTTCCATGACCACCCAGCCTACAGAGCTCATCCATCCGGGGAAAAACTGAAGGAGCGACGTGCCCGTTTAACAAATGCTAGGCTGTAATTGACGGCACTCCTTTTGAATGCCTTTGCGAGTTTGTTCTCTTGAGTGTTTTCCCATAGTGGTTGCTGTGTGCTTCAGTAGTACAAGTGTGTCGCTGGTGAGTAGACACTCATTCATCTTAGTAAACTGAGACATGAAGGACAGCTAATATTGGCCAGGATCTAGTCATAGTTTTAGAGTTTAGAGAAGGTGTTGAAAATTTAGACTATGTACTTAAGGATATAGAAACCTTGTAGAAAACTAAGGGTGTACTCACATTAGGCATGGTTGCCTCATACTGTGCCTGAACACAACTGTTCCCCATCCCCACTCCCCCACTGGCCTGTGCTTACACTGCACTTGAAACGATCTGGGCCAGAGCATGCTCACCATGATACCACTGCAGAGAAGCGCTTTGGCATAGCACATAGTTCCAGTGTTCTGTGTTAGCAATCACACTGCGTGTCGAATCCAAGTCCAAGTGGGCCAGGGCACTGGAAGATGTGTACGGAGCACTCACATTATTCAAACGAACTGGACTTTGGGGGTCAAACGTGCCTGGACAGTGTACGGACCGCCTAGTGTGAATGTGTGAGTACACCAAGTAATGAGAAACTAATGGATGCTCATGCTGTGAGGAAACCCATGGAATTGTATTTTTTTTTTTCCCCCAGAAACCCACTATCTGCTTGTTTAGACAGTTCTCAAATATTGTCTCACCCTTGCTTTTTCCATCTATTCTCCTCCATGCTGGCTTTGAAGTGGTCCTTGATGCCCTCTGGATGAAAGGCAGAAGGTGGTGGGATGGAAGTGGGGCAGAGGGAACAGAGAGGATCTTTGCTCATCATACATACCTGTCCTCTTACTGACAGGAGTCAGCATGCAGCTCAGTGGGCGAGTGCACCTGCATACAGAGAGGAGAAGAAAGTAGTACTGAGAAAATCAGTAGTAGGATGGTAGGAGGCAGAGAGGAAGAGAAGAAATTAATGCCTGCCAGGCATCCAATCTGAGGGGGGCTTTGGTGGTGCAGAGATTTCATTGTTCCAAAAACCACTTTATCAGTTTGTGTGTGCATGTACATGTGTTATGTCTATGGTTTATGTTCTTTCAGGGTGGACAGGCTTGATCTATTATTTTGTCGGCATATGCTCAGGTTAAATTGAATGTCTTCTGTAGCTGATAGACTACTTAAAGCAGAGCCCATTTAATAAGATCAGCTGCTCAAAGCATCTCTAAAGCATTACCGAATAGTTCAAATAGCTCAAACTCAGCTTATTCTTGAGTAATTTTTCTCCTTTCAATTTAATCCCTCCAACATTTTGCAGAATCACCTTAGAAATTCACTGTTTAGCATCAGCAGCAAACCCAGGTGTATGGAAATGGTTCTGCCTTAATCAAATAAACCCCACAGTAGAGGTTATTAGGAAGGTCAGGTAGTTGTACTTGCACTGTGGTGGTTGGTGTAAAAATGGAACCATTCTGGTTTTCTGCTCAGAGCTGGTTATATGCTACCACAGCATGTTTCACATTGAGATTTTCCTGCTTAATTCTGTGTGTGTTATGTCCATTGGCCGAATCCCTGCTTAGATGATTGGATACCTGTCAATTTGGCACCTTTTTAAAAGCCTTGTGTTCTGTTGTCATGTAGATTCTGTCTTCATTTGAACTATTTTATTTCTTTAATTATTTTAAGGTAAGATTTCTATAAGCCTCTTACACAATTTTGAATCTCATGTCTATGAATCATTTTCTTCTTTTTTGGGATTATTGTATGAAATTGTTGCAATTTTCAAGTCTGTTTTGGTCTATTATCACTATGCAAATAAACAAAATCCACAACTGAAGCTAATCTTATAAAGGATTAGTGCATTTCCTTGAAAGGGTTACATCAATCCTATGTCTTCTCTCACCACTCTGTAGATGCCACGTTAAATTCTCCACAGTGCCCTCTCTTGTTATAGTACTGATATACTCCGAATTGTCGCCCCCTTCAGATTTATATTTACATATTGTCCTCTGAAATCACATGGGTTTGTTGTGGGTGCTTTAGTTTCCTCCTACACCAGCAGAAAAGTGTTGGGAATTGAAAGAAAAACAAACAAAAAAAAAAAACACAGTCACTGGCCTTGACCAAAGTACTTTTTTCAGAACTATTTATGGTCCCTGAGGGGGCCCATGTATTGGCTTCTCTTAGTTACTATGAAAATTAAGATTTTTTTTTTAAAAGCAGAGGGGGATTTTGTAATACTAGTACTGTAAGTAGTACTCATATTTTTTAAAGACAGTTTGCCTTCGATTAGATTACTAGTGATTATTATTTCAGCTCGATTATCGTGTATTTAAGCTCTGCTATAGTGTAGATTTATTTTATTAATTTTTATCAATTTATTTTTCTTGATTTTAATTGTGGTTATTGTACAGTGTTTGAACATATTTTAGAGAAATGCACTTTAAACAAATTAAAGAGGAGCTTGAAAATATAAACATATTGGTGATTATGGCTTTAGATTATGGCTATAGATATTCATAGTTTTGGCAAGATTCTTTCTGACATTGCATTTTGTGTCATAATGTCACCTGCTTTTGTTAAAAATAGTGATTATTTCCATTATTTGCTGAAGGTTTTTGGTTTTGTTTTGAAACTACTTACTCTGACCATTGCATGTGTGCTAGTGGCCAACACAGTTTCATATATTTTCTGGTGCAGATATGTCCATTGTTCAGCTGTTATGTTCGTAGTCATAGTCATTGGCCCATTGAGACAAGATAAGGTTGTCACAGCCTAACCACTGGCAGGCCCACCTGCAGTGACATTATGAAGTATTATGGCCTGAAGCCATGGCTTTGTTTCAGGTTGCCATAACAGCTAGCAGCCAGGCAAGGACACAGCTGCCCAGAGAAGCTTGTTGTTGCAGGGTACAGACGAATGGAGGAGTAGTTGAAGAGAGGAGTGGGTGGAATAGGGCTCTGGGCAGAGGATGAGAAATGACAGATGGACGAATGGAGTGATGTCAAGCAGGACAGAATGACAGGTGGAATAGGTTGTCAGCCTGTGACTGGCCAAGAAAGATGACCCTGTCAGGCAGCTGTCATATCATTGTGGTTATCAAGCAGAGCAGCTGGCAGGTAGTCTGGGCGAGCTACACCAGCTATGAAATAAAGTGGTGGTTGGACCCTAGGAAAAACAGAAATAGCCCTAATGTTAATATCACACCAGAAAGTTGTAGATCACATTTTGTGAGTTGCAATTGAATACAAATACGAGAGTCACATTGGATTTGATTATTTATTAATGAAGAAAGACAACACAGTCCCTGGGACACTCTGGTTGCTTTTTTCCACTGAAAACATTCAGGTCAGTGTCATTATTTAAGTACCTGCCTTCCACTCTCTCCATGCCAGCCAAAGTGACAGAAGGTACAATGTAATGTGAGTGCTCATGCTCACTGAGAGCAGGCTTCCCTCATGGAAACTGTGGGCATTGTTGGCATGCAGCTAACCTGCTGCTATAAAAAGTCTAAGAAGTGCTTTGTAAAAAACATGACTCACTGTGGCTCCAGGCAGCCCTTAAGAAGCATCAGTGCATGTGCAGGCCATTAGATAAGCACTTTGTTTCGGCCTCAAGACATCTGCCTTTCAAATTCATGTGAAAGATTTTTCACATTTTGTGTGTGTGTGTGAGAGAAACCGCTATTAATAAAGCAAAAAGAAAGGACCAAGGGTGCTTATTGACCACAGTCATGGCAGTTTCCCTGTGGCCACAGTGAAGGCAGGCCAGATGTGGTGTTTGACAATCCTTGAATCCTTGGCACTCATGTACCTTTACAGTTGAGGTGTAGGGTGTAGCCCGTTGACAAACTAGATTCAACATTTGTGAAACAGTCAATAAGTCAATAAGACAGTTCTAGCAAGTAAATGAACCACAGCCCTATCATTTTCTTCCTTGTCAGTGTAGCACTGACAGCCACTATAAAGCTTGCAGTCTATCTGTTAAATTAGTTTCTAATGTCTCACCATCACATTTCAAAGCAGCTGGATAGAGCTTACAATTTTTGAGGACTTTTGAGCAACAGAAAAACACTAGCAAAAAATGTGTATATACCGAGACCAATGAGAGCATGATTTCAACACCCGCCCCATTCAGTAACAAAATGTTATTAAAAATGTTTGCTTATGTCATGTTTCTGTTAAAAATAAATATTAGCTGATAAATTATTCATCATGGTAAATCCTCAAATTAAAATAGGTGTTGGCCTTAAAATTCTCTGTTGAGCTCATATTGACATAAACTTCGTTTGAGGCATACTGAACCTTTTACCCTTTCACTTTTACCTCTTCTAAAGCGTTATGGCTGTATATAAAATTTGACATTCCTAAAATGGTGGACGATGTATTGTGTGATGATATTCATTCTGAGTACTTATCAGCCTTAAATGTCCTTGAGCCATTCTAGCGTTTTGCATGTGTTTTGGACACTAAAATGTTGTTGCCCTGTGCTAGCCTGCTTTTCGTGTCGAATAGCTTTGTAGTTGTGATAAGGCCATTATAAGAGTGCTGTGTCACCTGTTGCTGTAATTTATCCAGATTTGTCAGAAGCCTGCACGTAATGTATCTTCAGTGTTTTACTTGTACTCTTATCTTGCAGCATTTCTGTCTGTAGAGAAATAACTCTGCCTACAAGCTTTGCCTTTTATGGTGCCTTCTCTTGATTTAGCTAAGTCTCCAGAACAGATTTGCTGAAATTAATAAATAAATGTTTTTCCTCCCCAGCCAGCTCTTCAATTTATTGTATCCTTTAGACATGAGTAGTTCAAACAGCAGTGGAACAGCTTTTCCTTCCAAATGTTAATCATCGTCCTTAACACCATACACTAGTGAAGCGCTTCTACATTTCCCAGCAACTGGATGGTCTGTCCCATTTGATTGTGAGGATTAGTCTTACACTGATATTCTGGAAACTTGCTGAAGCTCAGGCTTCCATTGTTCACATTTTTGTCAAGTTGGTTTTGCCTTGTAAGGAAGGCAATCATTCTTGGGGCCCTGATGTTATTGAGTGCTATTTCAGTACTTTTCTCAGTCAGTCACCATACGGATGCCATGCTGGTGCCAAAACATGGCTCACATTTGTCACATCTCCTCTTGTTTTGTCTGGTAAAAAGACAAATAAGATATAAGAGGCCTGCAAGAGAGGAATCGAGGATGAGATTTACTTTCACCCTGGTTTGGAGGCTTTGCTGGGCTTGGTTGACCACCATGGATTTTAGGCCACCACTGTCAAATGCTTAGAAAATTGACTCAATGATCTTAATTAATCTTAAAGTTTTAGGGCTGCACTTTTTAAGCCTTTGTTGAGTTCTTACTTCTTTTGTCCACACAGTGGTTAAATCTTCTGTCTTCTAAGAACTTGGTCTACCTGGCCCACCTTGGCTATGCATCAGTCAAAAATCAATGGTATTTACTTTAAGGGCCTCTCTAACATATTATTAAATCACTGTAAAATAAATATAACATAACTCCTGACTGGAAATAGGATTTTGTCATTAATCTGGTTCAATCCTTACCTAAATTACTCAGTCTACTGATGCCACTGTTCAGAATACTATATAATGAATTCCCAACCCCATCTAAATGTTTTAGTATAGACAATAAATTGATTATTTGTGGTACTTTACTTTTATCCTTTTTTCCTGTTACCTCTCTGGTTCTTTGTGTTTGACACTGAAACAGATTCAACACTGAAGGTAATTTAGGTCTGTGATGGTGTTGCCTTCTCTCCCAGACTTTTTATTTCAACCTGTGACCTTCAAAGCAGGTTTTCCTTTAAAACAGATGCACCCTACAATGGTGAGATCAAGGAGGATATTTCTGACACTTAAGGGATGAATCCAGTTCTAATGATGGCACCTCCATTAAAATGTTCCCAAAGCTTCATTGGAATATATGAAGGAGATCATTAGGCACTTGATATGATTTCACCCAGGAGAGATAAGTGACCTCAGACTTAGACATTTCTTTTTCAATATAGCTCCAGCAATTTGGCAATTACTACCGACATTAGAATTTCATTTAGCATGGCTGCTTATCTTGACCTTGAAACATACTTTTTCATTCAAGTGTCAAACTGACTGCAAAAATATGTTCTGGATCCTTAGTTTATTATTTGCCAGTTTTTTGGTTTCTTTTAAGCTCTTCCCATGAGCTTGTCTTTGTAACTTTGCAAGCAAGTGTGTGATCTTACTCCCATCTGTTCCTCCCAGCTACCCAGAGTATGATTTCAAAGCCAGATGCACTTGTAGTAACCTTGGATAGCTTTGTCACCCTAGTTGCTTCACAAGTCACATAAACCTGGACAACCCCATTTGTGATAAAAAAGGTAGTGTTATTATAAAGGTAGTGCTATTATAATGTGTACAGTTGTGTTAAGATTTGTGTGTGCTTTCTGCTCACTTTGATTACTAAACCCCACAGACAGCATGTCAGGGAGGTTGTTAAGGAATAGTATTTTTTGGTAGTGCTCCAAATTTCCTCTATTTCCTCTTTACCAGGGGTTTTAGGCTATATACAGTGTCTTTTGAACCTTTGGCATAAGCCTTTTTTGTAGAGAAGTAATGTGCTTTGTCTTTGACTATTTTGGCCAATGTTTTATAGTATTTTTATTTAATATACAGTAGACACAATTAAGCTTAGTCCATTCATTGATTAGTAGACTGGTATTTTTGCTTAAAAATTAAAAATCGAATTAGTTGATCTGTAATTTTTTTCAAATGTTAGAATTTTCTGGCTTCTCAGTTGTGAGAAATTGCTGTTTTTTTTTTTTTTTTGTTTTGTTTTTGTTTTCTTAGCATACTGTAATGCAATGTGTAATACTGGGTTTTGCACCACTCACCACAAAAAGTAAGCAGCACCTTGATTTCTAAGACATTGTGCTGACCATTTTCACCTTTTTTTCTTTGTTGGTGTACTTTCTGCTGACCTCAATTACTAAAGCCCATTCAGTCAGTGTGCCTGCAAGGTTGTTAAGGGATAATATTTTTGGTAATATTCTGTGCACTGAGCAAATTATTTAATTTATTAAGGAAAAAAATATCTAATTAATTCATTGTCAGTTGTCCTACCCTTTTCCCCAGAGGAATGCAAAAATGAGAAAAAAGGTAAAAGAAGGGCTCAGTATTTCTTCATTTTAGGAAAATAAATACAACTGCGTATTGTTATTTAAATGGGTATGTGTAGTTCATGAGTTTTGAGGACTTGATAAGAATAGGAAACTCTGGCACTGATGCCCAAGGGTGTGTTACTGTCAGGACAGTGTTCAGGCCACCAGGTGGCCATTAGCTAGATGTTCTTACAATGAGTGCCTCAGAGGGAGTTTGGGATGGTTGGTTTCAACCTTATTAACATTTTATTTGGGCTGGGACACACTGGGCTGCTCTAGTACAACTCAGGCATTAATAAGTTCAGTTTGTTCAAAATAAGAATAGATGAGCCTTGCCAAAAAAGATGATACTGCAACATTGCTAAAGGTTCAGTAGTCACTAGTGTTAGGTGGCACTTTTGACTCAGTTCATGATAATACTGTGCCACCAAAAAAGTTAAAATGTTTATGTTCACGCTGAATGAATGAATTTCATAATGCATTTCTGCTTGTTGTTATGCCTAGCCTATGTTCTTCATAGGCTAATTTAGACTATTATTAGAAATGTGACTTATACACCGAAGCAACTTTTTTTTTCCTGTTTAACAAGGTCATTTTTGTTAAAACTGGTTATACACTGGTGCGACTTATAGTCCAGAAAATATGGTAGATGGGGGACATTCTGACATTAGTCCAAAACCTGTCTCTTTTACTGGTGGGGTCTGTACTGCTTGTGGCACAAGTCTTGTTCTCTGCATCAGGATCATTCACTTGCAGAGAGAAATCAGGGATGATTCCCCTTTCTGCATTTCTTGGCAGCAATTCAGTCATAAGTCTTGTGCCGAGAAAGTCATCATTCTTTCTCCATCACCCTCTCTCTTCATCGGAACCACACCAGAAACACACAACTACACACACCCGCACACACACCCGTAGTTGCTGCAGCTAGACTTGGCAAAATGTCATTATGACACTCCTAGTGAAGGTTGGGCCCTATTTGATGGGGCCAGCTAGACAAAAGCTGAATTTGGCTGCGAATGAACTGCAGTCCCATCTCTCAGGCTCCCTGTAATAGGGTGCTGGATCTGTTTCCCCCTCTGGCTGGGATTTGGAGATTTGCTACCCAGACAAGAGAGCGAGCAGAAGCCTTTGCTCTCATTCACCACTCCAAATCTATCAGACCTGGGGAAGCGAGTATGGGGTTTTTGGCCAGGATGAGCTCATTGTTGCCTTTTATTTATTCTCTTTCCCCAAAGGCCTGTGTTCTACTAAGATGCTATCACTGTGCATTTCATACAGATACATTATCTGTTAGTGCTTGTGCTGCTTGATTTTTATCTTTGCTGATGTTTCAAAGTCGGATTAGGATAGCTGTGTGTTTTTGGTGTGGAATGAATGATTAGATTTCTGCTTATTTTAAATTTAGAGAGAGTTAGACACCATGTAGATATCAGTGCTAACCCTTGCCTAGCAAAGCTTTGATGTGCTTCATAAGTAAACTATGTCCTTGTTAAACTAACATTTCCATTATAATTTTGACACAAAGGTGGCTGTCGTGAAGTAGTAATGGAAAGTTTAAAAAAATGTATTCATACTGCAGAAACTTTGAAAGATGTTTACTATGAATTCCCAAATAATGGCTTGGCATAGCAGCTGTACTGACCTCAGTGGCCCAGCACATAGAGACCCACACTTTTATTTGAGTCGGCAATATATAAGGAGACTGGTCATGCACCCGTAACACAATTAATACAAAGCCAACCTTTCCTTTAATTCAGTCAGTACAAGAGTCACACCAGGCATTAAATTTTCTGTAAACAATTACACTACAATGAATGCAGTGCAACACTTTTTTTTTTGGTGATCATTCTTTGTATTATTTCATTCACATAAGGTTTTGTTGCGTACGTGTGCCAGGAAGTGCTACGTTTTGTTGATAGCTTCATGTTGATTGGTTTGGTTAAAAAAATGACTGGAATTAATGGCTATGAGCAGCACAGGGGATATAACAGTATGTTATATGGTCTAAAACAAGTTTCTCACAATCTAGCAGTTCTACTCTAAGCCCAAAACAGCTTTTTTGACAGGAACTGCATGTTGATAGGTGCATAAAATTGTCAACACAAACTGCAGTGGTTAAGTTTGGACATTAAAAGGTTTTGCTGCACTGTCTCAGGCACTGACCAAAACTCATCCCATCACTCATCAAAATGCTTTGGGCCAAATGATGAGTGCATACAGTATATTCTATTTACCCAAAAGCAATCCTTCATCTTTGATAATGCAAACTTTACTATTTCCTGGCTGACATTCAATTGGAAGAGTAACAAAAGGCTCATTGTCTTTCCTCTACTGGAAATTAACACAGCAGTTTGCCCCTCTCCCCCCATCAAACAAATCAATGTCCTTTTCCTCCAGTGCAATTATGCATGCAGAGTCACAATTACGACCAAGTTGCTTTTTCTGTGTTTTACAAAGTCGGAAAGCCCCCGTGGTTATGTCTGTATTTGCCACTGTGGCTCATTAGATTGCGTGGATCATTAAGGGCTGCTACATCAAACAAGTGCTCATTGGGTTGCATGCATTGGGCTCATGTTGCCTGTTTTATCTATGTTCCTCTCAGGAGACTTGATCTGACAATGGGCCTTTGAGTCAGTCTTTCCGTGTTTTTTCTTTTTACTACTGAGGAATAGGTAAGTAGTTGTTATTATTGATAGCCTTATGAGTTTTGTTTTTAATGCTTAAAATGCAGAACAATGCCTGCAACCAAATAACAATCGAATGCCTGTAATTGAAATTGTTGTTTACACTAAATCAGTCACCAAATTACTGGAGATCTTTGTGGCATCGTTTGTAAGCATGAGCACTGTAGTGTGTCACACCGGTTCGTTCAGGTTAAATAAAATTTAAATGGAAGTTAATGCAGGGCCTTAAACAAGCTAAAGACTCAGCTTGCAAAGGGCGTTTGTACAGTGGGTCAACAGAATGATTTATTCTTAACACGTCTTCTGTTTGTCCAAATACATTTTAAAGCTGAATGCATACATACATAGAGCCAATGTTTTAATAGCGGTGCTATTAAAGAAAATGAAACGCACATTTACCAGAAACAGGAGGTCTTTACGTTTGCAGGTAAGTTTTGGACCTGTTCAGCGTTCTTCAGATATGTCTTGCACAGATCTGTTAAAGTGTTTTTCCCATTTGGGAGTAGTGTGTTCATTTAACAAAGCTGCACAATATATGTCTATGGCTGAAGGGAAGAAAGAGGCTCCGACATTGTGACTAAAACAATAATGTTTGTATACACAGCTTTGTTTGGCATAGGCGGTTATCTGTGCCACTGTCATGGAGATGTTTGCCATTACTAATTTATGGGAAGGAGGTTTAAAATTGTGTTTACTTGGCTCCATACAGTGAGTTTCCTCCTTGGCACAGACGAATCACAAAGGCATCCTGATTGATAAAGGCACAGACAACATGCTATTTCTACCCTATCGTTGCTCATTTTCTTTTTCCTTTAAGAATTTGCAGGGTATCCAGTGTACAGAGCAGCAGTATGCTCTATAATCCCATCTACTGAACAAACATTGTGTAATATACTAAACTGAAATTATATTTTGCTGTCTTTTTATGATTTTTGGTACATCTCACTAGTCAAGATTGCAGAAGTCTGTTGGATGAGCGTTTGAAACCACTTCAAAAATAAATCGGTAAACACTGTTATCTTTGATTGAGCAGTTCTAACTATTTTACCTGATTCATGGTAATAAACATTGATGTGTGTCTGTGAAGACTTCATTGTGCACTTGGAACTGTTTTGTTGGCTTTACAGCAGGACAATTCTGAACTCATCAGTAAGGTATGTTGAAATCTCAGAGGGACTGACTTCTTTAGTTGAGTGTCTTCTGTGGAAGGTTCATTCTGAATTTACCAGCCACAGGTTTTTCATTGCCATGCAATTAAAGCTCATACCTCAGGCTCAGTCATTAGTTTAGACAGCTACTGTAGGTTGCACTGAAGAGGCTGTAGGATTTGGGAATTTATATTTCCTCAAAGACTCCCCCATGGATGGATGAAACATTACTTTGTCACCACTATAGGCCAAGAGGAAAAAGAAGAAAGGGAAAGGAAAACGCCCCCCTCTGTTCTCTTCCATTATCTCATAGCCATAGAATATGAAACAGCAGAAGCAGCCATGTGTTAGGAAATAATGATGAAAGGGCTGCAGTGGTACATAAGACAGTGTGTAATTACTGGGCCCTGGCAGTAAATTTTGACCCCCTCAGGATTTTGGAACCACAATGGCAAGTCCATTCATGCATATACAGCAGCTTTGGGGCAGCAGTAACTTATGTTATGTTGTAGGCTCACTGTCTTAATGATTGTCGAGTTTGCAGAGAGAGGTTGTGCAAAGTGCTCACTTTCTTCTTGACTGGAGTGTTATTGAGCGTCTTGCACTGATGTTTAAGCCAATGAGGCGTAAATGTCTTACAGCTCTCCACTGTCTCTTAGTGACTCTACAGCTCATAGCAAAGCCATTATGCTCAAAGGCAGAGCAATAACAACTTTTTGTCCAAGGGAATCAGTTGTATGTAGACAGATAAATTATCTGCAACTGTGTTTTTTAACATCACGTTTAATGGTTTCATTTCTGGCCATTGTAGTGTCTTAATAAAGTTTCCGTTTTGACAGAGCACATAGATTTTTGGATGGAGAGATGATTTTTAAACTGTAGATGGCTGTGGGCAGCTTACCCTCACTGCAGGATTTTCAGCTCAAAACCTCACAGTAGGTTATATATGTATACAGCATTACAGCCTTTGAGTTGAGTTCCTTCACATCCATAGCAAGGCCACATTAAGCACAAACACAAGTATATTATCTGAAGTATGTTTATTACCTTCCCCATTGCAGACTAGAAAAAAATAGTGTAAAGCTGTGCTGCTCTTGTTCCATATCACAATAAAGCATTTAGTTGTGAGTTCTCTTAAGAATGCCTTTATTAGAGACCTTAGCCTATGATGATTAGGTCTGTAATTATTGCTTCTGTTTGTCTTTTTTGTTTATGCTTGTGATATCGAAATGATTAGTCACACATTGTGACAGCAAATGTTTTTGTCTGCCAGTAATTACTTCTCTATCTTTGGGCTTCAATGCTGCCTGGCTCCCCCTTTACCTTCCTCAGTTTTTGCTGGATGGTAACAGTGGGTTTTGATTTAAAAAATAAATAAATAAATAAAAAATAGGCCTCTGCCCCAATGGACTCCTTGGCTAAATGTGGAATTGGAATGCCTTTGATCCATTTCGTTTGATTCACACGCCTCAGCATTTGGGAATGTCACATTACATATCCTCCTCCTCCTTACCTTTTAAATTGGCTCAAAGTACAAGTCTTTAGTTTCCTTAGAATCTCTCTTGTTTAATAATATTCTAAATCCATCTTTTTGTATAGTTTAGCTTTTTAGCCCCGCAGCATTTAACAAACAGTTTAGGAAAAAGAGTGTGCCCTGAAAGACAGTCTTGGGAAAGTATGGTTGAATAAAACTGAAGGAGACAAATTTAAGTTTCCTTAACACCATCTGGTTAATATAAATTTCACTCTAATTTAGCTCTGTTTTTTTTTTTTTTAATATCTACCAATTTCTGAGATAAACCTCAAGCTCTTTAGCTGCTAAATGCTCCTGTGTTCACAGGCTACTTGCAAGTTGTGGCTGGCAGGAAGCATATAGCACACATTTCACAGGTAATGAAAACAAAAAATGACACCATGAGAGGAGTCAGATTGGACCAGAACAGTAGAATTGCTTACAGAAATGAGAAAATATGAGCTATAACTCTCTATAGGGTTCTGTAAAGCTGAGGGGAGCTGTATATTTAGGTGATAATTTTCACATATTCAGTGGGTTCAGTCTTTTTTTTTTTTCTTTTTTCTTTTTTTTTATCCACAGTGATTATGGGTTCAGTGTCATTTACAGTACATAGCCCTCAAAGGGATTTCCATTACAATGGAATTATACACCATGTGGCAAAATCTATAATACATAAATTTTATAATGTTGTAGCCACCCACTGTGACTGCTGTGCACTTAGAGGCACTTACTTTTATGCCTTCTCTTAATCTCCAGTGCTAAGAACCATGCTTCTGCTTTTCCATCTGGTGTCCATGTAGTTTGCAGAAACTGTCATGGAAACATCTGTTGCAATGGAAGTACACTCATCAGTCGTCAACCAAACATGAAGCATTTCTCAGAGCTGTCGGCTGTATGGTTATTCATGACTACGTGTCTCAAAACAGTAGTGTGATATGGAAAAACAGAAATCTTAGTCCCAGTGAATTGGTAATGGATTGTACATGTTTACAAATGAAAGGCATCAGTTTAATGTTTAATAAACAGGTCACTGTTAGAGTTGTACAAACACATTAGAATATGTGGTTATGTAACATGCTAAAAGCTCAGTTTCTGCCTCCACAGGTATGTATACATCTATATTTAAAGCTGATAGTAACTGCTGTCTGCAAATAGTACAGTCAACAGCATCATTCTTTTGAATCTTCAAAATACAATATTCAGTATTCATTGTTAAACACAACATTTTTACCCTGACCATTTATTGGAGGGATTAATTCGTGAATGCTTATTTACCCATTGCTTTGTGAAAGTTTCTTATGCACTCAGCGTTCATTCAGGGACATTCTTTGGAGATGGGAAGCTAAGCTGTGTGGGGAATTCATAGCCCACACTTTGAAAAGCTTAATTTTAAAGATGAACTGTTGGCTTTGAAGTCAGACAGATTCTGTCTGATTTTCTGCAATCATGCAGTGGACTATTATGTAAGTCTGTGAAAGGAGCTACCTAAAGATTGATCAAGGTAATGCTAATCGAACCTTCTTTTAGCTAGGTTGTGGTTTACATTATGCACACTACAATATAAATCTTTTTTTATTATTTGTAATTAAATTCACTGCACATCAGGCTACAGTTTTGCAGGGGCTGATAATCTCAACCTTGACCATTAGGGCCAACCCTCATTCTTCTTTTGTTCCCTTTGTTGGCTATTGCAACCTATTTTTAGGGTGTTAGACACTAACTTTCTCTTTCCCTCTATTTTCTTTTATATACTGAATGACCAAAAAATAGAGCTCCTTTGTAGAATGAATAAAATGAACCTTGTGAAAACAGTCCCTGTGATATTCCATTTTTTTTTAGAGGCAAAAAGGTGTTGTCTCAGTGGACTGACAAATGTCAGCAGTAAAAACAGGCCTCAGCATCATATCAGTAGGTTAAAAGTTTACCATTTTCTTACTCCAGGCCTATTACAACTTCTCACTGAAGGTTTTGGTTGAGCAGCAGGCAAACAGAACAAAAACACTATGAAACAAAGAACAGTTTAGTTAATGTGTAGGCAAGACATATTCTATATTTTTATCTTAAGATGTGACTGTAAGTTAATTCACCAACTTGAATCCCTGTTTGACTGTGTAATGTTTTCCATTCTTGCTTCACACTCATGTTTTAGAACTACTACTGCATAATCACTATGAATTCTTGGATCTTTTGGTTAAGATATTTAATGCCTCTTCTGGTCTGCTTAGAACTTGTTTAAGAATCTTGTCAAGCTTAGCTATTACAATAGTCTAATTTAAGATCGATTGTTCTATTAGCCATACTCATTGTGGTAGATATTGCCAAGCTGTTTTCACACAGGTGTGAACAAGAGCCCATGTGTCTGTGAAAAAATAATTAGGATGTCAATAGCAGTGACTCTGCACTCTATAAAAATGTCAGGAAAATGTAGGCCTCATTGGTTAATTGCCTTCAGATAACTTCAGTTTAGTATATTGCACAAAAGGCAGCACATTCCAAGTCTGAACACATTTCAGAGCTAAAAGCATCTCGCACATATTAGAGGCAGTAAGAGATGCAGCATAAACACATTCATAAAAACAGCACCTAGACACAGACAAAAATTGAACACCAGAAAGGAGCAGCTGTGCTAACTGCATTTTTTTTTTTTGACAGTCCAGACCATTTTATATGTGAATCTTTTTCTTGTCTGTCAAAATGTGGAGGTATTGGAGCAAATAAACAATACTAGTTTATAACTATTGTATGTCTGATGGGCAGTCCTGGTTATAGCTGTGGCTGTATTCTCCTAGGCAAGTCAATATTTATGCTATTACGTCTCTTTGCCTCAAGAGCCAATGTAATTTTTCAATTTTCATTTATTAGTTTCAACACGCAGTAGATTGGCTGTTTGCGTACTGACACACTGATCTTACACCCCATCAAGGCACAAAATACAGAACCATCTGGTTGTGTTACTACTGCCAGCTGTTGAAATTGTTCAGATGATTGGTCTGGTAGTGGAGCACTTTTATTTATTTATTTATTTATTTATTTCTTAAATCAATCCAATGGAAAATGCTGGTTAAAGGTAGGGTCGGCCAGAAGCAATTTGTTAAATTTCTTGAATTCCTCTTTACATCTTGATGACAAATGAATAAATTAAATGTACAGGCAATATAAAGAAAAAAAAATCCATCATCTGCAGAAGCAGCAGGGCTGAAAAAAGCCTGACCAATCATTTTATTTGACCCAAACAAAGCCATAGATGGCTGACCTGCCTGTCAACCTACTTCCTACTTGAATGCACTCCACAAGGCATTGCAGGCAGACATGTTGCTGCTCTGTTTCTCATAGAAGACTGTTTGAGAAAGTTACAGCGATACTGAAGTTGGCTGCTGCAAGAACTGAAACGAGAGTGAGTAGTAGTCTGTGTTCTGGAGAAGTGGCTTTGGTGCAGAACAAAAGGATGGGAGTTCTTCGGTTGTCTGTTTTTAAACTTGAGCTGCTTCTTGCTGTTTTTTGCACCTGCCCTGCCTTTAAAATACATTTTTAATCAGTCTAATATTGTGATTGAAATTCCAGGTTTTTTCAACAGTTCTACTTAGAACCCCCTTTTTTAAATGGTAAATTGTCTTATACTTGTATAGCGCTTTTCTACACTTAAGTGGACTCAAAGCGCCGAAAGTGAAAGTGACTTGTGTAGCCAAGAATGGTGACCCATACTCAGAATGTGTGCTCTGTATTTAACCCACCCAAAGTGCACACACACACACCGTGAACACACACCCGGAGTAGTGGGCAGCCAATGCCTTGCTCAAGGGTCTCACCTCAGTCACGATTTTGCCTATCACTCACACACTCATACACCAATGGAACAGCCACCAGGGGCAACTTGGGGTTCAGTGTCTTTCCCAAAGACTCTTTGACATGTGGTCTAGTGAAGCCAGCGATCGAACCACCAACCCTTTGGTTCATAGCTGGCCTGTTCTACGCAGCCTGTGAGATTTGAGATTTTAGGAGTGCATGCAATTGAAAAGATTATTTGTAGATTCATTGATAATCAGAATAATTTGTTAGTAACTGCCCTGAAGTGCTTCACTGAATGTACTCTGGGCTGTGACTTGCTGCGACCAAAATCATTCTTACTATACTATTTTGGCTCCAACTGGACCTCTTTATCTCAAAATATGAGCTCTATAGGAATCAATGTAACAATGATTTCTGCAATAATAAAAGACATCAAATTTTTTGCCTGTTTTGGGAACGGTTGCCCTGGCAGAATAATTACTTGCATATTTGGTATTTTTTCCTAATGATGCTGCTTATGAACTTTTACTTCAGTTTGTGTAAACCACTCTACATCCACTAAAACAGTGCCCCATTTAACATGCTGCATGTTCTAGCATGCTATTCATTATACTTCATATTTAAGTTGAGAGTTAAGTTATGCCCGGTTGCTTGTGCACAGGAATGCTATCACATATTCAATGAATGCAGTGAGCACACAGGCAGATACTGCCAGGCCAACACATTGAAGTGATACAACACACAGATAACATGCCAGGATGTCTCACCTTTTCAGTTAATGTTAAACATTCTGGACTCTGAGCTTAAAGCTTTGGTTGCTGTCCACTGAGCCGGTTAGTGTGACCCTTTCCACCAGCATGGAGGTGTGAGTTTTGGAAGCAGGAAAGTGTGCAGAGTGACAGTGAATCCAGTCAGAACCTAATGTTGGAAACCATTAAAATATGCACACACATACTGTTGACATGTGTTTGCTTGTTATGGTCTAGTCTGCTGACACCCCCTGCTGCTTTTTTCCCCTTGCCAGTGTCTTTTATGAGGCGTCATGTATTCAGTTCCTTTGATTATAGACGCTAACACAACACCTTGGTGCTTCAACCTGCCCATCTGACCAGTGTCTCATTGTGTGTTGCTCAGTTACGTTCTGGGTAACAAAACAGGCTCTCATTTACAGGTTACTGAGTCAGAATCTTAACAGAGGTGGCTAATTAGTCAAGGTGGTAATTACACCCCTGAAACCCAAAGTCTATTTAGACATTCACACATATTGTGAATCGCTGGGGAAAAGGCAATGATGCATCTGATTATGTAGTCAATAGTGAGTGTGGCATTACTGGCTTGTAAACAGCAATGGACCCCACTTAGTCATGCTGATGATGATGGCTCTATCTCAACAGGAAACTGGTAATCAGTGAAACAGACCTTGATTCAAATGAGTTTTGATGCCTGCATGGGGCCCAGAGTGATCTAAAGTGCACAATATGCGCCTCCTAATTTTTATTTTTGCTTTGAGATTTTATGTGAAGGGTGTATATAGGGATCTTAGCTATCAATCCAAGAGCTTTTTAATGGAATTAGGATTGTATTGCTCAGCTTGAAGCTCACTTGCAGGCAGTTTGAGGTGCTGCAGTGGTATCACTAGTCATCATTTGCTCTGTGGCCTGAGACTATATCGGCAGCTATGCATTAAATTGCTAATGTGCCTGGCAGAGCTACATTATCCGCCCCACCAAGTGACAAGGGCAGGGATAAAGCACTCCGCTCCGCTGTCCATGAGATCATTGGAAAATGGGTTCTGTGGATATGTCTTGGCAGTGTACAGAGTTGTTTTTTGTTATGCTTTCTTTGAAATCGTTTTGTTTCTGCTTCACTGATTTGACAGCTACAGAACAATGAGGCAGAAGTGGCTGGCTAGTTCCGCTTTCATTGAAGGTCCCTTTGTGGTAGAACTCTTACACCTGGCTTCCTTTCTAGTTTTGCATTGTAACACTGTGCTTCTTTGCACACCTGAATATGTAAGGAAATAGACATATGCATTCAAATAATTAAAGTGCTGTCTGGGCCTCCATTGCATACTATAGCAGGTTGGCCAATGCAAGTTAAGTTGTGTGCAATGATGGAAGACCTAGGTTGCGATTGACATGGCTGAATCTTTAATTGCTGATTGAATTTAAGATGAATTTTATTGTCTTGTATTATTATGCAGACTTAAATGCAAATATATTTTTCTGTGACATTGACTTGCCTTTCAACAGTTCTAGTCTGTACTGCACCTATATACAGCTCCTCAGGCTTCAGGTTGATGAGTAATGGGGTATGATGCCTGAGGAGCCACAAGAATAAACACTTATGTCAACTCCTCAATGGCTTTTGAAAAACTACCTAAGGAGGCACAATGCCTGTTTGGATTTTCTGTTGTTTGCATTTTCATTCAGGGCATAAACACCTGTGAAATCATAAATGTACAAACAAAATTGCTGTCATAGAGAATATTCAAAAGTCACCTTATTTTAAAATTGCTTTACGTTCCTGGACAATGAATATAACATCAAAATATCCTAAAATATCTGGGAGGCTTACTATTTTTCAGTGCAGCCTGTCAAGTGTTTATTTATATCTTCATATATTTCACATAGTTGCAAACATATTTTTGTCACTGAATATTTTGTCGTTAAACCAATTTAGAAGTAGGGCTCAAAAGGTGAAACTCCTTATAGTGTGTTTGCTTTAGAGAAAATGTCTTTTTTTTTTTTTTTTTTGCATGGTGCTGAAGATGAATACAAGGAACTGGTTCTCAATACTATGTATGAAAGGCCTAATGTGTGGCCACAATGCTGTCTGGGGGGAAAAAAAAAAAAAGAGCCAAGATGGGAGGCCCTGCATGAAAAGAGAGCTCAAGTTTCAGGTGCAATGTGGGGGCGGTAGCAAACCAAACACCTTGTGATGATTAATGAGTTGTACCTCATGCCAGCAGTTTTAACCACAGTGTTCTCATCATTAATGTAAGCGGCACACACTGTAGCAGCTTTGTGACAACTCTGCTGCTGCCTGTCCCTTTCCTCTGTTGAAATTTCACTCACACACACACACACACACACACACACACACAACCATTAACTGAATAAGTGCTACTGAATCTTCAAGATGTGGAAAAGATGCAAGAGAGAA
Source organism: Mastacembelus armatus (assembly GCF_900324485.2). Taxonomy (NCBI): domain Eukaryota; kingdom Metazoa; phylum Chordata; class Actinopteri; order Synbranchiformes; family Mastacembelidae; genus Mastacembelus; species Mastacembelus armatus. The sequence continues at coordinate 15,608,424 of NC_046643.1, forward strand.
AGTGCTGTTGATTTGGTTTGGGGCTATAGATAGTTCTGCGTTATTTATGCATTTTTAGGATGTACACCTTTTGCTTGTATGTTTGTGGTGACATTTTTTTGGGCCTTAATTATCTTACCATTAACCTTAATTGCCACAATGTCAGCAAAATCTATTTTCTCATAATTGCTCCCCCAAAGAAGGTTATGTGTTGGATCTATTTTATTGTTTGGATTTTGGGGTGATATAAAATCTCAAAAATAATCTGGAGATTTAATGAAATTTGAAAGAATCTTTGGTGCTTTCTGTTTTTCTTATGTCTGTAAATAGAAATAATTGACACCTTTCTGTTTGTGTGATTGTCTGTCACTATATTTTGATTTGGATACAGATTTCGAGACTTTGTTAGATACATTAGCCTAAATATGACTTTGCATTGATTTGTAGTGTGTTAGACCCATCATTCTAACCTTTGCTTGTGTTGGTTGTCTGACAAGGTTGTTATACTTGTTGCAATATGAATCAAAGAACCTCTCTTAAGGTGGAAAGAGCTGATTAGTCACACAGATGAATTCTTCTCTTATTCTCTCTGTGATACATCTCTATTAGAGACAGCTAAGGCAGGTAATTGTCCTTTAGCAAACTGCTTGGCCTTGCTATAGGTTCTCTATGCATAAAATTTCTAATATGAGGTATATGAGCCTCTGAACATGTCATAAAGCAGCCTACATTAATGAGCTGTGCAGCAAAGAAGGTGCTTCTGAAAATTTACTGCACACTTGCTTCATTCCCTTTGGCAGCAGTCTTCTCAACAGAGTCAGCTCTTTCGTTCTGCTGCTTGACAGTGCTCCAACCCCCAGCGTACCCAGCTACAGTGTGTGTATCAAGGCGTCTTTGTAGTGATATTCTCTACATTTATTCTTAGTTTTTTGTTTTTTTTTTTTTTGGGTGTATGTCTGTCTGTTCCAAGACCAGACCCATTATATGTCCCCCCCCCCCCTTAGCACATGCCAGTGGTTACAGTTGATATTATCTGTCGAATAGGCAGGCTTTGTTCTGAAAAATGCCACAGTATATGTGAGAGTGCTTCATCTTTTCATTTATTAACCAGAGGCTGACCTGAGAGTTGGCACAAAAGCTCACATAGTCAATGTAACCTTTATTTTCCCTATTCTAATAAGACATATCTTTAGAGCTCATTGTATGTATTTTTCTTGCCTTCAGAAAATCTGGAAATAAAATTACCTATTCTCTAGAGTTGAGGCTTATTTTGGTCCTTCCACAGCTATATTTTGGTGAAGGAACTATAAATGCAAATGAATGGTGTGTGTGTGTGTGTGTGTGTGTGTGTGTGTGTGTGTGTGTGTGTGTGTGTGTGTGTGTGTGTGTGTGTGTGTGTGTGTGTGTGTGTGTGTGTGTGTGTGTGTGTGTGTGTGTGTGTGTGTGTGTGTGTGTGTGTGTGTGTGTTGTGTGTTTTTATGCCTTTTTCTGAGCCTCCATTTCTTTTTTTTTTCTTTTTTTTTTTTTTTTCTCTTGTTGCTTCAGGTTCAACTACAGATCAACACACCATCTCACCACAAATGGCTTCTACGAGTTCCTCAACTGGTTTGATGAAAGGGCCTGGTATCCCTTGGGCAGAATCGTTGGTGGCACAGTAAGTTTTTCCACAAAAACATGCAATTAGACTTCATTCTTACGTATGCCCTTTTTTTTTTTTTCATTGATCACCTCTAGGGTATCTTTAGATACTAATTTAGTTACAGACAATGTTCTTGCCAAGTTAAGGAAAACAAATGAAATGAGATCATCATAAAGACCAAATTGTTTGAAAACATAACTCTATATGAATGTAATTTCAAATGACGTGGAAATTCCCATGTTTAAGACAATGGCTTTGAATGAGTGGTATAGGTCTTATTTATTGCTTGTATTTCTTGAATAATAGAAAACATAGGAACATTAAAAAATAATTGTATAATGAATTGCAATTACACTATTGGCAAATAAAGTAGATCAGATTATTTTCCGAAATTGTTCAGCGTGAGTGAGAAAATGTGTGATACTGTATTTGGGGTATTGTGTTGATTAGCCGTTCCCAGAGGGCATTTGCAACGGTGCTGGAAAGGACACTTCAGCTGACTGTTGAACCTCAGATTGAGATTGGAGCGCTACAGCTGTCTGGTTGCATAAACTCTTTAATCTTCTTAATCTTGGACAAATACTGGAGGACTCATAGAGTTTGCTCATACATTTGTGGTTTTTGTACTTGCCAGTAGCTTACCAGTATAACCTGGTCCTGCTTGGTGCCTTGTGTGGGGAAGCACTGTAGAAATATGTGATGTTGCGATCACTGACACATTTGTTAGTCAGAATAAAAACTGTATATGTATTGTTAGCAATTACTAACAAGAAATGGGAGGACACTGATCCTCTACCCAGGTTTTGCCTTGAGGTACCTTAATCATAGGCAATTGTACATTGTACATACCTGACCAGGAATTCAGCATAGTGATGAATCATGGATTTTTTTTTTATTTTTTTATCTGCTGCATGAGGTTTATGCATTGATATTGATATGTAGCCAGTATTTATGGCTTCATTAATCATTGAAACAAGAAAGTGGAAAGAAGTTTGTCTTTTGGGTATCCCCACTGCTGAGTGTGTGTGTGGCTGTAGTAAGATTTTATATGAGAGGTTTAGGCAAGGCAGTGCGGGAATGCCACAGAGCCCTCTATAAGCCTGTGCTGGGCAGCATGGATTTCAGTCACAATCCTGTAGGAACAGTGAGCTGTTAACGTGACAGATTCCCTTCGGCTGCCATGGTCGCACTCTTTACCACCAGTAACAGTTGATGTGAAACATGGACTCTTTTCTGTGAAAAATACAATGTGCTGATTCCTTGCAATTTATCACCCATTCCCCCACCTCCCCTTCTCTGTGCATCTCTTCTCCCAATCTCATCTTCTCAGCCCTACATTCTGTAAACTGTGAGGCCTGTGTCAGTTAAGCCCCTTTGGCCTATTCATCTGCCTTTATTCTTGAACACCACCAGCCTGTGTTTCTTTCAACCAAGCTTCATGGACCCACCCGGATTGTACTTTGAGCTGTAATTGCATTGGCTAATGATGCATCAGGACTACATAATCCAGGTCTACAGTGCCACATTAATGTGGAAATGTCTCCCAACTGTTTCCTTTACTGGGGCTCCAGCTGAGAGGCAGTAGTAGAGCCTAGCCCTTGGTGTCTGTAGTAGAGGTCTTTCTGTTCTCACCTTCTTTTTTCCTCTCAGGGTAGTGTCAACTCCTGGAGGCTGATTGGAGAGTCCCTCTGCACAGCAAGGCATGTTAATACTGTGTATCGCTATCAAATGCCCTTATCATTACAGCACCAAACAGATGGTGCGGGACAGGAGCTGTAGCCACACTATATACTGATCAATGTAGTATTTGAATGTATTTTGGTTGTAGTATTCACAACAGCATAGGAGACCCAAGGAATGAGAATCCAAAACCCATTTATCAGAATTCACCCACCATAGGCAATTACCATCAGCTACTGCTAATTGCAGATGACAAGCCTGGCTTCTGATAATGGATGTGCTGTTTCCGTTACAGTACATGGTTACTTAAGTTATGTCTTAGACACGTTGGATGGGAGCTCAAACTCAATTAGACTGGAATTCAAATAGAATGTGTGTAGTTTTAATTTACATGCCATTTACAAGATTCCTGGGCTGCATGATCCATTCTCTTTTGCATACAAAATAAGCACTCACATCTTTCTTCTGCGCACTTCTAGTAGCATTTAGTTTCATATCTTTGAGTAAAAACGAGGTGTAAATACAGAGTAACTTATATATAGTTCACTGAACTGTTCAAATGTGTCCTGAAGTTTAATTCAGTATCACAGCTGTGGTACTGAGTCAGTTTAAATAGATAACTTTCTAGCAGAACATTTAAATTTATGAATATTTGCTATTTCTCCAAGCATTCACTATCTTACGTGATGTCCAACATTTATTTTAGATTGAGATTAAACTTTATGGTCCACTTAGTAAAGAAGGAAAACTTGTATTGGACTCACATTATTTTTCTGTGAAAGACACTGTTCAATACCGCAACTAATTTAAAAAACACACACAAAAAATAATAAATTACCTTTGTGACATCAACACAGTAAAAGTATGTATGAGACGCAGCCAGTCTTATTTCTAATGTCCTTGTCTTGAAAGCGATAAGCTAAGCTATTTCAAAGAACAATTTCTGAGGGTGTAATTTGTGCAGTGGTTCTCTTGGCCAGGGTGTACCTTGTGCCCTCTCTTAGCAATTACAATGCAATTACAGAGGTCGTGTTGTCCTCACAGCATGGGTTATTTTGAACAGTCTTTCCACATCAATGTGACTAAGACAAGTTACTGTACTTTTTTATTTGACACTTTAAAAATGCCTGATTATAGGTGCAAAGGGACAGTGGCGGCGTTAACTAATGCATAGTGTACTTCATCCAGTGTGTTGCTTTACCAATCTTTAGTATATAAGAACAATATACTCTTCTTAGAGTATTGTTAGCTAAAAACACAAACTACAATAAGAAAAAAATGTGCTTGAGATTGCAAGTCACTGAATAGGGAAATCAGAAAGTATTTAGGGACAGGATACTGCATTGTTTCATTTTTTTCATAGGATTTATGGTACTAGTTGACAATATATAATATTGCCAGCTTATCCTTTAAGAAGCAAAGTGTGCTGTAACTCACAATGGATGAATTTCAGTGCCAGATGGCATGTCACTTTCTGCCTTTTAGAGTTCAGACTGTTTAATAGCAACTGGGTGGGCCATTTTCTTGGGTGTACTAAATGCAAAACTCTTCCTGTAAAATGCAAATCTATGCAAAATGGAGTAAGACACAGGAATTGATGCATAGAAGAGCTCTAACAGACCTACTGCAGAGACTAGACCTGCTGGTTCAATGATAGATCCATGTCAGTTCCAGGCTTTTACCTGCCTAATCTTTTTATGAGAGTGTGAGGTGGGATATATCGGTAGGGATATTGTGATAGTAGGTGCTGAAGTAACAGAAATTCACTTGTTGATTTACTGTGTAGACTAGTTGTCAAAATCCCATTTTCTCTTGTTTGCATGACTGAGCTAGATAATTTTCTAAGTACAGACAGGCTTCAGGGAAGAAGGGCATTTAGTTGACTCCCACACTGCATTTGAAAAATGAATATGTGAGAGCTCTTATTTGCATCAATCCTATGCTTCTAAAACAAGTGCTGGGTTCATTTCAAACTGATAGTGTCTGTTTCACAGTCTATAATGCAATCACAATCCATAACCTTTGTTTAGAAATACTCTGGTTTTGCCTGTTTTCCCATTTCACCAGTGCCAGTCTCCTTTCTCATACCGAGTGGTAGCCTGTGACCCTTCCAGCTTGCATTCAACCTTTTACCCACCTCCGCTCTTGAACACGCCTTCTTTTTCCTTTCAGCATCTATAGCTCAAGTTTTTCTACTCTGGAACCTCTCTGCCTCTTTGTCTTTCATTATCTCCTGACTGCTGTCACCTCCATTTTTTGCTGCCACCCTTATCCTTACCCCCTCCCACCCACCCTTTTCTTCTCTCACAATCATACAGATGATCCTGACAATCCTCATTAATTGTGTATGATAGCGTTAAGTCTCTAAGCACCCAGATGGGTCACGCTGTTTGGAAGACAGATGAGCTGATATCAGTTAACATGACAGTTGAGTGCCTTTCTGCCTGGACCAGTCCAACTGCCTTTCACTTTTTGTTTCCCTTTCACTCCCACCCACCCTTGATTCCCTAGAGGACGACTGTCAGTTGCACTTTCTCCTGAGCCATAGCTAAAGAATGAAGTCTCCTCTAATGCAGCAGTCTATAACAACAGTGCACCGTCAGGCCAATAAACTACTCTTTGTTGCCATATGGAAAATGACTCAAGTGCATTTGTGGTAACATCTTTTGTTGGCACTAGTTGATCCTATTTTCAAAGTGAAGATATATGTAATGCATTTTGAATACCATCAAAAGTGTCAAAATTAAGTTGTGCACAGATTTTTATCCATCATTCCAAAGCTCAAAGCAGAATCTACTTTCCTACAAGGAACATTCACTAATCTCTGCAACCTTTTGGGGTGCTAGGCCCTACCATAAAGTTCAAAGTAGCAGACATTTACAAGAGTAGTTTTATAAATAGTGGAATAGCAGTCCATTAGAATCCAATCATCAGAGCTGAGAGAAGAGACAGAATTGATTTTCATTGAAGTAGATTGTTTGATGAAGAATAAGTCTCCTGGGCTCAGGCTAATTAGAGACGTGAAGACCTGAGTTTATTAGCTTCTAGGCAAAGCGCATGGACCGACACTACAGTGAACACACAACAGGGACATTACTCATATGTTAAACATAGTCTATCTTTTTAACTTAAGCCAGCACATTGCACATTGATTCTGCTCTCATGTATAGATATGAAAGGGTCATGTGGCCTCACTAGCAGAGGCACCGGCTTTGACTGAGTGGATGGTATAATTATTTACAATTTTCTTTTGAAGAGCACCCCTCGTTATAACAATACAGTCTTCCTGTACACTTTACACATTCTGTTCATTGCCACCAAACAATACAGAAGGTCTTGTGCCATGAAAGCTGTGCAGTGCTAATACTTCAGTATGCTAAAATGCTCACATAAACTTGATGTTTAATGCTTACCAACCTCACCTTCATTTAGCAGATTAGCATGCAGACATTTGCTAATTATCACTAAACACAATGCGGCTGAAGTTAATGGAATAGAAATGTCATTACAGTTCATCCTGACGGACACATCAATGTACAATCTTGTGACAGTCTGTTAGTTGTCAAAATGTTTCTCTACAAAACACAATGATGGCTGTAAAGAAAAGTGAGGGGATCACCAACCTCAGCTAAGATTCGGTGTCTGAGGAGCACTAATGTTTGCAGATTACTGACAATGACACATCCAGAGCCACATCTGACCTCATCATCTGACACTCATCTCCTCGTTTTATATTAGTGTTCATCTTTCCTTCTCTAAGGTCTCCTCTGTTTCTTCCCTATTCACTCAGGTATACCCAGGGTTAATGGTAACTGCGGGCCTCATCCACTATGTGCTCAACTTACTTCACATAACGGTCCACATCCGTGATGTGTGCGTCTTTCTGGCCCCAGTCTTCAGTGGTCTAACTGCCATCTCCACCTTCCTGCTGACACGGGAGTTGTGGAACCAGGGTGCAGGTCTGCTGGCGGCCTGCTTCATTGCCATCGTCCCTGGATATATCTCCCGCTCTGTTGCAGGCTCTTTCGACAATGAGGGCATCGCCATCTTCGCCCTGCAGTTCACCTACTACCTCTGGGTATGTACACTGGTCACATGATTTAAAGGTGGTACATGGTAATGTAATATCGGCAGACATGTTCATGTCAAGGTGGCTGTACTACTGGACATTAAAATGATGTGCCCATTTCAGAGTTCTTTGTGATGAATCAATATTGTCCTAACACACATTCACTTAAGTTCTAAATCTGTTTTAGCAGGAAAAAATGTCAAATTCTTCACCACAGTTGAGCGTGCTCATTCCTCTGCTACTTAGTTAGTACATGCTTTATGTAGGAGGAAACATTACCCTATTTTCAAATGTTGCTTGACCTCAGATGTTGAATTATTTAACAAGAGCCTTGACAGGCATGCTGGGCATCTCTGTTGACCATGTGCAAAATGGTAAGTATACTGTAACGCTTTCACAATGAGATGACCTTTAAGAGTAAAACTGAAAGGATTGCAAGTTAAAGGCTGAACTACACCCCTCCTAATTTACCCTACTATTCAAAAATACTCTAAAATACAAAAATACTCATAAGTAAACACTACAGATTGTTGCACTCCACATGGCAGTCGACCTTGTTGAATTTACAGAATCACTGTAGCCACTTCAGATTCATTTTTTATGTTTAGAAAATATTTTTAATTTCAATTTACTGATTAAAACACAATTTGTCCAGTTCATCCTTGTTCTGCATGGTTGACCTTGACAACAAAACCAATTCACATACAAGGAGAACAGGTCATTTTTTAATAAGTGTGGATGCTTGTAGGACCTTTTTGTGCAAATAATTTAAGAAATAAGAATAAGGGGGAAAAAAAACTTTTCAGGTTGAAAAATAAGAGAAACATACTTCACTTTAACTCAGTCTGTCCACTCCACTCCTTTCAGTTGCATCAGCCGCTGCTTTACAGCCCGTACAGCTATTGTGCTATGCATACATTGTTTGCTCGCAGAATGAGTGAGAGAGAGAGATGTGGAAAAATTGAAGAGCTCTTCTTTACGAACAATTTTATCAGCATCTTGTTACTTGACCTTGATGAATATTAAGGATATTTTTTTCATTCTGTGTTGAGACTGTTGAGCCATATCTCTTCACTGCTATATTCTTTTTTTTGTTTTTGCTGTATTATAAAATGGTAATGCCAGAATAGGATTTTGTTGAAAATGTGGAAAATCATTTTCTCCCTAGACAGAAAAGAACATAATATTTCTGAAGATCACCTTAATGAAAATGGAATTAACTCATTCTCTTAAACCAAATTCCTTGTCACATTCCAGGCATGCATTAAGATTGCAAATTTAATGTAAAAGCACCAATAGGAGTGGTGGAAACTCTGACAAAGTAAACAAGCAAACCATAAAAGACTGGAATAATGTAGATTTTGCAATATTTTGACAGTACTTTTAAAATCACCTAGCCTGACTCACATTTATGGAGACATGTATTTGGAATCCACAAATCATTTCATATTGGCACTGGGGGATAAAATGTTTTGTCTCTTGTTGATAGTGTGGTGAGTCAATTACTGCACATCACACAGTAGCAGATTCAGGCCACATTTTAAACCTAAAACTATCCACACAACAAATGCAAAGCTATGTTCTCCTGATCATCACACATTTAACTGATAGACATGGACCTCAAGGTTGTTACTTGACATTACTTCATCTCCTGATTTCATAAAGCTGTCCGTCTCTTTGTTGTAGTGGAGGTCCATGTTACTGATGAGCAGGAAAACTGTTATTCACATAACTGTTCTCATCCAGCTGGTTTCAGCGTGTGAACAGAAAAGAGCTTTTGATTATGCCATAGGCACTCAGTGAGTGGTAATAGTAGCTTGTAGGCTATTTGTCCAATTTTTATTTTACCTTCAAGGTTTTGATCTCCCTTTGTGCTTGAGTACAAAGGCATGATGTGCAGTGGGGGCTTTCATCCAGGTAGAAGTAGTGTTGTAGGTATTTCATCATGTCATACCTTACAGCTGTTTGTCACAGCGTATCCAGCTTAGCAGTACAGTCGCCACTGGGTTTTTTTTTTTTTTCCTTCCAAGGATTCAGCCATTTCAGTTTATGTCACTTTGTCAAACCATCCATGGAGGTATCTCTCTATGTAGTTTCAAGGTAATACAAGTTAGGCTTGTGTGTGCCTGCAGGCAAGCTCTCTGGCCCTTTTGTTGAACTCGTTCACTGACACTGATCTGGCAGTGACCTCTGGTTTAGTGTCCAGGTGGCTGAGCATGCTTATTGTGTTGTTGTGTGTATTCTGTGAGGCTCAGTGTCTGTGTTGTAGGTTCAGGAAGTATTTTGACCCATTCACCTTTTCAACAGTTTGTGTTGCAGATTTCATTTTAAATGAATAATATTGCAATTTTCCTTGTCAATCCGCACTCTATATTCCATAATAACAAAATGAGACCCATGTTCAGACACATTTAAAACTCCAAAACTGACATCTCATTTATTATTTATTATTTAGAGATATTCAGACTATTAATTGAGCATCTTGTAAAACGCCTTTGGCAGTAATTACAGCTGCTAGTCTTGGGCACACCTCTACAAGCTTTGCACACCTGGATTTGGGCAGTTTATCCCATTCCTCCTGGCAGATCCTCTCAAGCTCTGGATCGGCTGGGGGAAGAATCTGAAATGCCATCTCCAGACCTATCGACAGATGTTCTCTGGGGTTTAAGTCTGGACTTTGGTTGGTCTAACCAAGAACAAGTGAATGGGTGTGAATATTTTTTGATACACTGTAAATTATTCCAAAAAACTTTAACAGGATATTTAGCTCATATCCTTAGGTGTTTTGGTAAATTGTCCATCTGAAATTGCTTTTTGTTCTGTGAGGACCTCCAAAAGTTGCCATTTAACTTTCCAAGACTCATCCAGAACCCATCAACATAACCATTTGTCTCATATCAGGACATTTGTATTTGGGTATGTTAGGGACATGTGTTTCTCTGCGTTATTATAATGGCCTCTTATCATCCTGTGTGTATGAACCATACATCTCAAAGTAAGACAGGTGTTCCTCACGACAGCTATCACTGCCTGTTAAGGTGATGTCAACAGCAAAGCAGTGGTATTAGGAAAATGTCCCCCTCCACTCACGTTCTCTGTTCTATTTGGCAAGGGCCCAGAAAAACAATCATCCTGTCCATGCTCCACTGCTTCCTATTATCAGTCTCATTTACCCACATTTGTCTTTGTGTTTTTCTTTCCTTTCCGTCTTTCTTCATCTTGCCTCCCTTTAATTGTCTTTGTCTTCTTTTGTCTCTGCCATTGCTCTGCTTTTTCTGTGTTCTGTTTTCTCCTTTTCTTTCTTGTTCTTCTTACCTTGCTTTTTCTTCCAGTATCTCATTATTACTTATTCTTTTCTTTCACTCTTACTTTTCTTTACCTCTGTGTTCTCCTCCACATGGCAAAAATGCAGACTGTCTCGCCGCAATCTTCGTTTAATTATCCAACTCTTTTATTTTCTCCACTAATAACCCATTCAACTCCACTTGCTAATCTGTGTAAACCCCCCAACACCACCTTTATCCCCCAACACACACAAACTCACATACCCTCCCCTAATCTATAATTGAATCCTCTTAGACCTTTGAGAACTGCTCTTTTCAACACCATGTAAAGACACATGAATATAGACACTCACACACAGTTGTGCTGCCACACTCTTTGCTCTAACCTATGCACCATGCCTGCATTGTTATAATAGTAGTTCCACTCTTTCTTTCAGCTTCCATTTAATTAGCTGGACTGGTACCACACTGCGTGACTTTACAGAAGCAGCGGTGGCTAGGAGGGCAGTGGGAAGATATGGTTTCATGACTGTGTGATCTTTGCTGCAGATTGTGTTGCTCTTGAACAGTATGACATACTGAGAGGTGTGTCAGTTTATGTCAGTGCTGATACTAACATAAAACATTCCTCTGTGTAACACCTGCAGATCAGCAGCGCCACAGACAATACCTTCCGAACTAACTATAAAATTAAATTTTAAAGTAAACATTGTCATCTACATGAAAAGAGGGTTTATTGCTGAGCTGTTGTATTGGTTTTAGCTAGGTGTGCATAACTGGTAGCTGACTGAAAGTTACAATTTCTCCTTTTGTGCTTCAGTTGTCAAACTGTGCACTGTGACTCAAAAATATGTTTAAAATGCAAAGTGTCTCTCCAGAATGGCCTTGAGTTACAGGGCTGATGGGTTCACAGAAAAAAAAAAGGAGGTAACTGGGACTTTATTTATTGCTGGGGTGTGGGTGTGACAGCAGATATACATGCTCTGGATGGGACTAAAATCATAAATGAACACTGGTTATAATAAAATCCCTCTATTTCCTCTAGAGCAAAACATCTCATCTTGTCGGGGCTTTACTTTTGTTATGGCAACCCAAGCAGTGCAACAAGGTCCTAAAATGTAGTCATTTCCTTCATCCATAAAAAGCATTTCCATCTTTTTTTTATAGTAAAAAAAAGATATTCAGGCCATCACAGACCTACTTAGTGACCTACCTCAACTAACAGGGAAACCACTGCTTTAGGACAGTTTAGTTGTGTCAAGACTTTTCTGCATGCACATAAAGCAGAACTGTTGCTAATGTATCTGTCTGTGATGCTCTGTTGAGTATATGGGTGAGGTGAGACCCTCTTGTTCCTGTGATCAGTCATTCTCCCTCATCAGCAAATCACAGGCATTGATGTGATCAAGCCTTGTGTGTGTGTGTGTGCGCACACGTGTACATGTGCTTTTTTTATTGTCTGTGTGTTTTTAAATGTTAATGTGCAGCCCTTCTTCCTTTTTTTTTTTTCTTTTGTTCTGTGGCAAGAAGGGAGACCTTCTTTACCAGATGCCGCCAGTCACGTTGTCTGTCAGCCTCCTCTGATCCTCTTTTCACCACAGCTGCCTGTTCCATACCTGCTGTGATCTTTAAACTACTTTCAAAGAAGCACAAAATGTGGATTTGCCTTTTGTATACACAAGTTTTACACATTTTTGTTTTACATTAAAGTTTCAAAATATGTCTTAATGTACTCAAATCTGTTGAAACATAGTTTAAACAAAGCTTTTTAATGGCACAAAAATGTTTCACCAGCAGGGAATCATAAATGCCATAGAAAGAACTTCTAGCGGAGAAGACCGTCTGCATTTTCTTTTAGATTTTGCAACTGTAACTGAAAAAGAACACAACGTCATTATCACAGAAAATGTGTAGACTGAGGTGCTTATGTTTCTAGTGTCCCTGGTCATGTCTTATTTGTTATTGAACCACATGTGGCCAGGGTACTGCTGTGACTTTTAAATCATTATCTACTTTCTCTTCTCTTTCTTTAGGTGAAATCTGTGAAGACAGGCTCAGTATTCTGGACCATTGGCTGCTGTCTGTCCTATTTCTACATGGTAAGAATAGTTAATGCACAAACCTGAACACACAACACACATTACATATTACCCAAAGGCTGATTTAGACTGATTTAACTTTCTTTTTTTTTTTTTTTTTTTTTTAGCTAAATGGGAGTTGTAATATTAATTCCTCTCTGTCATCTTGCAACTACATTTAAAGACTTTAAGAATATTTTGTTCTCTTCATATTGACTTATGTAATTTGATTTAATATTTAAATTCTTGAACTTTCTACTCATTATTTTGTGTTGGGTCCTACATTGTTTGTACAGCGTTAATGTCCTCTGTGCTTCTATTATTTTAATCATTCATTAAGATCTACTCAGTATGACTTGGTTTAATAACACAAGCAATCATTAGTTGGATGACAAAAAAGTAATTTAATAAATTACTAATTGTTGAAGGCATTTTTGCCATTTATCATTTGGAGGAATTTTGGCATCATTCATTTATTATTTATTGTAAACTGAATATCTTCAGGACTGTTCAAACAAAACATATGAAGAAACTACCTTGGTTCTGAAGTGTAATGTGATTCTCCCTGTCTTCACCATGTCTTGGTAGACTATATAATTAGTCTAGAAAATAATGACTGTGTTCAGCCCCAGTGTAATTTGGATTTTTATCAGTTGTGGTTCTAGTTCTGTCATTGACTGCAGTTCTTGACAAATTCTTGTTGTCATTCTTGCACTGTTATTTGATATCATGGATGGCAATATAAACAACCATTCCTAAGTAACAAGGGTCTTTTTAATTGGATGTTTACTTGTATTTTTTGGTAATCATGTAAAATAAAGTAAAATATAAATATGCTGTGTTTTGACATGCACAGTGGACATTTGTTTGTCTTTGCTCAAGTTGAGTACAGTGATTTTAAGGTACATCATTATAAGTGGCATCAAAAGTGCAGCATTATTTTGCCATGCTGCAGGAAATATTAGCCAGAATTCCTCCCTACGGTGAAATCGTTTTCAAATATTATAGCTTTAGCTAAAGTTTTGTAGTGCTGGCTCTGGCTATGGTCTACCATATTTAAACACAACATTTAAACAGTTGGGTGTTGCCAAAACTCCTCCTAAAGCCTTAGTCTTTAAGAACAAATCCCATATTATGTGTTTGTGAATTTTGTTCCACTTCATAAGTAGTTCTGAGATGATACTAGACTGTCAAGTGTCGTGGCTGTACCTAGCAATGACATGCCAATGCACAGAAAAATTGAATGAGCAGTTTGGCCAGTGTTTTGTGCATTATTTATGAATTCAGGCACAACCCCATCAGGGGGTTGGTGAGAGAGATGAGATAAAAAGACAAACCAGGCAGACTGCCTCAGTGACAGATTGTTTGCATTTGTGTGTGAGGGAGCATGCATGCTTATGAAAATGTCCAATGTCGTGCTTATTCCAGGCTAAATCTTTATGGCCGGCAGTGAGACACATGTCAAATGAAACAGATTACTGAAATCCAGCTTTATCGATCACACTGAGCCATAGCATCTTAGGGTGTAGAGAGGATTGGAGAGACAACAACAGGAAAGAGGAGTGATGGAAAGATAATTAGAATAGGGGACAAAACAGAGAGTGAAGATAGGCAGAAACAAAGGTATCGAGAGGTGTGGACAGAAGAGGAGGAGGACAGAGAGGCTGGAGATAAAAATGCAGAGTGATAAAACAAGAATTTAATTGGATGTGTAATTTCCACAATGGGAACAAAGGTTATCCATGCCTCTTTCTCCTTAATACTACTTTCTCTTCCTCACACCATCTCCCTCTCCTCAGTAATATAATGTTTCACTGTATCTGCAACACTATTATGTTGCAGATGAGTCCTCTTGCATTGGGCAAAAAGAAACTAGGCTTCTAAGTCTTTAATACCACCAGCCCCCAATGTGTCATTTTCATACTGCACACTAAGTGCAGCATATACTCGTTGACCCACCAAGCGTTTTACCACCCCGGCACCTTACAGTGTCGGTATAATCACAGCTGTGTTTACCACTGGGGCTTAATCGAATGTGGCACTCGTAAGGCAGATATGGAGACAGCGAAGGAGAGAGCCCCTGCCTGGATATCGGCATAATCAGAGGAAAGAGGACAGAGAAGGACAGGATTAAGAAGAGATCAGACATCATAGCGGTAGAACCCACTAATGGACAGGAGCCACAGCAGCACTGCGCAACATCATCCTTTTATCCCTCCAGGGGTGAGGGAAGAGTGAGTGAGGGAGAAGTGAGAGGGGGGAAAACAAGATGGAGCAAAAGTTGATCCATGGATAAACTGCACATTGTTCATTACAAGAGCTTTGGCTTACTCTTCTCTTTAAAGCCCTCATTGTGTCAAAGGTATCTTTGTTTAGTTGTGTGTTGATTAATTGCACAGTACACAAGACTCCTCAGGTGATTGTATTAAAGTGGTACTTTTTTTTTTTTTTTATTTAAAGCTGTGCTAGTGTCATGACCTTATAAATACCTATGGCAGTCAGTGGGTTGGTGGGTTGTTTTGTCCAGACTAAAATATCTCAACAGCAGTTGGTTGGATTGCCATGAAATTTGGTAATGTCATTCAGCGTTCCCACAGGATTAATCCTAAAAGTCCCCTGACGTACTGTAAGCTTGTGAAAACTGTGTCCATTTTTCACTTTTCCTGTTAAATATGTCAACATTTGCTAAATGGATTTTTTGGTGCAAAAAAGTTATAGTCAGTCATGGTTCTCTAATAATGTGTCTCACTGACTTTGGAAGTCTTTTCTTCTAGTGCTGTCATGAGGTTGGCATTTGGAGTTTTTAGTAATGTGTTTCATTATCGCATCAGTGGATTGCCATGAAATTTGGTGCAGGAATTTACATCCACCCACGACTTTGATCACTAAGTTTTGTTTTTTGTCATCTTAAAGCCTTAATGAAAGTCAATGCTGGTATTAGTGGTGATGCATTTACATTCCACATACTGTACATGTTTATTTTTGCAAATAAACATCACCCAACAAGAGCATATAGACATACTGGGAATGCCCACATGCAAATGTATCCATATACAAATAAGCCCTTTCTCCTGGTTGCAGGCTTTGTTCCTCTATCCTCAGAGTGATCCCATGGCCATCAGATAAACCTAGTATGAAATGCTGAGAGTGATAATAATATTTTGCTTCCAACATTTTCAGATCCCTGTCCTCAGGGATGGCTTGTGGCTTGGGCAGAGGGTGGGCAGTTAGAATCATAATTTCAGAGCTTCTTATGTGTTTACACTGACACACACACACACACACACACACACACACACACACACACACACACACACACACACACACACACACACACACACAGAGCGTTTCTTTTTGTCATGGGCATTCATCTTTGCATGGGTCCTCTAATGTGACCAGATGGCCAATTTTTCCCATTCTTTTTTTTCCCGGATAATTGCTCACTCTGCTGACATGACCATTTATTCTAAAGACCAAAAGAAGAAAATCCACAAGGGGCATATAAGAGTTTGCTGAATAACAGATGCTGATGCACCTTCATGTCATATTGAACATTACTATTTTTCCCAATCTGTGACATGTGAGAGCCATTCAGACCAATGTATAAATTCAAAGTACTACTGAAAATGTATTTTTGCAATTCTTCTAAAGATGGTAATGTCCATCAGTTGGATGCTCCACCAGTTTGTCCCAGACTGAAATATTAAACCGTTACCAGGTTATGGCAAACTCTGGATGTTTGCAACTGTAACACAACAGTCGATAAATATGTATTTAGTGTGTAAATTGCACTGTTTCTTAGAAACACTGGCCATTTTGCATACTTTGATGTATGCAAAATTTTTAATCAGTACTTTCCATCCCACTGACCTCAGCATTGAGCCTCAGACCCTTTTGCTCTGTTAAGTACGGAAAGGGAAAAGCAAGCTTTAAAATAATGTTGTGAAACTTTGACTTCCTGAGTCAATAATGCACCTCTGTCAGGGAGTCCGACTCAGAAGGATCAATATTTTCAAGAGATATTTTGATTAAGTTTGTCTGAGAACTGGCGTGGTTGGCATGTTTTTTTTTTTTGTAAATTAAGACATGCTATGGTTGCACAAACCTCCATTCCAAATCACAGCCAATTGCAACTAAGTGAAAACGAATATATGCCGCATTGAATTACACTGCTGTCTCCTCATTGTCAAATTGAGGAGAGAGCAGTGTAAAGGGTCTGATTTGACCTACTCTTACGGGCAGTATGTTTGATGGGTTATGTAGTTGGAATTTGGAATGCAGTTTTTCAAGCACTCCTCTATACTTCCTAATTTTTCTGACTGAATAATAGATATAAGACATAAAAACACAGCTGACATGTTGTGTTTTTGTCAGGTTGTGCAGCTGGTAGCTTTTGTCAGGGTTTCAAGTATTATGTTTTAATTTAATTCCCAGCCAGTCTGCAACAGAGACTTGATCAGCCATTTCTGTCTCAACAATGAAAATGAGTCTTAAGTTGAAGTCATCTCTGATATTCATTCAAGTTATGGTTCACGTTACTAATTGGCTGTCACTATCTGAGAGAATAAATGTGAACTACTGCCAGAAGATAATTACACCTAACAATCAACAAGGATCTTTGCTTTTCTTTAGCTCTCTGCCTTTATATGACGGATTGCCTTTATGTTTTCATTTTTCCTGTGATTGCATAAGTGTACAAAGCAGTTGCAATGGAGCCCTTATTGACAAGCTGTTGAATACAGGATCAAACAATTTGCATATAGGCTATGTTTTTTCCTGTTTAATTCACTTTCCCTGTTTGCGCTCTTTCTTAGTTTCACATTCTACCACTTTACAACTCTCCATTTCCTTTCATCTGTCTCTCGCTCTCTCTTTGTAAGCAAAGTTTCACTCATTCTCTAGGCACCTGACTTTCATTTTGATGCTTTCCCCTTTTCCATTTAGCTTTTACCTGCCTCAAGTGCAGGCAATTGACTTGTCAGTGATTTTTGTGTGATTGTTTGAAAAACAGTCCTGTTTTTCGAAATATTTTTAATCTCACAACTCGTGAAGTAAAACTTAATCTTTCAGTTTATCTGAAAAATAAAATTGGTGATACATGTTTTTTGTTGGATGGTGACTGTATAAAAATATCCTGGACTTAGTTTCAATTAGCTCCCTATTTTGAGGCAAATTGACATCTTTCCATTTATCTATCCATTTTCTATACCCGCTTATTCCTTAACCAGGGTCACAGGGATCTGCTGGAGCCTATCCCGGCTCTCTTTCGGGTGGAAGGCAGGGGTACACCCTGGACAGATCAACCACTCAGCCACCGTGCTGCTGACATCCTTCCTGCAAAGCTAATTTGTAGCATTTTAACTGGAAAGGCTCCACCTGGCAGGCTTCCCTCATTTAAAACAGAAGAACACATTAAACCTTTATTGATCATATGGGAC
Source organism: Mastacembelus armatus (assembly GCF_900324485.2). NCBI lineage: Eukaryota > Metazoa > Chordata > Actinopteri > Synbranchiformes > Mastacembelidae > Mastacembelus > Mastacembelus armatus. The sequence continues at coordinate 15,626,591 of NC_046643.1, forward strand.
TTTTTTAATTCTTGACAAATAAGACAAGGTGTTTTAGAGAACAAGTAATGTCCACAGGATATTCACTGACATGTTTGTGTCTTTGTGTGTTCTAGGTGTCAGCATGGGGAGGTTACGTATTCATCATCAACTTGATTCCTCTGCATGTGTTTGTGTTGCTGCTGATGCAGCGCTACAGCCGACGAGTTTACATCGGTAAGGCACACACACACAAGCACAGCAATTAAACCACACAATTTTGTTTTTTACAACTCTCCCAAACACAACTAAAAATGAAAGTGTTTTCACATCCTGTCCTTAGAATAAAAAAATATATGCAATAAACCAACTGCTGCAACCCTCCAATGCATTTCCAAACATCGCTGCGAAGCATTTGACCCTGAAAAAGCTCAAATGCCTAAACTTGTCTGTACTCATCTCTCACCACACACCCACACACCACTCGATAGTTATTGCAACCACCTGCTACCTGAGCCCTTATCTACCAAAGGTGGAGCACTGGTGAACAAGATAGGCTAGTTATTCCACAGAAAATCCCAGTTTCACAAAGCAAACAGACAATCCAGCACATTATTTGTTGGCTGGCAGAACATGAGCTCAATCCTTCAGACCAGCCACACGTCTGTTGTCAGCTTAGCCATGAGCTCGCAGCAGGCACTCCTGTTGTGGTCAAGTTAAATGATACCATGTCAAGTGTCATTTACACATGATTATAAGTTGTACTCACTTTAACTGCAAAGCATAGTCTTTGAGAGCTTTGAAAACAACTTATGGCCCCATCACTTTGAGAAGGCTTTGACCTGTCTCTGCTCTCTCTCCAAACAGTTCTTTAACAATGAGATTCTACTTGACAATGTAGGGCTGTAAGACAAAGTGCACTATTTCTTACCACCTTCACTTTTCCTCAAGAATACATGCAGTGTCATCCAGTAACCACATGAACTATTTGTAAAAAGAAATAAGAAATCACCACATATATTTGTAGGGATACTCTATAGACAGAAAAGACATCAGATCTTCCACAGTTTCCTTTGTTCCTGCTGTCAGAGTCAGGTGTCTCTGTCACAGTGAAATGGCATACAAAAAGGGAAAAAAAAAAAGAAAATCCTGCTTTAATAAAATGCCCCACAGTCTATGTTCCCTCACAATTCATCTCACTGTCTTAAGTCAATAGCAGATGTGTGAGAGAGATTGCTGAGGGCAGTCACAACTACTTCAAAATGAGACGAACTCTTTAGGAAGAGTATGAAATCTTAATTAAGCTTTTGCGTCTGTGAATCAGTTCCCCCCAGCTACAAAGGTGGGAGTCGCACTTTTCTCAGCACTGTCGTCTCACTCCAAGCCTCCCTGCCAAGCCAACTCCCATTTTCTCTGTAAATGACATTAGATTAGGTATTTGTATTTATTCCCTCCGAGGTGCAACAGTGAAAATCAATAGACTTTAGATACCTCTACTGAGGCTAGCTTTCCCTTAGACCCAAACTGGACTAGTAGAGTAGAATTGAAGGTTTTTATCAGTGCAGTAGTTTATTTTGATTGTTTTGTTTCTTCTCTAGCCTAGCCCCTTATTCAATCCATTCTCTTCACAGCTTACAGCACTTTCTACATTGTGGGGCTCATACTGTCGATGCAGATCCCTTTTGTAGGGTTCCAGCCAATCAGGACCAGTGAGCACATGGCTGCTGCCGGTAAGTCCCACCGTCTTTACCTGCTTATTGTGAAGTCATGCATTCCCAATGATAAAGCTAGTAATGCTTTATCTCTTCACCCAGTTTTGACTCAGAGACTGTCTAGGTTTGGTACATGAATACATTAATACAATCCAAAGAATGTATTTGTGATTTTATGTCAACTTCCAACATGATCCTGCAGACAAACTTATGTTATAGCAACACAAGGTGACTTTACATAAGCCACTTGCTTATTACCCAAAGCACCAAACTGTGAATGCACACATGGCTACAGTGGGAATTGAATCCCCTTGTGCTGTAAGTGTTTGTCATGCTTTGTCTGTAGAAAAACACAGAGCTTCTAAAATAAATGTACAAAACAGAAATAAGTAAGCAGCTACACAATAGATTTTAAGTATGCTTCATTTTAGCTTGCAGGTAGTGTATTAACACTTCAGTTTCACAACTCGAGTTGGTCCATCTGTTGCCTGACAGCACATGGGGTGACGGGGCGGGGCGTATGTATGTACGTGTGCTATTCTTGTGTTCCTTTACATCGAGATTGGGAGAGGACTGGTAGTTTCAGGAAGCTGAGCAGCACCTCTATCAAGTTCTTTTAACACTGCAGCAGGCGTAAATTGAAGCCTCCAGTTTCCTTTTTACAAACAGCATCTGAGTAACTATGAAGAATGCAACACCAAAAATCATCCCTCTCTCTGCATTTATGACTTTCCACTCGATGTCTCAAAGAACAAGTGTGTTTTTATGATGCCAGGGTAGCAGCTGTTCAGAACATCTGGCGGTAGCACTCAGGGAGCACAGTGGGAGACAGGAAGAGTGACAGAGCCACAGACCTGTCTGTACTTTTGATATGTCAGTCCCTGAAGTAGGGAAGCAGGATGGCACAGAGTGACAGGCGTGTTAGCACCATGGCAGCTCTCCAGGAGACAAGCAGGGCTTAACCTTGGAAATAGTTGAGACCTGTGGTGGTAGACCAGCAAGAGGAGTAGGGTGATTTCACACAAGGTTTGTCAAAGGATGAAAGGTGATGAAATTGAGGGAAACCAGGACTCTTTTTGAGTTTTTTATATCAAATTCACCAGACAAACAAAGACACTAGAAAAAACTGCTCTGAGAATGTGACAGAGCAAAGGAATGGTGGGAAAAAGTGTGACCTGGGAAAGGGAAAAGGGAGTTGCTTACTTACACAAATCTCTCATGGATTGGGACATATTGTCCTGTAGTATTTTCACATTTACATGAACAGCCATAGGGGCTATTGCAAATCATTTTGTCAAATTTTGTTAAACTGATGCTTTTTTAGCCACATAAACCCGCTTCATACCCTACAGAATGCATCATGAATCAAGGACCCCTAACATATTCACAGAGTTTTTCTTTGTATGTTGGCTCATTCTTTTGCTCCTGTCTGTGTTTTTGTTTTTTTTTTTTAGGTGTGTTTGCACTTCTTCAAGCCTATGCCTTTCTGCAATACCTGAAGGACAGGCTGACCAGACAGGAGTTCCAGACACTTTTCTTCCTTGGAGTCTCTCTTGCAGCTGGCGTGGTCTTCCTCACAGTGATCTATCTCACATACACAGGTTTGTATCTTTGCTCACACTCAGGATGTTTATGTTACTTTCCATATAATTGTAAAGCATACCATCAGTATATTATTTTTGTCATTGTAAATAGCTAATATATTAGTAATATATTTCTGTCTGTTATTTCAAAATACCTATCATTCTGTGCTTGCAGTATTTTTGATTAAAAAATGTTCTATTTTCCTTTGTTTTGTTTCATTGTAAATAACATGTCTTCCAGTTTTAATCTGAAATATCAAAAATATTTGGCTTATCCCTTGGGCTTTGGAAATTTTCTATTTTGTGCCATTTCCTAATATTTTATAAACAAAATTCATTTACAACATTATCAAATAACAATTCATCTTTAATATTTCATTAGTTTTAGGCCTAATTATCACCACATGTAAGTAGGAAATGTAATGTTAAATTTGTGATGCACTGTTGTGTGGTAAAGCTGGTGAAGATGATTGGCTCATCTTCTAATAATCACATACAAATGTTTAAATGAAGCTTCCACCAGTGAAAAACTCTTAAACCTACGTCTTGTCCTCCTGGGTTTTATGATGGTGCAGTGTTGAGCATCTCTGTCAAGATCGCTCCCATATTTAATAGACTGTTGTACTCTGATGATCTTAAAAGAAGATTGTGTTTTCACCTCCATCTGTTTGTCTGTCTGTTAGCACAATATGTATGAAATTAGCTTGAATTTGGCTGGGGTTTGGTAGAAGAATTGCCTTTTGTTCAAGGATCAGTTGACTAGATTTTGATTGTGATCCAAATCTGGGATTTCAGCCATTTTAGATGTTTTCGTTTTTTGTGCCACAAGTTAGTGTGTTCATATACTATTCCCTGATAATGTAACCTCAAGGCCTTCCCAGTGGGCTGCTAATCAGTGCTTGGTTTGTCAGAAAATTAATCCTGAAAGGCCAGTGATAAATAAATCTAAACTCATATGAATCCAGCAGCATCACAAGCTGAAATGGTGGTGGTGAACTGTGTTGTATTGAGTGCCTTTTTGTGAACTTGTATATGTGCTCCTTTTGACTGGTCTGGTTATTGAGTTGCTGAAGTGTTTAGGTTTCAGATGGCAGACTCATCATATTAACCGATTTAAAGATCGGTCAATTTGCATTTACAGTGCTAACCATGTTTTTTGTGAAAGAATTTAGTGTACTAAAGCACACCACCATAAATGCCAGATTGAAACTTCTTTTTACATCACCACACTGGCTTTGCTTCCCTAATCTAATGGTGTGTTAGTTCAAGCAACAGTGTGTGTGTAAGCTGAGAGCTCGTGCACACCTTTTCTGCAGTGTCTGATGAACCTTACTAAGGAATGTGACTGTTGTTTTTTACCTTGATTAAGGTAGTAGATTTTACTTGCCCTAAGTCAAAATCTGACATTCTGTCACTCTGGACATTACATCCAGGACCTTTGCCCAGAGCAAAGAGATGGTGGTACGTTACATCTGCAGTATTATTGGCATCCTTAGATTGGTTGGCTGCCTGCTTTAGAACTGACTACCCACTCGGGGATAAAACAAATCCAGTCTTTTGAGGGTACTGGCTTCAATTGAACATCTAGTAAATGTAGTAATCTTTCAGGTATTTAAATTAAGCAGTGGGAGACACTGACTGTTGGGTGAAAAGCCAGTTTTGCAGCTAAACTGCAAAATCCTGCTTTGGTCTGTCAGACTTCATCTTTTTTTTCCCCTTCAGAGTAGAATGATGGTTTTCCTCAGTATCATGGACACAGACACAAGTATTGATTGGTCAATATAGTGTCATCCTTTCAAACAACTCTCAAAGTATCGTTTTCATCTCACTTTTACAGAATTCACGTCTTTTTCATGCCTTACCTTGGTTAGTGCTGTTTAGTTTCTGATGTTAATAAGTTAAACAAATGTTAAACAAATGTTGTTAAAGAAATTAGTCACAGAGCAACAAATATATATGTGTATATATTGATGAAAACGTATTAGCCCCATGTTTTAAGTATGAGGCTGAGGCAATTTGTTGGTGCTGCATGTTGAGCATGTCAGTGGCTGTCAGAGCTCCAAGGCAACACTTCAGAGCTGAAATGTATTCCAGATCAAAGCTTAACCAAAGACATTTGCATGAAGCCATAAAATGCCCTTTCCGTGCAGTTTAACTCACAGCTTAAATGGTTTCAGCTACATCTATAAACAAGTTAATTCCAGTAATTAAGCACAATCAATAGTATACATCTTCAGTATTGACACTTTCCCTTCTGAGATTTTTCTTGGTTTTGTGCCAGAGTTGTCAGAATATAGTCAGTGTGCTATATATGAATATACTTCAAAGCCCTGAAACCTGTTTTCTCAATTATGCTCTTTTTCTTGTGTCATTTCAACCAGAATATGAAGACATGAGGACGTTGCTTGATAATTTTGCCAGCAGTGTTTTTCAAACCTGATCTCACCATATCCGCACAGTCCTGATGAAGCAGATTATTAGCTGTGTTTTTGATTTTGGTTACATTCAATATTACTGGTTAAAACAGAACATTGTGTTTATTGTTGAAGACAAATTAAGATGTTCAGTATCTTTGGCAATTGAATTATTTATTTATTTATTTATTTTTGGTTGCTAGCAGCATTCTTACTGCATTTCTAGGCAGCAGAATTCAGGACCAGAACATTACATCATAGGGTTTATAGTGGTAAAAAACTTCACAGGTTGCCTTCATAAATAAAAACTTTATCTTGCTTGTGGCTTATTTAATCATAAATATGTATTGCTGTAGAGAAATACATCAGCTCAGAAACTATTTTCTGGGGCTTTAAATAAGTAGGTTTAAATTGCCACATCACATTCATCTAGTGTATTTCAATTTTGTTTAACAGTGAATAGTAAGGCTGGACTGTAGAAATCCCTTTTATTATCCTCAGGCGTTCTCTGCAACACATTTGCAGACCTGTAGGTCAGATATTGTTTACCGTTTTATTTATTCAGCTGTACAGTGGGTTGAGTTTGCCACTTTCAGTAATTACATTTTGTTGTAACAAAGTGAAACTATTTTAAAGTTGCTTTAATATATTTTACTAAGACTGACAAACTTTATCGTGCTTATCTTTCACACTAGATACATAAACTCCCTGAAATGAAAGTGAACAATTAACATTGTGGAAAACTTTTTACCCAACTTCAGCACCAAACTTTTTAGAAAGGAAGCATTTCATATTTTTTATTGATTGTCTTTTTCTAGGATACATTGCTCCGTGGAGTGGTCGTTTCTACTCTCTCTGGGACACCGGGTAAGCTCTGCTGACCTTCACACACTCTTTGTCAATGAAATGCTTGTTCAGTTTAGAGCATGTGTGTAGACAACTACAGTGTAAACCCCTTTGCACTGTCCCACGGGGGAAAACAGTACAGCACATGCTCCGTGTTGAACTCTTGTCTTACTTCCAAACAGCACCAGACATTCCGTGTTCTCCAATTGCACTACAATGTGTTTGATATTTCAGCACACCAAGTCAATTTACCCCCCGTCTGCTGACTGAAGCAGTATAGGCTGGTTTTTTTCCTTCTTCTTTTCCTTGGAGGTTGATACTAATTCCTTACTGTGCTGCGTGTTTTCACTATCCAGCTGTAATCACAATACACTTTAGAGAGAAACATTTAGAATAGTGCAGAAGGTGTTTTGTAAAACCCTACAATGAATAAAAAGAGAAAACAAAGATCAGAAACTAACAGCAGAAATGATCATCACTTGTCAGTGGTGTTAAATCTGTTCATATTTTACCATGAGCATGCCAGGGGGGTAAATTATCTGTTTTGCTCCCAATTCTGGAGTTAATCAGGAGGTTCTAATGTATAATTTGTCTCAGCACTCCCAATGTGCTCAACCCAACATGAATTACATCCTGTTTTTCTCTCCTGCCTCTTTTTGTTCTTTCTTTCACCCTCCCTCACTCTATCCACAGCTATGCTAAGATACACATCCCCATCATAGCATCGGTGTCAGAGCACCAGCCGACAACATGGGTCTCCTTCTTCTTTGACCTCCACATCCTGGTGTGCACCTTTCCGGCTGGCCTCTGGTTCTGCATCAAGAACATTAACGATGAGCGAGTGTTTGGTATAAACATTTCATTAAAATAACACCTAAAATGTTTTTGAAACCTGATTTCCACTATGCTGACAAAACCTACATGGAGGCGCTGAACATTATACCTTTAGTATGTTAGTATTGCCATTGTGCACACTTTAGCATGTTGACATGAACATCTAGCTCAAAATACTGCAGTACACCTCCCTGCAGCTAACACGGCATTAGACTTTTCTTCATTCAGTTTGGCAAAAGTAAAATTGCCGTAAACCTCAACCACCACTGCAAAACCCATTCAAAACTGAGACAGACTTAATGCGTTCAAGCTGCATATCATAAAAGCCTTGCTTTTTTTTTTTATATACATAGAGCCAAATATTTTCTAACACAGTTGCTCATCTTTTGTAGTGATTGTGTATCCAAGCCTTGAAGTGAATGTGTGACTTTCTCCACCAGAACGAGGAGTTCCTGAAATAACTCCTCCTGGTTTTCAAATCTATTGTCCTGAAGTACACCCCTGCTTCACTGCAGAAATATTATTTGTCAGTTTAACCAGGACAGTCCTTCAGTAATTGTTTTGTTGTTAGTATCATTTATCTGCTTTATTACCAGTGAGCAATAATTAACATGCAACATTTGCAAATGGTACTGTATATCAAAAGCCTAATAAAACACGTCTAGTGTAGTATAGTTACAAGGAGTTTTATCCTTGGATCTGAATGGAAATCCATTGGACCAGGACACAGTCCTGCATGTTTGGTGTCTCCTCTGTCTCCAGCAGTGTCCTCTCTGCTTTCAAATAGCCTGGAAGAAAAACATTGAGTGGATCTGAACTTTACATAACCACTCAAACAAAACTTTTACATTTACAGTGCAAGACAGCTTGCATCAAGGGCAGAGAACTTCTGAGTGCTAGAAATACAGTCCTTCATCAGTCATTCTGTTTCTCTCTCGAAGTTAATCAGCCAATTACAGCTATTGATTAGCCATGCACCTGTTGATCTGGGCTAAGACTTTTCAAGGGCAGAGAGCAGCTAGCACTCTCTCCATTTAAGGTGTGAGTTGTGCAGTGCTAACATGGACTGATAGTGCAGCGTTACTCTAACAACTCAATTTTTCTCTTTTTCATGTCTTTATCTCTCCCTCACACTCCCTGCCTAATTTCCTGTCTCTACTTAATGTTCACAGAGTCTTTCTCCTTGTCTGACCTTTGTGTGCTTTGTTTTCTCACCTGGCACCTTCTTTTTCTTCTGCCTTCCAGTGGCCCTGTACGCCATCAGTGCAGTCTATTTTGCCGGTGTGATGGTTCGTCTGATGCTGACACTGACTCCGGTAGTGTGCATGCTGTCAGCAGTGGCTTTCTCCAGTGTCTTTGAGCATTACATGGGAGATGACACAAAGAGAGAGAAACCCCCTGCTGAAGACAGCAGTGACGAGGATGACAAGAGGAATTCTGGGAACCTTTATGACAAGGTCAAGACAGGAAAGAATCATTGCACTTGCATTGTAATTATGTGATAATGTATCCTTAAGGAAATCGGCTGTTCACATATTGTTCTGTAGCACTCCATGTTGCCATGATCTTTACATTTTAACTACAAAATATCTTTATCAGTTTGTTTGTCAGCTTTTCTTCTCACTTGCCTCCAGTTTGGGTAAACAGTGAATCATCTGTGATTCAGCTACAACTGTTTGATGCCACTGCTATCATTTTGGTTTGGTGAATTCTAAACCGGCTGCTGTTTTCAGTTGTTACCTATTCCAGTCCATGTTGTAATCACATCGTGTCATGTGCTACCCCCATCTACCTTTTCTTTTAAAGGTGTAGCTAACATGCTATTGCAACATATTAAGTCTTGACACATTTAGTTTTTGACCAAGCCAGCAGAGTTTGTAATTTTTCTTGTGATGACAGTGCTGGGTACACATTCTAGCAGCTCTGCTCTGGCAGAAAAAGTGCAGTGATGCACCTTAGCTATACTTGGACGCTTTGCTGTTAATTCATGCTGGCTGTGTATTTTAAACAGACTTAAAATTAAAGCAGAGATGTGCCAACTGAGAAGACTTCTAGCTGATGAAAACAAAGCAGATTTCTAAACAAAAGGCTCTGCAAATGTTTTCAGCTGAAAAACCCATTCAATATTTGTTCTTGTCTTAAGTTTTGGACAAATATTGGATGTAAACAACATTAAAATACAGCTACGGAGGCCAGCTGGTCCATGAAAACTGTGTATCTCCAAATTTGGTGGTTGTGATTTTTTTCAGAATTTCTTGAGGATAAAGTTCAGTGGGAGGTGTGGCTTAAGAAGCTAAGAGACTTCTCCCACATACTAGGTCAAATAAACCTTTCAGCAACAGTGGATTACCTGAAAAGTTTAGTGTCACAAGTCTAACAGGGTTTTTCTCTTAGCTAATGAACAGTCAGCATTTTAGACAGTTTGGCAGACACTGGCATTTAAATTGTATAATGAACATTTTACACGGTACTTTTGTGTATTTCTTTTATCAGTACATTTATCTGATACCATCAACAAGGTTTCAACAGTCAGTTCTTTCTCACTTTCTGACAGACATCCGGTGTTATTTTTGTCTCATCTATATCTGTTGTTGCTCATGTTCAGCCATAGTTTGGGTGTTAGAGCAAATCATTGAAAATGCTGGTTAAAGAAGAATGTTCATATTGTGCAAATCCCCTGCTAACCTAAGTATTTACTTCATGTCTTTACAATTCTCTGCAGTTGCTCTAAATTAATATTAACCCATCACACTATTCATCTCACAGTCCTCAGTGAAAACATCTACAGACAGCAGAGAAAGCTTGAGGATGTTCTGAGATGCTTTGTTCAATTAGTTCATTCAATAATTTATATCCCTTAATAATTCATATTTCTGTAATGCTTCAGACTTTACTGTTGATCATAAGAGTGTTTATCTCCCCCTGCAGGCTGGGAAGGTACGCAAACATGTATCGGAGCAGGAGAAAGCAGAGGAGGGTTTGGGTCCAAACATCAAGTCCATCGTCACCATGTTAATGTTGATGCTGCTGATGATGTTCGCGGTCCACTGCACCTGGGTCACCAGCAATGCCTACTCTAGTCCCAGTGTGGTGCTTGCCTCTTATAACCATGACGGGTACAATTTTTACATGCACACATATTTTAGTTGTAATGTGTTACAGAATTTGAAACAATGACAAGGAGGGGAGCAAAGTCCCTAGTAATGGTTTATAATGCAGAAAGATGGATTGCAGCACCTTAAATGCAAATTAGCAGAGGGAGCACATGTATATTTGATAAGTTTGTGGTGATACTGATAAGTGAACCTATAAGTTTTAATATGATTGCTTAACTTTGGATTTCTAGGTCAGAGAAAATGTCGACCATCCCTGAATTAACAAAAAGATGATATATTATTCTCTCTGACATTCTTTGTAGGCATAATTATTCTCTTTCAGCAGCAGGCAGGAAATATTGAAGGCCAAAACTAAATGGCAGACACAAGTTCTCATAAATATATTAATGATATCACGGCAGTTGTCAGACAATGGTTTAGTTGTGCTAATGGGAGCAGCATAGCTGCCAGTCTGCTCTTCTCACACATATACACCCATGCAGTTGTGCAAAATCTGCACACACACTGACATAATATGATTACCATACCTACAGTTAATTGGCAGCCTGGCTTTATGTCTACTCCTGCTCCTCGAGGTAAATTTAGGACATGAACGTTCAAAGTGTGAGGTGTTTTTAAAACCTCAGTTTATTATGCATGAATGCTCTATTTTCAGCTGTTGCTGTTGCCCTTCTGATTCAGAGTCTTAACTGAAATATTAATAGCCTGCGAAGACATATGCTTGTCAACGCTGTTACCTATCAAATCCATTTTCCTTGTTAGGACACGTAACATCCTGGATGACTTTAGAGAGGCCTACTACTGGTTGAGACAGAATACAGACGAACATGCACGTGTCATGTCGTGGTGGGATTACGGTTACCAGATAGCCGGCATGGCCAACAGGACCACACTAGTAGATAATAACACTTGGAACAACAGTCATATAGCACTGGTGAGCCCTCAGTTTCTCTCCTGTCTGTCTTATCTCTCTTCTCCTTCTGTTTTTCGCTTGGATGCATGTAGAGACAAAGAAACAAATGAGTTCTTTTAGCAGCCGCTGGATGATTAGCAAGCTCTTCAGTGAGTTTAACGTAATTGCCACATTGTATGAAAACACTCTTTCCAACAAACCAGATAAGCTTGTTTGTTTAAACTTTTCCCATTGAATTTACACTGTAGGGGTATTTCAGTTAATTGCTGTCAGATTCTGTGGGTTTGATTTATTGTTTTCTCTCTGCTGCCAAATGTAGAGCAATGTTTTTGTCTTTTACTTAAAGCCCCCTAGCTCTCTCTTGATTTCTACCTGAAGCCCGCTGTCTCTTCATCTGTCTACAGGAAATGTAATTACAGTGAATGCATGATAGATCTGTGTTTAATAGTTCCTGTCTTTATTACTGCTGTGTTGATGCACATGCCTTGTGACACAGGAAACCCCAATTAAAGTATAACTCCTGACTTTTCACTCCTGTGTTTAGGTGGGAAAAGCCATGTCGTCCAATGAGAGTGCAGCCTACAAAATCATGAGGTCACTGGATGTGGACTACGTGCTGATCATCTTTGGAGGTGTAATCGGCTACTCTGGTGATGATATAAACAAGTTCCTGTGGATGGTGAGGATAGCAGAGGGAGAGCATCCCAAGGACATTAGGGTGAGTGTGAGACAGCAGAAGCTGCTGCTGCCTGTCGCTGCAGCTGTTCACTAAGAAATTGTGCAGCAAGCACCTACACAACAGTGAAATCAATGTTTGCTAATCAGCCTTACACTCCTTACTCTTAAATTTCTTATGTTCAAGGACCAGACTGATGTTTGCACACATTCATAGCTTAGAAGACTGACTATTTATTTTTGCCTTCATGACATGTTATTTATGTCTTTGAGTCACTTATGGAACAGAAAAAATTGCTGCATGGAAATGCCAAATTCAGATTTTTAAGGTCAAGGCTGGTTTTTTTTTGTTTGTTTTTTAATTTAATTTTTACCCATTGACAACCTCATCCAGTCAGTCACTGAATTTTTTTTTTCTACCTGTTTCTAGGTCTCACTTTCCTCTTTTTCTCCCTTTGTTCAGGAGAGTGACTACTTTACCCCTCAGGGAGAGTTCAGGGTGGACAAGGCTGGTTCACCAACTCTGCTCAACTGTCTCATGTACAAGATGTCTTATTATCGATTTGGTGAAATGCAGGTGAGGATGGGATAAGTTGCAACTAAAGGCTATTTTCATTCTGAGGTCTGGTGTCTGGTCTGATACTGTACATTTATGCCGGTCTTTGATGATATTTTCCATCCCTTTGTGAGTAAAGGTCAGGGCTGGAGAGAGGCTCTCCACTGAAATTTTCTGGGGTTAAGATCCACTGCACAGGTACAAATGAGTTCCAGCTCTCTGCCAAGATCAGAAAGTAACAAGCAGCTGCCATCACCAAAAAAGAATAAAATGGTACTGCTACTAAATTTTGTGCAGCTTTTCCAGAGAGTAATGTACAGCTGGCACCACCAAAGGTAAAACATGTTGCTACTGTGTCTTAAAAGCAGAGCTGACTGACAGACAGAAAGAAAGGGATTGAAGCCTTGAGGATCTCCTGAGGTTTGGAAAAGGAGATTGGAGGAAGGAAGAGATGGATGAGGAATTTGAAGGATTGGCAGAGGCTTTGAAATATGTCTAGGCTACTTCTGGCAGGTAGCAGAGGAGAAATGAGAGGGATGCCTCTTGCCAGGTGCTTACATTCCTGCTGTAGATGTGGCCGTGCCAACAGCTCAGCAGAGACAGGAGCATCAAGGCAGCCACAGACAGACAGCCAAAGCTCTGTACAGCTCACAGCAATGTTTTGGGACAAAGAGATGGAGAGACTGAGGCACACAAGGAGACACAGGCCAGGAGGGAGTGAACCTAGTGAGGGAAGAAAGAAAGCGTTGGGAGTGGGGGAGTAGATTAGGTTCAGGGAAACAGAATGTGACAATGGGAGCCAGAGGCTTAGAAGACACCTGGACAAAGACAATACTAAAGAAACAGCTGGGAGTAAATCATAATACAGGATAGTTCAGGTTACAGTTTGTAGTGTGGAGTGTAGATAAAAAGGTAATACTAACACTGCACAAAATCAGCCTATGTCCCCAAACACCTACACGTGTAATTTTTGTAGAGTTGAAAGATAGAAGATAGATTGAAAGAGAGTTGAAAATGATACTAAACGTGTGTCAAAATACTAAACATTTGTGGTTAATAATAATAAAATATTTAATTCTCTGTGGCCACTGAAGCAACTTAAAGGCATATTGGAGAAACTGTAAAAATGGAAACTGAAAAAAGGAAGAAATAATAAAAATACAGAGAAGGCAGATTGGGTGTGTAGCTTTTAGAAAAGAGGTGATAAGTAGGAGGAGCAGTCAAGGGCTTTTAGAGCACAAGAGATACAAGAGGGTGTAAGTGGCTTGTGCTAAATGTAATTGTTGCCAAAGGGCAGATGCTGTGCTTTAATGAAAGTGCTATCAAACTTTTTGTTTTTCTTTTATAATTGTTTTTAAACTGTTTGTCCTTGTCTTCATCTGTTCAGCACTGTTTAAATTAGAAAAAATTGCTGTGGGCTGAGATGAAATTGGAATGACGCACAATTTCAGTTGTCTTTGTGAGACACTTACCACAATGTTTCCCTACTTTTTCACTTCTCTTTAAAGAAATAGTTGTACTGTGCTTGTTATGAGTTAAAATAGAAAATTGATACCACTCTCACTTGATAAATATGAAGCCTCAGCTAATAGTTTTGTTTAGCTTAGCATAAACACTGGCAACAGGCAGTTTTAGATATTTCCTGTGTATCTTTTCAACATGCACTCAATCCTCTCATCTCTGTCTGCAAATAGTTTTAGTTCCCAAAAATGATCAACTGATACACTAAGTTCTTAAAGTATTGAATTCAGATTTCTTGATGAAATGTCTTAGAGGGTACAAAAGTATCACATTTCATTTCAAAAATCATTTTGTTTTGTTGTGTGTGCCATATTCATTAAAGATGTCTTAACATGACTGCCGAAACCCTGCATGTCCCATTTTACCAGACCCACCACTAGCTGGTAGCGAATTAGTCAAATAACCTTTCCTGTTTCCCAGCTGGACTTCCGGACACCACCTGGCTTCGACCGGACACGTAATGCAGAGATCGGCAACAAGGACATCAAGTTCAAGCACCTGGAAGAGGCTTTCACTTCCGAACACTGGCTAGTCAGGATCTACAAGGTGAAGAACCTGGACAACAGGGAGCCACTGGGCCACAAGCTCCGCAGTGTAGTACCCAAGCAGAAGTACACCTCCAAAAAGGTAGCATGAAAGATCCTGTGAAGATTTTTTTTTTTTTTTTTTTTTTAAATAAAAGAATGATGGTTATTCATTTTGCCTCCAGGTTTAGAGAGAGTCATTTATTTTTAGAGGTGAAGGGAAAGTGCACCCAAAAGAGTCTTCATAAAGTAGATTTATTATTTACTTATTATTATTGACTATTTTTGTTCAACACCCACCTGCTGGCTTGTCTGTGCTGACTGTCTTAGCTCCACATTATGGACTGTGGGCTATTTTATTTACTGGATTTTCTCTGGGAAAAGGCAGAAAACTTCTTTTGTAATAAATATTATAGACTAGAACTGGTTTAGTGAGGTTTCTCTTAGTTATGGTCTTATGATAATACATCACTCTGAAACTTAAAATTTTAAAAACACTCCCGTACATGCAGCATGGATGTTTATAGCACAGCATATAATAGTTCTCAAAGTCATCAGTTGTTATGGCACTTTGAATTTGTCTAATCATTTATCATCGTCACAGTCAGAGGGTTCTGTTTGATGAGACAAAAGATGTTTAGATACACGCATGTTTTTCTTTCCTCTAACCAGACTGCCAAGAGGAAGCGAGGGCACATCAAGAACAAGCTCGTCCTGAGGAAAGGCAAGAAACTACAAAAAAAATAATGGTCATGATGAACTCAAGGAAAGCAAACAAATGCGA
The DNA here is from genome assembly GCF_900324485.2 of Mastacembelus armatus. Lineage (NCBI taxonomy): Eukaryota > Metazoa > Chordata > Actinopteri > Synbranchiformes > Mastacembelidae > Mastacembelus > Mastacembelus armatus. The sequence continues at coordinate 15,642,027 of NC_046643.1, forward strand.
AGAAACCTCTAACAACCAATGAAGAAGAACACAGTGGCCATTTATCTGGCATTTGGTCTCAAGCGCTTCACATTAGAGCGCCCCGTGTGTTGAGGAAGGTGAAGTGTTATATCTGGCTAGCTCCAGAGCTGTTGTCCGTTTTATCCTGAGGACCTTTGTCTTGCTTTTTTCTCTCCTGTTGTTGTTTTCAGTTTTGTTTTGTTTTTTTGTTGTTTTTTTTACTTTGTACTTGAATGTGTGGAAAGGCATAGGGCTGCTCTACTTGGTTTGGCATCAGTTACTTTTTGTGGTACATTAACTGCTTATCAGTATGGTGATCGGGTGAAGGGGGAAATGAGAGAAAGCTAGTAACATTTGCACCAAAGACCCATTGACCTTTCTCCATGGCACATGTGAACTCATTACTGAGAGTGAGGTAGCGCAGGAGTTAAAGCTGAGGGCTTTGTTCCTGACACGTGTACAGAAGACAGTATGCGGTATGGAGGAACGTCACCACCTAGACAAAGCTCCTCTGTAATGTTAACCTTTTTATCATCTCCTTGATGTCTGCCTGGCTCCCTGACCCTTCTTTTTCAACAAATTCTTTAGAAAAACATTGGCCTGATGTGTAAATATGTTATGTAAAGAAAATGTCTAAAAGGATGATAATATATTGGATTATTGTGGTGGTTTTTAAATATGCAGTTTTTGTTTTTCTCAGTTTCTTTATGTAATTGATTTGGGGTCTTTTTTGTATGACAGAAAATAGAACAGTGAATGCAATAATTCTTGTACTGAGGGGCTTGAGATTTATTGAGAGAATGAATGTGAATTTTTACGAAGTTTCCCCCACTCCACTTTTTCGTAAATCATGTAGATTGTACATTTCTGCTGCTAAGGTTTTAAAGACGGAAGAAAGCAACTGTGTGTAAAAAGTAGTGATAATAAATTAGGCCTCCCTTCCTGTGGAGGGAGCTCTCTAGTTCAGTGAGCAAAGCCTAGTGCCTCATTGCTGGTCATCACCTCATTAATTTGTGGCGGGCTACCTTGTCAGCATTTTCTTTGGCTTATGTATCAATGCAGCAGGTTGGGTACTTCGACCAGACTGAGGCTTTGGAAACTGGAAATTTTTACAATGTCTAAATAGACAGTTATGTGAAGGGGGTTAAGTAGGTACAAAGGCACTGATAAAATACAAAAATATGTGTTAGTGTGTTGAGGAAAGGTAAGAACTTCTTTAAGAGCTCTGTCCCAAATACCATATTTCATACAAGCCCCAAAATGTATTGAGGTTGCTGTTATTTCATACTCCAGTACCATTTTAGAATTAACCATTCCCAAATGTGTCATTAAGCGTCGGGGTTGCAACTGACATTTTAATCAATGAGTCGTTTATAAAATCCACCCCGAAGTCCAGATGTTGCAGTGTTAGTAATATAAAACAAGGAACAGAGAAGAAAATCAATTAAAACAGATTTTGATTAAAGGGTCACTCCACCAAAGTGTCACTGCTCCACAGGGTTAGTGGATTAAACAAGAGGCAAGTTAAGAAGAAAAGAGCCATCAAAGTTAAAATTTGTCTTGTTGAATATGTTGAATCCTACATTTCCCATAAATACAGCTGAGTAGCACAGCTCCATGTCTGGGAAACATCCACATCTTTCAGACGCCTCACTTGGTGGCGCAGGTGTTCTGTCTGAAGATGTTACGTGTCTGTTCCGTCTGTCTCTGTCAGAAATTTTTAGTCTCAAGTTCAGTTGCTTCATGTGTGAAATTGGTGGAGTGATGCTTTAATATTCCCTTTAATTACTAATATTCATATTAACTATGTCCTTTCTTTCTGGGACATATTTCTTTTGTAAGCATATTGGATTAATTAGAAATGCACTGGTAATGGATCATTTCAGAATTTGCGCCAGGAAAACATTCCAGAAGACTACTACCTTAGCATATAACATACAGTTGGTTATTTCAGTAGGTTGTAGTCGGTACTTGCTATTTAATAATCATTTGGTCACTAACTTGTCATAGTAAAAAGAATAATGACGATGATATCACAACATCCCAAAGTTCATCTTGACATATTCTAATTGCTTGTTTTCAGCCGACCAAGAGTCCAAATATCATTTATTTTAAACGACTAAAAAAAGAAGCAAAAATTCCCATATTAAAACAGGCTATCAGTGTTTTTTTATCTATCTTCTTTTAAAAATGACTGACAATTAAGGAATAATTATAGTAGTTTCCAACTTATTCTTATTTTTCAGTTGATTAATGGGCTAGTCTCTTCCGCTCTGGGATAGAGTATGTGATTGGGACACAGCTCTAGTCAGGCTTCCTACCGGCACTGCACTGTTGTTTGGGTCACACGCCATGTCCTAACACTAGAGGAGGTTCTGTATGTGCACTCATCAGTAACTTTTTACATTTTTTTTTTTTTTTCAACTAATAAGTGACACATCAAATGACTAACACGTCATACAGTTGTTGTTCTTTTGTCACATCTCACAGAAAATGACTTTTATTAGTATCATCTGATTATTTTTTTTCTTTATACTTTTTACAAACCTGAATCGCTTTGTTCTCTTTGCTTTTGATCTCTTCTGTAACTGTGTCACCTTTCAGGCTTCAGACCTTCGACACAAGGCCACATTGTTATTCAATACAACACCTGGATCTGTCACGTTCTTTTGATTTCTCATTTATCAAGGGAGGAGAGAGTTCAGACTAAGCCTTAATGTGGTGTATGGTTTGCCCTCTTCATTTGTTCATTTTGTGTTCATTTTTTTCAAATTTGAGAATGGTGGGACACTTCTTTCTCTGCTAAGTTTACTTATTTCTTAGTAGCTCGGTGCCGCCTGTCCCAACAGTTTTCTTTCTTGAACACAGGCCCCTTCCTGCTTGTCTCTGCTCACCTTTAAAGTTTACATTTTTACATTGTTCTGTTCAGGCATCTTTAAATATACACTTAAATGAAAATGCGTGTAAGCTGTTGTTATTGTTGTGCCTCCTACTTTCCTACAACTTTAAATCAGTGTTATTCAGACAGCAGTGTGCATTTACATTTTTCCTATGCAGATTTTTTTTTTTTTTTTTTTAAACCTAGGTGAACACAGCGTTAACCACTTGATGGCAGCATTAGCCTCTGGATGAAGACATGTACTTCTGAATCTGCATCTGTATGTATAAATAATGACCTAATTCACACACTGGTGAGGATGGTTGGTGGTGGGTTTGAGAAGCATCCCTGTTAATGTAAGGTCACTGGGTGAAATCTCTTGGTGTTGGGATGGGAGGGAGATGTAAAGCTTTCCCTCAACAGATAGAAATTCCCAGTGTTACTTCACTTGATCTTGAGCAAGACACCCTGAAAGCCTGAGCAGCATTACTTGGTTTCGTGAAAGGTAGTACTTACACATACATTATGCAAATCAGCACACAACATGCTTGGCAACCCCTGAATAAAACATATTGTAGAACAAAATTAAAGCTGGTAGCATAAACTGCCAGGTCTTTGCTATTGTATATGACCAAAAAATGCAATGTTTTTACATTTTGTAGATAAAACCAGTGAACATTAGATTTTTTCTTTTTTTTTGTTTGTTTTGGGAATTAAAATTAATGAATAGTTGCAGAATAAGTTCTTTCAAATATTAAATTGCTACAGGATTGAAAATTATTTTAATTGGTTAGTCTGTCCATCCATTTTCTGCTCCTGGTCATAGTAATTGATTCATTTTAGCTGTTATACACAGCTGGGAAGTGTGAGCGACTTCATATCATGCCCAGTGATTTTCCATAATTTTTTTTGACACTGTGACTGGCAATTAATTTTAATTTTATGTGATATTAAAAAGGTCCTAAAATGTTGTAATTGTAAATGTGCTAGTCCTCGGCCTGTACTTAGGTTCATCTGTGCTTTCAGCTTTAAGCTTTAAGCTAATTTGCAGTGATGGCAGAAGTATTGAGCATATTTCCTACAGTAAAAGTAGCAATACAATAAGTTGAAGTTGTACATTTGAAATCTTAAATAAAAATATATGAGATATATGAGCCTTAGCAGGGAAATACATGTGTACTGTGTCTAAAGAAAAAATATTCATTATGCCAAAATATCTATTGAGTGAGCCTATGGCTGCCATGGCATACTTGGTAGAACAAAATGACCTAACTTGCCTCCTGTGCATTACTGTGGAGTGAAGGATGAGTATTTATTACTTACATGCAGGACATTTTGTAAATTTGCACATTCATGACATCATGAGAGGATATAACTTAAAAAAGGTAAAAGGTCTTTATTGATGGACGGTTGATCCAGAGTGTCTAGTGAAGTGGTTCTGCATTAAAAAAAAAAAACAGCTTGTAAGTTTAACGGAAGGTGGGTATCATAAAGCAGTAACAGTGGATTAAACAACTGAAAGGTCAAGATATATGAGATGTCCTTTCATGACAAAAAATAACATAAGGCCATATTTATTGTTAATTACTCTCGTTTAATCTCTGCTTTACTTTGTTTAGGAAAGCCATTCAATATAGAAATCAGCAATATAATTTGTCAAATGCGCACTCTGAAAATGGGGCTACTACAGTTGGATGATGAAATGCAATTCCTTTTCTGTCCAACAGGCTGGTTACCCCAGTCCTAAGTGATTGACAGTCTGGTAGATTTTCATCTCATCTTCACAGAGGGAAACTTCAGCAACCCCCAGATGTGAGAAACGTGGCAGTGTGTTTCTGCGAGCCTCCTCGTCCACATCCATCACCACAGACGACTTTCCAGAGGCACCAGCCAGAACGGTGTAACAAAATAAAAAGGTACAACACAAAAAGCATGCGTAGTAGCAAACAGTATAAGATGGGAAAGTAGCATATGATTAAAATGTGCCTAGATACATTCATAGTGCAGACAAAACAATCAGGACCTTTGTAGTAGCTCATTGTAATATTGTGTAATATATTACACTGTGTAATATTATATACTTGCACAAAATACTTTGTGGTACATTTATTCATTGAAGTTTTGAAAAGGTGTGTTTAGTTCCCATAAAGCTCTGACTGGTAAAAGTCAGACACTGATCAGCCACAGCATTAAAACCATTGGCAGAAGAAATGATCATTGACTATCTCATTATAATGACTCTAATCTATTAAGGGCTGGGATATATTCAGCAGCAAGTGAACAGTCAGTTCTTGAAGTCGACGCAGGGATAATGGCAAAGTATTAGAATATGAGTGAGTCTGGTCAGAGCATCTCTATAACAGCAGATGTTTGGGGTCCAAGGAAGGTCAACCAGTGACCAGGGGACATGTTTATAGGTGTCCAAGGCTCAGTGATGTGTGGGGGGAGCAAAGGATAACCTGTCTTTGCAACTCTGCAAAAATGGTTCAGGAATGATTACAGGAACATAAAGAATTTGGCTACTGAATTGCCCAATTAACCAGCCGCTGGCTCCAAAGAGTCCTGGCTCCCATTGAAAAAAATGGGAGCTTTTTTTTTTTTTTTTTTTTTTGTAACACAAGATATTAAGATACATAACTGACCAATCAGGTGCCTTCTTTCGTCCACGTCGTCTCGTTACACTCCTACGTTGGGATGATTGACAGGTTGCTTTAGCCGTACACAGATTGACGACCCCTGCTATTTTCTATGTAGAATTAATTGTCCATAACAGATATTGATATTTAGCCTTAGGCTAACCCCGTGGCTAAGGCCACATCAGATTATAGCGGTCGTAGCTTTAGCCGCTTTCCCCTGGGGGCGTGTACGTTCAACAAGCTCGCTGTTGATTGGCTTATTGCTTTTTGTAATTGTAACTGAAAAATAGTCCCCTCAAAATTTCCCACAATGCATTGTAAAAAGTAGTGAGCAGTGATGACGGGAGGAATAGACCGTCATGCATTGCGTGGATGAAAAACTGACTTAAATGCCCGAGTTATAAGAAGCTATATAGTGACTGGGGGGTCAGGGGTTAGGGGTCACCTAACCCTAACCAGCCATTATATCACTACACGGGCAGAATAGACCGTCATGCATTGCGTATATGAAAAAATGACGGAAACGCCCACAATGTAGAATCAAGATTGTAGCTGAAAATTACGAAGAGATGGTTGCGTTATAGCTTTTATACCTTTTAAGAAAACAGTCGGGGTGAGATAAATGAATTTTTACCACCAAATTATTAAAATAATAAAAATAACTTGAGTTTGAAACAGAAAGTGACGTGTACATTGCGCGGGGGCCCGTGCTACGTCATAATCGGCAACCGAAAAAAAAGTAGTGGTCGAGTGTCCGAAACTGTTAACTAATTAGGTAATTGAAAGTACTATATAGTGGGTAAGGGGTCAGGGTGGACATTGGGACACAACCTTGGTTTGATTCTCCCGGTGCATATCCTATGTGTGACGTCACAGCGTATAGGCCCACCCCCTATACACCGTCAATGGAGGTCCAATCTCAAAACCTAGAGGCCTTAATTGTGTGTTAAGGTGTGTTTGTCATTTTCAGAGAATCGTGGCACCTGTGCCTCAACGGATCAGAGCCGTTTTGGCTGCATGATGGGAACATACACAGTATTAGGCAGGTGGTTTTAACATTGTGGCTGATCAGAGGAAAAGAGTAAATTTATTTCCGTGGTAAAAGTACTTTATTAACAACTCATTTACAGCTCCAGTATCGTGTGTTACATGGAATTTGATTCATTCTAACGCTGCATGAAAAACAAAAAGCTTTGAACCAAACCTCGAGAAAACATTTTGATCATTTAAAAAAAGTAAAACACCAGTGAAGAACTTCATTACTCTGTATGTGCAAAAAAAGGCCTTGGTAAGGTGAAAAATAGAAATACTCTACTCTGAATAGTAATACTATTAACTGTGTATAAAAATGTACCCCCCCCCCCTCAAGTCCCAAACCCTTTCTTGGTATTATCAGTGGAGATCCCTTTGGCACCTTTCATGTTTCCTGTTTCTGTCGCGCTGAGTCTGTATCTCAGGTCTGTGGAGGACAGAGCTCCTGACGTTTGACCTCCTGATCGTGGTCCTCAGTACGGAGACAGAGGATTGTCCATGAGGAGAGTGTTGCTCTGCTATCAGTTGGACTTCCACAGTGGGTTGTTGTAGATCCAACCATCCCCCTACACATGAGGTAAGAAAATTACCAAAAGTGGCACCAATTTACAATATAAAGTATAAAATCCTCACTTTCCTTTTTGGGATCAGTAAGGTTTATCTCATCTACTCTGTCTGAATTTATGGTGCAGAAGTTAAAATGCTTCAGAACCTGCCTCACCATCACCAGCTTTAAGATTTGCTCAGTATTACAGTAATTTGGTGATAGTTATCGGTACGTTGCCTGACAAGGTCAAACATGCCACAACGGCCAAAACACATGCAAGAGAGAAAACAAACGCACTACATGTCTCTCTCTGTAAAACGTAGCCAAACTTTGTTCATAGCATCCCTCAGTTCAGGGTCCCCCCTACAGGCCTGGTGCACTTCCATTGCAGCACATTTGCCCTTGTCGGCCACCGTAACTTCCAGTACATAAATAGTAAGAACTTCAGATCTAACTCACTGTGCCCAGTGTTCCACAATGTGACGAAATACAGGCTGAAAACAGAGCCCAGGCCTCAGCACAGTGTAACTCATTATATCCATGGCAACATTATGTTTGCTGTACATCTGTTCACACAACTGAAGAGTTTTGCTGACATTTTCCAAAATCCTGTTTTTAAAAAGAAAACTTGATGTATGACCATGTCTTTATTACATTCATATAATTGGCTCTATAGAGAGGAGACTTAAGCCAGGTAGCACCATAATGCTTCTGTTTACACAAACAGTCACGATTCATAACCAATGAAACCCTGAGATTCTGATCTCTGGATTTGGCCATTTTGAGGAAACATTAAAAATCTTCCCATGTGTAAACAGAAGCATTTACAAGAAACTGGAAGCATAATGTTGCCATAGATACAGTGAGTTACAAAACAGGCTTCGGTTTGGCCTCATTTTTCAACCTATTTTTGTTTGGAACATTAAAAACAACAGTTTAGCCATTAACATTTTTAGCTATGGACCATTGGAAGTGCTGACAACTATCACTGAGTTACTTTGGTACTGAAGTAAAAACCTGGTGATTCTTACACAAGTTCTCAAGCCTTCCAAGTCCTGCACCTTTAGTTTGTTGTAATTGTGTTATCTGGTAATTATGAAGTAGTTGTGTGCTTCCAGAGACAGGGAGGCTTCAAAATAAGCCCAAATCCATAATACAGTAAATAGTCTATATGTCATGGTTTACAGTTTCAGCAGTTAGTTATCAAAAACCAAATGGGCCATGATTTGTCTGTTTTCCCTGCCAATCTGTTTTATAGCTCCAAACAGCACTCAGTGTATTGTTATGAACAGCGCTCCATGCTCCTGCACACAGGGGCGTTCTGCAGTTGGTGCTTGTAAATGCCACTCTACGCTGTGACCACCAGGCTGTGTATAAGAACGCCATCCTGTACGGTGACAAAACTGCTAGAGTGAGTCTGTGAACTGGGGAAATAAAGCAGCATTGTATTAATTACAGTATTTGTCCTTTCCCCTACTGAGGGACCATGGGACAGGTGGGAGTGTCTATTAATAAAGTTTATTTAAAAAGGAAAAGACATTATTTCCTCACATTTCATCAAGGCCACTGCAGTTTTGTCACTATACAGGGTGAGGTTCATTTACACGCTGTGGAATAAAATGCATTTAGCAGCAGTGGCCACAGCGTAGAGCACCACTCACAAAGGCTGAGCTCCCTTTGTCTGGTGAGATACCTCTGAAAACAGGCTTAAACACAGAACAGTGGGGAAAGCAGACAAATTATGGCCCATTCACTCCCATTGTGTTGCATTGGAGGCAGAACTTTATAAGCCTTGAAGAAAGATCACTGCATTTAGGAGAGTTTCACACAGTAGCTATGTCCAGAACCACTCACCACTCCCACATTCACTACTCCCTGTGTACAGTAACACAGTATTCACTACAGTGGTTTAGTGAATACTAAAATGAGATTCTGTACACACAAATCATCTTCCCCGACAAGTCCAATAACATAAATGTAAAGCTGAGAGGGATTGGTTTTCTTTGGCACCAGTGTTTAAACAGACAGTAAATGTGAAATGCTCCACTGTATACACAGGCTGTCACACACTCAGTGTGCAGTGTATTATGTACTCCATTAGGTTATCAAGCAGTCCTGCAATAAATCCTCCTCCATGAAGGTGATAATGTTCAGTTATTGTTGAGAAGTGGTGATGATTCAACTGGACAATCATTTCTGGAAGATGTAGTTTATGGTGCTGTTGAATCATATTGTCTTACACGCACAGGTGTTTCTCTTATTTTGTCCACCACTCATATAAACGAGCCTGGGCTGAAGAAGAGAAACACCGCTCAGTATAACACAGTACATTTTAACATCATCATGGAGGAGGATTTATTACAGAGCTGTTGTTTTAAGGCTGCGTTAGTTTTAGCTCGGTGTACCTAATAAACTGCCAGCTGAGTGCAGTTAGCAGTGTAAGAATGGGTGGACAAGGAAAGTCAGACTGACTTTAAGGCTCCTGTGTCGCCTACTCTTGTATTAGTTTGGCGACTACACAGTCTTTCTACACTGTACCTCTTTAGTGAAGTATTTAGGAGTCCAAGTTTTGTTATCAGCTGCTCTCTGCCTCTCCTCCCCTCTCTGTCTCTCCTCCAGCCTGTGTTTGTGCTCTGTGGCTTCGTCGATGTTCCCTTCCTTCAGTGACTTGGTGACGTGCTGCCATAACCGCCTGCCAACAGAAGGAAACACATAAAGTAAATGAACAGCTCCCACATCTGGGACTACCCTCTCCCTGAATGAGCCTATCCATTTTTCACCTGGACTCTGTCCTCCCCTGTTTTTCCACAGGCCGCAGCTTCTTCCTGGTGACTGGAAGTTTGGCCGTGTCGATCACTTTGGTTTCTCCGCTGCTGTAGGTGAACTCCAGTGTACCGTTCCACTCACCCTGGGCTTTGCATACGATGGTGTTGGTCGGGTTGTGTTTGACCTCTGCCGTCACTCTGTAATGGCAAAACAGAGAAAATATTTTTAGAAAATTGTCCTGACTGCCTGTGATACAATATAGTTTTACACACAAGTATTTTGAATATTGTCTTATGTTTCAGCCTTTATATTATAGTCAAGCTTTATCTTCTTGGTCACTGCTTGAATATTCCATAACGTTGAAATGCCATAATTCTTAATAAATTATCTATTCAGTGTACTAGTGCCTTTTCTCAGTTAACTGCAGGTGGAAAAATAAGTGAAGCAATATTTGTGAATGTGAATTACTTGTGTTCTGCAGACTGTTAATGCTTGAGTCAACTGAAACTACAGAGGAAAAAAATAAACATTTCCTGTACTTTAGTCCCTTCAATCAAGTCAAAGAAAAATCAACATGAGCTACAGAGGAGGGGAAGGAAGCAGCTTTTTAACACACTGCTGATTCAACTATTCCAATTAAATGAAAAATTCAAATGTGATTAAAATGTTTAAAATTTTCAGATTTACAGTTTTTTTAATTGTAATTTTAATTGTTTAATAAACAATTCGTCAGACTTCTGACTAATAACATGTAGCACGACGTGAGCATCAGGAAAATAATTTGTCTGAGATTATCTGTCTGTAAAGTGTTGATGTCTGAAGTGGAAGGAAAGAATCGGTCTTCTTGTGAGATGGAAGAGGGGGAGTGAGTGAGAAACACAGGAGCGCTCACCTGTGGACCTTCCCTCCATAGAAAGGCTTGGTGTGGAAGGTGACAGTGGCTGTGTAGCCGCTCTTGGCACAGTTGATGGAGACTTTGCCCCCCAGCTCCACCCAGGGCACAGTGAGGATGGAGCGGGCGTAGGCACAGGGCAGCGTGAAGACATACTCCTCATCGTGCTCCAGAAGACACAGGACACCTGAGAGAAGAAGATGAGAAGGGAGTAGCACTCCAATACGTGATGGGAACACCAATGCACAGAAAAACTAAAATCATCTCATCTTAGAACTTAAGACACATGTGACGTGCTGGTTATGTAAGATGTTGAGCTAAAAATTGAGACTTGCTAAACATTTTGTAGGCGATGAAGCCGTTCTCTCAGAAGATTAAATCAGGTGAGGCGTGTGGAGGAGCCACTTCTCCCACGTGTTTTTAAGGCTGAGCCAGCTGATTTCCCTACACACTGCCTCTCTTTGTCTAAATACTAATCAACTGTTGCAGTAATAAGCAATAATTTAATCTAACAGGCCTGGTATGTAAATGTTTCCTCCAAGCGATGTGATGTTCTTTATGCACTGAACAAGTCAGCAGGCAGTGGTGGGACTTAAGCAGAAACACAACAGAAACTGAACAGTCTATATAAACATTAGGTTAAATGTAATGTCTAGGCTACACATTTTATTCAACAAGGGATTATTCTAGTAGCCACTTTTAAGCTAAATTAACGTTGTGAAAATTAATGGCAGGTTACTGATTTGTTTTCATGTGCTGCGTGTATAAGCAATAAAAGTGACATTATTTAACATGACTGGAGGAGGCAATAATTATTTTCTATTACACATAATCCAATATACTGACCACAACAGACACCCCCTGAGAAAAGCTTATATATATCAATTTATACCTGCTTTGTGGAGTTTATGTACGGGTGCAGTGATACCCATAAGAAGGCCTCTTATACTTTACACTCCTGATGGACTCTCAGCACATAAAACTCATCATCAGCAGCATCTACTCAGCGCAAAAGTGGATTTATTTTGTCATAAACAACACCTTCCCTATACCACTCTGCTTCTCACATGTTCACGAGTAGTTTTCTGTCCTTACAAAAGAAGGCCTGTGCAAACATGTTTCACTGCAAACAAGCATAAACTCCATGTGACACCATTATGGGCATGTAATGACAAGGTGACAGATGAACCTACTCAGTCCAGAAAAATATGTCAGTTGATGACAAATATATCAGGTCAAGAAAAATACGCCCGGTCTCTGCAAAATACATCACAACAACAGGCCTTAGCTATTACATGATAATGAAGAGGGTTCACATGGCTGCAGGTTGAATTATATGACTACCCAGCATTGCTGACTTTTTTTTTTTTTTTTACAAGGAAAAGTCCTGGCATCAAAATTATATTAATATAAGTTGTTTATTTATTTATTTATTTATTTTTAGATAAAAGCCATTTAACACTAACTTCAGATATACTGTATGTTACATTAGTGGATTATTGTCATTAACTCAAATTTCTCGCTGTGCAGAACAACTAGTTTGTGTGATGCAACGTCTGCTGCTGCCTCGTATATGTGGCGTAGTTACATGACATATTTTTCATGGACGTACATAGATGCTGTTTTCCCCACCACTGTCATGACTTGATTGCATAGTCCTATTTATTAGACTAGCATTAAAAAAAAAACAAACACGTACAGTATAACTGTGATAGCCACCTCTCTCCAGCATCCAGTGAACTGTCTGGGGTGAAGGTCACCGTGTTCTGTGAAAACAGCATCAGCCCCTGCACATAATGAACTGCCTGCATCATAACCTGCTGACAGACAGTCAGAGGTACAGTGAGTCTGAGAAAGCTGTAATGTCTGAATCAATCAGTACATGTATCCAGATTCAGTCGATTGGGCTCAAGGACTTCCTGTATCGGTGCTCAGGGTGACTCATCCCAAACAGTCTAGTACACAGGGTGTAATGGTGCTGACAGAGAGGACTGGCTCATCGATTGCCATGGGAGAGGTCTCATCCTCTCAAAGAGGACAGGACACTATCACAGTGATACAGTTTAAAGGTTAGAGGTTTGCTGTTTTTAGACATTGTTTCTTATTTTGTTTAGCTGACAGGAATTACAACTGATCTATGACACAAACGTTGACTTATATTTTAAGGCCAGTGTTCTAAAAATTAAATTTTTTGTGGTGTAACTTTAAGTCAATCATTTTGGGAAGGAAGTTTGGAATAATGTTAAGGAAATAATTGCAGTAAGAGTGTTAAATGTTAGGATGATTTATGAAGCCTTTTCCTCATTTTGACTTTTTTATTTGACCTCAACCAGCAAGAAAAAGGAAATTTTACAAACTTCTCATGAATTGCCTTTGCTGTCTCTGTTTTGTTCATCTCCACTAAATTAAATTGCAAGTAAATCCAATACAGTATATTTTTTACAGATGTCCTGTAGTTTTGAAAAAATGTCTAAAAATGCTGCAGTTTTTACATCAATGCTAATTTCTAAAAGCTTATTATTCTCTGCAGAAAACTGCAAAGATCTGAAAAAAGCACTTTCTGTCAACTTTTAAATATTTTTATTCCACTGCATTTAAGAGACTGTACTTTTTACAGGGGGGTGGCAAAATGGTTGTGATTGTGTTCTGTGATATAAAACATATCTAACATCATTGTATGTGTCATGTTGTGGTTTGACTCACCTTCTCCGACCATGGACACTCCTATCGACATGCCCATGAACTTGCTCTTGGTCCATACATGGGCATTGACGCACATCCTCCTCTCCCGGGACTCACAGTAAAACCCTGACACTGGTGGATGATGGGACACCTGCTCGGCCACAAATCGGACTCTGTAGCAGTCTCCCGGTGAATCATCACCCTGCTGTGCATTGTTGGGGCCCCTGCTTGGTTCCCTAGCTGAGCCCTGGTTTGACCTGACCAAAGGTTTAACTTTGTCCCGAGGGACTTCCCAGGAACAGTGGAAGGTCTCCCCTAATATGGGGTTGTACGGCTTCTTGGCCACAGCACCTTTCCGCCCCTCATGGAAGGCGGTCAGATAGTACTCGACAAAGCGGACTATTCGGTCCTCAGCTGTGGCCCCCGCTGTGATCGACAGGAACATGTCAGGGTGGGCCATGAAGTTGGCATACATCTCCAGTAGTGATCGCTTTTCCAAAATGAAGGTAGGCAACACCACCTAGGAAATGCAAAATGTTGAAAGGATAAGATTTATTTAGGTAAACAGACCCAGAAATAACAATTATCTAAAACAATTGTACAACTGTATTTCTAAAAAGAAAAACAAAGTAGACACACAAAGTGCTTCAGTGTATTACCCGAGTGAGGTCCATGCCCAGTTTGAGTTGGGAGAGCAGGTGGAGAATGATGCTCCGCTGGTCATCCAGGACACCCAGGTCCTCCTCCTCATTGTCCTCTGTATCTGTGACCTCTTCAGAGGGGCTGATGTCTTCTAACCCTGGGGGGTGCTACGAAGACAAGTAGAAAGAAGAACAGTTAATGAGTTTTAAATACAAATACAGTAGTTGAATCTGTAGTTTATAGCTAAAATTAGATAAGAGTTTGTTTGGGGACTATTTCAGCTGTGGATTAATATACATTCAGTGAGCCTGATGTGTTTTTAATTGTTGCTGAACAATGACCATGTCCAAGTAGAAAGGTTGGGAACCATTGATACCACTGTCATAAATATTCTAAAATTAACAGATACATTGCTGACCACTGTGACACCTGTCACTTGGAAAGGCCAAGAGGAAGAAGATAAAGTCATTTTATTCTGCCAACCTTCAACTGTCAAGTAAAAGGTCATACAACTCATTTAGAGGCCCAGTGGAGGACCTGTTAGACAAAGAGCTGATAAATACCAAAGGACACAACCTCATTTTAGCCCATTCATACTTCATTCAACCATGTCATCCCACCTTTCAGTATTTCGTAGGGCAATAAGAGCACAGCATTACTTTGAGTGGACTGAGCGCCTCTTGTTTGCTTCTGAGAGCCCTTAGCATTGACTTACACAACACCTGCACTGGTCAAAGTGGAAAGACGTTGTCATTAGTTTGTGTTCCAGCATTCAACTGGAAATGGATCCAGTAAAGGTTAAAGAAGAGCTGATGCCTTTGATATCTCCTGCAGTAACTCAGGGCAGGAAGGAAGAAGAAAAAAAAAGGAACAAGAAAGAGGCTGATGTATAATGCAGAAAGTGCTCTGGAGCCTGTGGGCAACAACTCTCTGTACTTCCACTCCGCTCCACTGCTCTTTATCCTCCATGTCTATCTGTGCCTTTGTGTAATGACAATCAGAGATACATATGTGTCCCTTTTCAACTTACAGAGCATTTTAGAGAAACCATTGCACAGGAATTCTGCATATAACCACATATGGGGATCCAGCAGAGAGAAGAGAAATGCTGAAGAAAAAGAGATTTCCAGGACCAGAGTGCCTGCATATCACCTGAATATTTCATTCCATGTATGCATGCCAAAAGCTCCACACATCCATTATTGCACACACACACGCCCTAGGTACACATTCTCTGCACCAAAAAATTTTGTACAAAAGGCACAAACACAGACATTCATAAGGAAACTTGCTTGAGCACACAAGAAAGGAGGAGCTGGCTGGTTCTCAAAGGAGAATATTTATAGAAGTGAAAAAGGAAAGAGGGGGAGGTAGTGGGAGGTCTGTTATCATTCCAGTGGTTCTAACTAATTAAAGAGGCTCTTGACAGCAATGGGAAATTACCACTGAAGAGGTCAGAGCCTCACATGAGGTTAGTTGTTGTCATTAGCTAAGGCTGTTTAATGCAGTTTCGCTTGTCCAGAGTGTTTGTATTTATGAGGGGAAGGAGAGAGTGATTGTTTTCCAATAAAGTTATTCATTGCAATGTGACTTTTTTTTTTTTTTTTTCTGCATTGTGCATCAAATATGTCTCTCAGAATCATCAACTTCCCTCTCTGTCACATTTTATAGCTTCTATTACCCACTGCTCTGCTCCTGGACCTTAACACTATGTTTACCTTTCAAAACCTGCTAGTACTATAAAAACATGAGTATGAAGATGGGAAGTGTGTATCGACAAGACAAAAAGTTTCATGCCTTCTCATATAAAGAGTACAAATACATTACACAACAAAGTACACAGCTAATAGCTGACCACTTAATTGAACCAATATCAATCTAGATTCCAGATTTTTTTTTAAATTTAAATAAAAGTAGCAATACCAAAATATTTTTACCAGTAAAAGTCCATTATTCAAAAACCTACCTATACTCTAGATTGGCCCAGTTCATACAGTATACAGTTTAATATATATGAATTATATTTGATGATGCAATGATGTATATTTCGCAATATCTGCAAAGTAACTTAAAATGATCTAATAACTGACCAGTATATCGGAGTAAAAAGTACAGTGTAAAATGAAAATAACCAGCCAAAGCACAAGTACTTCAAAATGTAAGTAAAGCACATAAAGAAATGCAGTAGTTATATGTCACCACTGCATTTGCAAATATATTATTTCTGACTAAAAAGGACAAACACCAGATTTCTTTAAACCTGGCAAACCAAAAGAAGTTTTTATTGATCGATATTAACTATTAATAAAGCAATTACGCACATCTCTCAGACACAGCATCCATGACAGAGGGAAGAGGTTTGGTAGCTTTTTCCATTTCAAAAACAATTTCAGTAACTTTTAAAGATGCTGAGAATGTTTACCCTACAATCAGCCCCAGTGGCTAGTCTGTTCTATAATTTATGAAGTCAACAAATAGCCCTGGTATTGGAGGAAAACTCTGCTCCCCGTTTCAGATCGGTGATGTTTATTACAAAAATGCAGCAGTGCACCCTGAGGCTGCAACTACACTAATCAGTCCATATCCAAAACAGATGCACTGACAAGCTGTACACCAACGCAAGAGTGTGCAGAAACACTAATCTGAGTTTGTAAACACTCACCCTGCATTGTTGTGTAGCTACAGGCTTGACCTGCATAAAACTGGATCTCATCTCCAAAAAGGGAAAACAGTGGAATGACAGGAAAAAGCCACCAACACTACAATCCAGCAAAATGAGCGAAGTTACAGCTCCTCACTCATCAAACAGGACGACGCTGCACAATACTCGAGTCGGTGTAAAATCCAATTAAGAAGGCACACACTCTCAGTGGAAAACCTGCCGAAATCTATGTCCTGTGGGGAGTTTAGAGCTCTGAGAAGCACAGCAAAGAAAATAAACACCCTTCTTCCTCATCTGAATTTACCGACTGAATGAACAGCCCTCTTAAAGGAGTCCTGGATCTTCTTAGAGACTGTGACTGAGTTAAGGTGGTGAGCTGCAGTACAAGAGCGTCTCTCCTCTCTGCCCACCACCCACTCTGAAAAACAGGGAGGAGGGAAAAAGAAGCTCAGGGAAAGTCCCAGTGACGTTTCCATCTACACCCTCCCATCATCCCTGTGCCATGTTTCCCTCCTCCATCTCTTTCCAGTTTTACCTCATCCTGCTCTTCCATTTGCTTATCACCACCAAGTCCTTCCTGCCCAAGGCGGCTCTACATAGGGTTAAGGTGTGGGTGGGGGGCACAGCCAGTGCAACTGTTGGGTTTGCTCCCCCCACCCGCATAGAAATAGAAAACAGTTAAGCAATAAAACAAAAAAGAAAAGATCAGTAAATATAAATAACATCCACACTTAAAACTAGTCTGTTTTCCTGTGGATTCCATTTACTTATAGAAGTAGGATTGTATTTTTACTGTATAAGGGCCCGAGTGTACTGTCGTCGTTTGCCACCCCATGTAAACATTTCTACATTCACCACTGCTCCTGTCCTCCTCTGACATGTTTCCCTGCCCTTATTGCTCCTTCTACACCTCCACTCTTCCTCCACCTTTCCTGATTGTGTCTGGTACATGTGATAGGGGTGTGTACAATCAGCTTGCTTAATTACCACTAGTCAAACTCTCTTTTTCAGGAACAAATGTTTTGCTTTCTACTTCTTTCTGTCTCCTAGCTCAAACTCTTCCTTCGTTTCTGTAACTACCTTCATCTTTAAACTCATTCCGGCCTGTCAGTCTTCTTTTTTAATCGACTCCAGTCTTCTGTTTGATTCATACGTCTTTCTTCCTCCGCCCTCGCACTGTCATCGCTGTCATTGTTTCTTTCATTCACCCTTCCTTCCCTCATCTCCTCATGCACTATGGCGCTATTCTGTTTCATCATCTCACTCCTCATTCATTCACATGGCTTCCCCCTCCTTCGATTCTCTTTTTTCTCACTTTGTTTTTGTTGTACATTCAGGCACTCTCTATATTTCTCCCCCTCGCAAAGCGACAAGGGAGAGAGAGAGGGCAAGTCTGCTCATGCTCCTACTTCAAAGCCTCCTATTCCTTCTCGGTTTGAAGAGGATAAACTTCGAGGGCTTGTCCTCCTTTGCCAGCCAGCCTCTTTATCCCTTATCATCACTTCCATCTTCTCTTATTTCTTCGTCAATCCCCCTTCTGAGAGTTTGTGTATGAGTCTAAACTCCTGAACCTGTTGGTATGAAATCCATCTCTCAGAGACGTGTCCTTGCTCTGCATCTGAAGTTTGTTTCTCTTCCTTGTGCTACTCTGTGTACAGTCAAGAGTAAAACAAGAACGATAACAGTAATAATAGTTATCACCACTCTGCAAGTGTAGTGTTCTCTCTATATGTTAATCTGTCAGGTGTCTTTCCTGCTGTGGTATTTACATGAAGCATCAGCAGAAGAAGGAATAAAAAAATGATGAATGCATTTTATTTGTGTTTCAAATTCAAAATGTAATTACGAGTAAATGGATGTTTAAATCATACCACTATTAAGTAAACAAGTCTGTCACTGCAGGAACTGCATGCACAAACTGATGACAATGATCAGACTGATATATGTAAAGAGGCTTGAACTGTATTTTGTTTTAATTAGCAAAATGATCTTTCAAATGACTGATCAGTCAATAACTCAACTGAATTATCACAAATCTTTTTGTCCCTGAAGAACATCCTCCGTTTTTTCCGCACAGCAAACGATTACGTTCAGGTTGCAGCCATGATCCTGATCCTACTTTCAGACTTTTAAATCTTTCCCAAAACAGTTTTTGGAGAATGTGTTTTGTTTCACATCATTCTCAGTTAACCCTCAGGCAGCTAAGTCTGGATCTGTGGTACTAACAATCATAACGTCTTCAAAACACTTTAAAACACCTCCTCCTCTCTTTAACATTTATTCCAACAATCAGCGAGCTAACTAACTACTAACCAGTATTCCTCTTTCTCCAGGGATAAAATGAAAAAAGTTTTTAAATTACAGCTTCTACATGTCTCCAGTTTGCTTCCTGTTTGTAATTTACCTATAGATTCAGGTTTCTTTTGCTGCTTAATGTAAAGTTTGACAGCTTTAAATGTACTTCAATGGTAATAGATGTCTGGACAGACTATGTTTACTGGTTAGTGACAAATTAGGACATGTTTAAATGACACAACACTTGGGATATACTAGGTTTTATATATTGCAGAACTGCAGAATCACAGGAATATCTCTCTATACTGTAACTAGAAGAAAAAAAAAAAAACAAACATGACAGGTGATTGAAGCAGTGACATGACCAAAAACAGGAGATACAATGCTTAAACAAAGAAGGTGGGGGCCTGCCCAGAGGAACCATCGACACATAAAACTGCCACAAATAAAGCACAAGCTGAGGAAAGCATCACTTGAATAGTGATGATTGAGAAAACAAGTCAACACTGAGCCACAATCAGACCTCTCACATCTCTACCACTTCTTCTTCAAAAAAAGAAAAAGAAACAAGCAGGGCTGAGATGTTGAGTTTTGATGATTCGTGTATACATTATAATGAGCAGCTACATCAGCACAGCATCTAATGAGAGGGTATGAAGTGCGGCCGGTGCCGACACATTGCTTAGGTACTCATTCACACAAGGACACACACGTGCTTAGTCAAACATAAAAGTAACTGCACACTGTTAAACTTGAGGGTGAGTCATCAAGAGCCCCTGTCAAGTTAAAGGGGCCGAACTGTAAAACAATATGACCACATGCATATGAGACACTAAGCACAAAGCAAGAAGACAGTACTGTTAATCTCTAACAAACTACAGGATTAAACTTTAGTTTCTAAATTTGAAATGAAAGATAATGCATATTTATAAATTCTGGATTTTTCAATTAAGTAGAAGGGTGGATTTTTAACAGGGTAAAGAACAGTTTGTGGTAAAAGCCACAACAGACACAGGTTAGTGTATTTTTTAGGGTTTAAAAACCATCTATACTATTTGATCCTCTGTGAATGATTGTTCTTTATATGATACAAAGCCTGAGGAAAAACAAAAACTGAGATCAGAGCAGCAGCGACAGAACAACTAAACCTCAACACAGCAATTCAAACTAAATGTACATGCAGTGGTTAAAATGCTAACAAGCAAGTAAAGCAATTGCACTACGTTCATGTGAAGGGGTTGTAGTTTAAAAAATGAAGGATGTGAAGTCTATTAAGATTATATTACGAGACAAAGGAGGACGCAGCTTCTAATGGACAGGTGTCATATCCAATCTAAACTAAAACTGGAGCTCAATAAAGAATGGATTACAGAGCAGAGTCACTCATGGGCTGAATAAACTGAACATGAGCTGACAACATGCTGCTCATTATTTGCCTTTTATTGACAGTGGAACTGACAGGACCTTTATGTCTATTAATAAAATTCAGGAAACGTTAATGCACCACCACGGAGTGAGGAAGTCTGGATATGAAAATCTTTTGCATTTGCTCTGTTATTCCTTAGCATGTTGCAGGTTGACCAAACCTAAACAGTTACAAGCTTATTAGACACAATTTAAACATTATGATTCATCTTGTGTACATGCATATCGCCCTCTCTGCTAGTGCAGCAGGCAAATGCACTGAATCACACACACGTTCAAGCAGAGGACTTTGCTGCCCTCTGCTGGAATAAAGCTGAAACTAACTCAGAGAAGGAAAAGGGAGGATTTTAGCTGTGAAACGCAGAAAGTGCATAAATAAATTCTCTTCTGAAACTATTAAATTATTGTGTTTCTGTGTTATTTCTGTCTACTTTGTCTACTATGTCTGTTGCTTCTGATTGAGGGATCCTTCTTCTATTGCTCTTTTTGCAGTTTCTTGTTTTTCCCTGGTTCAAATCAAGGATCTAAAGAAAGACGCATCATGTGCTGTACAGACTGAAATCCTTAGAGGCAAACTTGTGACTTTTATAAACAAACTTGAATGGACTAAAACTTTTGTCACAAGGTTTTCTTTTGTTTCTGCTTATATGATTTCTCGCTTTTTAAATAGATCTGATTGATGCACTATTTGCAGATGAGGGGGAAATAAAATCAGAATGCAAAAAACAAAATCAAAACAATATTAGAGTGCAGTCAACCAAGAGCCACTCCTGAAGAAAGATTTCCTCTCTTACTGTGCCTTTACAGAACCGACTGAAGGGCTATCATTAGCTCTCTGTTCTTTAGCAGCAGCTTATATCTGTAGCATTACTGTGGACAGGTCTAATATGTGGCTGGGGAGCACACTGGAGCTGTTCCAAATGCATAAACCCACCTGATTTTTGCAAGCACCAGCAACTTTGCCTCATTTTTCCCACAGTCACGCTCCAGCCCCATGCTTACTCTGGTTGGCTCCATACTAGGACAGAATATCAAACGGCCCTGTGCTGCTACATATGTAATTCAAACAGCAAACCTTTATTATTCAGGTTCGTGTATTGTTGTTCCTTGCTCTAAAGACTACTCACAGTAATTCAGGAAAATGGGTAAACTGGCAAACAACCAGAAATATAAATTGAAGATTAGATCAAGAACTGACCTTGAGTTTCACTGGCACAGAGGCAAGAAATACTGAAATTGAAGCTATTCAAGAAGGTTTCATTAAAACCATTAATAATGCAAATACGTTCTCCTGTTCCCACGTTAACAGCACGCTAAGAAAAAAGATTAAAATGCCACCTTTGAAGTGGTCTTCATTAAAATCTCCTGACAGCGACAAGACATTTTGCATCTCTGCATTGTTTTACACTACCACAAGATGGCAAAATAACCACCTCACCAGATCAGCCTTTCCTATGTCAAATACATCAGACATGCTCACCCAAGAGAACAACCAATCTCTTCATTATTTAAACATCACCTTGGTGAAATAAGTTAAGACAACAAACTCAAGAAAGCTTTTACCTTCCTCAACCTTCCCATCTCATTTATGCCAAGACAAAGCTTCAATCACTCTGACTGCACAGAGAGTAATCAGCTGGATGATGCTGCTGAATCTCATTAAAAGATGAAGAAATGTCAGTGTCAAGCTGGGCTAACGGGCCCAGGCATTCTGCACCGTATCTCCTCCGTCTCTCTGCCCTTCTTCTTCAAACGGCAGCTAAAGCATCTTTGAAGGTGCTAATGAAATCTGGCTAAAGCTGCGAGGCACAAGGAGAAATATTACAGAGCACTGACATGGGTGCGGTTTTCAAAAAAGGTCTAAATTTAAATTTGCCACTGCAAAATCATATGCACTCACAAGAAGCCTCTAAGATCCACAGCTACAAAAAAAAGCTTGTTTGAGGTTATTGCCAAAGAAGATTTTTTCACACTGAGTTTTTAATATGAATCTTCTACTAGAGTTGTTGTGTAGATTGTACGTTATTAGCATTGGCAAATCGTGTTTGCCTATACTTGTGCTCACTGAGAATCAAATCGCATTTTATGACCAATTCATGCAGAAGAGGTCAGATGTTTTTCTTTAGAACTGTGAGTCCAACAAGGTCATTTATAATTTCCTCAATGTCTATAATTTATTTCCCACATGAAATGACAGTTTGGCTGTGCCCATTAGTGGAGCATAGTATCTTAATATTAGACTTAAGTTGGCAGAAACATACAACAGAGGCACGAATGTCAGTTCAGATGGTTGGCTGAGACCCCTGAATCACTACTGCCATAAAACTCTACAATATCTTAAAGGTGCCAAATCACCATTACGAGCTGCCCCCCCCCCCCCGGTTGCTCTTAATTATGCACCGTAAAAGTATGTTGAACAGCTTGACGATTAACTGCAAATGGGTAGACATTGCAATGCCATAATACCCATTTTACACTCAATGTCAATAGAAAATGATCATTAATATGACAGATTACATCTCTTGGTCTCTACATTCAAGCCCTGTGAGCACAGTCAAGTCCTTTGTGGTGTAAAGCCAGGGAACTGATTCACTGTGCACATAAAGAGGAAAATGTCCCTCACTGCCTCCTGTACTGTACTTTGTGTTGAGGTTAGATTTAAATGACTGTCTGTCACAAGCGTGTAACAGGCTGTTCCCAGTGTATTTAACGACATAGATTTATGACAAGTACTGACACAAGTCTAACATTTGACAAAGAGGCTATTATTATGAGCCGGTATGGCAGTAAACGCTGCCACTCGGCCCATTAATCTTCATCTTGTTTTTCACAGCTCAGGTTTCCGTTATTCTGTTATGTTTGAATAATAGGATGACACAATGAAGCATCACTGTGATTCATGTGTCAGAGGTGTTACAGTAATGTGACCTATGCAACAGCTCAAATGAACAGCCTGTTACTGCTATGACACCACCAGTTGGTTTTATTTAAACATTTCGGCTTCATCTGTTACATTTTGTCAGATCTGTGAACAACTTGAAGCTGAAAGGATTATTTGATCAATCCCTGAGTTCACTAACAGGACATCTACAACTATTTTTTTTTTTTTTTTTTTTGGTGTTTTTAAAGGCAAACGGGCACAAACACTGACTTGTAGGGAGCTGCTCTTTGTTATACTGTAGAAGACCTTTGTTATACTGTAGAAGACCTTTGTTATACTGTAGAAGACAAATGGAGACTATTTTTTGGTTTTCGACAATTGGTCCAACAAATCAAACAATTCAAAGAGGTTGTCTTGGCCTCTAGATAACTACAACAGGCATTCTTCACAAATTTTCTGACGTTTTCCAGATAAAATAATGAATCAAGAAAATAATGAAAAAACGAAATAATCATTAGGTGCAGCCCTAGACTAAGCAGATACTGAGAAGCATCTTTCATCCACCCTCTTAATTTCCTTACTGGTCCAGTGCTAATATGTCATTTGGGCCTAATGGGTAGCCAATATACTGCAACCTAACATTTTAGATAACTGTTAAATTGCTGCTGGGCAAACTGTTACTACTGTAGCTTATATTTTCAACTTCTGGATTTATATGTTTAGTAATACATTACTGTGATGTCATTAATATGGAAATTTAAAGCTGCTCTTGATCAATGTTATTCAAGACCATAATGATTTATATTACATCTACTTAAAATGTGACTTTCATACGATGAAAAAAAAAGAAAAAAATTCCTAGATAATATTGTCAGGAGAGAAGCAATAAGAGAGACATGGTTATTGCAGAATGGGTGAGTATAGATAAAGACTCCAGCTGTTTGATTATAAGACACTGAAAATAAAATTCTTATAGCAGATGTTTTAGATGGCTGAATATTTTTCAGCTATTAGAGCAAGACCCACTGTATCTGTAGCTTAGAGAGCTTTGATGTCAGCTCCAAACACCTACACTGTGTTTCTGAGGTTTCTAAGGAAGCAGGAAAACACACAAAACCAACAAAAATCAAAAAGCAAAATGCTAGACATGAAAAGATGAAATGCTTTTTAACAGTATTATGTCTTTATGGTGTTAGTCAGCAATTACCAAAATTAAGATGCATGCTTAAAGCATGTCTTAGAAAGACTGGTATGAAAGTCCCCAGTGAAAGTCTCTGTGATCCTCACACTTTTCACCCAACCATTTCTCTCCAACCGAGTGATGCACATTTACGTCAGTGTACCCTGGACTCCTTCCTGTCACTGATACAGGATGGTCCAGACAGTTGGACAGCCCCTTTCTGTAGCTGCAGCAGGCATGAATTCACGAAGCCCCCTCTAGGGATGAATGTCTGTTCCAGCTCTAAATTATGTGACCCACTTATTTGACAGCAGCTCTGTTAAAACTTTCAGAAGCAATGAGTGCTTTCCTTGCTGGGCATCAAGGGCAAATGCAAGAGAATGAAACAAATTCTCACTGATGCACCACATCACCCAATATGAAATACTTGCTAACAACCTTTCTTATACCTCCAAGTGTACAGTTTCAGCTTTGTGACAATGACATTTTTACATATTCTAACATATTTTAAATGGTTTATCTTGTTTTAGAAGCAGGATCATTCTTTGTAACAAGAGAGGAGTGTTTTAACACTTTTGGTAACATTCAAGTCTGTGAAAATTAATCTAAAAATGTACTTGTGAAAAATGTAGTAAAACCTGCATGACATGCATCATTTTGTAAAACCATCAGAAGGCTTGATACCAGGGCTAGGATTTGGAAACGAGGAAAATTCAACAGTTTGAGTGATTGCTGTCAGGGGTGTCCTGGTAGACCAAGACATATAAATACCATGTCCCTGTTTCAATTCCAGCCCGTAACCTTCACTACATACACCACTCTTCTCTGTCTCATGTTCCCTGTCTCTTACTACACTGTTGCTATCAAATAAAGGCAAAACTGCAAAAAAGCTAATGCACATTTCATGTATCCTAAAACACATCATAGCATGTAGTTGCAATGAATCAATGCAGAGTGCGACCATCTACCCAACGTCTGTACAGAAACCTGTTAGAGACACTTCCAAAAATGCAGTTCCAACAGCTGAAAAGAAAAGTGAGACAGAAAACAGAGGTGATAATTGAAAACATGATTTAATGTTTCTCACCTCAGCACCATGGGACAGACTCCTTTTCCTGAGGGCCGGGGAGGGCTCGGCTGATCGTAGAGGAGTCAGGCCTCCGTTCTTCAACTGCTCCCCTGAGGGCGACTTTGGTACAGTCCACACAGGAGCACCATCTGAAAAATAACAAGGCAGTGAAGTGAGGGAGGATTACTTTGGTATTATTACATATCCTATTATACAGTATGACTTATCACATGGAATTTATTATTACATGATACTGAGCTGTTTAAAAGTGAGTATTATTGCTTGATTATTGATTGGATGAAATTGGTAAGAGGAATCAAAGAGGGACTAGGAGGAAATCTCTATATCCTGTTTATTTCTGAAATCAAATATTAAGGTTCCTCCAAATGGTAGTGAACTAAGGTTGTGTGATTGACTGAGGCTTGACACCAGGAAACTCTGATGTGCTTATGTGTTATATCCTGTCCGGTTATAAAGTATTATGCTGTATCAGGTCAGTGACTGGAATGATAATTCATTTTGACTCTAGGCTACAAACAAACTGCAGAAATATATGTAATCCAGATCCACTGCTTTATACTGTAACTGAGCCTTGAAACAACTGCAAAGCAGTTATAGCACTTGTATAAGCATTTGAATATCAATACATAATCTGAACGTACTCAGTGGCTAGTGTTTTTTTACCTACAAGGGATGGACTCCTATTGCTGTTTTTTATGTTACATTATGTATTTTTGAAGCTTTTCCTCTTGACACATTAAAACACTCTTGTTACTCAGGTATAATGTTAATCACATTGACCACCTAATTTTAAGGTATAGCAATCAATGCAACATGTTTCAAGCACCAACCCTTTTACTCAAACTCATCAACACCAATATCATGGTGGCACTAGAGTAAAAGTCAGAGAATCACCAAAATCATTAGGATTCATTATCTGAGAACCACAATATCTATGCCAGATTTTCTGCCATTCCATAAGAAACTGACTGTAAATCAATAAGCAGCTACACAAGCTGAGTTATACAGTATGTTGCTAAAAACGAGAAAAAGGTGCCAGGCATGAGACATGTCTAATTAGACTAGAGAATAGTTCAGTGTTACTTCTAAACTTTGACCGGCATTGCATTGTGAAAGATGAATTTCATAACATTCTGCTGTTTGTTTAACATCAATTAACATTAAATGAAAAGCCTCCAAAACCACAACGACTTGTGCCAGGAAAAGTGCACTTCTTAAAAAAAACAATCACAATACTGACTAAAAGCCTCTTCCCAGGATATTTCATTCACAGCATTACAACCTAAAGCTTCGAGAACATCAAATCAATGTGTCCTGCAGAAACAGACACTCAAAACTTTTTTAAAGTCATGTGCAATGGTGACTCAAAAAGACCTACAATCAAGCCGCACATTTCCTGATGAAAAGCATCTTATGTAGATCAGAGTAGAAGATCCCATTTCAAAGCACTTCAAGGGAGCAGCATGAGAGGCCCATCTCATCTCCAGTTCCAACCCTCAAATTGGGTTAAAAGTCTAATGCACCAAGAGGCCATTCTTTGATATCCATTAGTGAAAAGCAAGCTGTGCTGACACAGGTCTGCATGCTGGTGAGCCCGAGGCAAATCTGTTTCGACAAAATGTGCTGCCATAGCCCTCAGGCCAGGGCTCTGCTTTAGTCAACTGACAGTTTGACTGACAGGAATGTGAGAAAATGTTAGCGAACCCCCGCCAATGCCCTGCTGTAAACTGGCTCTGCTCACATAGTACACACCAGAGTAAATACAGTAAACACTCATTTCCTTCTAGTGTTTTTTGAAAAGGTTAGTTTCAAGACATTTAAAAGCTAATGAGTTTCAATAAGTTCATTTCAAGGTAGAATTATATGGGAAATATTTCTGGAAACAGCTCTTGTGTTTATGCTGGTAATAATGGTTATTCACAATTTATGACAGACACATGAACTTTCTCTGAGATGTCACAAGCACCAGAAGCAGAAATGCTTAGTGTGCAGGATGGGGAGGGTGTCCTGGCCATTGGACAAAAGCATGCAGATAAATTAAAAGCCTGTTGCAGATCACATGATGAAGAGAAATATTCATGCAATAGATGTTTCCAATGGCTTTACATTTGACTTCTGAGCTGTGACATCGGTTCAGATTGTGATGTTTTCATATCGAAATCTTCCCCCTACATGTTCCTCCTGTGCATTTTAGTTGCTCTTTAACGCATGCCATTCACCTCTCAACTTCATTTTTATGAATCAGTCTGCTTTTTTAATTCCTAATGTTAATCTGTAAAGGGGATTAGTGTGCAAAGTAGATTTCCTTTATGGATATTCATTCCCCTAAAGGAAAATGTTTTGCAGGTGTGGGTGAAAGAGACAGAAAGTCAGGCTTCAAGCTCTTTATGGCAGTAACACAGGGGAGTGAAGGGGAGAATCAACAGAGCCACAGCGAGCAGTAGAAAGATCCTCTGTGATATCAGCTGATTATATGCTGCCTGGTTTGTGACTGGCAGGTTTTTGGGGAAAGTTTACAAAGATCCTTCATGTTCCTAGACTCTCTTTGCCATTCCAAGATTTGACTCCAACCAGCTGCTCTGGTTTTGTGCTAAAAGGAGCCCGGACGGACCAACGTGCCAGCCAAACTCAGTCCAACCTCATGCTCAGCTCCCTACCAAGGAATTATCTTGCCCATGCAGTGGCAAAGCTCGCCTGTGCGGCCGCAACAAAACCATCCGACCAACCAACACCAGCCAGTCACTCCCTTTATCAGCTGCTCATGCCAGTGAGCCACGCAATCTGTCACTTGGCAATGCCAGGAATCCTAACAAAAAAATCCTCACTGAGAAGTGGACGGTACATGCCGAAAGCGAGGCGCAGCTGGACCCCCACAGGATTTATTAGCCAGGCAGCGGAAGGAAAGAGGTTTGTACTTGCGGCCCGGTGGTCCCACTCCACACCACCCCCTGTTTGATGCACAGGTACAGGGCAGGGTGACTGCTGGTGCAAAAAGAAGACCAACACGCTGTGAGGACTGGAAGATTCAGGATGGGTTCTAGCCCCCAACAAACTCAGACCCCAGAAGACTTTGCCAAAGTCACAAGGTAAAGGTGGACCTCAACGTCTTCACAGTAATACTATAAACCACTAAAAACATGCATCTGAAGAGCTTAAAGGATGGTTCTGCAAATTGTTTAACTTGATATTTGACAACAGCTGTCATCAATGTAAATTCAAAGCAGTTACCATTTCCCGCACCTTATCAGTGCTTGGATCAAGGAAGTAACAGGTTCGGCTATTGCCCATAAGATCTTTCTCCCTACCAGCTTCCTCCAGCTTTTCTTCAGGGATCTTAAAGAGCTGCAGGTGTTCCATCACGTCTTTTATTCTTACCAGGTTCTCCTCTTTTGAATGAACCTGAGAATCCACAATAGCTTACAAATGGATCTTGAGATGAGATGTTTTGTCAGCAGATGTTATGTGATCGAAGTACACAACTTTGTGTGCCTGAACTTACGGGTGACCATTGGGATGCACTGTAACTGCTGTGAATCCACATTAAGTATTGCCGTCTTCTTTTACAAATAAAACAAAAAAAATATTCAGAGCCACCTTTTAAGGCTACAAGAAGTGAAGTTTTGCAATAGATTTTTCTGTGGACCATCACTTTAAATCAGGTCCACATCTGTTTTCTGGAGAAAACGTTTATGGTGCTGTTGCTCAATAGCATCTGGGAATTGGTAAAGAAATTGGATTGGATCAGAAATTCTTTTGCATTTGGGAAAATATGATTAGTCAAAAATATTGGATGGATTAAAATGATCTTAATACTTAAAATCTGTATTTGGCGTCACAACCTTTAGAAACTAAAATCTTGATGTTATGCCAATAGAACCACCCTCAGGCTTCAAATGGTTTAAATCAAAATAACTTTATTGGATCCATAGTGGGCACAGAGAGGACTAAACACGGCAGAGGTCTGACATTTTAGGCACCAGCGTGGATTCCATTGGCAAAGACTTAATCCTTTGAGAAGATTTAGAAGTGCATAGAATTCGTCATTATAATTAGGTTTTCTCATTCACACATAAACCCTGACTTTTTTTCTTACATGCATGTAGCGAGACAGTCAAAATGCTTTCAAGGATTCTGTAAACAATACTGACGGTAAATTTAAGTTCGTACACGCTTCACATTTATGCTTGTATTTGGCACTATCATTGTGAGGATCTATTGGCATTATAATGCAGCTGACGACATTGAAGAGACAATAATGAATGGAAAACAGCATATAACACCAATAGCTACACACCTTGAAAAACAAGAATGGAACAAAATAAAACAATTTTACACACAAATGCAGCACTCAGCAACATTTACTGCAAACACTGAAGTTCATGGTACTCATCAAGCACGGACAAGAGCTACAGTCCAGCTGCCCCAGCTGGCCCTTGCCACTGGTGCTAGGCTCTGGAGGAGGGGAGTGGAAAGACAAAGGGGATGGAGGAGATGGAGGGGCCGGGGGCTCCAGTAGCAGCACTGGAACAGGGCCCGGTGTGGACTCACCGGACGGGGCTCCATGGGAGGCGTGGTAGGGCTGTGAGGCTTGGGATGGAGCTGGCGCCTGGCTGTGGCTCTGGGTCTGTTGGAGGATGTTTAAGCACTCTCCCAGGCAGCTCAGGGTGGCGGCTGATGTGGCTTTGAGCAGCAACAGGTCCTGGTCCAGACAGGAAAGAGGGCCTCTGGTGGGTAGAGAGTCAATGGACTGGACCAGGTTCTTCTGCTGGCCCTCTGCTTGGGATATCACCTGGGGGACAACCATGATGTATGGCATTAAAATACAAAGTAAACAACTCCATTACTCAAATTATCAATGAGACACTTCAGGTATAGTTTGGATTTTTTTCAAATATGTTATCAGTTACTGTAACATAACATATTATAACACTATGATATGATACCAAATAGCAGCATAGATATGGATCTACAATATATTAGCTGACAATATTTCAAATGCAGTGTTTCAAAGTGCAACATTAAACTTTTACCTCCCACAGTACATTGGCAGAATAAACCCTCAAACATAAACCTGTTTACATTTCCATGCATTTAAAAATAATGCTCGTAGTATATTTTTCTTATGTGCAATCTTAATCCCATGTCAATACAAAAAACAACAACTACATATTGTATTTTATTCCTTTGTGGCACAGATCATCATCGTTGCCCAGAAACAACGAGCCACTCAGTTAATACTCCTTCAGTGTGATGAATATGGGCACTGTGTTTATTTTGAGTCACTGCCTTGTCACATATACTCACTACACACAAGTGCACTGATCTGCAGCTGAAAATAATCTGCAACAAACGCAGCATTTACTCCTGCTTGAGTGAAGTTTACTAAAATCTACAGTGCCCAGATGTTAGCTGGGCAATTTAGATGATGAAAGTGTAGCGCTCCGACCTATTTTTAAAGACTGATGCCTTCACGAGAACCCATGGGTTTTGTGGTTCAATGGCTCAGACTAGACAGACAGACAAACACAGTTTCAATCTTTTTATGGGATTTGTTGATAATATGAAAACACAAAATATATTTCAGCGTTATCCTTCAATATCTATTTATACCAGTGGATTATAAATTGTAGACCTGATTAAGAGAATGTCATGTGGTAGACTGTGATGTGTCATGAAATCTTTAAAAGAAGGATTAAGATTTGTTTGCTGAACAATTAAAAGATGCTAAACAATTAATATCTTTTTTATATATATATATATATATATATATATATATATAAATAAAATAATTTATGTTTTTAAACAGTTTTTAGTTATTCAGGGTATTTCAAATGTACATTTACATTTTGGAAAACAGAATACAATATCTGTGAATGTTGGCAAATCATCATGAATTAATCATATGACTACAAGAGGACAAAACTGTATCAACAGATGAAGTTCATCAACACAACAAATATGATTCTGACACTAAATCTTCCACCATCTCATACAGTTTTACTTGTGTGTAGGAAGTGATACAAGCAAGCATTAATTCTACTGCCGTCACCTCAGTCTCGACTCCAGGCAACCATCTGCTCCAAGGCGACAGTGCCAAAAAAGAAAGTGCAAAAACTCTTCAAACAAAAAATCTTCTCCCATGCTCCCACAGGGACAGAACATTTCTTACTCTGTAAATTATTCCTGTATGACTCACCTGCCAGTGTCTCAATGTATCACAAAAGGAAGAAGACAAAGTTGGTTCACACTACCAGGTAATAATCTGCTCTCAGGGCCCATGAATCTGGGTTGTTTATCAGGCTGAAAATGTATTCATCAATATTGTATGGCTTCGTAAACAGCGCACACACTTAAATAGCACATCTGTCTCTGTGCATGAAGCTATTTTAGATCTGAAAGCTGTTGCAGTGGTGTTATGTAGCATAGGAAATCATGTAAAGGAACTTTTTTTTTTCGCATCGAGCTTGTACAATTATTCAGCTATTTACTGAGGTCAGATGTTCAAAACCTCAGGCAGATGGAGCTCAATTTTTTGTTTCCAGTGCTTGTTATAAATAGATTCTTGCTGTGCCGCATGCTGACATATTTTCACAACACACTTTGTATAATCACAACCTACCATTTACTTGCACAGGCTTTCCATGATTTTTAGCTTAAACCCTCATGACTGTAGTTGGACATAATTTCATACACTCATAAGGGCCTGAATATAACCCTTTAGTGACTTTTTAATATGATAATGAGACGGAGTTCTTCATTTTAGCAAGAGGTTAACAAGTATTATTATTCACCTAACTGATTAATTAAATCTGAACAATCTTTGCTGCATGAGATCATATATTCAAAACACACAGCAATGGTGTTGCTATGCAACCTTAAATAAAAACCCATATCATACCCAAAAACAGCTCCCCAGGTTTTATGGTGCTTGGTGACATGTCGTCACCTTTTCTGATGGAAGGAAAACATGACATTTCTATGGAAAAACAGAAAAACGCCTCTGGAGGTCAGGGTTATTAAACGTGTGCCAACCACAGGCACAATTCCAAGAGGATAAAAGAAACTAAAACAAGATAAAGGGCTAATTAAAAATGAGACACCAAGATTATGTGGCCAGAAAGAGCAAAAGCCAAATATAAAATAAGGTATCATCTCTCCTAAACGAATAAGGACACACACACCATTTACATACACACAGCCTTAAGTCTCCTTATTGTAAACTTGTTTGCAGGTTAAGATCATGAATACACATGGGCTAGAAGCACTGTCATTCAAATCGATGCACGCAGAAACACACAATACTAATATTGCCTATTAAAAAAATGAAATCTCATAATTCTCTTCTTCCTTATATTCCAACACAAATAAATACACTATACTTTACATACTTATAAATGGAACTAATATATACACACACCACACACACATCCACAAGGAAGTACAGAATTGTGAGATCTGTTCTCTCAAGAGGCACCAGGACCTGTGCCTTCCAGAAATAGCCCAACCCCAGTGATCCAGCTCTGACATGGCAGTGTAAGCACCCAGTGGTGCTGCTGCACTGACAGTCGAGGCGATTGATGAGTTCACATCAACTGGCTGTGACAGAGAGATGGTTATGTGGTGTGACTCCCACCATCACAATCAGTGCACAGACAGCTGCATGCATAGTTGGACAGATGGATGTAAGCTGACAGCGTGACAACAGGCTGACCATTCAACAAAAGATCTCATCAATACGTACACTGCTGCGTTCCTGAGAAAGTGAGAGTTTTAGGGCAAAAATAAGAAATGCTGAGTTAGTGCTATCAGACGATGCAGATGACTGAAAGCTGCTGAGTGTTTAAAACAGACTGAAGTTCTGATTTTGCCACTTATTGTTATTGCAATGAGTTGATGGAATAACCTCATTGCTAATAGAATAAATACTATTAGAAAACACCAGTCATGTAATGGTGGATCCTCAGCTGAGTTCAGGTTGGTTCAGTAAGTCCATGTGGGACAGAAGGGCAGAGCTGAGGAAGCAGCTCGTGCAGAGATTCAGTGAGGTGCAAAGACCACTTTCCCTCCATGACTAAAAAAGAACCAAAGCTGTGTGCATGTTAAGCAGCGAGGTTGCAGGGTGTACGTATGTATGCGTGTGAAAGGGAGGAGAGTTTTTACAGGAAGTAGCAAACTGGTATTTATGAATATTATCAGCCATAGTGGCCAGAAAATGAATGGGATATACAACACATCATCCCTGACACTGCTGCTTGATAATAAATCCACTAATAATCATCATGAAGCAGCTTCTTGGTCTGTGTAAGGTGTGTAAATCACAGTGCAAAACAGACTCCTTCAATCCCATCAGAGGGGTTTATGGGGCTGTTATGAATAAAGGAAGAAGTACAACAAATAACATGAGGAGGAAGAGGCGGTGGGTGGAGGCTTTGAGTGGAGGAATAGTGGACAGGGGGAGAGATGAAGAGAGGAGCTAAGTGACAGCAGATGTGAATCAGGCCACAGGAGGCAGCAACCCAATTCTTCCAGTCCAAAGGAATGTGAAACCAAAAAGAAAATGATTCACCAATCACACAGGGGCCTTGTTCTCTCTGTCTGTGGAGGAAACACGAGTACCAGAGGAGTGTTTGTTTTGTTTAATGCTCACGCCATCTGCTCTGTATTTACTCAAATTGTCCCAGGTTCGCTGGAGGAGACAGATTCTGCTCCTGAGAGGTGAGAAATGATTCTACACTCACACTGATCGGTAGCTGCTCTCTTTCTGTCATCGAGTGAATCACTTAGACAAGATATTCTTAGCCAGACGAGGCAGAAACACAGCGTGGCATGTCTGAATAGGGAATTTACCAACTAGAAGCCAGCCAGGTCTTCAATGAGCAAGTAAGAAAAGAGCTTTGCATGAAATATTGATGATCTAAGAGTATCATCAGAGGGCCAAGCAGAGGAAGCAGAAGAACAGTAGAGGTAAATGCCAAGTTTTTAATACACTCGTTAAGCTAATTGTCTACTCCCTACTGTTTAAAGAAATGAGACAACAATAATATAGGGTGCTCGGATGTTACTGTGAGGTTTCAATTACAGTACATGACAGGTTAGTAGATAAGTGGTGTTTTTTTCTGTGGGGTACTAGACAGCGCACAAAGCTATTTTGTCCAAATTTAAGAAGGGCACTAACAGTTGGCCTTGTTAATCTGGAGTGAGGATCTTCGTATCCTGTAAACTTCATTTTAGCAATAAGGTCAAACTTTCTGCTAGTAAAAAACTAAAGGTGGAAAATAAATATATATAAGAAATATAGTGCTGAAACAATTAGCGATTAGAGAGAAAGTTTACCCAGTAAAGGTGTAAGATGGTTTGTCTCACACCCACGAATGAGAACATTTGTGCACATGTGTTTTATAAAACACATCACTGCAAATCATTTCACATTACTTCACTTGGTGGTACTGTACGAAAAAATGGGGCAAATGGCAACAAAGGCAGGGAAGATGGGGACTACATTGTAGTAAACCTGCATGCAAACAGGGTTGCAGGTTTTGGTGAGAAACCTTGCTTTAAAACTCTTGCCTTAAAGAAAAGTGTCTTTAAAAATAATGTCCTGCACAAATCAGATGCATAATAACATCATCAGCTTTAAACTAAGTTTTTGGTGCTTGAGCAACTTGCACCTCAACAGTACAAGGACAGAAACAAGTCTGTAAGAATCATGTGGGGATCAAACATTTCCCATGATGGCAGACATGACACCTTCCCTGTCAGTTTCTATTCTGCTCATCTGTATCAACAGTTAACATCAGTAAAGTTTCAGTTTAGAAAGGCTCTTGTTTCTACTTGTCCATGTTGCGTTTGCCTCCATAACTGCAAAGTCATGTTATCTCCATAATTCAGCAGCCAGATGCACAGCTGCCTGGCAATGACCCAATAAGCACATTTCATCTCCAAACAACTGTGTGGCAGCAAAACTGCTTCCGCTAATGGTTGTATAGTTTGCCAGTGAGGCATACAATCATGTCTCAATCATGTCTTTATCATTTTCACTTCACAAACTCAGCTTCAAGTCTAAACTCTTGCAATTAATCACCATAAACTAGCTGCAGACAGGCTATTAAGAAGAGACGAGGAAAACAACCTTCTCTGGAGATAAGCGGAGAATAGTGAGTGACTGTGTTGAGTGTATGAAGATGCAGCAGATGAGGGCAAACTGGTAACTAAAACTGACAGGTCTGGTGACTGAGGCGGAGAGAATTAATGAGGATTTGAAAATCATACCAAGTCAAAAACTAATAGGAAACTTCAAGTGAAAAGATTTTCTAATTAACTCAGGAGGCACAGGTCTGTATATTTAAACTTTTACAAAAATAGAAAAAAATATTTAAATGTGCAAGCTTTACTCCACACCTTCAGGGATTACAAGGAACATTAAATGCTCCATATGGACAAGCTGGCTGCCACGTTTCCACATTATGTTGCATTTGTTGATTGCTGCATACGCTCCATCATAATGGCCCTGATTCAACAGCATACACTCTTCGCTCTGTCATAGGTCATTGTACTCAGTATTGATATATACCATAAAAATGCCAACAAAGCTAAACTTACATTAAAGACTGGGAATGCAGTCAGTGTCAAACCTGCCAGGACGCCAGAAATATCTGCTGAACTCACTGCACCAGTCCCCCACCGGAGACCAGTGCAAAGGCTCTGCAGACAGCAACCATAGATAATACAGTGCAGCTCTGTGGCTCATGTTTTTGGACTTTGAGCCAAATGACCAGGAAATACAAGCTTTTTTTCCTCCGATACGTATTGTTAATAGATGAATTCTGTTTATTTCAATCCGGGTTTCATTTTGCAATCCTATCTATTAAATACATATGGTAATTTGGCAAGGCAATAGAAATCCAGCATCCACACCTTAATCACAATTAATAATTAGAAAACAACTTCATATGCATTTCAAATGACATACTGTACTAAGCATCCTGTAGAAGAGTTTTATAATTTAGTAACCATCATTTGTCATCTGGATTAGATTTAGTGAGTATAATGTTACCAGAACTGACAGAAATGATCAAAACTATGAAAACAAGACCCAAAGTGTAACCAAACCAAATTATAGATTTATGTTGGTTATTCCATTTCTTTGCAACCTCAGACTTCAACCTCAAAAAAAAAAAAACAAAATTAAATCTGCCCACGAGTCTGTAAAGTGAAGAGCCCAGTGGTTAAAACTACCTTCAACACCCACCTCTTTGACCTCCAGCAGCCGTCCTGGGTACTGACTCTTGGCCCGCCGAGCTGCAGCTGGAGATTTGTGGTGGGTGATGGTGACGATGTTGCTGGGTGAGGCCGTGTGGCCAAGGTGCCTCTGGGAACCCGGGGATGAAGATGGGGTTAGGTGAGGGAGGAGGGAGAAGCTACGGGTCCGACCAGAGGATGAGGAGGCCTGAGGGAGGGGGGGAGGGTGACACAGAAAGGGGAAAAAAGACAGTTGTGTGGGAATTTAAGCATGACAGGAGCGTGACAATGTAAAGGTATAGAAACAATGGAAGTGTGCTCATAAACATGATCTCATAAAAAATGTTCAGTCAGGAACCCATGGGCTCTATTCCCCAAATCCAATAAATCTCTTCCCCACAAGACAGGTTCAATGCTCAATACTGTACAGAAAATAAAGCCTTTTGTTTATAGGGTTCTTTGACTGGCTGGCAACTAGAGAGGAGCACTACAGAGCTGCGGCCATCTGATAAACCAAAAAAAATTGTGTCTCACTTATATAGGCACCTCTTACACTGTAACCAAGTCTTAGTAGGAGCAAAATTAGAAAAATTAATTAAATTATGCTCTAATGTGCTTGTTGTCAGTTATAAATGCTTGCTAGAAAGTAGTTAAACATTTAACTTATTTTAACCTTCCACCATCCATGTGATGTAATGTATTTTTAAAAAAAAAAAAACATGCAGGGTGACGTATGTATGACAATCAATAGACTGTCAAGAAAGAAGCCTGGTTAATGTTAGCTAACATTAAATGCACCCAAAACTAAACATTTCTGATATTATTGGTTGAAAACATTCAACTTGCAACTTATAAATGATGTGTGTAAGCACAGCATTGACAACTAGCTTTTATCTAAAATTCAGAGATCTGCAAAATGTAACATTTTCTGCACATAAATGTGGCTGTGTTTTAGAGAAACACTGCTCTACTACTATTACTGCTGTTAGCTCTCTACTGATGGAGAAGTTCTGGTTCTGTGTCTGGCAAATTTCACCACTTCAACCCAAGAGGCTTCCACAGGAACACAATAAAATTACAGCCATGTTGCATCATATGGATCATTTTTCATACCTGGCAAAGAAACAAACAAAATATGCAGGATGGAGAAGCTAGATAACAGGAATGTTTTTGTTTGACAAATAGCAAGGAACAAAACTGTGGAATATGTTTAACTTGCATTTATTAAATAGAACAACTTAGGCTATGAGCACATCTGGACACGTTGAGACATAACCTAACAATTTCATAACCAAAACCACATATTTCAGAGCACTTACTTTTTGCCAAAACCTCAGTTAAACCTGAAGTTTAACTGAGTTTTATAGAAAGGCAGACTCATCCCTTTTGTTTCTCTCCATGCTACAACTAATGTCAAATCACTTCCTTTATTTTTATGCCTCCTCCTCTTCCCCTCTGTGACTCTTGTCTCTTCAGTTAGCTGACCTCTGCTCACAGAGGCAGCCATGTCAGACACTATCTCTCTGCTGTCTTTACTCTTCATTAGTTTACAGCAGCGTGCCAGAGATTTATCTCTCAGAAGAGCACGGAGGTGAAAATAAAATAGATCAAACAAACAGCTTCCATCCCAGAGCACTGCTCACCAAAAAGGGGGGGGGGGGAACTGTTTTACTGGAGTGATGCTGTTTGCACTGCGGTAACTCAGAAAATCAAATGTATTACTATACTGCGTTTTCTAAAACTGCATGCAGAAATGCCACATTTTCACATAAAGATAAGTGATCATATTGATATGATGTTTCTAGAACATTAAACAACCTGAGTTATAGTAGCTAGGCCCTTGTGTAATCATTTTAACAGGAAATAATCAGCTTACAAGAGAGAACACTGTTGTACTGTGCAAAACTAAGCCACGGGCTGTGAGTAAGCAGCAGGTTTTGTGAAGTGCGAACAGAGAAGCTGAGGGTTTGTCCTCCAAAACTGGCACAGAGCCCTGAGGATTCAGCAAGCTGGAATAAAAACAAGAGGTCTGACTGAGAAAATTCAAAGAGGAAAAGGAAAAAGGAAGTGCTCTTTTCTACCACAGCGATGAAGGGATGGAGGATAGAGATGCAGGAAACGTATCAAGTGCACTTGTTAGTAACATACAGTACACAATCTAGGTGCTGTAATGCCTTACAGGAAGTAAGCAAAGCCAAATATCCACTTTCTAACAATAAAAAAAAAAAAGAAACAAACTGCTTTCAAACTTTATTCATCACCACTGTGTAAAATCAACATTTTCTAGAACTGAGCAGCTGCCTTGAAACAATAAAAAAAAAAAAAAACAGGCAAAATTACATAGTAAGAAGTGGATTTTTTTCCAGTTATCTTGCAGTTATCTCAGATCCACAGATTAAGAACTAATCAAACATGTGATCATGTTTTCACAATAGTACCCATGTAGTCTAAAATTTGACTTTCACATGGATTTTAGTCTATTGGTAATTTAGTGCCATGATTTGACTTTTGTCCCTGAATCTTAAAAGAGGCAGGATGCACACACAAAGGTCCTGCTTCTTTACAGGTGCTCTGCTGGCACTCAGCCATGGGCGGACTTGGCCCTGTGTGAGGCAGCGTAGGAGGAGGTACAACAATTTACTGCCGACCTGTCATTTTCTACACCACAGGGAACAAAACTAAATTACACATAATAAGCTATTTGGTAATAACTGTGGGTTCAAAAATATTTAAATACATATATATTGTACAAACACACTTAGCATGAAATTATCAACTTGAAGTGCTAATATGTAATTTCTTTCAGGCCAAGGAGAATTTATTATGGGCATGAGCCTCTGAAACAATATGCAAATGAAATTATTTTAAGTGATCTGACAACGTGCACAGTTTGATTCTTTGTCCTTACTGATATAAACTTTGTGTGTGTGTGCGTGCGTGCGTGCGTGCGTGCGTGCGTGCGTGCGTGCGTAGTTTTAGCCTCACAACAAAACAGTGAGCACATGGGAGACGGGCCTATTTATCAGGCTGCTAATCTGCTTGATTGTAACTGAGTTCAGCGCCCAGCTGAGCAGCCCTGGCTCTTCACTAGCAGAAAACACTAAACCAAACCTCTCTGACACACTGTCACTGGTTTGTCAATAAAGCTTTTTCAAACAGACATCCCTTAATTTCATTCAATTTTGGTTTTTTTGCTTGCCACTAAAGGTGGAAGGAAAAGATACAAGGATGCAAGGTGCGAGTCA
Organism: Mastacembelus armatus; assembly: GCF_900324485.2. Classification (NCBI taxonomy): domain Eukaryota; kingdom Metazoa; phylum Chordata; class Actinopteri; order Synbranchiformes; family Mastacembelidae; genus Mastacembelus; species Mastacembelus armatus. Next base: position 15,682,118 of record NC_046643.1, read on the forward strand.
TTTACACTGGGCAATAAAATGTGATCTGCATCTGGATTTGTGAAACAGGGAAATCATTTGGTGTAAATGCATGCAGTACTCATAGAGACTAAAGGGAGGTTTTCCTGCAACAAATATCAACCTCTACACAATAGTAATACCAGCAATGTGTGTTCAAATTGAGAGCAGTTCACATTGCAAAAACATATTTTAACAAGACACATAAATACAAAGATTCATGGATCTGCTGTCGTCATAAAGAATTTGTTTCAAGATACAGACCACACGGTAATATTTAGTGCAACTGGGGCCTATGTCTTACTTTTTATGCCATACATTTTTCCTAGTTACTTACTCCTCAAGGCTTATTTGTGAGACTATGACTAAAAAGCTTCAGAGCTGCTATTAAATGGCTTTGCGGTGAGACTGAATGTTGTAATGTTCTGAAGAATTAGAAAGGTGTTGATTCATCCCCATAGCATTTTTTGAGGTGACAGCATGTGAAACAATTTTACAACTGCACAATATTTGTAGGCGTTTCTGATATTTTGTCCAGCCCATATTTTTGTCCACGGGTCAAGGTACTGTACACTCTACACTGAGGAGAAAACCAGTATATCATCATAATCTGCCTCATATTTGTTCCTCCACATCAGCTCAAAATAAAAGGCCGCCCCCTAAGCAAAGCCAGAAAAATGCATCTCTATCGATCTACACCATAAAATATCTCAGCTCTCTTTTGTTCAGTTTCTTATAAAGTCTCAAAATGAACTCCTGCCTTTTTTTTGTAATAAATAATTCCTAGTACATGTTTTCTGCCAAAGCTGCCCAATATCAAAGATATACTGCAGCTAAGCCTCCACTGCCGCCTTATCACCAGAGTAGCTGCGACAATGATCAGAGAGTCAGACAGTGCGGCTCAGGGAAGGATTAGACCACAGCAGTGGGTACAGTTATAACAGCTGCTGCCAGGGAAATGCCCCACAGTCACTGAGCAGGAACATAATGCCTGCTCAGCTCCACAAGGCAGAAGGAAAGAGAGAGGTAAACCTTACTCTTTTACCATGTTTCCTTGATTATCCAATTTTTTTCTCAGATTTTTTGATTGCTTTTCTCATCATGGATGAGCAGTGTAATTGGACTTTCCACTTGGTCCAGCTGTGCAGCAGCAATGAGGCAGCATAATGAGGACGTAGTATGTAATTGTTTAAAAAGACACATGAGAGTGCATTTACATAACAGGACAGATGCTGGAACTTTTCTTTTCATTTCTGTTATTTGAAGATGAAACTATGTTTGTGAAACAAGTATAAAGCAGAGTAGGTGCTCATAGATGTGGTGACTCACCAGCAACTCCTGGCCACCTCCTGCTCTCTCCACACTCAGGTGCTCATCTGAGCCCTTCAGCTTCCTCACCTGAAACCAGACACACATACAGACAAATCTGAATAAAAATCCTGACTTAGTGAAGAAACATAACAATGATCAACAGACACTTCACTAACATTTGTAACAATCAGTTACAAAAACCCCACACTGCCTCTACAACAGTGACCAAATCTACTTCAGACATAAAAAAAAATTGCTCAAGACATATTGCAAGCATCCCAGCAATATAACTGAAGCAAAAAACAGCTTCCATGTGAAAAGTAAACTTTAATAGCACAAGTTTGCCAAAGAAATAATAAAGTTTGGATTATTTTTCTCTTTCATGCGCTGCTGATTTCCACAGTGTCACAGCCTGCAGTGGGGCTCCTAAAAGGAGCACTATAACAAGCCTCATTCTCCACTGGATCGAGCACATGGGGATACACCCCACAGAGACAGAGTCAGCACACACATACACTGACTAATCTCCTAAAGCCCAAAACCCCCAAAATTTGCACATGCCTAAATATTAATCCATGAAACCCATTAAAAAAAAAAAGTGACTGGTTGTGGATAAGGTTATTTACTGCTATGCCCAACACAGTAATCTTTCAGAAATGCGCCCACAGAGACATGAAGCTAGGGACATTTAAATACACACTCATCCTCAAATAAAGCAGCAGGAGCTTGTTACCATGTTCCTCTAAATCACCGACACGTCAGTCAATAAAAGTACTAAAAATGTTTTCAAATTAGACACCAAAGTGAAGTTTCACAAGAGGTGGAGTTCTGTTCTGTTTGCAAATGCTGTCAATCCTGGATCCTTCCATGTTTTACATTTTGTCCTCTATTTTTACCCAATTTTAAGTGCATCTTTCTTTTTTTTCCATTTGTGGGCAATGTTTTACAGTTTGATGTACTTTATAAACATATTTCCTGATTATTTTTAATATATTCTTCCTCTTCAAACATGCTGTCTGCAGAGACATGGCATTTATTCGGATGATATTTATTAAGGTCTGCGATTGTGGATTTGTTTCCTCTGTTCCCATTCATGGGGAGAAATTCTAGGGGAGTCAGAAAATGAAAGAAAAACGAGAAGAAAAGGCAAGAAAGCATCTAAAAATATTTCCATAGCTTTAATAATCTACAGGGAATGTTAAATGAGACTTAAAGGAGATAATGCCATTTGAAATAAAAATGTCATTTTAAAACATCAGTCATCTGTTACAGTCACTAAAAGCAGAACAGAAAGAAAGAAAGAGCCAGGAGTTTCTGAGACTGTACAAAGGGCTTTCACCTAGTGGAGGATTTTCCTGTGCACAGACTTGACTCATGAACCTGAGCTGAGTATTATATATTAGAAAAATATGAAGAATAAGAGGAAAAAAGAAAAAAAAAAAAAAAAAACAGTAAAAGTGTGAGAAGTGCGCAGTCACACTTACACATACAGAGATAAGAATTTCCCAGGAAATGTCAAAGCAAAATGGTCACTTCTCTTCTAGAACAACACACACACAGAGCCTGGACCGGGGTCACGGTCAAAACGCTGTGACAGTCTGAATTTTACCTTTGTGCTGCTGTCAGAGTGACGCCTGGCACACGCTTGGAGCTGGCCGATCCAAAACTGCTGCTCCTTGGCGTCAGAGGCTGAAAAGTCACACACACACCAAAAATAAATCACTGATAATAAAATTACAAGACTAAAACTTATTTTACACACAGGACATTGGGAATCACAATAAATCTGTACACAAGTTCACAGTCAGGTCAATATGCAGTTAAAAGAAAGCCATATGCTTTACAGTGCACATCCACTAATGGTTACTATTCAATTTGTGTTCTTCTACTCTGAACACTAAGCAGCAGCTAGAGGAACAAAATGCTTGTGATCACAAAATTATTTTACCATCCTTTAAACAGACCCTTTAACAAACTGCCAGTTTTACTGTAAAAATTACTATTACACTATTAAAATTAAATAACTGCAAATTTGGTGGTTACTGATCATATTCTCTGCATGTTTTATAAAAAAATGGGGAGGTCTACCAACCTAAAAGCAGTTCTCTAGGTGATAGGTACAGATAGTGTACTGTACCTGGCCATTTGATTCTGTTCCCTTCTGATGCTCTGGGGGATAAACTAAACATTCAGTATTCAAGACAACTAATTTGACCAGTGTGTGTGTGCAGCTTGAAACCCTCTGCAAGCTTGTGTTTTTTACCCCTTGATATGGAGACAGTCCAACCATCTAAACACAAAGCCACTTGACTGGCATTAGGTTATTATTAAAATATGTGCAGAGGGTGAGTATTTTAATTTAGCATTTTATACTGAAATCAACACAAAAATCATACATCATTAAGTAAAGTAGTCTTTATAATCAAAACACAAACACAACTCACCTAAAACACACAACAAAGATCCCTTTAAGGAACAAAAGGGAAGCAGTGTGGAAGGTAATCAGTACACATGAGTACAGCCTACTTCCAGGGTACGCTTGATTTTGTAACACTGTGTGGGCAGTGGTAATGTGACTACTGAAGTCCTGGATCACTCGGTACCTGTAACTCTGGATCCTTTTTCAAAAGACCCAGTATTTCTCTTTGTTTACTTTAACTGGACATCTCATAACTGCACTGCCACAGCTGAAGTAATTATTTAGGTCACATTTATCTCGGCTACGAATGCTACATGTGCACATTGCCTTTTTCTTCTCATTGGTGGCACATAAAAGTATAAATTTCAGTACAATACAGATGTCAGCAGTAACTGGCAGGACTATTATGCTCATGTTTTCATCAAATTCAGCTGCATGTTGAAATTAAGAAAAAATATTCAAGGTTCCCTTTTTTTATGCTTTGATAGATATTTTTCCAATTAAAAAAAAACCCTTTAACTCTGGTTGGACTTGACCTTCATTATGTTATTGTACTGTTAAAGGACAGGCTCTCCATTTTTTAGGTCTACATGAAAATAATGCTCATACACCCACTGACACAGCCCGATGAACACGGAGCAACTGTTGATAGGCAGCCAAACAATCAGAAATAAATGTTATTTTCACCTGCATGACCCTATCCCTTTCACCCCACAGTTTATACCATAGCTCTTCTGCCTCTTTTCATAGGTAGAAACCACTTTAATCGTACAAAACCTTGCCCAATAATAACCTGCCCAAACATGTTTACCTACACAGTGAAAGAAACCATATCCTAACTTGGCACTGAACCTGGCAACACTGGTTAGAAAAATTAAGTGGGAATTTAATCTTATTAGCAAGAAGTTTAGCAGCCTAATCTAATCTTTGGTATTTCAAACAGAAAATAAAACATGTTCATGATAATACTAAATACATTCAACTGCAACTAAAAACCTTTTCTTCTGAAATGTTGATAATTGTCTGTTAACCAACCGATAAGGCTGGTGTTGGGGCTGATACTAATTCTACATATTGGTAAATCCTTAACCAAATATTTGTTATGTACAGTTCATAGACGTTTCTGTTATTATAAAAGACGCAGTGTGTGTGGCTGCAACCGGCATTCTCACAGGGATATTGTGACACCTTTTAACTTTCTGAAGGAGACAATCTGACACTCACACCCACTCTATCCAGTTAGATATGTGCAGGTGTGATAGTGCTGTAGGCAGGGACTGACCTTCTATCTTATGCTCTCTATTTTAATTTTTCACATCTACCTCTGTCACTTTTTCTTATATACAACACGATGAATGATTCTAGGAATGACTGTCCAAATGTGTGCCATGCTGTTGTAAAGGATTTGATAACCTCACATTATATAACCTGATTCATTTGATGATGCATTGAACCCTTTAATCCACTTACTTAAAATAAGCCTAAATTCAATTCCAGTCTAAATGACTGTTGAATGTTTTCCATTCAACTATCTTCACTCGCTAATCCAAGAAAAAACTTTAATGTGAAAATGAAAGCCACACTCTCCTTTATTAGTGAGTGGATAATGGGGATGGGGATAAATTCATTAGATTTATAAGAAACTGCATCATCACCAAAATGAAACTTCAAAATCTTCTGAAAAGTCCTCTATTAAATGTGTTTTTTGCCTGGAGAATTCAATTTGCACTTGTCAGTCAAATAAAACATCTGCCATCTGCCGACATCTGCCACAACACCTACAAAAGTCCTCTTTATGTGAAGATCCCCACTAAGAGAAAATGAGATATTCACAGAAACTGTTGACAACTGCAGCATTTGAGACGCGCTCTCCTGCTGGGAGCGGCTGATCACCTCTTTGGGGAGAACAGCGTATTGATACAGAAACACCTGGAACAAGCTGTCTTTCTGCAAAAAAAATATCCACTACCTTCCCACTCACCCAGAAAGGGAGCAAAAGTCTAATATGATATTTTTCTGGTGTGTACAAGTCGAGCTTTGATAATTTTGTTGGTATTGAGAAGAACAGCCTGTGTGTGGCTATGCTAATATGCACCTGTTCATATAAGTGACACAAGCCATATAGGCACATTTCTACGAGCAGCATTTGTTGTTCTCCTTCAGGGAGAACATCATGATACTGATGAATAAATTCAAAGCTGGTTTTGTGTCACAAGAGACTTGGAGGTGAAATGCTGACAGTTCTATTCATTTGATGAATGCATGAGGTTTGCACTAAAGACTGAGGGGGCTAACAACAAAATGAGAAGCTGGTCCGTCTGTCAATTTGAATAGAGCAACAATAGGCACCTGTCCTGGTCTGTGTGTCTCATTTAAATGTCAATATCTTTCCCAGAGAGATGGATAAATGATATCTGAATGTTGCTGAGTAGCCTACTGCAAGTGAGAGACAGAGAGAAACCTCCTTGGCGGTCACTCATAGCACCACCATCATGGTCTAATTAAATGCTCTTTAATTACAGCACTATGAAAGATGTTATTGGTTATGATAATGATTAAACGGAGGATTCAAGCTTAGACCAGCAGTTAGATTCGATTAAAGTGATGGGAAATATTATGAGCGGAGCACTTTAAACAATTTTGACAGGGACTGGAGAGGTTGAAAGAGCTCTGCAACAATTACAGTCACCAGCCTTTACTCATCAAAAAGACAGACAATGAATTTATTATAATTTCAAGTTTATCTTTAGCTTTTATTACCTTTTAAGAGCTTTTATTCATGATTGGACTGCTGCACCTCAAAATGCAGGTCTTTTAAATCCGTTATGCAGAAAGGGGAGTGAATGTCATATTTCAGCAGAATAGCTGTTATTTTAGTGATGTTTTACTCCATTAGATGGAAAAGTACACAAACAATAAATGGAAGGCAGAGACACCCACATGTATACATGTAAATGATCTGCTGCTACCAACTTAATAAAAAGAAAAATGCTGAAAAACAAAAATATATATATATATATATATATATATATATATATATATATATAGAGCACTACCCGTACTGTGAACAGACTTTGGTTCATGAATAGTAGTACACTAAAATACTACAAAGTATGTATTATAAAACTATGTACTATGACAAAAATCTATCCTATTAAAAGAATTAAGATGAGTTAGATTAGAAGATTACTGTTTTTGATTTCAGTACATTATGTATGATGCTACAGTTAGCAGCCTATTTAGTGTACAACGCGAGGGTGGTATCAATCTGCTCATCTAACTCTCTGCAGGAAAGAAAAATAGATATCCAAAATGATCAATTTACTGTAAACTATAATTCCTTACATTAACTGCTCTGCGTCTGCCCACCAACATGCAATCCAGTAAACTCTTTACCCAGTTAATCTTTTTCAATTTTCAGCTAAAAATAATCCTTTACAATAATCTATCATGAGGTTAGATTTCTGCATCTGGTAAGATACTGTTTAAATTATTTAGACACACAATAAAAAACTGTCAGGCAGCCTAATCAGCCAGTTTGAAAACACAACCTGACCCTTTCACTTGCTGACTGTCTCATTGAGACACTGTATGATAAATAGCTTAATTTACCGTCTGGGCATTCAGACATGATTAAATTCCCATTGTTCTTCACCTTTGCTCAGCAGCAAAACACAAGGTGCCTCAGCTTCCCTTCAACCGGTAGTGAAACACTCCCTTTATATTCTGCTGCTTTAGCTGATTTCACTATAATAAATTAATTCTTTCAAAACAATTCTCCAAATAACTTGCTATGACTTGTAAAGCTTAAATTTTTGGTGATGCTGACTTGTACTGCATTCCAGCGAAAGGTGTGCCTGCACAAACTGAAGGTGCTTCAGATGATCATTTTGATCAATTCTCCAATTTGGATTTTTGGAATTGGGCAAATGATGTAATGTCTTTCAAACAATGAATTAACCTGAAGTTCTGAAGTTAGGGGGCGTGTCTATAGCCTTGGCTCATGCTAGTTATCAGAGGAAATTTGTTCAAAATCCCTTCGTGAAAGACAACTGAAGCCATGAAAACAGGCTGTCAGTGATGATACACAGCTTTCAAGCTAAGCTGGAAAATGATAAATGAACCACTGAACAATAAAACTTTTATTCAGCTACTTATCACCTTTTAAGGGCACAGAAACCAAGATTCCAGCTTTATTTAGCTGGGTTTTATCAAAAGATTTCTTTCCTCCAGTAATTTTCTTGATAATTTACAGAGCCATTAGAAACAGAAATACTTCTGACAGAGCTAATGAGTCCAACCTCTTATTCACTGTGAGATCATTGTTTCCTCTTAGGTCAATACACATGGATCCCTGAATTATTCAGGGAATATAGGCCAAGTTATTCTGATATCCCCCCCTTGAGTGTGTCTGAGGACATTCTAGCAGCGCAAGTGAAGCAACAATAAAATGGACTCTCCCTCGCTTCAGCGAATACAGGTCACTAAAAGCAAAGGCCCTCAGCACAGTGACCAGCTGCAGCCTGGGTACTTAGTCTTAAAGAGACATTTTACTTTGGTGCTGATTTTCTCATTGTTTGGTCTCAGAAACGCAATTTCTTAGGTTGAATTTCAACTTGGGTGTACACTGTTATGAAACTATATGTGTGGAGTTTTCAAATTCTATAAAATGTCAAAAGATGGTAAAATGTCTATCGCAGCCCACAGTCCAATTACTTTAAATCGCCTATTTTGTCATATTTTATTCTGAATCATATAAAATAAAAGCAGTAAGTCCTCACAATCAAGACACTGACATCAGGAAATTGTCCCTGGTGTTTGATGCTTGGCAGGTCTTTCTAGCTGAAAACAGATGTTGTAGCTCAAACTAAAGTTGTTCAGAGCTGGGAGAAAACCCATAAACCTAAATAAACAACCTCAAAAAAGTGAATGCTCCTTAAAGATGAGAGGAGCTGCAGTCACTAATGATTCTTTGTGGTTTCATCACTATGACTGACCACCTTCATATTCAACACCACATATGTTCTATTGTTCCTATGTTAACATTAATTAGAGCAGCTTTACAACTTGAATCATATTCATAAATTTTGGAAGGGGAAAAAAAAAAACATTCGTAAAAGCGCAGTACGTACACTGTACTCCAAGTGACACCACAAAAACACACACCCTCCACCTTCTGTTTGTACTGTGCTATATACGGTCAGCATGAGGTCATACCTCTGAGTTTGTACATCTCTCCATTGACAGAGTTTACAATGAACATGTGTGGAGCCTCATCACTCGGGGTTACCGAGGCACCGATGAGGGGCAGGGACCCACGGGGCTTCTGGCTCTTCCCCTGTTCGTTGACAAAGTACTGCAGCTGTCCCAACTCTGGATCTAACACAAAGTACCTACGTGGAAGGAAAACAGACAACAGAGAGAGAGAGAGAGAGACAGAAGTTAAGAAAGTAATGGGCCGAAGAGAAACTAGGTGGAGAGGGAAATAGAAGAAGCAATGTTAATGTTATCATCAGTTTGTTTTATGCTCTCATTATCTTGCTTACTGGTAAAACTTTTTATATTTCTGTTGCAAAACTTTTCACTATGTTGGAAAGTGAAATCAGGGCTATGAATGAGACCACAGAGAGTTGCTGTAAAAAAAAAAAAAAAAAACACCCCAACACCCATAAATGTCTCTTCTCCTATTCAACAAAGCCTGCAGGACATTATTTACCACAGTTCTCTTCACAAAAGATTCGTCACAAATACCCATCCATGCACATTTTCACTGCCATCTTTGAGCCAGCAAGCTTAAATCCAAATTACTCAAGGCAGTGATTAGTGCTGTCATCTTGAGTAGAACCCACAGCTTGAGGCGTGGATATTAAAGCCTATATTCTCCGTTTGTGATTCGTGAATCACATTCAGTCGCTTTGTAATTGAATCTGCCTCACTGATCGCTGCCTGCGAGATTCAAATTCAGTCACACACATAACCTGACACACACAGAGGAAGACCCGTTTCATTTCCTGTGGCCAGAAAGGATTCTGTGTGACATTTAATAAACTGGCCTATCTGCTCCACTTAACACTTTGTTCTGGTTCTGCTGTACAGCACAGGCCAGTCTGACAACTCTGTGGCTTTGACTGACCTTTCCATATTTGTATACAGTGGCCTGAGGCAACAGCAGTTGTCTTTGCCTATGTCTTCTGGTTCAGCACAATGCAGTGTCAGCCTCCTTCGCAGGAAGAAGATTCACCATTTTAACAATGTTCCAGCCACAACTGTCATGGCTGTATGTGATAAATGAGGTGTCATTCCAGTATCTCAGGTTTTTTCCATACAAGTCCTGCAGATTTCAGTTCACTTCTATCCAACCTTGTGCTGTTCCTCAACAAACTACACACATGCACTCCACAATACCAAATCAACAGGCATGTTTGTAGAAATATGTTATGTTTGCATCCTATGAATTCACAGCCATACATTTTTTTTAACTGCTCCTGTTTATCACAGGACTGGATTATCACAGCGACAACAGTTCGGAACGTTTATCAAGAGTAAAAACAAGCTAGCTAGACGGTCACTTCTTACCTTTGCTGGTGTGTAACAGATCCAGACATGTAAGGTTACTGAAACGGCAAGTGTTGCATAACAGTTTTTTCGTAAGACTCCAGTGAACAAAATACCTCCAAGTTTTTAGTCCAAAAGATGTCTTATCCTCGAGAAAAACACACAAAACTATCGATGTTTACTTTTCAGTCCGCATTATAGTTTTAGCTAATTCTGCTTGTTCTCTTATTTTCGTCGTAAATAAACGACGGTAGATTTACTCTCTGCATCTCCCGCTTTCCTTCTGATTCAAACCAAAATGTTTCCAAACTGAAACTTTTAATGAAACACACACCGCTCGTATAGTTTTCGCCTATTCCGCCATTTTGTCACGAAGCTCATGCACTTAAACATACGCGCCTAAACGTACGTGTTGCGCATGCGCTAAAAGCACGTATGCCTGTAGGCCGTTTGTAGTTAGGTAATAGTAAAACGTGTCTGAATGGCGGATTTTATTCAATCAAATATCAAAATCGATCGAACTTTTCTGTTTCAAGGTGAACAGTGATGCATTGAAAAAAAAATTATTTTGTTTCCACCCGTACTAATCAATTAATCAACCAATTGTTTGAGTACTAATAACAAATGCATCATGAATGGTTTCAATTTAATTTATTTGTATAGTGCCAAATCACAATACACAAACAATAAGTGAATAGTAAAGTCTGTGACTACATCCTTCAAATTAATGTGGGCATGTTCCCTTGAGCCCTCTAGAGTTCCCCGGAGAGGATGCTGGGAAATACTGCTGTCTGAAAATTGATCCTCACAGTCTTGCTCTCTTCCATCAGGAGAGCTGGTGATTCATGTCGACCAGAGCCACCCAGGGAACAATCTGCCTGAGTCAGTTTTTATCCTGCCCGCTCTTTTTCTCTCACTCACCCTGTTCTGTATATGAAGTCTTGTCGTCTGTTCAGTCAGCAGACTAGAGGCTTTTACAGCTGACCCCTGCAGGGACTCTTGCCTTTGCATCTAAACCATAATATAGACCTTCAATATGATGGATGGTGTTAGATAACAAACCCTGGACTTTATACTCAGCCTCTCGTGTCATAGTGCTGATATTACCTGACCTTTGAGGCCATGTACTTTATCAGGGTGAACTTTTCACCTTCAGAAGCGCAAAGCTGCAGTAAACTGGGTCAAATGAAAAATAAGAGAACAGCAGTGAAAGAAAACAAATTCTGGTAACAATGGAACAAGAACATGCGTAGCACAGTAAATTTAATATCAATTGACTGAATTTTGTCCAGTGATAAAATATGAAGACATTAGCTTTTGCCCTGCTAAAACTATAAGTAGCCTTTAAATAAAGTCTGCACACATCACTGACAATTTTTTTTTGTTTGTTTTTGTTCTTAGTCAAGCACATTTTCACACATCAACAGAAACACTGCCACTTCCTAATGGCATTAACATAGATGCTACAGGAAACAGCATGTCAGCAGAATTTGCATCTCCTCCCTGGTCTTTTGGCAGGTAATTCTCAAAAAATGCTCAGAGGGACATCAGAGCATGCAGAAAGTAGTAAATCGCATCAGTCACTGGAAGTACATGTGGGTGATGCATGTTCAGTAAAAACATATGGTGTCATAGTGAAAACAAGGTTTTGGAAGACTGTATGTTATTATCACAGAATTTTATGGGAAAATCTTAAAGCTGTAGTAAGTCATTCTTAACCACTAGGAGCCAAAAAAACACATTGCAACAAACTTATGGAAAGACATGTCTTAGACGGTCCCTTGTGAGCCATAAGAGTTTCCTTAATACTGTAATTAACAGACATAGTACAATATATTCCAGCCACGGTTTCTAGCCAAATGAGGAATTTCAGTCCAATATTTGCTGTTTTGTCACCTACTCTCTATACATTCTTAAAGTGATGACACTGGGTCTAAGCCTGTTGTTAGGTGCCCCACTTTCTTCACCAGCCACCCATATGCTTGGGTAATAAGTGAACAAAATGATCTGTAGTCAACTGCAAAATATAAGTATTGAAAATAAAGATTTTCCAACTAATTCAATATCTGGAATCAAAATCAAAAAATGAGGTAGAAGTCATTTAATAGGATAAATCTTTAACATCAACTACTAATTTCACAAAACACTTTCTCCTGTGTGATTATGTCGTATTGTATAATCAGAGTGGACACTGAGTATACTTGGATATAGTTGGACAGACATGATGACACAAAACCCAAACAAAACCAATTAACAGAGTATAACATGGACCATGTCCAACCAGGGTCCTGGGCCAGGTGTCTGTTCATCTGTTCAGAAACAAGTGGACTCCTACTGTAAACACCTGTAATTCAATGTTAACATAAAAATATCACTAATGTACATTCAAGTCTAAGCTTTTCTCAAAGTGATGCAAAAATGAGCTTGACGGTTGCTGAACTTGGAAACAGAGATTTACAAACAACCTAATGGTTCGACAATGTCGCAACATTAAAAGTTCTACTTCTTCAAATGAACAAGATGTGAAATATAATAAAAAGCTCCAGAACAAACAATTAAGTGGACCTTGACTTTTCATTGGCTTGTCAGCTTCTACAAACACCTTTAGTGTGCAGCCATTAGGAAACAAGTGCTAAAGCAAAAGTAAACTCAAGCCACCACAAACAAAACAAACTCCTGATAAAATGGCTGCAAAACACAAAGCAGGCTTAAAAAGTAAAAACAAAAATAAATCAAGATGTCAAGCCAACACATTGAGTTCCTTCCTCTTCTCTGCCACAGAGACAGCAACCTCACAGCTTTGATCAAAGAAGCACAACAGTATTTCTTTCCACGGAGCGAAGAAATGATTCATCCTTCACAGTCTATACATGTGTCCTCACAGCCTCAGAGAGTTTCAGAGCGTTATAAATATTTACTATATTTTGGAACACCTCCATGTGAGGCATGAGCACTCATTTGGTAAAGCAATATAGACTAACAACTTCTGCATGAAAAGTTGCAGAATAAACCTCAGTTACTAATGAAGTCTGTAAATCTGGACCTAAAGTCATTTTATTTTTTATGTTTTTGGCTGAAACTGTCCATCTCCAGCTTCAAGGCCCAGGAAACCAGCTTTGAGCCACCAGCCAGAACCTAAAACAATGTTACCTACTCCCCTAGTATTGTACCCTGCATTATGTTACGGATACAAACGCTCCCAAAGGTGAGCATTATTAAGATTCTTTATCAGTGGATCTGCATTAATCTTGTCTGACACAGCCATCTTTCTGTCTGTAATAAAAGAACTGAGGCTTTGCAGGGGTAATTTCCTGTCACTGCAGACATCTTAGACATGTTTGGAGTGTGTGAGTGAGAGTGTCTTTGTGTGTAAAATAGACTACACAACCTAATCTTTTAGTCTGGGAATCCAGCGGCTGTGTAATGTAGAGTCAACCCATTAATCCTGAAATAGACTCAAGTACACGTCCTCCAGTGCAGCACTAAGCAGATGATTAAAGCTGAATTCTAATCTACTGGAGTTTGGGTCTTGTTTTCAATGCTGTGACCAATGTTTCTATTGGTTTTCACATCAATGTATTAACCATTTTCTGAGCCCTACAACCAATAATACATTGATATAAAGGTGCAACAAAGCAACAAAAGAGCAGATGGTCAAACAGGTTGTAAAGAAGAAACAGTGATTAGAAATCTCTTGGAAGCAAATCATTTGCTTCAGCTTTCTCTGGCTAACCTAGATGCACTGAGCGTTGAACTAATGGTGTTCAGTTGGACTTCATGCTGCAGAATCACTGGAAAGTCCAGTGAAATCAGCTCTGCTTCACAGAGCGAGTCAAAACATACAAGCAAATGACCAGCTTTCAGTTAAGCAAACAATGTGTAAATAACCAACTTACACAGTTACAAGTGTTACCTTGTGTTTGTTTCTATCGTTTATATTGCAAAAAAAGAGAGATTCTGCAAATTACAAAAACATTCATCTACAAAGCAATACTGAATGTCCATTTTTAGCAAATCTCTACAGAGCTTCTATCCAAATTTTGCCCAAATCTTAAAACAGTTGATCCAACACTTTTTTTACATCGCTGGTCAGACTTGTGCCACCTGCTTTCCCACAATGCTTTGAGAAAAAGTTTGCTTCCATACCTATAATTTGCTTCACTGTACTGCAGAGAATTGCTTGGTGAATATAAAGTTGCAATAAAAAATAATGGCCGAACCTACAAAAATAAAACTAGACAAACTCCTCCTTTAAGGGAGTAACCCATCAATTTAGTGTTGTTTTCTTAAATTCAAAAATCTTTCACATGCTACACCTCCAGTTTGTGATGCAGTCTTTCTAATCAAACTGTAGGATTCCTTACACAGTTTAGACAGACTGAGCAATTCCACAGTGAAACAGTAAACTGAACCATGGCTAAAATCAGAGTGAAGCTTTAGCACTGGGGCTAGGAGCTAAGAAATGTTATGGTCCTCACAAATCCAGCACATGTATGTGTTAGTAAAAACGCAAAAAAAAAAAAAAAACTTCTACCTATAGCACATTTATTCCCAACACAAACACACACAGCACCTACACAACATAACAGCACTTCACACTGACACATGGCCACCCACACAGTGGCAGAATTAGCTCCACTCAGGTCTGCTGCCCACCACGACACCATGCTGCCAAACAGCCACGACGTCTTCCTCCATGTGACCAATACTGGAAGGTGACTGACGACTGTAATTACACCAGCTTCCACAGGAGAACAGTCTCTCCTCCTTTAAACGTGGCTATATTTAAAAGCTGTGGGCACTTAAAGAAATTAACTGTTTGTAAATACTGAACACAATCTAGGGAAGAAAGGATTCCTCAGATTCTTCCCTTCTCCCTCTAATTAAAAAGAAATGTATACTGCAAGTTATTCTCAACCTGCAATATTTTTCTAACATTTTGTCTATCAATGTTCATCAAAGAACAAATATAAGCAAAAGAAATTTCAAATCAAAAATTAATGAAAGCACTTGACTGAAACCTTTCTGCACTAAAGTAGATACTCGAAAGTACTAAAATATTTCAAGGTGCTGTTATCAATCTGCAGTAGAACCTAATCTTAAAATCAAATTAAAAGCCAATGGAGAGTGAATATAGAATGCTACTGGAGAAATATTGTTTTAATTGTGGGGGGGAAAGGCATCTCAAGCATGCTGGTGTAGAAAAAGTGACTCAACCATGTAGAGGTGATAAACTAGAAATACTACCACAAGCAACAACATGAAGCTCATTCGAATTTCACATTAAAAGCCACAGCTCCAGCTAATTTAAATGATGAATTCAAAAGGCCCACTTCCTGCAAGAATCTGCAGAACATCTGCAGTTTCTCTGTTAAAGCTGTGTTGATTCAGCTTTATAATCATTTTGCAGGCTGCAGTGTCTGCTGCTATTGGACTGCATTGCATTGTTTCTAATATTTTGTCCAGTCCATTCAAACCTGTGAGTGCAGGCTAAATAACTCAACATCTTTGTGCACAGCACAAAACTGGACATCATCACGTTGATTAAGTGAAGATTCACTGCAGGCCTGTTGGATTAAACTGCATTACTTTTAGCTCGATGTACCTAATAAAGTGCTAATTGAGTGTACACCCAATCAATGCAATTTGCCACAGGTGGACTCTAGAATTACAATTAGAACAATTACAATTAAAGCAAACAGGGCACCAGAACACAATTCAGAAACAAGTCTGAATAATTTCGTAAATGAGATATTTAAGTTTTACGTTTTTAATTAAATGTGTTTTTACTTCGTCGTGATGGATTATTAAGTGTTCGACTGACTAAAATGTCAGTTTTAACAGTTTAAAATGAACCATTCAACAAAATGAAATGTGCAAAAAGTAACAGGGCCGGGGGGTGACTTTCTGAAACCAGTGTGCTCCTACGAATGTATGAACAGCTTTGTTTTTGTTTGACAGACTTGAATTGCATGTTGGGTAAGAACCCTGGGAGGTTTTCATTAAGGCGTGTCTGAGGACACATCGGTCATTACGTTTTACTGCTTTTTTGGGAAATAAAAATTGTTTCCTGGTGAGTTAGGAATAAAGTTGTGTGTATCGTGACAAATTAAGGCATGTTGGCTCAACAGAGATGTCTTATCTAGTCTCATTCCATACTGAAAGACTTCTTTGTTTCAGGCTACATTTTCAGGATGTTTTAGTCAGTGCTCAATATCTGTGTCTACACATTTACTCGAGGCCATGGCACCGGCTCAGGTCATTGAACCAAAAGGAATCTCTCCTTGAAAGCCAGATCTTCGCTTTTAGGAACTATGAAACCAAAAAAGGACTGATGGAATCACAAAGCACAAGCTGATCCTACTCAGAACACCTTGCACAATAGATCTGTTTATTTATATGTCTGCGTTCAACTGCTGCAGTGACAAGTGACAAATCTCACATGAACATCAGACACAGTTTACAGTCTTTTTCATTAATACCACCTCACCACTTTTTCTTCTTTGAAACATACACGTGTGTCTCTGTACCCAGGTGTTCATCTGTGAGTACATCAGGATGCAGTTCAGTGCATCATCTGCCTGTCAGTTTAATGGGAGAGCAGGGAGCAGCCGTTTTTCTCTCCATCTCCACCTCCCTACTCTTCTCACATACACTGGCTTCCAGCCCAGATCTCTCTCTCTCTCTCTCTCTCTCACACACACACACACACACACACACACACACACACACACCACAGTTTCAGCTTCCTTCTTCTCTGCAGCATCGCTACAGCACAAACTAGACACTGTAAGTCAGTTATCTGAGCATATGTGGCAATAACAACAACTAAAAAGTCATTGTCATATAAAGTCACATAAAGACTCTCAGTATTGGGCTTTCCAAGTTAGAGTCGGTAAATCAGACAGGTCACAGAGTAAACCCATAAATGCTGCATGAGGTACAGTCATACAATAATACACTGCTGTGATCTCGACAGTTGGAGCTAAGATATTCTGCACTTCATAATGAGAGCGACTGCAGTGCCTCAGAAACAACAGTATGTCAGAATCGCAGAATGAACAAAACTGCTGTTTAAATCAGCAAAATTAAAAAAAAGGTTTATCATTAACCACATCAACCTGTAACAGGCACAATGGAGGCTGGACACACACACTCAGCTGGCAGTTTATTAGGAACACCTGGCTAAAGTAAGTCTGTCTAATCCAGTCCTGCCATAAATCCTCCTTCATGAGAGTGATAATATTCATGAGAGTGATAATGTTCATGTGAGTGATAATGTTCAGTGTTTGTTAAATTGATTTTGTTGAATCAGGTACATGATCATCTGTGATGCTGTTGAACTGTGCTGTATTATACAGAGAGGTGTTTGTTATTTAGCCTAGCCTTGCTGAACAGGATGGACAAAATAACAGAAACACCAGTGTATTGCACATAAAACATTATTACCCATATGATATGAGGGTTTATTCCAGGACTGCCATATTACACTGCATTAGTTTTATTTGGTGTGCCTAATCAACTGAGTATATATGGCCAGTCTACCCACAAATGAATCAAATCTACACATCAAGCTAAATGTCCAGCACACCAGCAAGTGTCATTTTTATGACCCTACAATTACTCATTCGATCAACAGAAACAGTGGCAGCTATTTTGAAAATCAATCAATCAAAATCAACATTGTGTAAAACTACTGAAAACGATGAGAATATTTCAAATGTAGGTGCAGCCCTACACCTTACCACTGTTATTAATGTACACAAGGCACCATAATATTAGAAAAAGCAATCCAATTATTACTGCAACTGCTGATCATTCCCATTATCAACAGATCGATTAATTAGTTAGATGTTTGTCTTTAAAACATTAGACAATAATGAAATCTAACTTTCCAATGCCCAGATTGATGCCTCCAGATTGCTGGTTTTGTCAAACACTTCAAAACTCCAATAATATTGAGATTAAACAGGGCAAAGAAAACCAGCCACTCAGATGAGTTCATTTTTAGTACTTTTACTCAAGAAAGAGATTAAACATCCTAACAGCTGCTGTTTCTGCTCCAACTCCACAACACCAGCCTCCTAACGTCAGAGGAGCTGGTTTAACTAAACTTGCAGACAGGAGAGTCGCTGCTGTGTGTGAATTCATGTACCTGTTTTTGTAGTTTTTTATTTACCTTGCAGTAGTAAAACATTTCATCAGCAGGCCAACATGCCCGTGTGGAAGGGCTGAGTTTAAACCCCTTCACCCCCCCTCACAGTGACGTCGTGCTAAAAGTGCAACGTGGACAGAGCAAATAACAACACGACCCCACTGACACTTGAACCAAGAGGGGATCGTGTCTGACTCCTTCCCCTCTCCTCTTTCCTTCTAACTCCATCCGTGTTCGTACCTGTTCTGCCAGCCTTGGATCAGGTTCGTGTATTTGCTCAGCACTCCTTCCAGCTGCCTCTTGCGCGCCTGCTGCTGCTGCAAATTCATGCTGTTCCCCAACACAGCTCCCCGGCTGCCTCCCGCTCCGCCCGGGCCACCCAGGGGGCCGGAGCCGGGGCTGTGCGTCCCGGTCCGTCCCCCGGGCTTCCTCCCTGATGAATTCCCGCGGTCCGCGGAGGAAGAGTTGGTTTTGTTAGTCCCAGGGTGCGGACTGCAGAGCGTCTTTTCCATCCTGGCGATGGGACGGCGGAGAGCAGGAGGAGGAGGAAGAAAAGGGGAGGAGGGGACAAGGATGAACCAGAAGCAGCAGCAGGGAGGATTTCAGCAGAGCATAAGTGGTAAACAGGGCGATGCGCGTCTGCACAACTAAAGCAGAAGTAGTGGATATGCATCGACTGCGGTGCCCCGGTGATTGAACCGTCCCTCGGTGCGTGACAGCGCTGGCATATTCCTCGGTGGTGTTTGCGTCCTGCTCTCGCCTCTGCAGTGCGTGGCTGTGTGGCACTGTGGGTCTCCTCCAGCGTTTTCCTGGTAGGAAGGGAGAGCGGCGCGCAGACACTCCCCCTCCACTCTGGGCCTGCCCCCGGATATTACAGTGCAATCCTGCTGTACACATCATCATGCCCAAATAAGTAACCTGAAAAACCACAATACTGCAAACCCTAGCGGGAAAAGCCTTAGATGAGTCATGCATGAGGCTGATGCACATGAAGACTTTGGGATTTTTAGATCATTTGCTACAATTGCAGCTCAACATTCATTTGCTCAGAGTATTTTGCCATTTGCTGTTGAAACTGGACAGTTTGTTAATCTGAGAAAGAAACGCAGATTTGTTCAGTATGACATCTGAATCAGAAATGATAGAAAACCATTATTGTTTTCTGGAGTCTGCTGACTGCGTTGTCTGTGGCATATACCAAATGTCGTATGGTTTTAAAGTACTTCCAATACTAAAACATTTGGCCCTTTTGTGTTTTTAAGTGTATTACCACAGATGCAAAAAAAAAAACAAAAAACTGTTTCACCCCATGTGGGAGGGGCCAGATGTTTTGCACAGCAGATAGTGAGAAAAAAAAACAAAAACAAAATCAAAGTAAAAATCTAGCGATTACAACGAGTCTGAAGAAAACAAGAATATTATAGGACAATAGTGGCACATTAGATGAAAGAAGTTTTATTTGAGGGAAAATTCTAGGAGATAAATTGTAATGAAACCAGGGTCAGTAGGTCACTATGGGTGCACTTTATGGGTGTTTTATTCGGAAAAGCATAAGCTGTCACAGCAGATAAAGCAATTACCTGCCTAGCAGATGACAGGATCTGGCTGTGGTGACTGTGTACAGGAAAAAAAGGAAACATAAAATTCAGAAAAATAAGGAAATATTTTGCATAACAAATATGTTTTTGTTTCTTCCTGCATATTAAGATGTCCAGTGGATGTACTTTGCATACCTTTAATTTGTTGGTGAAATGTCATGAGAGAATATAACTAGAATATAACTAGACTATAACTTTGAGAATATTATGTCTTCCAGACTGGCTAAGACAATGGTTGTACATTATGTCCTTTTATTCACACATACATGCATCCACCACAACAACGGGGATGAAATGGACATGTTAATGAAGACCAGACTGAGGACCATTGCAGGCTATTAGGAAGAGGACAAGACTAAGAAATCAAAGACATGCCTGGATGAATCTCCACAGGACACTTAGCAGAGCACGAATAGACGCCTGCTGCATGTCAGCTGAGGCAGCCACAGAGTAAAGATCAATACAAGAGAGGAAAAAAAACCTTGGACAACAGAGAATCAATGGTTTGTTAAAAGCTTGTGCTAAGAGTCAAGCTCAGGTCGACTGCATTTTATTAAGAAAGGTCATGACAGTTTGACTCTGAGGCCTTTGTTATTAACATTTGGTTTAAAATGATGATAAATTATATAAAAAAGAAGAATAGAAAAAAGAAACAGTGTTTGCAAAACACAGTGGCACTGTCATTGATTATTACTCGTCAGATCATTTGCTCTTATAAAAAAAAAAACAAAACACTAATGGGAGCACACCTGAGGACTAAAACCAGAATTTCCATTTTCTGTTGCTCATTCAATTTTTAATTAATATTTGTAACTGTGCAAATAACTACAAATCTAGACTTGGATGAAAGTGTAGTTCACTTAAGATGTTTAGATAAGTGCAACAGTTTGTTTTTTGATAAACAGCCTCTAATGTGATAGCTTATTTTGGCAGCCTTTAAACACCAGAATTTCTCAGAATCCTGAGACTGTGAGGGTTAATGGAGAATTCATGCAACGTTATTAAAAGGCCCAGAACAAAAAAAAACTCATCATGTTTTACTGTCACTAGATAAACAGCCTAAATTAGCTTCTTTTGTTGTGCTACACATTTGTCCCAGACACACAGCTTATTGCTTCCTTTTCAGTGTATTGATGCACAGAAACTTTTTGTCTGTGCTCACAAAATAATTGCTAAAATCCTGATTTCACTTTCTTATAGCCAATGCTGTAGTGGATGCTGATTTGACTTAGAATATGGAAATCCTTAGGGAGATATTTAATCTTTTTCCAAAAAGACATTATGAATAACAGATTGCAGAAGCGTTAGAGAAGCTGGTAGTGAAATAGCCTGGCCATGGCATTATGACTTTGCCTCTATTTTCTTCTGCAAACTCTGCAGTATCATCACATTTAAAAGCCTTGTTATCATTATTTCTTCTTCACCCTCCTCCACCTAATCATCTCCTTCCACTTCATCACATCTCATCACTATCATCCTTGTTAGGAGTTCTTTAAAACAATTTACATCGTCACTGCCTCAGTCCAATTATTATGCTGAAGCAAGCTTGCTACAAGAGCCACCGGCCACCGACACAGCAGAAAAATGGGTGTTTTCTCACCTCAGCATCAAAACACAGAAAAGAAGTCATTCCACAGGGCCGTGTCAATGTCTTTTCTCCAGCTACACACTGACATCTTACCAATCTCCTCCATTACAGTCCTGCGACATCACAGTCAGATTAATGGCAGCTGGGATTGCCTGAGGCGGGCCCTCATCATTGTGCACTACCAGTCTGCTCCCGGCACCAGAGCCATTATAGCCAGGACAGAGATACAGCTGTAAAATGTCAGCTATTTAGGAGCTGTTTGTAACTTGATGGCAGTGCATTTCTTGGTTTATCAAATGGGTAACGGAAGATTTAGCTCTGAGTTTTAAATTAGTCACATAATTCATAATTCCTCAATCCATAAGTGAGCTACTTCAAGTTTAATTAAAAAAACAAACACTACTTAACACATGAGGTTCTCTCCTTTTGTTATTCTTGTGTAGCTTTTATATAATCATATAAAAATAATATCATCTGATAGCATCAAATAATGTATATTCAGTATCAGCCTAATGTTATGAGTTGTGTCTTCCATGTTTAATTCTCATGTATTTTCATTAGTCTAAATAATTACATAACAAAATTCCTCCTTTTCCTTTTCATTAGTGCACCATTCCATGAAATAGACATGTTCTAGATGTCTTGTGCATAAATGTACATACACTTTTCAAAACATTTAACATGATATAGTTGGTATCTTTGAAACCAATTAAGTAAGTCCTTAAGATAAGTTTTGCACATATGAAGGAAAAAAAGATATGTTGGTTTTTGGACAGAAAAAGACAAGCTGTTCACGCCTGGCTTTATGCTAAGCCAAAGCTAAGATAACCATCTTCCTATCTTTTACCCTCATGCAGGACCTCTGGTAAAACTAAACCAGTGTGTATGCCAGGCCTTACCGACCAGCAACAGTGCCTGACGTCACTAACGCTGCTGTGGCTGATTGAGAGTAAATCCCTACAGCCCAGTTACAAAGTCTTTTGGTTTTGAAATGAGATGTTCAACATTTATAAATGGCAGTTTTTGTATCTGTATGCATTTGTGTCTCAAGACATACCTGTCAACTTTCCAGCACTGAAAGTCACACTTTGCAAAAGACGTGGACATTCTCAATTTGACTTCTAGATATGAGTGAAATACAGGAGGCTCCCAGGAAAAACAGCGGTGTTGACAAGTTTGTCTTAAGAACATGTTTCATAGAAAATATTTCAGTGTGTTGCAGCAGCAAATATTTGTGTAAGCAAAACCTCACTTGATCAAAGTGAGCTGCTGTCCAGCACTTTTGGCATTTATGATGCCTGACAGCCTTTCTGAAAAACACTGATGATTGATTGCAAGGCTCAGCAAAGCCTGAGACTCAGCTTTAAAGGTAAAGTGTGAAGAAGTCCTCCATCAGCACAGGTTCCCATCTCTTAGCTCCAGTGCTTCAGTTTCCACAACATGATATTTCATAGGGCCCTGACATCTCAAAGGAAACTGCAGTGAGTGGCCATATGATTTAGCATGTCAAACAAAAGAAGCCGTTGCTTAGTCAGGGCACATTTTGAAAGGTATCTGGGAAAACTCTTAATCAGCAGGGTGCATGTTAGTACAGGCTGTTGTAGATAAAGAAGTGTGTATTTAATTTGGGATCTTACTGTTTTTCAGGTGGCTGAGCTTATATGTGCTTGTCTCTGGCATGTATCTGCATACTGCTGCACTAACCATCACTCTCCAAGAAAGTCCAAACAAAAACCCAACAGTAACAGAGAGACACGGCTGACCTTGGTTTGCTTCTATGCTCTGCTGACACAGCATTTACAAGAACAGCTGGACCAGATTAGAATTTCACCTGGCCTAAATGTTCCTGGCAGCCACAGGACCTAAGATTATCTTTAGTCTGTTTTGGGAACATTTTATCTGTTCGATGCAAAATCTGCAGCCCAACAACATGACTCCATAAAATGTTTCCAAGAAAATAAGCTTATTTGACATGTGAAACAAGCTTGAATTCCTCCATGGGCCTTTGGTATGACTGTAATCTTTAAATAGTAATGCTAGATCATATTGGTTATTATTGTATTTCAGTGTCTTCCATATCTGAGTCAGATGACTTACTATAAATGACAGCTGGTGATGCTTGCCTTGCCAAAAGCGTTTGTATATTTGCACAACAGCCTGCATTATTCACAGAGAGCAGCAATCTCGCCAGCAACTGCTTAATGGACTGGAGGGGGGCTTTTGACCCTGTATATGGCAAGGTCAACAGACTGGCTGTGTGTGAGTAAGCCAGACAGAAACAGGAGGGAGAAGCTGAGAGCAATAGCGAGGGATTTTATCGCTCATGCGTGTGCACCTGTGAGTGAATATTTGACTGTACTACTGCTGCTCTCCATGCAGGGAGAAAAGATGAAGTCATGCATATTCATGGAAGTAGCTAGGGAATAAGACTAGAGAGCTAGAGATGAATATTGAGGCTCTACTAGTCATGGAACAAAGGTGAGGTAGATAATTAGATTTAACATTTGTCAAATCAACCAGCAGTCCCTTCTCTTTTTTTAAACCAAAAAATGTATGTTTTTGAACACATCATAATTTTCAGCTTTGTGTGACTTGTTTAAGTAACTTTTCTTTTTCTAATGAGGGATTAGTGATGTGAATCCAAACTGAGCTGACTACAGTGTGCTCAGTCACCAGTAAGAGGAAATTAGCAGCACAAGGCTGCTGGTTCAGTCAGGGACACCAGGGATTCAGTACATTCAGTACGGTTCACAGATTCATTGTTAAAGATTTGTTCATACGGAACACTTCCAGTGTGGCAACTCAATGAGGCAATTCAAAGTGCTTTAAATTTACATGGAGCTAATTTACCTAACTTTGGGGTGTATTTAACATCAGGAAGTGCATGCAGCACTTCAATTATTTGGAGGTACTGGATAACAATTGCACAGGAAAGTCTCCAAAACCCCTGCCCTCTTGTTCCTAATTCTTCTTTCATTTTTATTCTACATGGGCATTAAAAAATAAAGGGGGATTTGAGTACAAGATAGATATTTTTTCTTCTTTTATATTCATTATAGTGTTTCCCGTGAGTAGTTTTCACCTGCTTTAACTGTTATCTTCATCTCTACAGTGACTTTTGTTCCTCTCATTATTACTACAAACACTAGAGATCAATAAGTTATAACTCATACCAATAATACACACTTCCCAACTTACTGGTAAGTGTAGTTTGCCCCTACTGAGGCATATTTACGGCCACTATCACACAGGATAGATGGCAGGAAATGTGATGATAAAATTTAAAACAGCTGACAGATGTGTGTGTATCAGTTTTACTCTCCAGCCCAAACCTGAACTGCTCCATTGTTTGATGTGGTTGTTACTGGGTTTTAAAGCATCTTGAGATGAAATCAGGGGTCTAACTTTCAAATGTGATTAAGAAAATATCTGTAAAACAGAAGGGGGCAAAAATATTTGCCGACTGAATTTTCCTTTTCAAATTGTCTAAATCTATTTCTGTCTGGAAGTGATTAACAACTGAATTAAAGGTCAGTTGAAATTGTTAGACTAATGAACCCTAAACTCTGGAACATTTTTCCCCTATTAAATCACCTTATGGCTCCAAAAGCACAAAAATTGGACAAAGACATAGGAAGGCAGTGGCACCTTCAGTAAAAGTGTCACTAAAGCTCTCTGTAGGCTCAATTATTGCTCACTTGAACAGGGGCAGAGGGACTCTAATTAGCACTCTAACCTGACACTCGTGTTTGTCAAAAGTGCTTCAGGCTAGAAACTCTGAGCAAAGATACAACAGTTAATGGCTCCACTTGATTTCAGACTTTTCCTGCTAAGCAGACACGACAGGAAGATGTGAAAATGTGACAGGCTGAGGACGATCATAGCCCTGAAGCTAGTTTCAGTGAGATCAAAGTGGAGGACACTCTGACAGAAGCAACACCTCACTTGTCTTCTGCACTGTCATCGCTCACTGTTTTAATATCCTCTTTCACAAACAAACAGAAAGTCACATACAAAGAAAACAGAAACACATAAGCCCTGGCTCTCCACTATCTGCCCTCTTATTTAAAGTCAGTGTGAAACTTAATGTGTGTGCTCTTATTGTGCACAAATATCAGGACAGAGGACAGAAAGGCAATTCACCATAATGATAACAAACAATGAATGCAGTGCACAAAAAAGAGTTTGTATTTCAAACTAACTCACAGTATAGAACTAAAAGCACACAGGTCCCAGGCTAATGGTTTCCATCCACAGCAGACTGGTGTGGATGTGGACGTATTTTTCTAAAGCAAACTGGAGACACCTGCTGGCCAGGAAAACCAATCTGAGTTTACGTTTGGCTTGTTTGAGAAAAACCTAATTAATCTAATGGCTTTTTTCCTTGAGGACATTTCGATATGTCATGGTTGATTGCAATTTTAACTGCGTTGGTTTCAGGTATTATACATGCTGACCCACTGACTAGGACATGTCAGTAAATATTCTTATCTGTGTTGGAAAAAGCAGTGGGATTGTTTGCTTAAGAATGTAGCAATACTACAGTGCAGAAATACTCAATTCAAGTAAAAGTCATGCATTCAAAATAGAAATATTTAAGTAGAAGTACAAACGTATCAGCATCAAGATAAAATCAGCATGTTATTCTATCTGAGCTGTTTTTAAACACATTTTCTTCACTTTTGTGTATTTGTATATAAAAGCTCCTCACAGAAACTGCAAACTATCTTAAAATATAAATGCCCTGGTACGTGGCACTGATCCATGCTATACGTCACTGTGACATACATGTTAAATAACTGAATAAGTTCAGTTTCAATACAGATGCCATTCTGTCTACATTAGGCAAATGTCCTGCTCCCAAGTCTGATGAAGTGGTGAACGTCTTTCTCTTCTAATTCTTGTCTTTATTATAACACTCTGAATAACATTGCAAAGGAGTTGTTGTCATATTCATGACAATTCCTAATTAGGAGAATTATTCATCCTTGTTCTGGTTCCTCCTCCTTGACAGGCTCATCGCAGAGAAGAAAATAAAGATGTATGGGTGTATATGTGCAGTATCTACAGCCTACACACATACGCCTCCCACCCATACTCCTTAGACCTGTTGGGTTTTAATGTAATGACTCTTATCAAGCAGTGTGGATCAAGTAGCAGAGTCGTACTTTGCTCTCCAGCCACACTCGAGTACATTATATTAGCACTGATCGTCCTCTTGTCCACTCAGTGTTAATAGAAGAACAGGGGGAACTTAAAGTCAAACTCTGATTAACATTGTTTTCTTGTAGTCAACATATATGATTAAAACATTATAATGATTTTGGTTTGGAGACCCCTTTTTGTTGCTGCTGTTGAGGATTGGTTTGCACATGTACTTTACTTTAAAGTATTTCAACATTATGTTACTTCAAATGTCTACTCCACTTAATTTCAGAAAGAAATATTACATTTTATTCTACTACATTTATCAGAATGCCGAATGAAGTAATACTTTATACTTCATCAATGCAACGCTTTAGATACACTCCTTTTATAATAACAATGCATTCGGGAAGCTGATCAAATTGTAAAACTACAATTCCCAGAATGCAACAAAGGCGGTTTAATCCAACCACCTCACTGCTTCGAGTAGACCATGTGCTGCGTGACTGCCACCGGACGGCTGTCGGTAGAAAGTGCAGGGAAACGTGTGATGACACAGAACCACGCAGACCGCTCATCCCGGCCCAGCTGCAGCAGAAATGTAAAGACGGATTAGAAAATTATGTGCCTCGGCTGTCATCACCAACATGTTCCCGGGAGTTTTCTATGCACTGCTGGCGGGGTTCCTCGCGGCCGTGGCGTCGTCTTCGGCCAAACTGTCTCTCGGAGCCGACTACCTGAAGGGAGTCTGTGAAACCGGACTCCGGACATGGGGAGAGCAGCGGAAATTTAGACAAGCGGACGAAACTACCGCCTGTGACCGGGTGAGGCACCGCCGCAGTGAAGTGAATTATTATTAACACAGTGAGGATGGCTGTGACTCTGTCTATAGGATGCCTGCTAACGGGGTGATTTCTCAGGGAGGAAGTTGAGGGATTGTCCCCGCCTCTACTCTCCTCCCTGACTCCCTCAGCATCAGCAACATCAGCAGCATCACACGGGGGAGCCCATGCAGCTGCGCTGTGGTGTCTTGTCCGCGTGCTGAATGTCATTGCACCTCGTGTCTGTGTGTTACCGCGGTATTTTGTAACATGCAGTCTCTCGTGTCATGTTGATGATGTGGATAAGGACAGGTTTCTAAAGGGGGGCAGGTTTCTTGCATGACCTTCACGCTCTGCACCAGATGACGTCAGAAACATCTGCAGGCAGCTGTTTGACGCAGAAACATCAATTGCTGACCTTTATCTGGAAGTGATTTAAAATAGTCTTTCTGTGTGGAGTGTGCATGTTCTCCCTGTCTGTGTGGGTGCTCTCTGGGTACTCCAGCTCCCTCCCACAGTCCAGACATGCAGTTTGGGGTTAGGTTAACTGGAGACTCTTGCCTGTAGGTGTGAATGTGAGTGTCAGCCCTGTGACAGACTAGTGATCTGTCCAGGGTGTACCCCACCTCTTACCCAATGTCAGCTGGCACTGGTCCAGACCAACACAAACCTGGATGTGCCGGGATAAGTGGTGGTACCTAAAATGGATGAATGGAGAGTCATGGGATGAAACATCCACAGTGTTTACGTCACTAGAGTCATCATAAATGTTCTGTTTTTGTTCTGCAGCTCCATATTCCTCTGAGGCTGCTGTGTGGTGGGCTACTTTTCACATGCAATGCTGTGATGTGGACCTTCCTTGCTAAAGCACTCAGGTACTCCTCTTCCTCCACCAGAACCACTGTGACCACCACCGCCTCCAACTTCATATCTTCCGTAAGTAGCAGCCTCTTTTACAGGTTCTCTTACTCTTGTCTTTTTTTTTGTAGTGTTAGTACTTTCTACTGCTGTAGTGCAGTAAGTTCATTTCAGAGTGACCATACATACTTTCTTCCATATATGAACTGCTTTATTTTAGAAACTAGGCTGAACTATATTGGGAATCTAGACCAATCTGCATTTCCTGATGGAAATGCATGTGTGCAGGGAGCTGCCACCACCACTGCTTCTGCTTATTTTCTATTTTCATATCAAAAGCAGCATCAGAAGACCCTCATTTCAAACAGTGACAGACATTTTATGACCGTATCAATATTATTTTGCTTTAAAAAAATATTTCACTTTGAACCACAATGACTTTTTGACTAATTACGTACTTACGCTCACAAATGTCCCTCAGAAAATGCTGATTGGTCTAGTTTAATTTAAACTGTAAAGACTCATTTACTTTGTCAAAGAGAATCTCAGATTTTTTCTCCTTGCAGGCTTTCCTGGGCCAGCTCATTTTTGGTGAAGCCCAGATAACATTGTGGTGGGTTGGGATCTCTCTGACTTTCTCTGGGCTGCTGGTACTGCAGAGGGTTTCACCACAGGATGGGCAACAGAACACAGTTACTAAGGATGAATAATAGGCCTTGTCTCCACTAGGTCAGGTCAGCCTGGCTCCAGCTGGCAAGTCATCTGATTATACAGTTAGCCAGTGTGTGTTTGGCAGGATTTACTTTTACAAAAGTACATTTATTGACTTAAGTTTATCTTTCTGCATTAATGTGAAAGAACAATAACAATAACAATTTCTGGCTTTGTTGTTCAGCTTAAAACCATATTTCTTCTTTGAACAAAATGATTTGGAGTCAGACTGTGAAACCCTGCTGGCTCAGCTGTGGTATTTTTAAAATCAGGGCTTACAGTCTGACTAGTGGAGACAAGCTAATGATGCCTCTGTCCAGATTAGAAGCTCCAAAATAATTTTCATCTCCAGGCTTACAACAAAGCAAAAATATACTAGCTTTATGTTACTTTTTGAACCTGTTTAGTCAACAACAGCACGACAACTCATGATCTAACCAAACAGATTTGAAGGAAAGGGAAGACACAGTTGTTTGGCATTCTGGGAAATATACTCATTTGTGTTCCTGCTCGGTTAGATGAAAAGATCATTATACACTAAATGTAAATCCAGGCCCAGCAGCTTGTTACTTTAGTTATCATGAAAATGAACAGGTGAAGTAGTTAATCTGAAACAGGCCAAAAGTTGCAAAATCAACCTACACGTACCTCTGATGGTTACATGATTAGACTAACACGTTAGATATTTGTGTGGGTGGTACCTTTGCACAGACCCAGGCTAGTTGTTTCCACCTGTTTCCAGGTGCAGCTAATGAGCTTCTGGCTGTACCTTCTCATTACAGTATAGTCATGAGAGTGAAGTCACTTCTCATCTGAGTCTCAGCAGGAAGACAAATAAGGATATTTCCCAAAATGTTGAATTACTGGTTCAAAAGAGGCACCAGATACACACAATGAATAGAAGTTGAGGACCTATGTGTGTACTGACAGATTTTCAGTGGACAAACAGCATCACTGGCTCTGTGCATGATGTTAACAAAATCAGCCTGTGCATTATGTATTACAGGTCAAAGTTTCTGAATTCACACATTCCTTAAGTTACAATGACACTCACTGTAAACATCCGACACTGACATTGCATTTTATGCATGCTCAAGGCGATGTTATAAACGAAGCACTCAGCTAACTAGGTGCACTTTCACAAATAATAATCCTACTAATGTAGCGCTGAAAGCCTCGTCCTCCTTAGTAAGACGCTTTCTGCCTGAGTCTTTCTTTTGCTTTTTCTTTGCCTTTCTTGATAGCTTAAACCTTAACCTCAAGAAACGAACGTGACATGTTTCGATTCAGAGGCAGCTGGTCTTCCATTTCATGATAGAAGTGTGAATGTGTGTGCAAGGTCTCTCACACCAAAGCATCCTGCGGCGTCATTTCACATCAGAGTGACGTCCCATGTGAGCTTGTGACTTAAGTGGCCAAAGTGTCTCCAGCGTCAGAGACGTCACAAAGCCTTTTTGATTGCCTGTTGAGCTTGATGTGCCCAGCATGTGCAGTTTCATCCGGTTCTTCTTAGACATGTGGCTTCATTAAAATCTTCCTCTTTCATCCCTGCAACTGTCAGAGTGCAAGAACATTATAAATCCTTTGAATCTCATAACACTGTGATATGTGTAACATCATAAGAATTTTGAGCATTAATAACTGATGGCAATACATGCTACTAGAGAGACAGTTCTGTTGGCATAAGTCAGCTGTAGGATACAGGGATTTACCTGAACATGACATCAAAGGCTGCTTTATTGAAAGAATCACAATCTGCTGTTTGGATACATATCATAATATAAATGCATAACGGTAGCTATAACACCTGTCAGTAATATGACACAGCAGCAACGCACAAATATTTTAGATGTCCTTCCAAGTGCTGCGGTGCAGGTTTGGTATTATGTGATTTACATGTATCCCTGTCAATGTGACTGCAGTGACAATGTGATTATTCAGCTCTCATAGTAAAGGCTGGCTGTTGTTTTATTATAGCAGAGAGGACTTTTCACCACACATGCAGTGACATCAGAAGTGAATTCAGTTGTTTGTGCCTCCATGTCTTGAGATCCCGGGTTTGTTAGACAGTAAGACATTTGGAGAAACTATACTTCTTCACTGTCTTGCCAGATGTTAGACAAGAAGATTGATGCCACTCTCATGTCTGTATGGTAAATATGTAGCTGGAGCCAGCAGCTGGTTTGGTTAGTTTAGCAGAAAGACCGAATAGTGACTGACTGGTGGGTATAGTTTTGTATTTAACAGATAGATATGAGAAAAAGTCAAGTCAGTTTTAGAGATAGTTATCTGTTCCCCATGTTTCCAGTCTCCAGCTACAAATTTGCCATAGAGCCAGGAGAGTGGTATCGATCTTCGCTCTGACTCACAGCAAGAAAATGAATAAGCAAAATTCAACACACCTTTAGTATCTGTAACCTTTGCTTTTAATTATGAATTATTTTGGTGCCTGGCATGATACGAGGGTAAACCATCAACCTGTGAACCCACTCTCACTGTAATATAATTAATCTGAGCTTTTGCAGTAGCTGTGACAGCGGCATGGTGTGCAAACACAAACACTAAGATTAGAAAACCACTGAAATATGATCTTGACTTGACAAAGTGTGGTTGACATTGACAACTTAATGAGCTAAACATTGAAACCACAATAAATACATCAGGAATTACTAAAACAATAAGGATTTTAGCAGGCTCATGGTCATCACAGCAGTGCGTCTTAGAGGAGAACAATGTTTCTTTGTTCAGTTTAAGAGTTGGACTATTATATAAAAGAAACTTATGCTGCATTAATTTGTTGGTACTGTGCAACCAATCTAGAGGCTGCTGCACCGAGAAATTTCACATTATTGTCAACACAGAGGGAGATACACTGCTCTGATGTAAACCATTCATAATGTGTCTTACAAATATGGGAAACAGACATTTGTAAAAGTGTAAATATATTCTGTTAATAGGAAACATGATGTGC
This sequence comes from Mastacembelus armatus, assembly GCF_900324485.2. Taxonomy (NCBI): domain Eukaryota; kingdom Metazoa; phylum Chordata; class Actinopteri; order Synbranchiformes; family Mastacembelidae; genus Mastacembelus; species Mastacembelus armatus. Next base: position 15,714,247 of record NC_046643.1, read on the forward strand.
AATTGTCATCTCCACCGAGAGGAGAAACACTGTTAAATTATTGAATAAACATCTCATATGGCAAACCAGATTCTTGTCTTCATCACTCAAGATATTTTGGCTGTGGGAGCACGATCAGTACATTTTCGTAACAGCTTTGTTCCCTTCAGTCCAGAAGGACTTTAAGCTCATTTAGCTCAGTGTCTTTTCATTGTATTCAAACACAGTAATGTCTAATAAAGAGCATACTTACTGTAGCTAATGGGGCTGGATAGTAGCCTTGAGTGTCTATATCCAGTTGATGTAATTAGCTGTGCACAACAGACAGGAAAAACTGTTTAACAAAAGAAACATATAATAGTTAAGCAAAAATAAACAGGCACAGAGCATGGTTCAAAACAGTCTGGCTCCTCATAACTCTGTTTTCTTATTGTACATTTAATGTCCCTTATCTGTTTCTGGATTCCCTTTCAATGAAAGTCTCTAATCTCTCTAAACTTCAAAACTCTATCTATTCTTGTTTCTCTTGCAATAATTGAGAAATTCATCCCAATACTTTCTCAGAGCAGAGGTAGCATAATGACAATAACTTTGCACACTGTACGGTCTTTTGACCTTCAGTTATTGTTTCTCTCGCTGGCTTCACCCTGTGAGAAACCAACCTGCCTCACTGCATAATCAACTTGAACTGTTTTAGCTTGCCTCTGCAAAAATAAGGAATTAATTGTTTTAGATGAGATTCAGAACTTACTTTATTCATCCCAAACTGGGAAATTCCACTCTGCATTTAACACACCCAAGTGTACGCACACACACACTGTGAACACCTGGGGAGCAGTTGGGGGTTCAGGCACCTCAGTCATGGTATTGAAGGTGGAGAGAGTGCTAGCTATTCACTCACCCACCAACAATTCCAGCCAGTCCTGAGATAAGTTGAGACTCAAACCCACAACCTTCGGGTTACGAAGTCCGACTCTCTATGGCAGTCATGGCCTAATCGATGAGCAGACACAGAATTTCTATACATAAGTGGAATATGATTTATGAAATTATGTGAATGCTATCCATAATCTTTTTATAATTATATTGAGAGAAAAAAAAGGAGATAAAAGTAATTTTTCATTAGTGTCAGGAACATATTGACAGCTAAAATGTTGTGACATAGACATTGTTTTTATTCCCTTTTAAACAAATAGAGAACATAAAACAGCATGTGGTCCACATTAAGTACTGCAAATAGTTTCCATACCTTTAACAGACCATATCGTACAACTCAAAAAAAAAAGAAACTAGTGTACTGTATGTGTAAACTGAACAGCACCTGTTATATCTCCACGTCATAACATTTTTGACTTTTTAAAAACTCCAGTAATTCTAAAAGTCTAAGAAAATCTTATTCTTGACAATGCATTGATGAAAGAATTGCCTGTCTCAGTTCCTCCATTCATGAAGCATTCAGTTTGGCAACGTGTGCTCAAATTCCTTCCCACATCTTCAAAAGGGTGTTACATACAATAGTAAAGCTTTCAAACACATTTGGCAAAAAGCATTATCACTGCTGCTTCTCTTCCGAGTGGCAACAGCTGTGATGATAAAAAAATTCTACATGTCCCCATGAACATTTTCCACCTACTTATTTTTAATCACTTTATTCTGTAATCCTTCTTCATTCTTCAGTCAGGCTCTGTAACACAATCTGTGGCAAACTGAATCATCCACAGGCAAATACCATCAGTTGAAAGTGAATTAAACTTAGAGTCAGTGCATTGAGAGAGCAACGTGCTTTATTCCACGTCTTTTCATCTGAGATGAACTGAGAGTTTCCATCCTGTCTGGTGGTTTTGACGCGTCACTTTCAATATTTTACAGGTCATGCTGCCTTCTACAAGATTGTGTTTACATAGGATCCTTAATAGTTTCCTGAAATCATAATTCACGTATACACATTCAGCAATTACCTCAAGTCATAGGAAGACAGTTATGTTCCTTAATTTAATACATGAGACAAACATAAATGCAATATTTCTTACATTTTCTGAAAGGTAAACCATCTTGCTGCACCTTCTTCTTCTGCAATGTTTAATCTTGAACCATGAATATTCACATGACTGAAGTGGATGGAAGCACATTACATACCTACACACATCTTTTGCCATTTTATGGAAATTGTGTTAAGACTAAATTTCGATGGAAACTTGGCTGCTGTTCACTTTTTACTTTGAGTTGCTTCTATTGCAGCCCCAACGCTTCCTACTGCTGCTCCACATTAAAAGCATTCAACCTGAAAAACACCAGGCCACTTTTACTGTGAAGCAATCACAGGAAGCAATGTATTTTTCATTAAATGCACTTTCTACCATCTGATTATGCCATATCAACTAAGAATTATGACTTTAATTCAGACACTGCGCATCCATTGTTGCTCTCTGTCTTCAAGCCTTTGATGGTCCTTCCCAGCTGACCTGCACTGGCATCAAAGAAGAATACAACAAAATGCTTAAAAATTGTATTAACCTATGTGATCCTGTCTCACCCTGTCTGTTAAATTAAGGCAAAATAATAGAAATCTCTTAAAAAGCAGCATATAATACCATTCACTAATGCACTGGTCTAAGGCAAATCTTCCATAGAATCCCACAAAAGACTATTTAGATGACAGAAGTGCAGCAAAATAAGAAGAGAGACCATCACCACAAGAATTAGAGGCAGACAAAACCAGGTCCTGGTGTCTGGACTGTGCTGCTTTAAACGAAAGCATCCTGGGCGTACGTTACACCGTTTAGTGTTATAATCAGGCATTATCAGATGTATTGTGGGACATTTACTCAACTGCAAGCAAAATCAATTTCCTGGTGTTGTTTACCAGCTCTTATTAGATGCTTCTTGTCAAGTTGTCGCTGATTAGTTTGAGATGTTTTTTTCGTTGTAGAGCGCCTTTTGTTTTTTCACAGCTAAAACTCAGTCTCAGTCAGCACCAAGAGGGAAAATGAGTAAAATGGGAAAGTAAAAATATATATAAAAATAATGTAATAGTTTACAGCAGAACACCCTGAAATATCAAAAAATGAGAGAAAATGTAGAAGTGGGTAGGAGGAGTCCATGCTCACTGATGTCCAGCCAGTAGGAGGGCAGACCAGGGCTGCCTCAGTTCACAGCATCAGCACTCAGCTTAGTTTCTGGCCTTCACACTATGTATTGGTACACATCTGCTTTGCCATGGTCAGGAGTTGCAAAAGGGCTCAGCCAGGCTATTGAGAACGGGTGGCCGAACACCACCTTCATGTTCATCCATTTAGACTTTTTGGCCCATCTTCTCTCCTCCTTCTTCAGTTGCTCAATACCCTGCAGGGGTAAGACATATGGGAAGGGTGAGTTTCCAGCACTGAATCATGTTTAACAGAGATGTAGAATATCAACTGTGAATATAACTCTGTCTCTTTAAATTTTAATATTCCAACAAAAAATAACCACCAAGAAAAGATCTTAATCAGGGTGTTTTTCTGAGTCACTTGGAGAGGTGGAAAAAAAAAAACAAAACACAGGCTAGATGCCAAACCACAATCTTAACTATAACTCAAGCTGAAACCTAATTCTAACCAGTACCCTAAAACCATGTCTTCAAACATCCCTTTGAACGGTCGTCAGAAAGTGAGGAGAAGGTTCTCATACCAAAGGTAAAAAAACCCACAGATACAGCAGAGAGCTGCAGGCTCCATTAGACTGAAACTGAATGAGATGATCTTTGTAGTGAATATTATGACACTGTGAGTCATCCTCATGGGTGGTTTCAGCATATACGTTATGAGAAAATGTTCTAATCTCAACCTGTGTGGAGGCTGTAAGTGAATTAGTTCCTCCTACTGACAGCACACCAGCGATATGACTTAGTGAACAACAAACTGCATGATTGTAGAATGGTTAACCTTCACTACAATTTATATTTAGGGAAGTCAAAACCATCATATGCAAACTACAAGAAGCTGCACTACATTTTTTCTATTAAAAGACCTACCTATGTGCCTGGGTAACTAAACTACCACTGACTATGTGGTGTTTCTCTCTTATTCTAAGTCTGATGTTCCTTATAATACTGTCACCAATTTCTTGTATATTCTGGGGCATTTCATGCTTTTATTAGTGATGCAACAGTAGAAAGATGGTACAAATTAAAGGATGAGAGAGACATCAAAACACATTTAGATACTATTTACAGATGTTACTTTTTTCAGCAATAGCATTCAATGCATTTACATTCAGCAATTACCCTTTGGTATAGTAGCATTCATTGTTAGTGGTGGAGCCTGCCATCCTTTGATGGATTCAAATTACCTTCACAAAGATGAAAGTCTCACAGGATAAGATAATGCATGTAATCCAGAGTTCCTGTTTGTAACTTCATCTCACTGATATCAGACCCACTGCTTCTGTTCACTTTTTGCACCCTATCAGATGTGTATTATGTTACTACTAAAGCAATCTCAGTCTTTCTGCAGCTGCTGCATTATATTAAAAGTGTGGAACACAGCTCTTCCCACAGGTGTCAATAAAACTGCCAAAACATTAAATGTTGTTTTTACTAGTTCCAATTTAAAACCCTTGTTTCATCCTAGAATTTATGTTTTTTTTGACTGTAGTGTTTTTTTCTTTCAATGATATAAACCACATGATCCTCAACACTTTTGCATACTAAATAACCTTTCTCTGATTTCTAAATTTGTGATGAAGTCCAGCATCTTGTTGCATACTGCCTATAAAAATATGCACACCATTATTCCAGCTTTTGTCTTTTAGAGTCTGGGGAAATAAAATCTCTTGATCTTATGGAGATTAATTGCACTTACTGTAATTTACTTTGGACAAATGAATCTATATAATAAAGGTTATGTAATAAAAGAAACAAGTCCAACTTTGCTTTATTTTAAATGTTTGTTAAAGTAAACTGGTCTTGTTTTGAAAATAAGTTATCTTGTACTAAATATGCAAAAATTTTATCCATCTGATGGTAACAGATGCAAGAGCTGATCCGCAAATCCCATCTGGATGCTCTTCTGCTTATGGGAATAAAATACCTGAAACTTTGGATAATGCTGTTGGTGAAAGTTATTTCTGATCTTGAATTCATATGAACAGAATTTAGTAAAAATAAATAAACAAATAATAGAGCCATATTCTCAGATTCCAGAGAGCTGGTAGGGATTTAGTGTCTTGCTTAAAGGGACATGGAAGGCTTCTGACAGAGGACTGGTATTGATCCTCCAGATAAAGAACAACCTCACAGCACAATACCCCCTGAAAGCTTAAACCCAACAATTAGAATATTTGGGCACATGCAACTGAGACTCTGTTTTGTACGAGGTGCACAAAAAAAAGTAACGTGGAAGTGAAAACATTGCTCTTTTCACTCACCGTCTCATCGGTACAGATGGAGTGGACCTGAGTCCCAAACATGACTGCAGTGAAAATCAGAAAAAGGAGACCCTCAAAGCAGAGGAGGATGAGGAGGATGACAGTTGCTGGTGGAGAGAAGTTGCTGCACTCTGGTGAAGAGGGGGAAGAAGAGAGATAAAACAGAAAAACTTTGTTAGCTGTCTATAACCTTACATGCATAAAATGTTTAGTTTACCACTGTGTCTCTGATTAGCAACTAAAAGTAACTGCTCTCTCTGCATTTCACTGAAAGGTAAGAACCCTCTGGTCTCTATACTGTACTACTAGCATACAGTATGATACTTACTTGTCCAGTCTTCTTCAAAGCAGAAAATAAAATGGAAGGCCACCATGACCAGTGCATGGAAGGATATTAGTGCAATGTACATCTGGAAAAAATACACATACATCAAGAAGCCATAATGGATTCACAATTACAGTCATTACATTGTAACAGAAGCTGCGTGAATCATGGCTAACAGCCCAGAACTTTCTCTTTCCGTGCTCTTTGTGCCCCTTAGACACCAGAGGGCAGGACCCCAGAGAGCAGTGCATTAATGGTACCCAAAAGGGCAGGTCATAATTTGAACATTCCCAAGAGTGTCAGTAGAGCTATAGTGATAAGGAGAACGAGCTAACAATACTAGAAGGTTACCCATAAAAAAAACTGGAGCTGGAACAGCAATTACAGCAGAAGACATTCAAAACATTAACCAGCGACACTATTAGAAACTCCTTAACAGTCTCACAGGCCACGCCCATTGCATTGCAATATAAAACTGTTAGAATACAGTCCAGACAATTACAATTGTGAATGTAAGATGTATAGAAAATATGAGAATCATCCTACTGAAGTGAATTCCTATGTATTTTAGTGGCATGGTGGTCAAAGACTCACTGTGAAGAGCACAAAGTATTTCTGGTTGTTCTCTCCGACACAGTTGTTCACCCAGGGACAGTGGTGGTCCATCTTTTTGATGCAGCGTTTACACACACTGTGGGTACAAAGATACATTATCAAGATGACACAATGAAATAAAAAACTATTACAGAGAGACTGTGACCTTGACAGGCTGCAATCCCTGGACAGGCAAAACAACAAAAAAACAACAATCTGATGTGAGACGAACAGTTTTCAAACTCAGATTCCTCCTAATCATAGTGGCCAGTACATGTCTAGCTATGTGTATGAGGTGTGTAAGGCCTGACAACTCATGATTTATCATCTGACAATCACACTCACTGATGTGCTTTGCTAATGTACTTTCAGAGGCAAATCTATATTTAAGAACCTCCTGTCATGCGTGTGAAATATTATTCTATTGTGTCATTAGAGTGGTGTATGATCTGAACCACCCGCAAGGATGACTTAGACTCTTCAGCAAAAAAAACATTTAAAAAGATAAAAATAAAATCATATGATTCATTCAAACCATACTGCCTCGCCCTTGAAATAGAGGAACTCGCTTTACAATTCAATTACACTGCAATGTTTTTGCACCTTTCATGCCTTCAAATCCCAGGGAAACCAACGTGTAACCACAAAGGAAACTCCTTATTATCAACTTGCAGAGTCTACAGGGAGATATTGTTCAGTTTCTCTACAAAGCCACACACACACACACACACACACACACACACACACACACACACACACACACACACACACACACACACACACACACACACACACACACACACACAGGGGAGGCTGGAGAGCCAGTGCAGGAGCAAACACAGATGGCGAGAGGAGTCCTCAGTGGGAGAGTCATCGGGACTTCCTTCTGCAAGGTGCCAACTTCAGCAGAACGCTCCCATACAGATCCACATCTTAACATTTTAAGAGTTGCAGCAATTGAAGAGAAAACTAGTAATCAACACTCAGTGCTGTACCTGCAGTGGTGAGCTCTGTCAGGTTTGATGCTGCAGCATTTGGGGCATTTGTAGACCACTTGTCCTGGTTTGAGCTGCAGGCTTTCGATGAATTCTTTGGTAGCGTTTCCCTTCGGCACAGCTCCCTGGAAAACAGTGGAGAAAAGGTGTAATAACAAAGCATGCCATCACTGTTTTTATTATCCAAAAAAAGGAGTTCCTACAGAAAGAAATTTTTCACTTAACCTGCCATGTTAATAACTTCAATACAAAGTGAACAATGAATCAATTACCATAAATCTTATAGCTCAAATATCTATCGACTGTCTTATAATATTATTAGCTAAAGGCACCAACTGGGTAATGATATCACAAAAGATGAAGAAAACCAGAAAAGAAGATAAGAATGTTTAGCATTTATGCTTGAAAAGCAACAATTAATTAATTATAAAAATAGCTGCACATTATTTTGGGGTATTATCTGACTAATCATTTTTTCTTGTAAAGTAGTCAAAGTCTTCTGTACAGCACTAAGAGAAACCGGTTAACTAAAGAGCTGACACAGTTTGAATCTAGAGTCTGACTCACTGGGTCTGTGCACATGGCCCTGGCATGAGAGGCGAGGGCGAGAAAGGCAAGGCCATTGAAGAGTGCCCCATTAAAGAGGCTGTAGGCCACGTTCTTGGCCGGTAGTAGCAAGACGAACACCACCACAAACTCTGCATAGAACACCAGGAACCAGGTGATAATGCCACACACAATGCCACATCCGTCGCGGATGAACCACATGGTGTCGGAGCCCGTGCGGGGTGGGGGAGGAACACAGTGCTCGGGCTTCAGGTAGCCAGCTTGCCGCTCAATGTCCCTGGTGCGGGAAGCGGGGTTCTTCATCCTACGGTGCCTGTGGCTCCAAACACATACTGAGAGGAGTAATAAGACAGATGGAGAGGATCAGCCAGAGCAGAGGGATGGGAAGAAAATGAAAGGAAAAAAAAAGGGAATTTCATAATTAGGCAAGAGATCGTTGTCATTAGAAATACAAGGCTGTGTCCAATGATCATAAAATAATCTGCTGATTATTTTCTCATTAAAGTGATTCTTCTTTTGCTCTATACAATGTCATAAAATAGTAAAAAAATTCCCCAAAATGTTTTTTTTCAACCAATGGTCCAAAGCCAAAAAATGACTCATTTCCTATCTCATACAACACACTCTCACAGTTGAGGGTATAGACAGAGTGTTTCATTGAAAATGGCCTAAACAATTATTCAAATATCAAAATTAAAAATATAATGATAATTTTCTTTCAATTAACTAATTGCTGTTCCTAAATTTTACCTTTAAGTGCCCTGTCTGCATTATTGCCTTTTCACAGTATAGCAGTGTTGTCCCATAGCAATTAGGAGTTGCTGGAAACAGACTAAATATGTGCACTACATCCTCAAGGACTATAAAGACAGACAGCAGCTAATAGTGAATCAGCAGAGGGCTTGAGACAATACACAGGAGGAGGCATTGCATGAAGGAGAAACAAACACTGACAGGTCTAACCCTGACAGGCTACACCAATTTCCTCTCACATCAAAAAGATGGATTGAGAGACCTGTAATTTACCATTTGGCCTTAAAAGCAAAACAAAACAATGCTTCAACAAAAAAAGGCCTACACAGTTGTCCTGAGCTGCACTGAGCCTGTGTGTGTCCAGCTCTGTTTGGACCGATGCTTATGAATAAGCAACTGAGCAGGTCTGCATGTGAAGACAATGACAATGCGACTTCAAAGGGGCCAAAATGTCAGAAAACCAAAAATAAGACTCACTATTATAAGTGAAAAAAAGACTGGAATTAAACAGCTAATTCCTGGGGGATGGAAGGACCTCAGCACCCTTCTCACTAAAACCTGCACTTCTAGTGAGTGTAATCAAATTGCTTGGTCATTCCTGAGGAATCAATCTATCCATTAGGCTTAACTGAGTGAAAACCTAATCTCACTTTTATGTCCGTATTAATTAGGGCTTGGCCAGTCATGTTGGCAGTTAGGCATGTTCCCCAAGGACAGGAATTTAATCAGAATGAAAACGATACAGCGTTCCCACACCATGTTTGGGAGCATATTAATCAAAGTCAATCATATCTGGATTAAACTAGAACCAAAAAAAAAAAAAAAATCAGCCCAGGTCTAGATCACTAGATGACATCCATCCTTCTGTATTTTATGACCAAGTATTTTCAAAGCTAATGACATTCCCATGATCCTTAGCCATACTTTGCGTTTACTGCTAAGTAGCAAAAATTAGCATTAACATCCTTAACAAAGGCAGTAAATATGGTAAATATTAACATGTTAGCACAGTGAGTATGTTCGCATACTGATGCACCACAGTGCCTAAGCACAGCCCAAGACTTACATCATAAGGGCTACATATGAGGTCTCAAAATGAATGGAAAACAATGCCACACTTGATGTTGACAGATCCTGATCATAATCCAAACCTTTGTTCAAGTGGTAGTAAACAGTAAAATGAAGCACCTATACTAAAGTAATGTTCTTCAAAAACAAAGCAGTTAGAATCCATATAAAACTACTTGTTGCTAAAGACACATTATGTAAAGTAGCAAAAATGAGCTAGGACATAACCACTCATGTCCCCTTATATGAGATTTTACATCTTTACCTTTAAACTATGACAACAACAGGTCTGTATTGCATATAACTAAGTTTTCTTTAAATTCTACTTGAACTGTTCGTTTTTGTGAGATTGTTGAGATTTTGTTGAGTTTATTACCCTGAATTGGTTGATCCACACCTATCATCATTGGTACTACTGGTACAGAAGATATGAATAAATTTGTGGTTTGGAGGAAGTCACACAAATTCCTAACAAGGACATTTACTTTTACACACAACTGTAAAACAACATTCATGTGATTTCAAGATCTTGGGAAATCCTTGGTAGACAGGTTTATCAGTCAAGCTACCTGTTAGCTATTAATATGAGAGTTTAACAGTATGTATCAGATCTAGGTGAGAGTAGATAATTTCAAGCAAAACTTGTTCCGCTGAGGGTGATGACTGTAACTTAACTGTTATGCGGAATGATTTAACAACTCATTCTATTAGAAACACAGAACCTAAGATGGCCCGAGAAACAATGTTTATTGAAAATTCAAAGGATTAACCAAGACAGAAACCTATAACAATAAAACGTCATGAAAGACCTGGAGTGAAACTAACTGCAAAATCAGGGTTCATCAAGAACTATCAGCTGGGTCAATGACTCCTTTTGTAGTAGGCTGGAGAATGAGTCTATCTGATTACTCTCAGTGAACAGCTATTTTTACAATGACAACAACTAACAGCCTTGTTTGTAACAGAAGCACTTACAGAACAGCCAAAGAGATTATAGTTAAGAATGGTTGAAATGCCCCTACACTGGTGCTTCTGCAGTGCTGCAAGATAAGAAACAGTACGGAAAAATGTCAGATTTAGACTGCAGCATTGAGCATACTCCAAATGTATGCAAGGCTCAATCAGATATTCAATTAATAATGTATGGGTATATCTGACTCCCTGCTAGAATGCATTTCAGAGCCACTGACAGTTGACAAGCACGATGGGAAGCATGAAGCAACATATGATGGAAAGATGAGGGACATAGATTTGACAACCTGGTGAAAAAATCTGACTTTACTTACTGATTGTTACTGATAACATACTAAAAAGTCTGATCTTGTTGGTTCATGCCTCCCTAAACTGGCATATTACACTAAGGCGTTTAAGCTAACTGAAAAATAAATCATTTTTCCATGGTTTTTACTAAAATACTGCAAAACAAACCAGTATTTCACCAAATTCTGTAGCTTGTTTATGAATCCTAGCAAACATTAGTTTATTTACACTCTGCATGAAGTATTTAGATAGAGCCACATATTTAAATAGCTACAGTCACATATTTTGATAGCAGGGTATTGTGTATTTTGAAGTATTATGAGATACATGGAAAACTTGAAGACATCCTGGACTCTGGAAAACTCTTTTTTATTGGTTTCAAGCAACATACTTTGGTAAGAATGTGAATAACGTATAAAGTCTAAATTGTAAGTAAAAACAAACGTAGATCTGTCAGCTGAGCCCCACTATTCCTCTCATTATTATACCCCTGTAAACAACTACTAAAATGAATATGACTTTTAATCAGCCGTTTATTTAAGGTGATATCATGGTTTTTATACATTTTTTTCTTACTAGAATGATACAAAACAAACTGAAAGCATGGCAGCTTGGCATACACTCTTTCCATGCTTTGTGGATTTGTATTAATGGTGAATACAGAAGAAATAAACTAGGATATGTTTGAAAACTCACTATGTAGTCGTTATTCTAGACTAAGAGACTTTCTGAGTCTCTTCTGCTTTTGAACTGACCTATAAGAAGCTGGGAAGTATCCTGACCACATTAGGCCTGTAGAGTCATTGTGACATGTGAAGTAACTCTGGCAGCTGGATTAAGACATCTGGATTTCCAGTAGTTCGTGTCTGGTCACAGTCACAGGCTATAAGTGACCGTATAATGCAGATTACGTTAAACGCTTTCATGGGTAACAGGTTTAGTGAGTTTGACCACCTACCTCGCACTCTCCTGGCTTGTCGACTAAAGTTTCTTGAGGATGTCGAGTAGTTTCGAGCCTTGTGGAGTTAAAACGCACCAAACCCTCCACCGCTCCGTCTGTTAGCTCAGCCCCAGCTAACCCCACTGATCCGCGGGCAGCTGCTCTCTACGGCTCCGGGGTCCGCTCCCGCTTTCACTGCCGTGTGGGTCTCAAGAGAAGACAATTCGCTTATTTTATTAATAGCTACAGCCGTGGATCGAGCCTGAAAACAACCCAAGTCCGGTACTTCTTTCTCAGTCAGAGCCAAACAGCAGCAGCAGACCAACCAGGAAGTCCTGCCATGTTTGGTCAACCGAGCCCCGAGTTTGATCTTCCAGGTGTTACGCCCTCACTGAAGGTTCAACAGTTAAATACTGACGTGAGCCCAAGTCCCGCCTCAATTTTGATATAACCTAATTTCCCTCTCTGAAATTGCGTAATCAGAGTTTAGTATTTTGGAAATACAATTTGTGCCGGGCTTTTGTCTCCGAATTACTTACTAACGTCGACAAATGGTATGCTGAAAACATTACTTTGAGTATATGTCTGCTACTGTCCGAAACCTAGATTATAAGAAGAGCTAAACACCATATTAAGTTTTGTTTAATAAATTTATACAAGCAGACATAAAATAGGTCATAGCGCAGAGAAAAATTCGTTAAAAAAACTGTGGGTTGGACATTGTTTTATTCAGCACCACAGCCCGTGTGCTACACTGGTTGGGTGGAGTCCGTCTTCCGAAGGATTGCGTAGAAATTTACACAGGCGGGACATTCGGGTGTGAAAAGCAGGCCCTTTCTTATGACGTAGAAAACAAGCGCCGGGCACTCACGTTTCGCGAGTTTGTACATTATGGCAACAGTGCAAGTTAGCGAAGCTGAAAAAGTGTACATTTTACACGGTATACGGGTAAGTTCTTCCGTAACTCCCTTCAGCTCACTACTCTTCATTATTAAATTATTCCCAGAAATATCGCGACAGTTATTTGGCTACGAGAACAGCGGCACAGAGCTAGCTGCGTTAGCACTGGCTAAGTCTGTTGACATGTTGATTGTTGTCATCAGGATGATTTACGAGTGGATGGAAGAGGCTGTGAGGACTACAGGCACATGGAAATAGAGACTGATATGGTGTCCAACACAGACGGCTCAGCCAAAGTCACACTGGTAATGATAACATTTATAGAGTATGTTCAGCAGAAGACTTCATTTTCTGCCTCTTGCATCTGTGTACCCAACACATTTCACACGCACACACGTCTTCTCGTTAGATATATTAGTCTCTCTTGCTAACTCTTTACCTTAATTTATATATGATGCCTTTCCTGGTACGTGTTTTTGTCTAGGGGCACACAGCAGTTCTAGTTGGCATTAAAGCAGAAATCAGAAAACCAAAGCCTATGGTGCCAAATGAAGGTTATCTGGAGTTCTTTGTTGACTGGTAGGTATCTTGTCATGTCTCAAATTTAAGGAATTCTCACTAAAAATGATTATATCACATTTTAAACAATTGTTGGTATAGGTGTTGCCTAAAATATACACATCTGTCAAGCTTAAAAATAAAACTGGTTCATCTGTTAACAAGTATGTTATAACTAATGTCCTTGATCAAAATGATCCATTTTCTGTTGGAGTGAAAGATGAAAGTGTCTGTACTGATGGTGATGATTAAATCTTAGCATATCAAGGATGATTTAAAAATATTCATATGAACACAGTGTGTAAAACAGTGTTAAAGCATAATAATGGTTGAACCGTTTTTGTAGTGTTGTACAGATCCCCTGCCAGTAGGAGGTAGTGTTGTATTATCTGTTCTGTGCCACTTGTGTGTTCTGTACTCCTTTCATCTTTAGTTCTGCAAATGCAACCCCTGAATTTGAGGGCAGAGGAGGTGAGGAGCTAGGGACAGAGCTGAGTAATACACTCTACAAAGTCTTCAACAACAAACACAGCATGGACTTGAAGAGCCTCTGCATCAGTGCAGGAGAACACTGCTGGGTGCTCTATGTGGATGTGCTGGTGAGCGCTAGTGCTCGAGAATGTGTTACAGAAACAATCCAAAATTTAAGCACACAAATCCCAAGATCTCTTTTTTCCATTCTTCACACGATTACCAGTGTCACTTTGTATATGTAAAAAGGTAGTACTGCACCTATCTGTTTCCACAGCTCCTGCAGTGTGATGGAAACTTGTACGATGCCATGTCGATAGCTATCAAAGCAGCACTCTTCAACACAAAGTAAGTAAAGTGTCATATTGTTATTTGTTAGGGTCTTTTTGATTGGATTGTTAATATTATGATCCCATACAGAAGCCACATCTTTCATGTTAATGAATAAGCTTATAGATAGTGCTCTGACTCCCTTCCTGACAGAATTCCGAGAGTGCATATATCAGCTGATGATGAAGGAGGGAAGGAAATTGAGCTGTCAGATGACCCGTATGACTGTATGAGACTTAATGTAGAAAATGTCCCCTGCATTGTGACTCTGTGCAAGGTAAACACACTTGATAATACTTAGAAGTAAAGAATTTATAAAGCCTATCATTACACAGTGAAACATACTGTAGAAAATGCCTGTTTTTCTGCAGGTGGGCCACAGGCACGTGGTGGATGCGACTCTACAGGAGAAAGCCTGCTCTGTGGCGAGCCTGATCATCTCTGTCACACACAAGGGCACAGTCACTTGCATGAGGAAGGTGGGGGGAGGCAGCCTAGACCCAGAGAGCATCTTTGAAATGACAGAGGTGAGTATAGCCCTCCTCTATGGCCATCTGTCCTCCTCTTACCACAGATGATACATTACCATGATGTGATGTGATTTTATTTATTTGTTGTTGTATAAAAGCAGTAGCAGTTTGACTTTGACCTAGTATTCAGGTTATTTTCTCATGTGGATAATATATTAGAAGTTTGATATAACTTTATTGTGTGAAAAGAACACATATGATTGCATAAAATTAATGCTGTACAGCAGAGAGGTACTGAAATATTTTATCTCCAGGCAGGTAAACGTGTTGGGAAAGCTCTTCATGCTCCGCTCATGAAGTTGCTGCAGCAGGAGGAGAGTTTAGGAAAGACACGACGGAAAGTTGGCTTTCTTGGTTAAGATCAAAAGCTGTACATACATTATGAGTGTGTGTGTATACACAATATTTTTAATAAAATGTTTAATTTGTACAGTCTGCTTCTCTTTTGTCTTTACTAAATGTGGGTAAATATTTCTATTTTGGTGATTTAATGTGCTGTAACACAATTCTGTAGATGTCAGTTCTGGGTTTGCCCAAAAACATTTTCACCCACAAAATGAGACTAATTATTGGACATTGATTGGCATTTGAATCATAATACTGCAGTTGGTGTGGAAGATATGTGATCCAGAGTTATTAAGGATCTACTTGGAGAAACAAATGATAATAAATATTGTCATTAACCATTCATCTGAAGATAGTTTTATCTGTTGATCATCTAATTGAGTTTGAATTATTACAACTTCAGTCTGCCTGCCAAACATTCTTACAGAGGTATACTTTTTTTATTGCTATTTAAGATTTCAGAATATAATACTCAATATCTTGGTGAGTTATCAAGTCAGAAGTCAGTGCTGAACTCTTACAAAAGAGTTGCACAGTAGTCCAGTCTCTGTGTCCTTTTGTCTTTGCCACGTGTCAGTTGAGGATTGTGTAAAATAGAAGTCTTACACAAAGTCCAGATGTGACTGTGGATTGTTTCCACTCTTCCCTCAGACTGTTGTAGGGTGTGTACACAGGTCCAAAACAAACCCCTATTTATGGCCAGTGCTCTCATTGGAGAATTGGAAATGAAACAATGCCTGCAGAAAATGATTTATAAACTGAAAAAAATGTTTTAATGTAGGTATAATTTGTCAAGTACCTACATGAGTATTTTTAAAGCTGTAAAAGAGATTACAGTTTGCAACTTCAGGGTCCAGCTGTTGCCAAAAACACCTGAAAATATTAAATATTTTTCCAAGTGAGGCCATACTTCCAAAAGACCAGTTGGACAACCTTTAGGAAAGAAAGACTTATTCCATGTGTTATAATTTAAGCAGTCTTTTGAGTCCGGAAATATAACCTTTATGCAACAGATGAGTCAGTGTTTATGTCTTTTCATACACTTTGATGAAAGCTGGTTATATTATAACAGCTATGTGCTGTCCCACCCTAGACTGTCTGCCAGTCTCCACCTGCTCTCCAGGCCTGGCTCTGGTTAGCTCTGGCCCAGCACATGTACTATCTGGAGCCAGATGAGACACACACACACACACACACCATCCTTTAAGGCTCCTGAGGTCAGACTGTTTTTCCTGCAAATGGCAGTTTTGGACTTCACTGCTTTTCCCTGTTCTGAGGGATGAGAGGGAGGAATGAGAAAGAGAGAGAGATAAATTGCAAGCATCCACGTTGGAGCAGCCTCATTCAGCAGATCTAACCATGGAGTTCAAAGGAGTGTGTGTGTTGCTGGGAGTACTACTACTGGTGAACTATTCGTTTCAGCAGACTACACCGAAGAAGAAGCCGGTGAAAAAAGGTATATAGAAAACATCAGCTCTATCACAACCAATAGAATGAATGGCAGATTATTTGGATATTGTGTTTTTATGATTG
Organism: Mastacembelus armatus; assembly: GCF_900324485.2. Classification (NCBI taxonomy): domain Eukaryota; kingdom Metazoa; phylum Chordata; class Actinopteri; order Synbranchiformes; family Mastacembelidae; genus Mastacembelus; species Mastacembelus armatus. The sequence goes on from NC_046643.1 coordinate 15,730,801, forward strand.
TTTTGTGATGCTGCTATCAAAATTTATTTTCTTGATTTTATTTGTATGATTTCCTCATCTTCTCCCTTATTCTTCAGTTCACTTTCACATTCAAATTCTTACTGAATTTCATACAGTTGAACTGAATATTGTTGTGTCCTGGTGATGTTGGCCTCAGATACAACCAAAGATGCTGCTATTGAGGACCTGCAAAAACAAATTGACAACATTGTCCAGGAGCTCAACCTAATGAAGGAACAACAGGCCCTGCAGACAGGTGAAACTGGGTTTTTACAAGGGGCCATAGTTTAAATGAGATAAAGCAGCAAAAAAGCATTTAACATTTAATTCTGTATCATAGACAGATAGCATACATGTGTACTCTTTGGAACTGCACATTTTAAGATGCACTGCACATGGCAAACACTTGTCTGACTTTCAACAACACATTGTGATTTCCAGCTGCTCCTACAAATCCAACAATCTTCAGACTAATAAAATGCCCCTTTTCTATCATGTTGTCATCACCACTAAGGATTTTGTTTTTATATCTTGTCTTCAGAAACCAAGTTCTACTTCTAACTAACCATTATTTCCCTTTTCAGTCTGTTTGAAAGGCATAAAGATCCATGAAAAGTGCTTCTTAGCTGACCCTGTGAGAAAACGCTATCACACTGCTAGTGAAGACTGTAACTCCCTGGGCGGTGTCCTTGGTACACCCATATCCAGCAATGAGAATGACCAGCTCACAGAATATGTCCGCCAGAGCATTGGCCCAGATGAGAAGGTCTGGCTGGGGATCAATGACATGATGAACGAGGGTACCTGGATGGACCAGACCGGCTTGAGCATCACATACAAAAACTGGGACACATCCAATTCCCGGTCTGCTCAGCCTGATGGGGGCCCGTCCCAGAACTGTGCCGTCCTGTCCGGGTCTGCCCGTGGGAAGTGGTTTGACGAGAACTGTCGTGATGAGAAGCCTTCTGTCTGCCAGTTCAACATTGTTTGATCACATTTATCTCATCAGACTCTGTGCATGATTATAGCTGATTTGTGTGCATCCTCTTGCTGCAATGCCACTTTGCCTGCTATTCTAAAAGGAGTTTTTAAGCCAGTGATTCTCAGCTGGTTTTACACTGCAAGCAGTCACATCTAGCAGTCAGTCAGTTGCAAGAAAAATTGATAAATGAAGTTAGTCGTGACAAAGTCATTTGATGATATGTCACTTGCAACATTCTTTGTGTCCACAATAAAACCAAAAACAATTCAAGAATAAGTGAGAGAGAGAGAGAGAGAGAGAGATTATCACCGCCAAAACATCAGTGACATCTACATAGATTTTGTACTTCTTTAAGAAAAATACAAAATTGGCATTTTTTTCAATCACACACATGAGTATACAAGTATTCCTGCAGTAAAAGGTGCGTGACAGTGCTGGCACCTTCCATAAATGTAAAAACTAGGTGTAACTTTCCACACATCCACACCTCCATTACAGCAGCCCATGACTCACTGGATGAGAACCACTGGTTTAAACTCAGGCGTCACTTCACCACTAACTGCTGTATTTGAAACACATGACTCACACAGAGCCAGAATAATGCAGGTAATATTAGATTCAAGGATTCTCTGGATTCTTTAATGACTATTCTTTGAAGAGACGATTAGTTTGCTAGCTTTGTAGTCTCCTATAATGTCTAGCCTGATGTAACCTGAAACTTCCCATCAATAAACTATGAAAACCTTTCGATTGTCATTTCTCAAAGTATAAACACTGAATAGTTTTCTTGCTGAATATGTTATGACTGATAACACCTATATCTGTGTTAAAAATGAAGGCATGCCCAGTTAGCTTAGCAGAGCAAAAAGACAGGAAACAATTAACTCTATTAGTCTACTGCTACAACACACATTATAACATGTGTTGTTATTTAGCATTATTTATTCAGGTCATTAAAATAACTCAAAGAAAAACCTAGCTGTATTTACATGCCACATACACTATGTTCAGTTCAAGGCACAGAAGAGTCACAACTTCTGAAACAGTTCAGCAGAAATTAAATTCTTCTTTTCAGTCTTGCAAAAAAATGTAAGAAATGTTTGTTATATAATTGATAATGCACAACAGTGTTTTTCAGGCAGAGGTACAGCAACAGTAGTACAGCAAACTGAAACAGTTCAATTTCCAGAGCTTCATTTTTGAAGGCCTATGTTAAAACTCTCTACTGTGCCTGCAAATTGAACCTAAATCAGTATCTAAATACAGGTATTTCATCTCTGCTTCACCCATTTTAAAGACTGGAGTACAACACATCAATATCAACAATAACCTATGTGGATCAACAGAAACAGTGCCTCCTGTTGTCACACTTTATGTTGGTCACAGAAGATGGTGAAACACTAGAACATCCATCCATTCATTTTCTATACCCGCTTATTCCTTAACCAGGGTCACAGGGATCTGCTGGAGCCTATCTCAGCTCTCTTTGGGTGGAAGGCAGGGGTACACCCTGGACAGGTCACCAGAACATGACTAACACAAAATGATAAACTATTGTTTTTATTCTAACAAATCATACTGATATAAGTGGTAGCTATCTTCTCATTTAGCACTCAACACAAAAACAGATAAGTTGCTGCCTAAAGTTAAAAAGCTCAGAACTGAAAGAATACAGCACAACATAGACTTAAACTGCGATGCTTGCTGGTACAAAAAAATGTGATAAAATTATGTAAACCTGGCTTCTGCATTCTTGTTTCCAGTAAGGCCGACTTCTTCACACTTCTCCAGTAAAAACCGGCTACTGCGGTACAGACTGAAGTCTTCCACACCCTTCTTCGCACTGTTTTTCATGGCTGGAGTTCCTGTGGTTGAAATTGCTTTCACCATCCAGAACGCAAAAAGTCAGTGTTTCAGCATAAGACAAAATAAAATCCTCTCACTGTCACTTAGCGTGTAATGGCAGTGTTCAAGAAGTAAACTGTTTAACCACCAAATCATTTTTTTCTGAAATTTATTGCAATAAAACAACAGAACAAATCTAAATTGTATTTACAGGTAAGAAAAAAAAAAAAGGGTCTTAAAAAAAAGACTGGAAATATAAAAACACGTCTAAAAACAAGAACCTGCTTCGGCAACTGAGGAACGAGAGCAGAGATTTAATAAAATTAATATCAAACATTAAAAGAGATAGCTCAACATTTTAGGAAATACTCTTTCTTGCTAAGAGTCAGATAAGAAGATCAATATCAGTCTCATGTTTGTGCTTTAACTATACAGACCTGAGAATGAAAATAAACTTCTCATGTAAGTCTCAGTAAGAGAGTGTAAAAGCTCCAAAAATTTGAACTATTCCTTTAAAGAAATCACAGCTTGTGCTGTTGAAGATTTAGAAATCACTGAGTTCTGCCAAAGGACACACCGCCATTATTCAGAAGTTAATCAAACTCAGGTTTCCTGAGTGTGACTGAGGTACAGAAGTTCATGAGTGCAGTCCAAATATGGCTGCTGTATTGAGGACTAAGTAACAGTGACCCATCGTGCAGCCACAGTTCTATCACACTACAAGGCCTCCTCAGTTATTGGCGGCTGTGGCGTCAGGTCAAGACTTGAGAGCCGAATCGTGTTTATGTCCCCAGTACTCTTAAATGTGTACAGTTCATTGTCCACCATCCTGCGGTCCTGGAAGCCAAGGCTGTCCTGCCGGTCGATGGGGGTACGTGGGCGGGACGGGATGAAAGTGTCAGAAGGGGCCAGGAACATGTTGTCCATCTCAGGATCTGGGTCCGGTTCTTTGATTACAGGGAACTGCCTATCTTTGGGGCCTGTAAAAGTTTGATAAGAGTCCGCCTGAATCCCTTTATAGTGGTCCGGCACGCCGTCAGTGAAGCTGGGGCCATCCAGGAGGTGGCTGTACACCAGCGTGTCGTCTATTGAAGTGTAGACGTGTGAATCATTGTCTGATCGTGTTTTGGTGAAGTGTCTGTCACTTGGGCGGAATATATCCCCTTTGCCAATGTAGATGGATGACTCCTTGTTCATCCTTTCCTTTTTCTTTCTGTTGTAAAAAATGAAGGAAGACCACAAACAAATTGAACAAAAGCTGTCAGTTAAAGACCAATCTGACAGAATACAGCCAAAACAACGTCAACTGGCATTGTCAAAAATGAGACTCATTATCCAAGGTGGGCAGCCTGCATAGTCGAAACATGCTCTGCCAGTAATTATCAGCCTTCTCCTTGGCAAAGCTTAATCTTGCTGTAATTCTTCATTTCATGCCATCCACAGAGACAGATTTCATACAGTGTCTGTACTGCCTGATCAGTCATTTAAAAATCTATTCCCACGGATGTATTTTGAATGTAGTACTAAACATAGGATCAAATATTGTTAAGATAACACTATTTTTAATGAAACATTTTGGAGATATTGCACAGGGACGCACTCAGTTGTGTTGGTTTTTGATTTAAATTATGTAAATTTATCTAAGGTATACTCACTTTCTGACGACGCATACTACAACCAGGATTATCACCAAAAGCAATATAGCTCCTACTATACCAAGGATGATGGCCAAGAGATCTATAAAGCAAAAAAAGACAACAGGGAAGAATTAAGTTCTTCAGTTTTTACAGTAAGAATTTGTTTGAGTATGAAAGGCCCAGAGAAGTGTTTGCTTACTGGTCGTCTTCTGCAGGACAATTTTGGTCAACACACTGAAGTGTCTCTCATGTGCTTCACAGTTAGACATGTTGAGATAGAAACTCCCTGGTACCACTAACTTGTCCACAATCCCCTCATCCTCCCTGCGGCTGAAGAGCTCCTCCTCGTATCCCAGCATCTTCACCATCATGCTGGTGTGCCCTTCAAGGCACTTGGGCTGACTGACGTTAAACTGTAGTTCTGCCTGGTACTGGCTTGGAAGGTTGACTATCCAGGACACAGTGGCAGAAGGCTGCATACCCTTAGGCCAGCTGGGGGTGGCCAGCAGAGCCGGTGATGACGTCAAAGGACTGACTTTGTAAATAATGGTCTCTGAAAAGGGAGGGAAATAGTGCTGAGTCTCTGTACTGTTTCCTCTGGGTGATCACAGATTTAAAACATGTCTCCAGCATTTGTGGTACAACAGTGCCACTGTGTGGACATCTCTACTGTCTTTATTAGTAGTTGTAAAATGATATATATATATATTTTCTATATTTATATAGTTCCTGTTATGTGTGATGCTGTGGTATCCTATTATGTGTTCAATTATACAGTGTATATTAAGAGAAATCCAGAACATGAAACATGATCATTGACAAATTACAACTACCAATAAATACAAAGAATCTAAACATCTATGTGCACCTGACTTCATTCTACATGTTTATCTTAACATATTGGACTATTCATAGGAACATTTCATGTTACGCTCTGGAACTGAAGCAACATATATATTTATATTTTACCTGGGATCTCCTGGCTGAAGCTGATATTGAGAAAAGGCCCACTGGTCTTGCTTAAGGTGTGAGCTGTAGCTGTGATGGAAACGTTGGCACGCATCTGAACTTTCTCAATGATTCCATTAAAGCAGAAATCTCCAACAGAAACCCCATCCTCTGCTACACTCACTGAGGCAGCCTGATTACACTCCTGGCCAGGAAGGGACTGATGGAGACCCCCCGTGGGTGACATCAAAGACACTGTGCTGTCCTGAGCTATGCCGAGGTACCAGGTGAAGCTGTCGAGGGGCATCGGTAGACAAGAATCCAATTTGGGCACAGTCAGTGAAGTTACGGAGCATGATCTCACATTTCGGCACCCTGTTATTAAAAAGCACAAAATGAAATTGAGTTACGGAGATCTACTTTCTAATTAAAAGTATTTTTAGACCTAAAGGAACAACACATTTTCTGAGAAATACTTCACAATTCAATTTCTTTCCGGGGGTTAAATGTAAAGATTGATACCACTCTCACGTCTCTACCCTAAATATGTAGCCACATGCAGGAGCCACTGAGCTTAGCTTAGCATAAAGACAGATAAACAGATAGCCCAGCTTTGTCTAACAGTAATTTACCAGCCAACACCTTTAAATCTCACTACTGTTAATTAACACATTATGTTTAACACTTCCAAAGTGTTCTATTTGAGTCTCTGTTGGTTGTTGGACAACGTACCAGGATTTTCCTTCAGGGACTAAATTATCTTATCTTATCTTAATGGTCATGACAAGACTACAGGACGTTACAGCTTCTGGCAAAAAAAGTCAGAGATATTAATGTGTTAATTAAAGGGCTGTAGAGGTGCTGGTAGGTGGATTTTGTCACCTTTGGGCAGAGTGAGCTAGTCTTTATCAACTAACTATTATATCTCCTAACTTTATGTTCTTATGCTCAAAAAGCTATAAACATATTTCCCAAAATATGAAACTATTCCTGAGATTTAAATAGATTTTATACATAGACTATAACATTGTCTTAACCATGAAACTGTGATAGATAGGCCTACTAACCTCAAACCACAAATCAATCATGAACATACAAAAAAAATACATCATCTTACTAATAACTTCACTGGCAGTCAGGCGCATGTCTTCATTTAGGCAGTCAAGGAAGGAGAGGATGGACTTTGTGCCTGCAGCCACGTTTATCTTCTCTACAACTTTGGAGTCAATGCTGATCTCACAAAGGGAATCAGATGCCACTTTTTCTATCTGCAGGGACAGTCCTGGCTGTTGGGTCAGATCCACTGTACACAGAACTGAGAAAGAAAGACAACATGAAAACACAAATGTAGCATCCATCCTGACTGGTGCTTTCATTTTCTCCTTGAGACTTTCAAAATAAAAACCACTGTTGTTTTGGTTCATTTTCTGTTATCTGTTAATCATGACTTAGTGAATGGACATTTGGACACATGTCACCTTAGTTTGTTTCTTCTATGAACTGACGGTCACAGTGCTAAGAATCTGACTTCCAAAAAAATAAATACCCAGAAAGTTGTTGAATATAGAACTTCCTCAGAACAAGCAGAGGTGTTATATAAAAGCACTACTTATTCACAGAACACAGTCCTGTCATTCAGGCAGCTCGATATCTAAAAAAGAATTACCTTTAAGACAAAAAAACAATCTGAAGTTTCAACAGAACTGCAATCAGCCAATCCACCATGACTCCCAGCTGTCAGATTTTCAGTGTACCTGGATGACCGCTCCTCATTACAGAGACTCTGTAGTTCAGGGTGAGTCCTGGAAGCGTTGTGTTGGTTTCACAATTCCTCAGGACCATTCTGAAGTTGCCCTGCTGATGCTCCGGCTGAGGATCTGTCAGAGACAGTGAGGTCACCTTCTTGTCCTCTTTCTGGTACTCCACGTCCACTTCCTTATTGAGGCACTCTGGAGCTGTGTGTTCACGGAAATGCACTGTATAGTTGTGCATGGGAGGGACTGTGAAGTCCCACTGCATCTGATGGTTATCAGGGAAACCACCGGGATATCTGGCAGTCAAAAAGTCTGTGTTCGATACCCCTCGTGGTAAGTTGACTTTCACTGTTGCCAGCACTGGACAGAAACAAGGGGAGAATATTGTGGTTAGAAATATGCAAAAATGCAAAGAGAACCATGTGTATGTCTGTAAGCAAAACAAAACTGTTACCTACCCTCCTTTTGCATACCCAAATTAAACTAGCTGTTGTACCTACATTTCAAGGGTTATATTGATGAGCTTGGTATCATTGGAAAGGAAACACTTTCTAGTATATTGTGACTTTATTCAAATTCGGCTGACGATTTTTGATAATACATCTGGAAACACAGTTTCTACAGGGCCTGGGCAGAGAATTAAATGCACTTTCAGTTTTGGGGTATTTGTTAAAAGAAGCTGTCTTGTTGCAGTGTGTTTGGTGTATGACGGGGTCTTCCCATCCAATGTGGGATTTAACACAGAAATAAGTAATAACTTACTGCTAGTCTCGGGGCCAACATTGAGTTTAAAGTCAACAGGTTTCAGCTCCCTCCCTGCAGGCACCAGCAGAGAAACACGTCCTTTGTAGATAGCCAGGATACTGGTCACAGGCCCTCCTTCGCAAAAATTACCAATTAGTGCTGGTCCAGTGCGCAGATAGGTAATAATCGAGTATGTGTGTTCATTTGGACAGGTGTCTTCTCTGCCAATCTGTCGCATTCCAATTTCTGGGAAGTCTAGTTGGAAGGCCCGATTGGATAAAACCTTCAGGTCCCAAGTGAAGGTCCGGTTGAAGTCTGGGAACAGTGAGGACTGAACTATGTTACCAGAACAGGAGGTCCCTGTGCAGTCTGGAGTTTATAGAGACAGAAGAACATTTTAAAGATTGGAATTTAGTTAAACAAGTTCAACACTTCTCAAAAGACTCAAAATGAATTATATCATTTCTTGTATTGTATATATAGTAAGTTTATTGTCATGGTCCCATAAAGGAAAACAAATTGTAAAGAAAACATGTCAGAATCCTGAGGAAAACTATTTCAGACGTCAAATTGTTTCCATATTCATACCTATTATTCTGTTGATCTCCACACTGAAAATATCCTGAGGTTCAGGACAGGTAAACTCAACGAAGGTGTTACTTGGATCCCTAATTTGTAGAATTTTTGGTTTGCATATCTGTTTGGGTGCCTTATGCATACACACACTGCAGTCCGGCTCACTGGTCAACCTGCTGATGGTAACAATGGTGTTGGGGTCAGGGGTCACATTCATTGTTCTGCTACCTAAAATGAAAGTGGTAGAAAAGAAAAACTATCAGAAAAAAAACCCCAGATTTCTTATTATTGTGGAAACACTTTTTAAATTTCTATTAAAGAAATTAGAAAAATGAACAATCAGATAACCTCTTTGTGTTTTTGTATTTTAGGTATTTCAGCTGAAAGGTCTGCTCACAAGAGAAAGCAGAGACTTACACTGGAAACTTACACTGTTTAAGGTTTAGACAATAAAGGCTAGATAGGCAAGTTTGCTTTGTGTATTGTCTGAACACACTATGGAACAACACCTCCTTTTAAGTAAGATCATTACAGTGGCCTCTCAAATAAAATGTATAAATCAACTCTATTATATTATGTCAAAATGTTAAACATTATAGAAATAGTGGCAGATGATGGATGGATTGTGAGCATGTTAAAGTTTGCATTTAACTTGTTTCTATAAGCGGGGCCTCACAGAACCACTGGCATGACTGAAGATTATATTACAGTCATTTGGAAACAGGTGTAATTAAAGGTAATACGAAACATCTGTGTGTCGTTTTGAAGTATGTAGTATCAGTTTTTAGATGGTGCAAAAAATGCCCTGAAGGATTTTTTTCCTGTAAAACAAAACAGCCATGAGTCTCTCTCTCTCTCTATGGTTTGAACATAATGAGGGAACAGGAACTTGCCTCTTGGTGTTGCTTTGACACTAAATACTGACTGGTCCAGGTCTCCTCCTTTGGGCACTTCAACAGTGACAGTTGTGGCTCCAAGCAGATCCAGATGTGACACTGTCCCGCCCTTGCAGTAGTAGTTAGTTTTGATGTTTCCATCACTTTTAGTTATACTCACTGAGTACTGATAGCCATCTTGGCAGTTTGCTGCTCCAGAAATCTCCTTCAGTCCATTACCAGGAAAGTCTAAACTTAATACTGTTCTCTCTGGGACACTAATGTCCCATGTGATGGATCTTTTGAAGTCTTTGAAGAGGTTAGGATCTGCTTCTCCTGCTGAAGGGGTGCAGGAGCTTGTGGTGCACTCTGAGGGATGACAGCGATAAATGTTTGACTCGTATACAGTGTTTTATCCTTTTTTGAGTACCAAAGAAAGACTATTGATAAGCAATAAATGCATAGTTAATCCAAAATTACCAATAGCAAATTTTCCTAGTAAGTGAATTAAATTTTGTCATGTAGCCTTCATATATGTCACCTATTTTCTTTGTCATCTTCACTCTGTAGATGTCCTGAGGTTTTGGGCAGCTGAACTCCAGTGAGAGGTTTTCAGCAGTGGTCAGTGTCGTTTCTGTTGGGCTACAGGTAGAAGTGGAGCCGTCAAGCGAGCACAAGTTACACTCTGGTTCCACAGGATCCCGAGTAATGACTACAGTCGTCCTGGAATCAATGGTCACAACCATGGACAGGCCCTCTGAAAGGGGTAAAAAGTGAGTGATTTAATGAAACAGGTTGCAACATTCAAACTTAAAGAAAAAGTTCAAATACCCTTCACATTACTTTCATGTCAAAGAGTTGGATGAAAAGATTGCACACCAAATATGAAACTACACCAGCAGCAGAATTCAGAAATGTAATTTATAATCTTTACCTCATTAGTTTGCAGCATTATTTAACGCCATTAATCAAGCGTCAGTTCAGATAAGTCAGCCATATTTTCTTCTACTTGTACAAAACAAGTAATACATTAGAAAGCTAATGTTTGTTTTGTCACTTGGTTCAGTCAGCTGTAACAGTCAGACTTTGCAGCTGTGACTGTAAATATTCAGTTACCTATCTATAAGAAAAACTAGCTGATGTGGTGCAACCTGTTTTAATTTAGTTATGTATAAATACATTAATAAAATAACTCTCAGCAAAAGCTAAAAGAGTGTGTTCCACCTCAAACTAAAAGTTTAACTATGAGCTTTCTTATGTAAGATGGGTTTGTTTTAGTTATTTCTTCTTACTTATTGGTCCAGCTGAGGCCTGAAACATCACAGATTCCACCTGAGCCTTTGGTTTAACTTGCAGAGACACAGTAGCTTGATTGGGCAGGTCTAAACGAGTCACAGAACCACCTCGGCAGTACTGAGTCCGGCCCTTGCTGTTTGTTGTGGATGTGGCCACCAAATACTGATATCCATCAGCGCATGGTCGTGAGGTCTCCTTTAGACCCTCCCCAAGGATGTCCAGGCTCACAACTGTCTTCTCAGGAGCCTTCAGTTCCCAAATGAAGGTTCTGGTGAACTCTGTGAGGGTGGAGGGTTGAGTTGCTAATGTTGCAGGACTGCAAGAATCCTTAGTGCACTCTGCATAACAATTAAAAACAGGAAAAAATACACAGATTAGTATTAGCCTAACCATCATTTGTTGCAGATATCTTCAAAAGTAAAAGCCCATGAATCCAACGCATCAAGACTAGTTTTAAGTTTGACAAATCTCTGCAGCATTTAACTGAACATCAAAGCTGGTGCTGTCAGATAACCAGTCCAGCTGTGTGAGGCATCATAAGAGTTTTGTGAGTTATTTAAAAAGATTATGCCTGAAACTGAATTGCATGTCACACCAAACCTTAGAGCAGTTTGACGCATGTAATTGTGAGTAACATGTTCATCTCAGAACTCACCAACAGTCCGAGTTATTGTGACAGTGTAAGATTGCTCAAGCAGCTGGGAGCATTTGAACAGCAGACTGAGCTCATTTTCAGGTTGCACAGAAACAGAGGAGTGGCAGGACGTCTGTGTGTCATTCACCCCACTGACAATACACACAGCACACTGATCTACCGGCAGCTCAGTGGACACCATCACATTCGAGCCTTTGTCTGGTCGGACCACCGTCTGTAGGCATTCTGAGGAAACAGATAAAGGACTTAAGGATATTGCATACTGAGACCAGTAATCTGACAGATTCTGATTTGGTTTTTAGAAGAAATTACAAAATGCACAGTGAGAAAAAGGACCATTATTGCCAGAGTTGTCCTGTCTGAGCTGCACATCAGCTGTTTGAAAACATGCTTAGACAGCTTCTCATTTTTGGACCTGACAAACACCCACACTTAGAAACAACAACACTCGCCCTCATAGAACTATGGTTCACAGTACAGGTATGGTGGGTTTAAAACTGAAATACTTAAATAATTACTAAGTTGATCAACAAACAATTAAACCACAACTAATTTGGAAATACTTTGAATGATTTAATGTTCATGAAGTACTTTTGGCTACATGAGTTGCATGACTTTGAAGACGATGGTTTGTCGGTGGGTTGACCACTTTTGTCCAGAGTGAAATTTCTCAGTATCTGATGAATCACAGGGGAATTTTGCACAGATGTGAAGTGATGTTTGTTCACTGAGCAGAAAGATGTCCAGCTGAGCAGAAAAGATGTCCAGCTGTTTTAAGGTATCAGTTCAATACATGAGCAAAATATAGGTCACAATACCAAACACACACACAACAGCCAGGCGGCTTGTTGTTGACACAGCACACACACACACTGGTTCCAGGCACACCTATTATCATATTCTGTGGTGTCAGACCAAAGCAAATTAACTGACTTATCACTGTGAGGTATTTGGGCAACGAGTAACGAGAGAAACCTCTGGTGAACCAGTTTTAAAATACTTCTACATGATATCATACAGCTCTCTCCTTTTCACAACCTCTCTACAACTGTCAACTTACAACTTCACCATCTCCTGGTAGTTTCATACATCAGTGGCTGTGAAGCTACAGTACATTGCAGATTTGGATTCATACGTTTCAATGAAATGCAACTTCAATGAAACATCTTTTCCATTTGAATACTGAGAAAATAAAGCCAGACTAACAAATCAGCTGATGACAACTTAGTGTATGTAGTTGAAAAAGAGAAACGCTGCAGAACAAAAATGTGAAACTAGAGGTTTTTTCTTATTTAGACATGGTCTCTATTATATAACATTTGACATGTTGATTTTTCAACTGTACAATGTGCAGCCAATTTTAATCATGGTCACAATTTAAAAAATAAAAGTCCTCTAATGGATCAATAACAGGATCCTGTGTCTTCATGATCAATCAATATATTATTTCATTTCATTGCTACTGGAAGAGTACTGGGTTACAACTCACATTCCAAATGATAAATGTTTTGATGCAGGCATGAATAAAACACTAACACTTAGATTATTGTTATACATGAGCTACTGGGCTTTTTGTGGCAGTAAACAATGGATGTGCAGAGATGACACAGATAACCAAATGTCGCATTAAATGACATGTAAGATGATTTTATCATCATTTCCACAAACACTATAAAAGAAATACACCTGCCACAAAAATTAATTAAGTCAGCAGGGAAGAAAGCACCAGAGTTAAAACCTAGCAGGACATGATAGTTCAGCAGCAGATTGCTGGTCAATCATTAATGAAGCTATGATGAATTCATGCCTCCAGGAAGCTCCATAAACGCCTCATAAACCTTTTGAAAATGGAGGTCGAGAAGTCAGGGCTGAGAGTTTTTCCTCTCAGACTGAATCTGCGCCTTTCATCTCTACTGTCCAGTCAATCAACCACAGCTGATCGTCCCTTCATGTCATTTATCTTCTGTTTTCTGACGTGGAACTTTAAACACAACACAGCTGAGTCAGACTGCTGCTGGCCTGCATCTATGCATCGCCTGATCACATTTTATCACAACAAACAACATACATTTAATTCACATTTGTATGTTTGACCCACTGGATCCATGAAGCCACAGGGCATTTGATGAGGCTTTTAGCACGAACAATAAATGTGTGTACCGTTCCTCGCTGAGAGGAAATATTAACCTGTGTTTTCTCACCTGATGAGTCGAAGAGAGTCAAAAACAAAAGCCCACAGAGCGCGCAGGTCGCACAGAGCCTCATATCCACTAATACCAAATAGCGTCCCTGCTTTAAAAATGTCAAAAAGTTGAAAAAGAAAAGTGAAAAAATGTGCTCTTTTATCCCTCAAATGCGCAGCTGCATTTTCATTGACATTACAACAACAGCGACGCCGTTGACAGCACTTCCTGTTCCACAGTACCTGTGCGCAACAGCGGAGCGCAGGGCGTGGACCGCAGGTAGCCGTTACCTGTCCAAACTTGACGAGTCCTACCGTTGTACCCCTGAGTCGAAACACCGCAGAACTAACACACGCGGTACAAAACACGAGTCCTTATGTGACTCCCCTCGCCGTGTGGCACAATGGGTGCCCTATTTATAAAGCTCCAGGCGTGCCAAGGATTGTTGGCATCGTACTGTGTGTCCCCCAAAAACAGGCGGAGGAAGGGTGTGGAAACAGAGCTCAAAGTAGAAATGTGTTAGTATTACGTGCCACCCAAAAAAAACCCTGAAGTGGCAAATTCATTTGCATTTAAAATATCAGTCTGTGTTTGCTCTGCTGATTTCTTTCCACGGTGGTGATGAAAATGAGTTTAACTGTGTATGGTTGACGGCTAACAGCAGGTCTATACTCTGAATTATACTCCCATGCTGCACAGGCTTCCTCCTGCCTCCACATGCCTCCTGACTCACACATTCCTGCACAGAAACATACCTGAGGGCAAAACCATTTACTAACAAACATTTGTGTTACATTTTCAGCTGAATTAGTTAATTTTAATCCAGAGTATCTAAACTCTAAGCCTCAATTTTAAGCCCAAATTTCATCTGAATCGTTTTCTCACCACAACATAATCATCAGAATTAAACAACAGCAATGAAAGAGTCATAAAAAAGGTCTTGTTTCTTATATTTTTTTCTACTTTTCTGTGAGAAAACTTTGATCCCCAAAACACCAGTGAAATCCAACACAAGCCACACTGAGAGTAGTTTGTTGAACCAGTCTAACAGCATGTGGAGTGGGCGGTGTGGTGAATTTACACAGCTTCAGTGTGTCTTAACAAGGGCGCTCAGTGAAGAATTAGCAGCTGTCAGGCCCCTGACCTCCCCTCCTGTGTTACTGCTGAGCCACAACAGACAAACATGTGCTGAGTTTTCAGGTTTTCCTACCAACGAACAAAGTTTTGTAGCTAATGTTTCCTTTAAGAAAGTTCATAGAGTTTTTCTTTAACAGATAAAGCACTTTGAACTCTGATCTAATCTATCCTATACCCATTTTGGAAATATTGTATGACATGGCGGTGACTGAGAAGACTGGACTGGAAAGTTTAAAGATTGTGAAAACCTTAGTCATTAAAAATACCCAGACAAATTCTTTAAACTTTTGTCATCATCTTTGGTGTCATCCTGCTCTTCTCCTTGTTCTTACGTGTCAAATTTTAAATACAAACACACTGAGCTGTGCAGTTGCATCAGCCCTGCTCACTTGCATGCAGGTTGACACAAATACCAACATTTGTTTCTGACTGTTATTTGGGCGGGTCTGATTCTAGGTCAGCAGTCAGAAAAAGAAAGGCCTAAATAGTCCACATGAGGGCAGTAACACAAACTGTACAAAGGGTATTGTGATATATTGCACACATGCTTTTTATCAGTTCAGTGTGAAGACAGTTCAGGCAATTTTTTGACTGCGATAAGGTGCAGTCAATAAAGTTTCTGCATTTAAAATCTTAGTTAAGTACAGACATATGATCACCAAAAATGTATTTAACCTTACACCCAGGGCTTAAGATAATAGCAGCTATTTTAATGAGTAATGATTTATGTGGATGATACACCACCAGTATCTTAATACTCTATGCAAAATGTGTCCTCATCTCTCCTGCAGGAAACATGGGGCCTGAATGCAACACTGTGTACAAGAGGGCTTGTTTCACATCATCAGGTATGGTATGGTATCATCAGGTATCTGGCTCGTGGAAAGTCCTACTATCGATCCTGCTTTCGTTGTTTTGTCTGCAGACAGAGCCTGGAGGGTCGGCCTTTCATAGTAGACTGAGACAGCGGGGTTTTCTGTGACAGCGACTAACACAAGTGAGTTTCATACTCGTTCAGTGCTAACACAATAAGCCAAGCCCTTTCAGTCACACTCCAGAGAGAAATTAAACCAAACCCTGTCAGACAGGCTATTCATGAGGCCAGTCACACCCATAGTGACTGAATTTTTCACTTTCTGTGAGTGTTTGTTGACACTACATAGTTTTAGGGTCAAGGCTTCTCAGTGTGCTGCCTGCAGAATGCTAAAACCGCCAACTGTGACAAGCTGCAACTAAATTTACATAAAGTTATGGCTTTCTGAGAAATCTTCGTAACCCTCTATGTGTTGTTTCAGGGGTCTACTATATAAGTGTGCTGAATTTAATTTGAGGTCAGATGCAGATTAACTTTCTCTGTTTTTCTGTTTGTTTTTCTTTGGAAATATAAAGCATGCATGTACAATTTCTTGTCTTCAATAATGTAACCACAAAAGGCCCATATGAGTGTTTCTTTATCCTTAGTTGTGTGGCATATAATGATAATGATTAATGTCAGATTAAGTAGGATGATGGTGTTATGTCTTTGTAAACAGAAATCCTTTTACAAAGGCTCTCAGGTGGATCTCAGTCTTAAAGGTGATTGAATTATGTGAATGAAAAGTCTTCTATCTGTGAATAAGACCTGTCAGTGGAATAATATCTGGTTTGGTCATAATGACTTGCACTTCTCAAAGGTTATTTCTTTCTCTCATGAATTTATGACTTATGATCCATAAATCAATCATTGTCTGTGATAGAATATCACCTTGGCCCAGTTTTTTTGCATATTATAACTTTTAAAATTTGAATCAACTTAATAAAACTTAAGTTTACAATAAATAACCCAAGTATAAACTAAAAGAATGTGACTTTATTAGAACTAGATTTGACAGGGTATCTCTCTTTAGGACAGGGTCATAATATGAAGCCCATTTAATCCAGAAAAAAAGTTAATCATAATAAAAATACATTTATGATGAAAAATCTGACTTGCAAAAAGATAATTAAAAACTGCGAGATAAAAAGTGAAATTGATCCGTCACTGTAAGCTGCAGCGCCCCCTGTCGTCCATAATCAGAACAAGCACAAACCCCCTCCCGGAAGAAACTTCAGTCGAAGTTGCCAAATGTAGATAAACGCTGATTGAAATGGCGTCCGTCACGGTTCGTGACTGGGCTCTCGGCATCGTGTCTCTGTTAAACTTTGCCTTTGTTTTCATAACCGGTGCGGACTTTATTCGGTTTATATCATTTCGAGCCATTTACCATAACATCACCGGAGAGACGACGCTGTGCCACGGTAAGCTTCCGCAACCGACCCGGAGATATTGAAGTTAGTTAGCTGACATGGCTCACAAGGCTTGAATCGCTGCAACGCCTCAGGGTATTTATTACCATGAATTAAATCTGTCATTACAGACAAACGTCATTAAAAGGTAACAGATGAGATAAGTTCCATTAATGTGCTAAATACACGTCAGCCTTATGTAAAACAAGTGACCAATCTACCCAGCTCCTACTTGATATGGTCGCGGATGTAACGGTACATCCATCGCCCGGCTAGCTCAGTCGGTAGAGCATGAGACTCTTAATCTCAGGGTCGTGGGTTCGAGCCCCACGTTGGGCGGTAGCTTTTTCCTTTCTTCTTATATGAATGAAATGCTGTCCAGAGTTTTATAGGACTATGTTGTTTTTACAGGCGCAAAACATGACTCAGATGTGGCAGACTACTGTATATGCTGTTTTATTAGTAGATGATTTATGATCATTATGTTATTAGCTGTTATTAGATATTTAAGGTAATATTTATTGTGATTTATAAAAGGGAAAACCTGAGCTTTCAGCAGGGGACAAGTATTTTTGTTTAATGAACAACTTTGTATTAGTCAGTTTTCCTATCTATTTGTTTACCGTTTCCAAAATCTGAACCATAAACCCAACTAGTAGGTGTATGTGTTGAAGCTATAGAGTTGCTGACATGACAAAAAAATGACTGACAATTTTTTAATGCTCAAATAAACATAATTAATAACAAAATTCCTTTTCCTTCTTTTGTTCATATCATTTGCAACACACCTAAGACTCCGTACCATGGTCAGTGGCGCTGCAGGACAGCTCTGTCCTCAGGTCTCTTGCTGTGGATCTGGGGCTTCTGGTTCTCTTCGCCACACAGCACAGTCTACTCGCCTGGTCACCCATTAAACACGCCCTCCAGTCAGTGCTGGGGGTCCTAAACAGGACAGCATACTGCTTCACTACTGCACTGGCTCTCCAGGTACAAAGGCACAAACTCTCAAGATATTTAAAATGCTGCTTTTATTACTGTAGCAAATAATAATATATAATAAAATGCATAGATAGTTAATATACTGCATTTTGAACATCTTTTCATTTCATGTACCTATAAAGACAAGGGAGATTCATCAACATTTCTCTATATGTGCTAGTTTTAGCTTTTCAACTCCACTTTTGTGAGATGTTCAGAAACCAGTGAGGTAATATGTAAACATTTTACACTAGAGACAACCAGACACATAAAGACAGCAATAACAATAAATCCATAAAGCCAATCCATACTGGGAAACCAACTGACAATAAGACATAAATAAAGTCATAAACAAAAGATTCTGTTACAAATTAGTAAAGTGGTGGTTTCACACACCTAACACAAAAGCCAAGCTGCACAGAGTTGAGAGACAGCTATAGAAGCTCATACCACATGGTTAGTGTTAGTGTTAATAAACACATAGCAAGCCGTGCATCACCATCTTCTTTCCAACTATTTTAGGTCCTGATACGTTACTGGCAGCCTGTGACTGGTGCCCCTTGTTTGTGGTCGGTGCGTCATGCACCCTGGAGTATCTGGTTCCCTCTGCTCTGCTTCTCTCTGCACTTCCTCTGCTGGGCAATCATCTGCAGCATATTCATGATCTTTGATTATCCAGAACTGATGGGCATCAAGCAGGTAAGTGGACTCAACCTCAACAATGATTCGCTGTGGCGACCCCTGAAGGGAGCAGCCGAAAGGAAATGAAGAAGAAGATTTAAAGTTTATACAAACCAGGGAAGAAGGACGCTGCAATTACATTATAGGCCACCAGGTGCCCCATTAACCTGAGGTTAGAAATGACAGGGGCGTAGCCTGCTCCTTTAAGGGTTTAATATTTTTAGGTATTTTAAATCATTCTGGTGTTTGTATCATTCTTGGTCAGACAAAAACATTGTGATGTGTCACTTTGAACTCCCCGTTTTCAAAGTTTTTGACAAACCAATCAGTTACACTGATTTTGAAAAATGTCCGCCGCCTCTCTTTCAGGTGTATTACCAGTGTCTCGGTTTAGGGGACCCCCTCTCTTACAAGTCACCCCGTGCCCAGCGCCTCCTGTCTCACCTCCGCCACCCGGTGTGCCTGGAGCTTGTTGTCGTGCTGTGGCTGCTGCCGGCCTTGTCCCTGGATAGGCTCCTGTTGGCTGGGACCTTGTCGACCTACCTGGCCCTGGCACACTCCCTGGACAAACAGGATTTAGACTACCTCTGTGTCAAGCTTAACAACAAGATGCAGCTCTTTGCTGAGCCGCAGCAGGCCACTGTTGACACTACAGAGATGGACAACCTCAACCAAAAGGAGAAGTAAAGTTCCTCTTGCTTCTGGGATGTGAAGCTGACTGATGCCTTCATATTTACCAGAAATATTGTTTAAGCACTGACCTCAAGAGAGTCTCTGTGATCCGCTGTGAGCCTTATAACCACTGATTAAGAACAAACAAACCTCCTCAGGTCATTTCTGCCATTGGATTTAAACTGAATTCTTTGAAACCTAACACTGTATTTTTCTAATTTCAGAATGGCAGTTTTCAAAATTTTATGAAAGCAAATAGAAATCTCATACACGTTTTGCATCATTTGGTGTTTGACACTTTTAATTACTTGGTCTTGTGACCTCTTCTGCAAGGGTTTAACTGTATAACTTGATGAACCAACTGTTATTTGCAGTGGATGATAAACTGTACACTAATACAATATACATCTGCAATGACATAATATCAGCAGATGTATCGGCCTGGCTGTTTTATCAGTCTAGCTCTAGTTTGAAATGAACTCCTCCAAATATTCATCTAGTTTTATTACACTGAACATAGTTTGTTTTTATCATACAGTATATTTTTATAGGCCGTTACATGCTCTGTGCCAAGCACATGCACACTGTATTTCTCTGTACACTAATATCAATTTAAACTTGTCTTTGGTCAGCAATGTTTAACTGACATTTCACACTGGCAGAAACACAAAATGCAGCTTTATTTTTCACAGTTAGCAGCTATAATACAAAACAAGCCTCCTCATTTCAGAGATTATGAATGTAGGTATTTATTTTACTATTATTTTACTTACTTGTTCATATTGTGGGTGCACCTGCAGTGATATCAGGCTGAATACAAGCTGTTTGATATTAAACAAAATGGATTTGTTTGGTATTTCAAGCCTTCCTCAATTCATCTGGCATGATAATCCAAATAACTCATGTTAAAATCTAACAAGCAACTAATATTTTTCTAAATCAGTCCTACGTTGAAAGTACAATGATCTTTGATTTGATATGTCTGTTTTTATCCTGTAAAGACAATATTATCTCTCAGTATTTTCAAGGCCATATTAAATAAATATACCCTGTAGAGTTTGGCTCTGATGTGTGATAATTTTTCTTTCTTTTTATCTAGTTCTACTTATCAGGTCTGTCACTCACATCACTTTGGGGAGCTGCTTCTGGTTTATTTTCATATTTTTATATTACAATTATTTTCCTTTCTCTAACTGTCAGTGGTTAACAGTATTAAATAGACCAAAATTACAGATGATACATGTGATAGCAAGTTGGAGGTCCTGATGATATGTAAAGATAATAATTGCATGTATTCCTTCAGTTGTCAGTTTATTGGGCACACTTAAGTAGAACTGATGCGGTCTAATCCACCAGTCCTGCAGTAATCCTCCTTTGTGCTAAAACTGTTTAAAAAACCTGTTGATTCAGTTGTTTGGTCATTTTTGAAGCTTTAGTTTCTGATGCTCTTAAAACCTCCATCATATAGAGACGTGTTTCTGTAATTCAGTCCACCCTCACCAATATAGGTGCGGTGAGCAAAATAATAGGAGCTAAAATGCAAAATAGCAGGACTGAAAATAGTCGCTTTTAAAACATGCAATCTGAGGGAGGTGGGTCATGGCTGGTCAGCCTCGGGTAAACTCCATTTGACACTACAACCCGTTTTACGACCGCACCACCTTCCACCTCCGCCTCTTTTCAAATTAGACCTGCAGGACAGAGGGATGAGACGGGGGGTTGGTGCTCGGGCAGACGGCTGTGCTCTTTAAACGCCTTTTCTTAGGTCCCACAATATGGTGCGTGCGACTAAACTCTCCTGACGGAATGTAATGTAATTATCGGATTACAGTGCTGCCGCTCCGCAGTTAGAAATATTTATTACTATACCGATCACTGCAGTATTTTCACGTTCTGGTGCACAGTCAGGTCCTGAGGTGATTTGACTGGGACATAATTTTTTAAAAGTCTTTATAGGAGGACTTTCTGTCAAAGAGTAGCGCGCATTACGCACAGCCACGACGCACAAGTGGAGATGACCACAAAGGAGTTACGGATACAGTAATAACTTTGCAAAAACTGGGGCCTGGGTGAGTCAACATTTTCTTCAGTTAATATGCATTAAAGACTAAAGTGATTTGCTGTTACTTATAATGGGCCTCAAGTTAATTTGATGACTGCAGTCTATCCTGTGATCCTGCATTAATTTGTATCTTTTTATATGTTTTTGTTAACCTAAAATTTCAGTTTGTAATATAGGAGCATTGCATGCTAAAAGTTACATTAGGAGAGAAAACTGATTATATTTTAGAATTTCCTGTTCCAACAGACGATTCCCAGAAGCTGTGAAAAGGACCAACGCCACCCCTTTTGTCCAAAGCCTTGCACCATTTCTGTTATGTCAGTCTCCTCTCTGCCGGAATGGAAGCAACTCCTGCTGGAGAAAAAGAGGCGAGAGGAGGAGGAGCGAGAGAGGAGAGAAAAACTGGAGGAGGAGAAGCTTGCCAGCATGCCCGCCTGGAAGCGAGGGATCATCCAGCGGAGGAAGGCAAAGCAGGAGAATTTGGGTGACAGAGAGAAGGAGAGGGACATCAGTCTAATGCAGGTGGATGTGAGATCTCCTTCTGATGGTCTGAGTGATACAGACAGTTCTGTAACTGTCAATTTGGGAAGCGAACTATCACTCAGTCCAGATCCAGGTCAATGGCTGGAT
The DNA here is from genome assembly GCF_900324485.2 of Mastacembelus armatus. Classification (NCBI taxonomy): domain Eukaryota; kingdom Metazoa; phylum Chordata; class Actinopteri; order Synbranchiformes; family Mastacembelidae; genus Mastacembelus; species Mastacembelus armatus. The sequence continues at coordinate 15,752,721 of NC_046643.1, forward strand.
GTGGACCCCAGATCACTGAGTCAGGTGTCTGTGGAAACTATAGTTCCAGTCCATGAAAACCCATTTATTCGCACGCAGAGTGCATGGAGAAAGGGCAGGGATGCTGATGTAGGGAACGAGCCAGAAGTTAAGGAGAGGGAGAAAGAGAAATCTAGCCCTAAGGGTCAAGATGGGGAGCCAGGAAGAGGAAGAGATATAGAACAGAAAATAGAGAGGTTTAGAGATTTAAGTGAGGGACAGGATAAAGAGAGAAGCAGGGACAGAAGTCAAGGAAGAGAGAATAGCAGGGAAGGATGGGAAAAAGAAAAAAGCCCGTGGAAAGAGTCAGTTAGAGATGCAGTGAGGGAGAGAGAATTCCTGAAAGTAAGAAAAGACAAGGAGGAAAATGAGACAGATCCACAATCTGGTTCATTTTCCCCATTCATGCGGACCATCCGAGCTGACAACATCATCATCATTGAACAAGATAGGAAAGGCAGTGATGACAAAAGGCGCAGATGGAGAGAGGTGGAGAGGGAGCGGCCTGAAGAGGACCACCAGGGGAAAAGGGGGATGAAGATGGACCTAAGGGAGATCTTGGCTGGAGGAGGGAGCGTCACTGAAATCCGAGCATCTGAAGTTCTGATCATAAAGCCCTCAGCATGTCCAGAAGAGAAGAATATAGGAGGGAAAGGGGGAGAGGATGAAGAGATGAAGTGCAACATGGATATAAGAAGGGAAGGTGTGGGCAGGGAGCTCAGGACAGACATGTCCTGGCTGAGAGAAAAAGAGAAAGAGACTGTTAAAGAGAGACCATGGGGCCAAGCGACAGTTATTAAAGAAGACAGACAGGACAGCTTGGATGATAATGTTTTCGTTGAGAAGGGAGGGAGGGTTAGTCAACTGCTGAGTAAATTCGGAGAGCATCCCAAACCTCCATCTCGATCCAAAAGCTCTGATAATTTCCTCCAGCCTGGGAGGAGAAAATACTCAGAAGAGCAAGATGACCAAGAATCTGAGGAGCGGAAGATAGAAGGGAAGAATGTGGTGATAAAAGGCGTGCCAAAACGCTCATTTAGTTTCTCTGATCGAGTTGTCGGCGCAAAGGAGAATGGTTTAGATGATGAAGGGTACAATGAAAGGAAAACACGGGAGAGGGCACATTCAGAAAAGAATGTGGCACTCTGGGTAGGTTTAGGGAAGGAAACCACAGCAAAGATCAAACTGGGCTGCGCATGGCTCTTGGATAAAGACAGGTTTGGAAAGCATGTGAAAAATGTGAATGAAAAGGAAGGGCACATGCAGTGGAGGAACGAGGCAGAAATGCGTGTCTCAATTCAACGCAGGAATGATGTCAAAAAAGTTGAACCTGTTGATAAGAGGGCTGCAGAGAAACTAGATGATGCAGATGGAGATGCAGGCTTCACAATTGCCTCTGTAAAAAACACAGAGGGAATATCATTTGCTAGAAGAGTACCAATCAGGCAGGATGGGAAAGTAAGACCTGAGAGAGAGATGAAGAGATTCACAGGTGAAAAAAGTTTGGAAAAGGAGCTAAGTGCAGAGAAAGACTCAGAAGAACAAGGATGGATTGAGACACAATTTTATGACAGAAAGATGTCTGACTTTTGTCAGGGAGAAGGTCTTGAAAACTCAGCTGAAACTATGCAGAATTATGTGACGGCTGCATCCGTAGATGCAGCCAGTCCTACTCATACTGCTGAGAGTCAGTACAATCATGAATCAGCTTTCATTGAGCCCTCCAGTCTACTCTGTGCAGTCACTGACAGGCCTAGAGACCCCCACAGAGGACCAGAGTGGAGCAGTACGGCACCCTACATAACAAACGCTGTTTTGTCCCAGCAGACACAGGATCTTATAAGTAAAATTGAGAAAATAGGAGACACAGCTGTTTACAACAACAAGAAAGGAGAACGGGTTTACAGGGCTGCTCAGGAAAAGACCAAAGAGTGCAAACAGGAAGGATATTACAGCGATGGCAGCTCAGAGACTCTCATTAATGACATAACAACCACATCTCCAGAAAGAGTGACAACTATGGGGATTTCTCCAGGTCCTCTCGAAATTCAAATCCCCAGGACTGTGTTTTATGTTGCAGAAGAAATGGTAGAGAGAAAAAAGACCCTATGTCAAAGTGTTGAGGGGCAAAACTGGGAAGGAGGTCAAAGGTTGGAAAAGAGGGATAGCTGGAGGATTGGAAAACCCTTGAGCCGCATTGAGTCCTTGCGAGAGAAAATTAGACAAAGAGAGCTGGAGAGACTGAAACAAAGAGAGACACAGGATGGAGATGGTGGTGGAGCTGCAGAGGGCAGTGATGCTCATACAGCTGGGGACAGGTATGATGAGAGGGGAACTGAAACTGAGAAAGAGTGGGAAGCTGCAGCTCTCATGCAGAAGAGGCTGGTCGAAGCAGATACAGGACAGGAAGAGGCAGAAGTGCAGACATTCATGGCTGCATTTGACGTCACACAGGAAGTCAGCTTGTTGAAAACCTGCCCTCAGCTTCCTGTTTCTGTCCCACACTCTCAAGCTGTCAGAGGAGAGGAAGTAACAAGCGGGTACACGACTGCTACATCTAAAGTTATCTCTGACAGCTCCCAGATACCTGAACATGAAGATGAACCCTTGAAACATGTGGAAGAATACCTGAGGCAGAACGGGGACCGGCACGAGGACAGAGAAGAAGACAGCGGGGAGGAAGAAAAGGAGCTGTCAGAGGAGGAAATAGGGGAGTATACATCGCCTCTTGATTCCACGCAATCTCTCACCCCTTCACCGCCTCATCCCAACTCCCTTGCAGCCATGAGCCGGATCTACAACTTAGAGACTGTTGGCTCGAGGACAGGTGTGTGTCTGAGGGAAAGGACTGTTGACATTCCATCAGTGCATCTTGTTAAAGTGAAGCCTTTCATATCAAATACACAGCAGGGAGACAAGAAAGCGGTCACAGGTGAAGACAACTGTGGCGTTCAGACGATACAAAGACAAATAGAGCAGTTTCAGCTAAAGGAGCAGGAAGCGCTAAATTCTTATGCATCTCCAAATACTTCTCTTAAGGCCAAAGAGACAAAAGGGCAGCAAAACCTCAGAGGACTGTTGAAGTACCAGGTAAAGGATGATGCCAAAACCCAGGTGAAGGATCAAGAAAGACCAGAATCAAACTCCAAATTGTCTCCTCAAGGTGTTTGTTCTCCAACATCTCAGCCCAAACAAAATATCACCATCAAACCCTCATTTCTCATGAGCCAATCCCCGGACAATTCTGTGAAACCCTCTGATTGCACACCGACCCCGGCCCCCTCACCGAGCTCTGCTTCACCGGCTCAGTCTCCCAGCATCTCTCCATCTCCAACTCCATCGCCCCCGCTTTTCACCATCAGGAGTGCCTCTGGGGGCCAAGTGAAGAGAGGTGCCACCATCACAGTCACCCCAAGGAAGCCTGCTGCTGGAAGAGGTGGAGTGACAGGGTCCACAGCAGCTTCTACAGCAGCAGGGTCGACACCAGCAAAGACCACACTGCAGCAGGCCCAGACGACCCCCGTTGTGACCGACCCAGTGAAGAAGAGGTACCCAACAGTGGAGGAGATCGAGGTGATTGGTGGATATCAAAATCTGGAGAAGTCTTGTCTAGTTAAGAACACAGGGACTCCAAAAAAGGTGAGTGGAAACTGTATAGCATTTTCTTTGTCTTTCACTTAGATCAATGCAATCAAAATGACAAACTTACTGTCCTCTAAGCCTTACACACTCTGCCAACAAAAGGAGAGAATTTATGTTTCTCTCCCAGTCAACATGTCATGGTGCAGAAATGGCAAATTGTAAGAAACGTTTTCACTGAGGCAGATTTCAAAGGGACAGTCGGGGCCATCCAAGGTTTCCCTGAGGGCATCACCAAGTGACACCTGTCTGATGGTCCTTCATTGTCAAGCAGAATCCCCTTTCACTGGGAGAACATCCCTTTTGACTGAGAAGTACAATCACAGAGACCAGCCTAAGCCAGTTAAAGCCTTATCAAGCACGACATCTTGATTCTTAGCCATAAAATCCCAGATTGATCTGCTTTGCTTCTGCAGTCTAATGCGTAGCAGACGTTTGACTTTTGCTATAAATATTTGAGCCCAACATGTACGAGCTGTGGCAGTGACAACGTATTCTTGTTTTGTGGTTTATTATTATCAAGAATCAGATAACACTCAAAGAAAACACAGCTCAGTGTTGTATCAAAGTAATGGTATTCATCATTTGCTGGTCTGACAACAGCAAAAAAGAGTGTTTCACAGAAAGCTCCTTAGTTTCTGCAGAAATAGACAGTTACCAGTAATGTTGCAGGCTTCAGTGGAGACAGAAACCACAGTGACAGGCACCCAGCTCTTTCCGCACTTTTTTTTGTCTACCTAACATCTCACTAGTAATCTTTAGAGTAATTCAGTCTGATTTGTGTAAACTACAAATGAATCTCACTGGAGTCAAAGTTCAAATTAGGACTTTAAGTTTCCTCTTTTTTAAATGTCTCCTGAAATCAGCTTTTTGTATGAGGAAGCGGGAGATAAGCTCCTATGTTATAGAGTAAAGTTTGGCTTGATTCTTTATTTCACGATGCTGTGAAGATAAGCCAACTGTATGGATGTGTTTCACTGCACCTGACAGCCTAAAAGAGGAATCCTATTGTTTTGTTTTTGATATTTTCTATGTAAGTATTGTTAACTGGTGGTAACTGGTGGTTTCCCATCAGTCTGCAGCTGACTGTGTTGTAGACTGCTTCCTTATTCCCTTACACCAGTTCTGCCGTTTTTGTTGAGTCAGCCTTCCCTGCTGTTCAGACAAATCTCTCTTTGTATCTTTCTGGCTGATTCTTGTGGCAGTTTGGTTTGTTGGACTAAACTCTTTGCAAGTGTTTTTTTTTGAGCATGCTGACCTTCAGCTGTATGGGAGTGTTACTGACAACAAGCCACCAACACTGGCTTTATGTGGGTGAAATGGAAAGAGAAAGAAGACAGTGTTTACAGAGCAATGTGAGAATCATTTGACGGTGTGACAAAGAGCAGGAAGTAGGGAGGGCCAACAACATGACAGTTTGAAAGTCATACTGAGAGGATTAAATGCTAAATAGAAACTGCAAGCTGCTTCTTATTTGAAGAAGCTCCCTGTCTCGCTATATGTTTTTGTTCACTTCCTCTTTTGAACTTTGTACTTCCTTCGAACAACAGAGACTGTATCCATTTGTAAATTGCCAAATGCGACTCAGATGATGTTTTATTACAGAACGTTTCAACAAACTCGATTACAGTAATCGACAGGGGATGGCGTCGATGCTCTTCTCTGTAAATTCGCAATAAATGAATTTCTTTAGTTCCCAGTTGCCAAATTATTGAGACTTCTAATGAAATAACCAGTGATTAATGTATGTGAAGCTCTAAGGACACTCAAGTTTCTTTCTCTGTCTATAAGCAAACTCCTCTTTAGCTGTGACTGTGAAGCAGTGAGTGACCACTGTGATTTTCTGACCACCTGTTGCTCTCACGTTGATGCCCTTCAGACTGTGTGACGTCAGCCCTCCTTCCCTCCCCTGTTCAAACCACACCATGTCACAGAGAGTGGGATTGACCCTGCTTGCTCCTTGTCTTTTTCCACTTGTCTCCTTTATGCTCTCATCTTTTTCTTTCAAACATGAGCCTTTTGTCTCGGACATTTGCCATCTTTTTCATTATATTATATATTTGTCTCTCCGGTGCCTCTGCTGCCCTGCTGTGTTAGCCTGGGGCTAATCAGGTTCAGGGAGGGAGGATTAGCTTTCTGTGCTTTAGCATGATTTGTCCAGCCTCTCTAATGCAGAGCTATTATCTGCACTCTGCAGAGAGCCACAGTCACAGGGTGAAGCAGTGGGAACCTGCAGGGGTGCAGTTTGTAATTTTTACTCTCCATATCTTCACTGCACCCTGGGAGGTTTTTCTACAAGTCTAGGCCTCAGAGCTGAGCTCCTGTTGTTTAATACACACTGTGGATGTGCTGCTGTTTCTGTGTACACCATGCTGACCTTGGAGTCCACTCAAAAACCCATCAGTCAAGACAAGCTGAGCTGTACAGGCCCCAGTTCTCCTTTTTAACACTTTTAACAGAAGTTGTAAAACCAGCTTGTGTTTGGTTTCTGCTTATGCTGCTGCATATGCATCACATACAGTCTTTGCCTGTAAAACCAACACGCTAGTTGTTCGGTCAGTAGGTGTATGTACAGACAGAGCATGTCTTTCTGCTACGTTAAGCCCCATGATGTCAGTTAACATTACACTGACTGCATACAAACACTTTATCTAGTGTTTACATGTGACTCTGTAAACACAGTGTATGTCATTTCAATGGACATTTTATTTTCTCTGCTATTTGCATGTATTATTTGTTTTGGTTTCTAAGAATGCTTCACTGTATAGCTCAAACCACGTTTACTAGCAGTGTTTAAATCTGCTGCGTAAATAAGGTCAATTATGATTAAACCTGGTGTTGATATTTGTTACTTTAAAGCTTCTCCCTCTCCTCATGTTTGCAGATGAGGGTGTGTTTTGATGAGGACCAGCTGGAGCAGGTGTGTGAGTACCCGTCAGAGACCTCCATGTTGGCAGGTACCCCCTACCCTCATGATGTTGGGAGGGTCGAGAAGCTGCAGGGAGAGGAGGCGCAGGACGAGGATGCTGAAGAGGAGGAGTCAACGTTATCTGTCATGTCCAGAGGCACAAGGATTGCAGGAATTGCAACTGGGCGGGGTCTAAGAGTGGGTCAGTGTCACCCCCTGCTGAAAAGACATAAAGTGTAATGTGTTGTTTTGTTCTTCAACATGTCTTACTGTGCTCTCCTGCAAGACTCACTTAGATTAGGCTAGCTAATTTCTGTCAGTGTGTTGTCACCTTAGAACAGACCTGAACTTTCCTTTAATGTTGAGACTGACAGTGTCCTGTATGTTTCCCCAAACTCCAGGAAAAGACCAAGTCCAAATGATTGTATTTGCAAAATCTGATATAAGTAAATGTTTCTTTCCCACAGAGCTCTTTTGTTATATCAAATGTGTAACGTGCTAAAAACAAATGCACTGTTAAATTCTGTATATTGCAGGATATTTCCTAAAACTACAGTGTTCAGGTTTTTCAGTAAATTGCTCAGCTGGTGGCAGGCATGGTAGGAAATGTAGAAAGAAATGGGCAGAAGTGCTTGTCAGTCCCACTAGTTCTCCAAACCTTTTTCCATTTTATGTGTGCTGTGAACTTCCCCCCTTCCCCCCAGTTAGCATTTCATTATAACTGGATTGTACATTTATCTTGCTGCACAATTTTGCAGTTTTCATTGCTGGTGTGACTCTTACTGTCCTCTAAATAGACAAACTGACCAGTTTTCAGAGTTTTGTAATTGAGAGCAGGTTTAGCAATGTTGGCAAGCTCAGTACTGTGAAATGATAGAGACTTAAAATCCACTGTTCTTAAATTCAGAAATGGAAATTATAAATTGTTGTTTAAAGTAATGGTTGTTAAAATTAAATTAAGAAAACACAGATTGACCTTATTTACCTTCCATCTCCATCTCTGTCTTCCAGATGAGTCTTGTCCTCGGTAGAGGCCAGTCACCTTCGCCAAAATTGCCCCTATGATGAGATCACCAACATTTGTTGAACATATTTTACATATTATACATATTTTATCTTTCAGTTGAATTGTTGAATTGAGCGGTGATGTGTTTTTAAGTTTTGTTTTATGTAGCATCAAAATGACTATGTGAAAGAAGTGTACAATAGCCTCCAGTTTGGTTTATACAGTGGAAGAAAGGGACATAATTGTGTGTTTACTGGAGAAAACATAGTTTTATCTTTAGGGACAAATATGAATGTATGAGAAAGGTACATTATAAAATATTCTAAAAAGTCCTCAGGTGTGTGCACTGTTGGGTGATAGAGAATCACCTGTCTGTGCATTATAATGAAACAATTTTAGGTTTTGGGGTAATGTTTTTGTTAGTTTCTTTGTCAGTACTAAAAAGTGATATTTTTATATCATCTGGTTTTGTGTGCCTGCTGGATTTGCCCATACAGATGATATGAAGATCAGTTCATATAGATATTTGATTCTTTTTTTATTCTGAAGCCTTTCAGACAAAGACTCCTCTTTGGGGATTTGGTGCAATGTATGGCATATCGAGATCTGTTTTCTGTGGGGTTTGATTGAGCCTTACTGAACAATTCAGTTAATGTCTTTGGATTTAAATAAAGGTCTTATTTTATTGTTTTTGTCATGTGTAAGTGGAGAAAGTTCTGTGAGTGGAAGCCCCTGAGAAGAGGAAGAGTTTATAATATAAACAATTCAGATACCAAAATAACTTTAGCATACAACAGCCGCCATCTGTCTTTTGGCTGTATTGAATTTATAATCTAATCTATACAAAGTAATTAGTGTTTGTAAGTTAATATTTTAATTAGTAAAAAAAAAAAGTTGCAAATTAAACACAAATTCTTTACAAATATTTTTTTTCTATGATGTTGAAGAAGCTGGCTTCAAAAGAAAAAAAAAATCTAATAAAGAGTTCAGAAAAAGAGTTTTTGTCCTTGTATGTGATGATATCCTCAGCATTTCCATAATGTTAGCATATCAAAATGATTCTTATTTAAATTTCATTTTCTTTTCTTCAAAGTGAGAGTAAACCAGTGAAGAAAGCATGTCCAAAAATATATTTTTGAGGGGGAGATGAACTGTGAAGCCCACTACATGACCAGCTGTTTAAATTATATATAAAAAACAAATCCACAAAGTTGAGCACACCTGTGAGTATCATATATTAATAACAATAACATAATAATAAATGTTTATTGTTGCATTATCAATTAATGTGTGTCTACTACACATTTGTTTAATGACTTAACTCAAACCTTCATGCATTTTTAAAATAATCTATCATTGTTTCTATTATATCCCAGCGACAATGGGGTCAGGGTGTTTCTTTCAAAGCCCCTTGACCCCAAGCTGACACAGTAGGGAAGGCGTCACCATATATTACATGGGGTCAGTATCCCTGCACTGGGTCATGAGACAAACCCACAGGGTCATGAGACGTTTAACAGGATTGGAGCGTAGAAAACACGTACTTACACAATATTGCATCTATTATACCAGAGTTTCCTCTGATCTTTTCTCTATTCCTCAGGCCTCTAAAATAGGTCAAATAAACCAACATTTAATGGGCTCTAACTTCTACGCTGTAAAATGTTACTCCTTTGTTTCCCTTAGTCTTGTTCAATTTTATTACTGCGTAATGTATCCAATAAGAAACAGTTTTACGGGGTCACAATAGATATATGAAAGACATCCCATTTAAAAGATTATGCTTAAATAATAAAACAATCATGTTTTCGTATGACAAACTTAATCATTCATTGAAAAGTTTGTGCTACAATCTACAAAATCGGAAGTGTTTTGATCTATAATCTATATTTTAGGGTCTCTGCCTCTGAGTTATGATGATTATAATTGTGGTTAGAGCTTATTTCTTCATACATCAGCGTCATAGCGATCAGCGACAGGTGTAACAGTGACACCGTGCGGACAGACGCGGTATTACACACAAAACATCGGGTCACGTAGCTGTTTACGGAAACATTTTTACGTCAACACGTGTGCTGGCTTGCATGTTGCTTCAGTGCAGTGCAGTACGTGAATGTTTGCATGCTCGCAGACGAAGGAAGACGAAGATCTTTGCCTGTACCCCATAGACAGATGTTTTCAAACTAGGATCTATCGAGCGATGAGGACGCTTGTCTATATCCACAATGGAGAAGAAGTAGGAGGAGGGCTGGGCTTCGTTATAGTGATCTGACTCTGTGGAGACTGTGCAGAAGTTATCAGAAAATAAACACAAAGCTGGGTTTTGTCACGCAGATGCAACACGGAGTGGATTTGTGATTCGAGGAAACATGATTTTGAGGAAAATTCAAGCAGGAACCTGCAGGTCATGGCTGTTTCGGGTGAGTTGGGGTTTTTTTTTTTTTTTTTTTGGACAGATGGACTTTCAGTCCGTGTCCGTAAAAAATAGTGTAGTTAAACGACGAGGCAGAGGATCGAGTTTCCACACTCGTATCTTCAACACTTCCTATTTTGATACGCCTTAGGGAAGTCGTTGCAGTGTTCTGGCGTGCAGATTTACTGTAGCCAGACTAAAATCAGCCTTTAAACCTTTTTATGACTTTGTCGTGCTCTCACTTTGCCTGTAAGCGCCTTGCACCAACTCATTTCCTTCATTTTGCAGAGATTCGTAAGCTTCTTTCTCTCTTTTGCAGGTTTCCCTGAAACAGGAGCCGTGTTTCTTTTCCTCTGTGCCCTCTCAGCCAGTGCCCCCTCTTGCCCAGACCCTGCAGAACTATCTGCGGGCCCTGGAGCCCCTGCTGCCCCCCGAGGAGCTCAACCACACCCGCAGGATGGTGCATGAGTTCAGCAGGCCCGGCGGCCTGGGTGCACAGCTGCAGGAGGGGCTGGAGAGGAGAGCCAGGCACACCAAGAACTGGGTCTGTGTGTGAAACGTGACAGATGGTAGAAAGTGTTTTTAAAGGGTGGACAGCACTACTGTAGTGTGTTTGGTGAATGTAATACATAATTAAATAGGCCTCCTAAACAAAACTGTTGTTTTTGGCCTTTTGCAAGAGAATGAACTTGGACACAAAACAATGAAAATTATATTTTTTAGGCTGGTTTTGTTATTTAGAACAGGGAAATAATGAAACTTTTAAATTCAGAGCTGGAATGTTTTGTCACTAATGTATTAGTCTTGATATTGATACTTTAAAGCAAAAATATTAAGGATTTATTTACTTTAAACTTATGTGAAAAAATATGTGAAAAATAAGGCTCAAATTGTTCGTGGTTCAAGGCTGAACCTTCCACTTAATCTCACTGAAGTGTTTAACTTGTCTTTGAGATATTTAGTTAACGAGCAAACAAACAACCTGAGACTTTCCAGGACCTCACATTATCACAGGGTTTTGTTCCAACCAGTTCAAAGCGACCAGCCTGCCACCGTCCAGTTCTGCTGCTTGGATAATCGTCATATCCTCTCTTTGTGTGTATGTGTTTGTGCGTGATGTCGATCCTGCAGATCTCAGACCGGTGGGTGCAGTGGGCGTTCTTGGAGAGCAGACAGCCGCTGCCTGTCCACTCGAACCCTGCCATCTCTCTGCCCAGGAGAGATTATAACGACTGGAGGAGCCAGCTGGTGTGAGTCTACCCTGACATAATACACTAACAACCAACCGGCAGAGACGCGGCAGAGGAGCCACCAGTAGCTGGTTAAATGGAAACTTTAATTTTGTCTGTGGAAGCAATGAAGTGATATTTTCATAGCACACTTCCCTACTGACAAAACGCCTAAACAGTCCTTTGCTCACTTGGTGGTTACTTGTTTAATCTGGATTTGCTGTTCTGGTAGAAAAAGAAGTTTTGAGTGGATTGTTTCTTTTTAAGTATATATTTTTAAATGTTAAACGAGACATCAGGGAAGTTGAAGTGTTCACACATATTTAGAATCTGACTGACTGTGTTACATAAATAAAATACTGACCACAAAGTGTTTGTCTCCATGTAGGTTTGCATCTAAACTGATAGCAGCAGTCCTGGACTTTAAGGCCAAAATCAACACGTAAGTCTTACACATGTGTACCTGAGCTGGAGCCACATGAAAACGACTACATGTTATTATAGCACTTCATCCTTTTATTGCTTTAACTTTGCTAGAAGAGTTCAGTTGCTTTAATGCAGTAAAAATAAAAGTACTACAATACAAAGGTTTTGAAAGCTCATTTCATGTGTGAAAAAAAATCTGCAAAATATGGAAAAAGTAACTAAACTACAGTGTTTCCTTCAGTGTGATAGTGGAGTAAAAGTATAAATATTAGAGCATTAGAAACATCAATAATCTGCTATAATCATTAGAGCTGATTATTGATTATAAAATGGTTACACAGCTCAAAACTGTGATCAGCCGTTGTTTAAATGCTGCAGTAATCCTCTGCAGTCTTTTTATTCTCTTGTCTCACTGTTGCTTTTACTTGCTTCTATTTTCGTGCTCCAGCCTTTAACCCGGCTGGCACCACCTCATATTCCTTTGCTGTGTGAAGTTAATCTGTGTCTAAATTTATTTGACCACCCAGTCTGTGGCAGTGTCTATTTGAAGCCGGCAGCACTGAAACTGTTGGGGAAACTCTTAGCCTCAGACCGTTTCATCCTGTTAAAGGTTATTGTATCAGCAGATTTATGCTATCATTGTTATCTGAAAGTGTAAACCCCACCCACCCGGATACCAAACAGGCTAAAATAAAGTATTCTGTGGCTGAGTTCCTAAAGAATTGTTTAAAATGTTGTAATTCACCTTTTACGCCCAAACATCTGAACAGTTCCTTCCTCCACATGTACACAAACAGTGATTAAATGTAACTAGGTATATTTCTTCACATATTTAAGTGCAGCTTATATACAGGGCAATATTTACTGTTTTGTCTACTGTAATAGCAAATTGTGCATCTTTTCCTTCTTCCTATTATAAATTAACACAAACTGTACTTATCCTTGTATTTATATGAACCAGTGAGTGAAAACGTTTTAATAGCAGCCAGCTGCTCCTTTTGATTCACGTAAAATCTCTGCCTCCTCTCTGTGTCTGTCAGTGGCCAGATACCAATGGAGTACATGCGAGGAAAGCCTCTGTGCATGGAGCTCTACCCGCTCCTCTTCTCCTCCTGCAGGATCCCTGGCCCCAAACACGACAGCATCGCCCACTACGGCCGCTCCCGACGCTCACCAACACACATCACAGTGGTCAGGAACTACCAGGTAGGATGTGCCAGCAGATGACGCTGACAGATTTGTGGTTTTGTATATATAGTTTGGTTGTTCTCTCTTGTTGTTGATTCAGCATCATTTATCAGCTGTATGGGACTACAGTTCCATGACAGCACTCATGTCAGGACCTGTTCAGTCACACCTATAGTGTTTTGTTTTTTTTTTTTACTTTGCTGCCTCTCTGGGAGGGTTTTAAAGCATAAACCAATTTAGGAATGTGCCAAACCATATAAACATAAGATGCTTATGACCTCATTAGAAGTTCTTTGGCCAGAGTTTTACCAAAAAGAATTAAGTCATTAATAAATAGACTCATTGTTTCAGCTCAAACCCAACAGATTTATTCCAGTATTCATTTTTGTGTTAGCAGCTTCCCTGTAATTATTGTTGTGGGCGGTGATTGTGAAATGCTCCAGGAATAAAGAAGCCAGTATAAATATGGTTACTGCACACACAACACACCCTGTAGCTTGAAAAGACAGAGAATAGCTAAACACAATGTTTATGTCCAGATTAGACAGTGTGGACAGAAAAAGCTTCATCTGCTCATCTGCTGATCGTGGTCTCCTGATGTCTTCCTACTAGTTCTTCCAGCTGGAGGTTTACAATAGCGATGGCTCTCAGTTGACGGAGGGGCAGATCCACAGCCAACTGATGAGGATCAGGTCTCAGTCCTGGAAGACAGATAAGGAGCCAATGGGGATCCTGACCAGCGAGCACCGTCACACCTGGGGAGAGGCCTACAACCGCCTGCTTAGAGGTAGATTGCATGCACTCCTGTCAAATGAGTGTATGTTGCATCTATTGTGAATCTACATATGATGTAAATACTGTTTTAGTGTAGTAGAATATTGATGGTTTTTCATGTTTTAATCCATTAGTCACTAGAAAGCATTTACAGCCAATCATTTTCTACATGTTTTACCATCTAAGTGATTTTTATTGGATTTCAGTGCACTATTATAATCAAACTGCAGGAAAACGTTTGCGGATGTTTTTTTGTAAAAAGATTCTTAATACAAAAAGAACATTACACATTTTATTAATTCTGACCACATCTTCTGAGTTTGATATTTCCAGCGGCGCAGTTTGTGAACTTATGAACTTTCAGCAGCTCCCTTTCAAATCTACAATGCTGTATTTTCTTTAAACGCACCACAAGGGAGAGTTTTCAGAACACTTGTTGGTCTTCTCTCACTACTATTAATAATAATAACAACAACATCAATAAGAAGTAGAATAACAAGCAGAATGTAAAATATGAAACAAGACAAAATAATTAAACACAATTACCACCATATTTGCAAAAAATGCATGGCCAGCAGAGAAAAAATAGAAAGCCGACATATTGATCACTGAGTTGGATTAATTACTAATTAATTAATCTTAAGCAACTATTATATGTCTGAAGTGTTTTGGTACCATACTTACATGAACTGAAACCCTGAAGTCAGTCTGAGACTTATATTGTATATGGTATACAATATATCAAATTATTATGTATAAATCCTGCTTTAGGTGGAGATGGGACCAAAACAAATCCAGACTTGCAAGTACGACAAATGTCCTTAACAGTCAAAGCTTGTATGCTTCGATTGTCTTTGACAGTCTTGTGAAGGAGATACAGCACTGTATTCTACCTTGACATTGTTAATGCTCAGTGTTTGTTTTTATTGTCTCTCTGTCTGTTTCCATGCTCTTTTGTGTGTGACTCAGACAAACTAAACAAGGAATCAGTGCGGCTGATAGAGACGGGACTTTTCTCCTTGTGTCTGGATTCTCCAGTCATGAGGATATCAGATGAGAAGTATGCACAAACACGCACACACAATACCCACTCCTTTGTTATCTGCAAACGTCTCATAACCCACACACAGGCAGTTCTGTGTTGGCTAAATATGTGGGCTAATATCATCAGATATCATCGTGGCACCTGTACAGTTGTCATTTCCTCCGTTTTGAAATGCCATTCTAACTTTACAGCAGCTTTGTACCTACAAAATGGTATACGGTTAGATTTGAATGGGGCTGCAGCTAACTAATGACTATTTCCATTATCGATTTATCTTTTGGTTATTTTTTTACTTATCAATCACTTATTTGATCTATAAAACATAGTGCAGAATTACCAATACAATCCCAGAGCCCAGAGTGATGTCTTCGACAGACTTCTTATGTTCAACCAGCAGTTAAAAACCCAAATATATTCAGTTTAGTCCAATGCAAGACTGATAAAAGTGGTGAATGCTCACACTGGAGAAGCTGGAACCATCAAATGTTTGGTAGTTTTGTTAAACAGTGGAGTTAATTCCTGCTGATGAGTTTGTTGCAATTTTGACTGACAGGTATGCGAGCCGTAAAGCAGCTCAGATTCTGCACGGAGGTGGGACATTCTCCAACAGCGGCAACCGCTGGTTTGACAAGACGCTGCAGGTGAGCAGCTGGAATATCTGTATATGACCAGGAACACTTTCGCAGCTGTTAGACTAACTCCTGCCTGTGCCGGTTTGAGCAGTTTGTGGTGGGTGAGGACGGCTCCTGGGGACTTCTGTATGAAGCAGCCACAATTGAGGGTCCACCCATAGCAACACTGCTGCATCATATCCTGCAGTACTGGTGAGTCAAAGGCTTAAATAAGAGATGGTCCCTGACACACCCACACTTAGCCTGGAGCTTACGTCATTTATCTGATTTAAATTGAAAAGATAACAGCATTTATATTTTTTATTTTTTTAATATATTTATCTCAATCCACCAGAATGTGGATGTCTTAATGTGCTCATGCTCTGTTTTAGATTAGACAATATATTTCATTTTCAGTTTATCCATAACTATAATTGGAAGATTGGCTTTTGTCCAAAGTGACTTAACATTTTTCTCTAACAAAAACACTGAAAGGAGCCACAGGGCACAGTTAAATGAGTCATCACAGGTCAGCTGTACAGACAGGCAACCAAAACACATAACGATTCCATCTTTAGTGAAGCAACCTACAACACTTAGTCAAAATGGATCGATATAATCGAATAAAAGCTGAAACTGGCTGGATTTATGGTGTACGCCATGCATGTCCCTGTGCAATGAATTTGTTTTCTTGACCACAGTGACAACCCTAACCCACAGAGAGCTCCACTCATCCCTCTACCGATGCCCAAGAAGCTTTATTTTAACATAGACCGAGAAATCAAAAGGGACATTGAGCTTGCGAAGCAGAACCTCGACATGTAAGAGCCCAGTTTTCTCTCTTAGTGTATTGTATTCGAGTGTGAACGTGCTCAGCATAGGGTGGATGTTTGCTTTTGAAATCTAACAAACCTTAAGTGAACTTGGCTTAACAGGACTGTAAACACATTTATCTTCTTTGACTGTAACCTTGACAAAAAACCTTTTTGCATCATTTTCCTGACTGCAACTTAAACACAGTGGTTTTCATAAGCTACTGTGTGATTTCAACGTGCTCTTAAATCATTCAGATGCCAGCACCTGAATAAAGAATAAAGCTGTTTCTTACAGATTTGAGACCTGTCCAAAATATCTGAAAGTCAATGAATTGTGGTATGATACTATGTAAAAGAAAAGACAGCACAAACTGCGAGCATGGTGGTTAATTCTTGACTTTGGGAACACCTATTAACAGGCTAATTTGATTTGTGCAGACTGATCAATGACCTGGACGTCAACGTTTTCAACTTCAAGAGGTTTGGCAAGGACCTTCCCAAGAAGTACAACATGAGTCCAAACAGTTTCATCCAGGTCGCCTTGCAGCTCGCCTACTACAAGTCAGTGACAGTGACATCAACACTAACTTCAAATTCAAACATTCAAAGACAAATACACCTTTGTCAACCATTTGTCATATGTAGTGCATTCAAATCCTATGAAAAAATACAATGTTTCTATTTTTTATGGTTTATGTTGGTATAATGTCATAACATAATGTCTCAAAGGCTCATGTGTTTATATCTCGAATAAAGCTTTTATTTTTCCTCACAGAGTTCACAATGAGGTGTGTCCAGCCTGTGATATTGCCTCTCAGCGGATGTTTCGAGGGGGCAGGACAGAATATATCCGCTCACCGACAAGCCAGACGCTCATGTTCATACTGGCCTTTGATGATCCTTCTGTGTCGGTGAGAAACATGATCTCTGCGGATTTAATGCGGTTTCAGGTTATTTCATTTGGTGTACCCTGTAAATACAGTGCGCATCTTTTTTGTTTGCAGCGGGAGGCAAAACTGCAACTGTTCAGAGAAGCTGTTGATGCCTATACAGCTCTGACTGATCTGGTAAATACCAAAAGAATCAGCCTGACAGTTTAGTTTGTTTTGAACTGATAAACACTTATCTCCTGTTTTTTCCTCTGCCATGTTCAGGCTCTTAACGGACACGGCATTGACCGCCACCTGCTAGGGCTCAAGCTTCAGGCCATCGAAGAAGGAATGAGCATTCCTAAAATCTTTATGGATACAGCGTATGGACTTGCAACACACTGGAAACTCCGAACAGGGCAGGTGTGTGAGAGAGAGGGTCTTTGTTGGTTAGAGATGGTATTTACAGTCCTCTAGCCAAACAGCACGTAGGGATTTTTGCTGCTATTTTTTTCTTCATTATTAAACTGTAAACATGTAAGAAGAAATTTTAGGTTTTCCATTGATTGGGAGCATATGATGTTCTCACACCATTTAGTGACTCTCAATGCATTTTTGGAGTTTCCAGCAATCCATATGTTCCTCTTTTTTTTTTTTTATATGATTGGAATTAAGACTAGTAGGTTAAATGCTCCTGATTTACTTTATTTAATTATGTTCTTTGCATCAGAAGAACATCTGGCTTTTTATAGGCTGTTTTATTTTTTCTGGCTTTCTAAGTGACATTTAATGTTATTACCCTTTTACAATAGCTACATACCTACTGTGTAAACTGCCCTTTTTAATGTCTCCACCTACAATGTATAATGCACAATTTAAACACAATCTAAAGATTTGAATCAGTATGGTGCCAACAGCATGTTGAGCAAAATCTAATTGCAAACTTTTGTTTTGGTAAGTATAGTATGTAAATTGTACGATTGATGACTTAGATGCTGTTATCTTTCAGCTTTGTAATGATTAGTTTCAGTATTGATTATTGGTTTGATTATTCCTTGTCCTTCCCAGTCCAAAGGCACATCTTCAGAAGGTTTTGTCTGAACAGCAGTTTTAAACCTACAGATATTTGGTTCACTACTGCCCTTCAATCATTTGGGTGACTAACTGTATCAGATCTGTTGTGTTTTAACAAATATTGGTGTCCAAATAATAATTTCTTTGACACATTTAAAGTGTTTTGTATAATAGAATGCTTAATAGTGGAGCAGAGTTTATTACTTTGAACATCAGTTTGATTCATTTACATGTGGTTTTCTTGCATATGTGATATTATGATGAAATGTATTTGGATAAACATTACCCACTCTCAGTATCTGCATTATATCTGTACAGGTTAACCGTCTCTTCTGTACATTACATTGTGTTCTCTTCCCTCTTGTCCCTTCAGGTGCCTGCGAACACAGACAGTGTGATGTGTTTCGGGCCCCTTGTTCCTGATGGTTACGCTATTTGTTACAACCCCCAAGCCGACCACGTGCACTTCTCAATCACTGCCTTCAACTGCTGTGAGGAGACTAATGCAGAAACACTAGCCCACACTCTGAAGGACACCTTGTGTCAGCTACAGGAGCTACTGCAGCCTACTGTGTAGCGCTGCTGCTACAGTATGTCCAATAGGACAAATCCACTGTTGGACACCAGGAAAAAAAATTCTTGTTTTATAAAAGTTTGTATGAGGCTTGTTTTTGACATTGAAGTTTTTTCATGCATGCTACTTGTAATGCTTCAGTGGGGCAGTTAATCCTGAGAAAGCCTCACAGTCTTGACTTGCTTTCGAAGCTTTTTTTAGCTTTTGATGAAGTAATAAATCATTTTTTCTACCAAGAGATGAGCAAACAAGTAGCATTATAGTTGTTCTAGTGGATGCACTTGAGTCATCCAGTGCTACATTGAAAACAAACGTTAAACCAGCCTGGCACTCCAGAATGAATCCAAACAAGTCAAAACATATCCATGGAAGATGACTGCACTACTTTTATACACCATGACGTGACCAGTAGCCTTCTAGTACTTTGTACAGAAAATAAATGTTACATGTGTTGCAGTGTCATCGGAGTTAATTGACTTTTTTGTGAAAGGTTGTGTTTGAAAAGGACCAAAAGCCAGAAACCATTGCAAAAAAAGGTGCTTTTTTACTACCCGAGCTTAAACCACTGGGTTTTCAGGATATATATTTACTGTATTTTGAATTGAATGAATTCAACCTGCAGGACTGGTTAATAAAACCTGATGCCACATGTCATGTAAGTGCACTGTGTGTGTGTGTCAGAAAGAGACTGACAATGAGGAAAGTGGAGTTGTTTGTTTTGCATTGACTGGTGTACCTTTGTAATGACATCCCAGCAAAAAAAACACTGAGCTATTTCAGCCATGCACTAAACCACACGAAGTCATGCTCAAAGTGATTTCTGCAATCACTATGAGAACCACAGCGGGATTTTTAAAGAGGAAGCAGATAACACATAACTACCACAGGACCCACAGGGGACTTCAGGGAATAATAACTCCATGTGTCACTATTTTCTTGCATTTTATCAACTGGACAGTGAATTGTTTAGTAATAATACAAACTTGCCTGGGGTTAGCTGTGTGTTAATTACTACAAATAAGTTCTATATAAACTAAAACAATTTTTTGACACGCTCTACACAATCTGGGTCACAAGATGGAGCAGGGAAGACCCAACATACAGTACTCCTCAAAATTGTTAGGCCCTAGAATTGTCTGCTCAGTCGTAAACTCATGCAGCATGACATTAATTCTAAACATTCATCCGGTCATCACTGACAAGAAATAACCAGGAGTCCTGCAACAGATGGTGGGGCCCCTGCAGGGCACAGTAAGACTAGGATTGCATGATGAGGCACAACACAACTTTAATTCACCTGATATCTTAACACTCACTTTACATCAGGTTGAGGCAATAATTTAAGAAGAAGAAGAAAAAGTACTTTATTAATCCCAAAGGCGAAATTCAATTTAATTAAATTTACTTATTAATTGTAGTAAATCGAATTCAAAACCTAAAAATATTGTAAGGTAACATCTTTTTAAAGGAAATGTTACTTACTGATGCTTAGTTTTGACAGTTAGTATATGAAGTGGCCGCATCTCAGAAACTGTGCTCGTGGTTGACTGAACACACCTGATCCAGGTACTCAGCCCTGGGTAGTTCAGAGTTGTAAAGGTCGTCTCCCGACTTCAAGCTGATTGGAGGAGCTGGCACAGGAAGTGACGTCACTAGCGGCCGTATCACCTTTAGTTTAAAACCGGAAAAAACAAAAGCAACCAAAACAAAGATCACCATTTCAGAATTGTTGTAGATCAAGACGTGTTTTGTAACAACCAAACAGATATTAAATAGATATTAGAGTGTTTTTAAAACAGGTTTATTTACCTAGGAGCAGACTTCCGGTCATCTGCACCGCAGCTGGAAAAAGAAATCGAGCTGAAAATGGCAGCACTTTAGTCAAAACATCAGGGCTTTATGTTTTTATTTTATTTTACCTTTTAATTTTTATTTGTTGTTTTCTATTACTATTATCCTGAGGTACATCATTCTGCTATGTCAAGCCGGAGAAGGAGCAGCAGCGGGGCGGCCCGGCTGCTGTACCCGCTGCTCGCCGCGTGTCTCTGGGCTGCAGTACTCGGGTACAAGCCGGTGATCATAGTCCACGGTTTGTTCGACAGCTCAGGGGATTTTATAAACTTACAGCGGTTCATAAACGAGGTGAGTAATCCGAACACATAGTAACTGTTTCAGACTTTTGTTTAGGGTACATAAACGTGTAATGTATCATTGCATAGTTACATATAAGTTGCAGTATATTTTAGGTCTTACAACTTATACCACATTAGTTAGCTTTCACCTTGTAATGTATGAATTTGCACAGAGTAGTAGGGTTAGTGAAGTACTGCTTTGAGGTACTTTACTTACGTTTTCTACTATATATATTATTTTGGTTATACACAACCTGCAGTTTGCACCATAACATTTTCTACCTTGTGGTGCAGTAACGTTGTGTGTGCAGAGGAATGAAAGATGGAGGAATGTGCCCTTTTCTGCTTGTGTACTTCAGTTCTCCAAATCTCCTCACATGCAATTTGAAACATGCACACAGGTTAAGGTTGTATTGGAAGCAGACTGGTGGATTTGCAGATGTGATACTACGGAAGAGGAAGTTTTTATGTGGGGACCCTGGGGAGATTTATGAGGTCAAATGGAAAATTAAGAGAAGTTCTTCTTTTTATAGTCTGATATATTAGAAAGCAGTAAATTGAAACCAGACTGTAAGTATTTCTGAAAGAAGAAAATGAAAACTTAGTAATAGGACTTAGAATGTCTTGTGAACTAAACAGCCCAGTGAATCATTAATATTTAAAACTCATCCTGATGAATCAGAAGCTAAACATCCCCAAGGATCTTTGAGAACAGGCATTTCAGCTGTGAGGTTTACTGTTTATCACCACAGTTGTCTCCACTTTCACTCACACTCTCCAGTTCATCCTGTTAATGAAGTGATGTCATCTCCATCTCTCTCGTGCAGTCTCATCCCGGAACAAATGTGACGGTTATCGACTTGTTTGACAGAAGTGCCAGCCTGGAGCCCATGTGGAAGCAGGTGGAGGGATTCAAGGCAGCTATTTACCCAATAATGCAAAACGCAGCAGACGGGGTCCATCTTATCTGCTACTCTCAAGGTCTGTGAGTACATTTGTGCAAGAGAAATACAGACATGAATGTGGTATTTGTTAAAGATTATAAACCAGCCTTGATATGTGTCTTTAGTTATGAAACTGACTTTAGAGTGAAACTCTTTTCTGTAGTCTGTAAATGTTTCACTCCATTTAAAACATGGGATTTTGCAAGACTCTGACTGTTTTATTCATTGGATAGATTTATTTGACCACATTTCTGCTTCAGTCCATAGATGGAAATTTTCAGCTAGCAGCTTGTAATTCAAACTGCTGAATGTTCCAGTTAGAAAAAAAGACAGGGGAAGAACTATATGCATCGTAAGAGTTTGGCCAACATTCATGAACATTTCTTATGAGCAATTTTTGCTTGCTGTTACCACAGGGCATACAGATTTCTGGGAAGAACTTTAGATTTTAGTTTCATTCCTCATCAAGTTTTTTATAGATTAAAGATAATGAAAATCAAATTAGAGTATATTTAGTGTTGTCTGGAGAAACTGAAGAGACCATCCTTGGCTTTTGTGGAATGTGATCTGGCACTTTTCACTACTGCAGAAGCAGATTGATTGATAATAAAAATAATCCTTTGTAGAAGTCCTAAATACAATAACAGCATGTATTGGTACATGTATTTTGTTATCACAGGTGGCCTGGTTTGCAGAGGAATCCTCTCTACTCTGTCTGACCACAATGTCCACTCCTTTATCTCTCTGTCCTCACCTCAGGCTGGGCAATATGGAGGTGGGTTGTGTTGAACGTGTCTATAATCAACATTTTTGCAATGACAGTGTATCAAAGAACAGTGTAAAAGAGGTTCCCTTATAGATATGAACCAACCACTAGAGCTGCAGGTCTCCTTGCCCTTATGTAGCTTCATATCAAGTTTCAGCTCATTGTGTAAGTGTCCAGACTGCAACTTTGCTCTACCCCAAGTGATGTTTACTGCTGTATCAGGCAGATGTTTTCATTGAAAAAACTCGTAATAGTCCTTAAACACTACCTACCTAAGAAATCAGTAAATGCAGGTTGAACACATTAATGACTGCTTTCTTCTCTGCAACTCTTGATCTTGATTGTTTCTTGTTTCCTCTCAGACACAGACTACCTAAAGTACCTCTTCCCTAATTTTATGAAGTCCAACCTCTACCACATCTGCTACACCGGGATAGGCCAGAAGATATCCATCTGCAACTACTGGAATGGTGAGAATAATTTTGTGATGGTGTAATTGTGTTCTTTATGTTGTTTTACTTGAAAGTAAGATGTCAGATATGAGACTTATAAGAAAGGGTGTGTTCCTCAGATTTTTCAACTGTTCTTCTGTCTCTTTAGACCCCCACCACAGAGACCTGTATGTGACCAGCAGTGATTATTTGGCTCTGCTCAACGGTGCGAGACCCAGTCCAAATACAACAGGTCAGAAAATTCCTTGTGGTTAAAACTCATCCATACGTTCTACATATGTACTTATAAAATAAGGGGCCCCTCCAGTGCTTCCACTCCAAAAACCTTGTGTAAAATTTTTTTTTCAAAACTAGAGCAACTATTAGAAATCTATTCTCTTAAAATGAAACTTGATATGTTCATATTTCATCTAGCTAGCTTTATGTGATAGACAGAATACATTCAGTGTGGTTTGCCTCCCATTCTCAGAGTGGAAGAAAAACTTCCTCAAGATCAGAAAGTTGATGTTAATTGGAGGACCAGATGATGGAGTCATCACTCCGTGGCAGTCGAGGTGAGATGATCTTCAACAGATGTTTTTCACCTTCATATGGTTTATTCAGAGTCTGATTTACCAGTGTAATATAACACCGGCTGTTCTCAGTTCACACATTAGCACGAGTGCTTTCTCTGGCTGTGGATCATCAGATGACTCTCATGTTGTGCTCACCCCCTTCTTCTCACATATTTTACAGTCAGTTTGGATTCTATGATGACAATGAGACCGTTGTTGAGATGCAGCACCAGGATGTGAGTGCACACAATACTTTCCTTTAAAAATATTGTGGGAACTGTAATTCTGAATTCTAAAATTCAGAGCATGATTATATAAAACTAAGATTAGAGTAGGAGATTAGTGACAAAATTATATGTTGCAATTTTATTAGTTTTTAATATTACCAAGGCTCACGATGTGTTTAGAAAACTCCTGTAGTAGATTAACTAAGAATTAATTTAACTGTTTTCTTGTTCCAGTTATATTTAAGAGATGTTTTTGGTCTGAAGACACTTGCAGCTCGCGGGGATTTGATATTCTGTTCCGTTCCTGGCGTTGAACACATCTGGTGGCACTCGAATGAGACTGTGTTCCACACATGCATAGAAAAGTGGCTGGTATAGGACAAAACTCTTTTACATCATACACACACACACAGGGACACATACATTGCAGTTTGATAAGTTTTTCCAGCACATATGAAACTCAGCTTCTACAAACACTGTAAAGTATTAACACAAACATTTGTGGCTCAGTTCATGTGGATGTAATCTGATGTTTAGAATTACAGAGGATTTATAGAGGTCAACTGGCAGTGAGACTGTGTTATGGAGATTCACTTTTTGTGGTTTTAAATATTTTCTTTTTCATGTTCATCACATAAGGTCCTATTTTAAATGAATTATTTGACATTTTGGGAGATATACTTACTTTCTTTTGGAAGAATTCCAATACCACTGTCTGCACAGTAAAACTGAAGGTACTAACAGTAGCTTGTTAACTTAGCCTAGCTAAAACACTGGAAGCAGGACAACAAAATCATTTAGACTGAAGTGTATAAACATCAATTCATGTTTTTAGGGAAGTAATGTGGCAGATGAATATTTGGTGAGGTGCCTTAAATTCCTGCAGTGTTGTTGTCATCATGAGGTTGCCAGACCCCAGGAAGTTACTGTTTCCAGCTTAGAAATAAAACATTAGAAAAAAACAGTTAAGTTTCTGTACAGATTAAACAGATCTTTGGACAAAGCCAGGCTAGACGTCTAGAGTGGTAGCAGTCTTCTCATCTAATTCTGGCTACATAAGCAAATGATATGATGATATATTTCCCAATATATCAAACTTCTGTTTTAATTATTTATTGTAAATCGCTGTTGATGACAAACAAATCCAGCACATCACCGTCTGTGTATTGAAGAATTTTTGCAAGGCACAAACTGAGTAGCAGGAAATATAAAGGCTTCCATAAACTTGGTAATTTTGAATGCTGTTCTGTGACTGTATGTTATTACAGTCTGCAACGGAAAAGCAAACCACACATTATAGGAGCACTCCAACAATTTAATACAGCGTTTCCATGAAGTATAAGGGCTAGTAAAAAAAATAGAAGGGTCAAATATCGATTTAGCAGACGTTCAGAGACACACTTCTGTAGTTTCAAAAGGCAAGTCAATAGTATCTTTTATCAAACCCTTCCGGACAAACTTACACAGCTTACACATCATTATGACTTTAGACTGGGACTATCTGAGTCCATCTCGGACAGTATTTACACTATTTCATACCTTGATTTACTTTTAAATTGTTTTGTTTGTTTTTATGTGGACAGTTTAGTGCAATGCTATAATTGCCTTCCTGGAGAGACTATGTGAAAATGTATACCTTGTATTTTCACTCTGCCTCTTAGTGTGAGAGTTACAGCATGCCATACAAACAGATTCACAAATTCTCCAGAAGACATTTGATTGGTGGAGTGCCCCTTTAATTTGCAGGAAAATGTTACTTAATTACTTTAAAATACCGAGCCCACATATATCCACTATGTTCATGTATGTGCCTTTGTGTATTTGCACACACATACCTCAAAAACACCACACAACACAACAGTGCCTGAGCGACATTCTGTCGTCTTGTCTACATGCCCAGACTGCCCGGCTTATCTTCTGATGCAGTAATATATACACATTATACTATATAAATAAGGATAAAAATGTGTCCTTCTATTTTCGACCATGTGAAATGATCCTTTCCTATTTTTAGTGCACACATCTGATAAGAAGTATTGTGTTTGCTACCATTATTATACAGTGTTTTGGAGCTATAGTCTTGCTTCAGTAGGCTAAGCCTTAAATTTTCCCCTTATGCGTCTCTGTTTCATGTCCCATACCAAAGTGCTATCAGACACTGCCCTTAGTGGTGGTATTAAGTATAATGATGGAGAGGGTGAAGGCTAATGCAGAATGACTAGTTGCAGTGATAAATTAGAGTTTACATGTCCACCAAACTAATGTACATGGCACCTCCCATTGCATCTAGATATCTCAGGCATTTGTTTGTAAAAAGGGATTCATTTTTCTGAACTGTTTGCAATTTGTTGGATGTACATAGATATTTGTCAGGAAAAGGGAAACATCTATTGAGTGGTTAAAAAAAAAGAAGCAAACTTCTATTTCAATGATAAAAGTTTGCATTGCACAATGTTTAACCCCTTAAAACGGAATGGTGAAGAACAGATTATTTTTTATGTTTTAAAGCTGTTACATTTTCAGTGTTTTTTTGCATTCTAGGTCTTGTCTATGTTTATGCAAATTGATTGACAAACTACATAAATTAGGTAGATGGGTAGGAAGAGTACTTTATTAATGACAGAGGGAAATTGGATTGCAGGTATTACATGTTGGTATGGATACTTTTTTAAAACAAATGACTATTTTGTTGTAGTCCCACAATTTCTACAGTATTTGGTGTGCAAATTAAAAGCTGTCAAATCTTGCTGTTTCTTTAATAAAAGAAAGTTTTCATCATCTAGTTTTTGCTTATTTGATTACAATGAATTGTTCCTGTTTTTTTTATTTTATGCTGTATTTTAATATATTTAATACTACAAGTTGATAAATACTTAATGAGCATACTATTTCTATGACGTTGTAAAGGTTGCGCCGCTTGTACTAAAGACTACAGTTCCCGAAATGCCTTGCGCACCGGAAAAGCCAGCCACTTTAGCGGATATCTGGACGCGGCGCTCCGAAAAGGCCCTTTTCCGTCTCTGAGAAGTGTGGTACCGAACGGCAGACACAAGTGAGTGAAAAAAAATCACCTTTTACTTGCTTCATATATCATAAATAAGACTACAGTCGGATATCTTGAAGCCCCGTAGACTTCCATTGTTCGCGACGTTACAACAAAACCACCCAGTTTATCCTAAATGTGGTTTTATTGTCATTAAATGTTCACCCAGCGTGTACTGCTACGCTGAGAGTTAGCATGTGGCTAGCTCGCTAGCACATGTGGATGGGGGCATGTTGATTAGCCACCGCGATACTTTAATGCTGTTGTCAAGACCCAGTCATATTATTTTAAATTAAAAGTATTTTTACTGTTGGAAATATAACAGCTGATAAGTAATATATTGACGTCTACAGTTTTCAGACGTTAGTTAGCTTATCGGCTATTATAGCTAAAGTTGGCGTTAACGCGAAGAAGGCTTGATCTCCGGCCCGGTTGTGAAAGTGTCTCTATGTTTTTTGTGGTTTTACGTTCAGAGCTGACATTCATAAGTTATATAGCTTTATATTTTCAGTTCAACCATGCTGCTCAACCATGTCTCAAGCCGAGTTTTTTCTTTACTTTTTGCATGTTTTATGTCAAACCTGTGTAGCTACAGCATTCATATTGATCGCGACAATATTAAATCTTATGCATAAAATTGTCAACACTATCTTAAACTCAATAATTGCAGATGTTTTTTATTTTTTTAATGTATAGCAGTTAAATACGGTGATCTAGATCTATTAAGTTGGCGTTATGCCATATAGACAATTTGAGGTGTTTTGTCTCCAGTTAGATATTGTAATGTGAAATACTTAGGATGAACATATTTACCATGAAGGTGTTCAGAAATTTTGAGGGATGTTGTTAAATGTCAGAAGGTGATTGCTCCATAATTGAAAAAGATGTTGATGCCCCTCAGTGTTGTGCATATTAAAATGCCATTTTCCTAACCTCATTGTAATTTCTACACATTTCTCCTTAGTGACTGAGTGGGAGACTGCCCCAGCCGTGGCTGAGACCCCAGAGATTAAGCTCTTTGGCAAGTGGAGCACTGATGATGTCCAGATCAATGACATCTCTCTGCAGGTAAGCAGCATGAAAGAGTTGTGTTAGAAGGCGAGGCTAGAGTCACACCTGGGCACTGACCTGTTGTCCTGGTGTGCTAGAGCACTCGCAGATGAACATGTCTCTGCTTATTCATTGGCTGTAGTCTGATGTGGCCCAGTCAATCACCGGCTTAGACACATGATCTCTTAATACATAATTGACTGCAGTCTCGCTCAACCCAATACTGTATAAACCCCAGTTTTTAAATCACTCCCTCTTCACTGCAGGATTACATTGCTGTGAAAGAGAAGTACGCCAAGTACCTGCCACACTCTGGTGGACGTTATGCCGCCAAACGTTTCCGTAAGGCTCAGTGCCCCATTGTGGAGCGTTTGACCAACTCCATGATGATGCACGGCCGTAACAACGGCAAGAAGCTGATGACTGTGCGCATCGTCAAGCATGCCTTTGAGATCATCCACCTGCTGACTGGAGAGGTATGTACCACTAACACTGTGATAGTACTGCCCAGCCACAGTGTATAATAAAATGGTTAGGACAATAGTGTCAGGTTGCATCTTTCACAATCATGTTTTTCACTTCAGTTTTTGTGTAGTTGTTTTGGACATGATTACATTGAGTTTTTTAATGCAGTAGGTTTGGGACATTTGTGAAAAACATATACTTCCTTGCCAAGAATTGAGGTTTTTTTCCAACAGAGCCAAGCAAATTAGTGTCAGGCTAAGCTAACATGTTTATTGTACATACCAGCATTCTCTCTGCAGGAGACTAAGTATATTTCCCAAAATATTTGAACTTATTTTCAACTGGGTGATGCATTCTTACATTTTCAGCCATGTATCTGGATCCCTGAGACATCAATTACTTTTACTAGGCATTAGTTACTACATATACAGCTGGAACGTACTGACAAAGTTGACTTAGGAAATTCAGGTGTAGGTCTATACTGGTTTACTTTTTATTTAACAGCAATACAATGAACAGTATTGAACTACATTGTATGTGGTTTTGAAAATGCCTGTTTAACATTAAAATTTAACATTAAGAAAAAACATTCATAGTGCACTTACAGGAGTAACAGGTAAAATATTATAGCATTTTGTTTCTTGGTGTTGCCACATGTATGTTCATTGAAAAGTCTTAATATTGTTTCCAATTATGTTCTCAGAATCCCCTCCAGGTCTTGGTGAATGCCATCATCAACAGTGGACCCCGTGAGGACTCCACCCGTATTGGTCGTGCTGGTACAGTCAGGAGGCAGGCTGTGGATGTGTCGCCCCTCCGCAGAGTCAACCAGGTAACTTAATTTATTACCTTGTATTAAATATGTAGGTTTACATATATGAACATGCTTTCATAGATGTCCTGTGAATTGAGCAGTTGCAATCAATGGGATACTGAAAGTTTTGTGTAGAAAATCAATAAGTATGAATTGTATGCATCAAGCGAGGCTAGAGTCACGCCCTGATACTGCCCATTGTCTTGGTGTGCTAGAGTGCTCGCAGAGGAAATATCTTTGCTTATTCATTGGCTGTAGTCTGTTGTGGCCCAGTCAATCACCAACTCAGATACATTGCACCTTGAGCCAGTGCATATTCACCTAAAATTAATTTGACTTCTTTCACCCTTTAATGTCCCGCTGTTTCATATCTTGCAGGCCATCTGGCTGCTGTGCACAGGAGCAAGAGAAGCTGCTTTCAGGAACATCAAGACCATTGCTGAGTGCCTGGCTGATGAGCTGATCAATGCAGCTAAGGTACCAGTCCATCCACTTATAACATGACCACTGGACATGTTTCTTTTATAACAAACAAAAAAAAATACATAATGGCATCTTTCTTCTAGTGAGCTCACAGGATAACTGTTTATTTTACCTGCTGTATTTCCCCTAGAAGTGGGTAGGGTGGTTCTACCGTGAATGCCAATTTTGCTGTCACGTCTTCCATTGTGAGAACTTGAGTAAAACAGCAGTCATAGGAGCAATCAGTGTTGGCCTCTGCTGTTTTACACAAGTTCCCATTTCTCCAAATCTAGCAGTGATAGCAAATTTAGCACTAGCTATAGAGACACCATACCTACTTTCAGGGGCAAGACTAGTCTTTTTGTTTAGGCATGACCTGTAATGCTAAGAAATAACCTCTAGTCTATAATACTTGTAGTAATGCTTTATAATTGTACCTAAATGTGTTAAGCGCCATGGATATTTTATTTCTCTTTCAGGGTTCATCTAACTCCTATGCCATCAAGAAGAAGGACGAGTTGGAGAGAGTTGCCAAGTCCAACCGTTAAACCTGTTTGCTTTCTAACAAAACAAATAAATTTCAAGAAACTTCTGTTGAGTCCATATTTTAACATTTGTCTACAAATACAGTACACCAAGTTAAAGCTAATGCAGTCTAATCAAGTCTTGCACTTAAATCCTCCTTTCAGAAAGATGCCTTTGAGTGCATGCTGTTCTGCATTGTCGTTAGGTGTTGGTATTTTGTCCATTCATAGCTCTATGGCTAAAAAGCATGTCTGTATAATGCAGTACAGCTTAACAGCACCACAAACAGCCAAAAGCCTAATGTTCCTGGAGGGCTGATGGATTAATAGAACTGTTGGACTCCATTAGTTCTAGCTGGGTGTGCCTAAGAAACTGAAAGCAGACAATTATACAAGTGCAAGGTGACTGTTACAAGTTATCAGCTGAATTTTATTGGTAACTTTACACTGCTAGAAATTCATACATAGTAAATCTAACCTGCATAATCTGCATTTCTATACTTAACTGCTACATGCCCTGTAATTAAGATTTGTCAGTAAAACTAATATGTAAATGGATACCAACCTGTTAGAGTATAGGCAGAGCTTTACTTCATCATCACACATTTGGGTACCACAGGCTTATCTGGTGGACTTAAAGCACATAGTTCACATTCCTCAAAGACCTTAGGAAGTATTGGGTCTTAGTTTCTTACATACATTAAGCAGTAATTGTAGTAATAATGGAGAACTGTAAATTTGCTTCAGTGAGTAATCCATCAGTTAATTTTTAGACAGCCTAAATCAAGGTCACAGTTACTAAAATTTCAAAACATACAAACTGCTGTGAAGCACTGAAAAAATAGGATGTGCTATTGAACAATCTAGGGAACATTGTCCTTCATATTTAGGCAAAAATAGGTATTAAACTGCATGTCATGTCGTAGAAACTTTACAGATATACAGTTACCCTGTTTTCAGCCATGGTTTGCAATTACAAGTACAATACAAATTAGTGGATACATCAATAGTTTTTGTGGGTGAGCATTGGTGAGGGAAACCCGGGAGAGGGCAGCTGAATCAACAAGAAGGCGTGCTACTGTAAGTTGGTTAACAAATTATAATAAATAGACAAACATATTTTTTGGGGATCCGTCACCTCACCATAAACATGTGCAGGTAAATGAAGTGTAACATACTGAGTGGTAGAAGGGACTTCTCAGAAATATGAATGCTTCCTGTTGATGAGGAGGCAGAGTGAAGACAAAGATGCTCCCAGCTTGGAGGCTTCGCTGGAGGCTGTAGGAAGGAGGGTGTAGTCCTGCAGCTTCTGGAAAGCCTGCAGAGAGAGGAAACTATTTACTCATCCAGACGTGTTTATTAGCACTGGCACATATTGTATTGGACACCCTAAAATGGAAGAGGTTACTGGCTAATAAAAGAAGGAAAGAAAGGAAAAACTGCTTCAATGGCTGGAATTCACAGCAGAATGACAGATCTTTAAATTACAGGTGTTAGTGGCTTAAAGTGACTAAAGAGGAAGCTTTTTTTGGTTGCCTGAATCTAAAAAAAATCATATGTAGGAGTTATGAAGTAGAAAAACTGATGATAACAAAAAAATAAAGACTAATACTATTTCTGGTTCTAAAAATAAGGAAAATAGCTACAACTTCCTTGAAAGCATTTCTTAACACAACTGATTTCTTCATTTAACATCACATAAACCATTGTAATAACCTACGTTTCCCAGCAGGAATCATTAAAGATTAATATCTTAAAGGGGCAGCTTACCTATTTTAAAGCACAGAATGACTAATAAAGCTATACTTCAAACTAATTCAAAGCAGTTAAAGTATGTTCAAACCAGACAGCAGGCATAACAAATCGATTTATGAGTGAGCGGTTGATAAATACTTTTCTCTCACAATAAATTGCACAGAAAACCTCATCGTAGCTGGAAAACAATACAATAGAATGTGAATAGTGGTGTCACAACTCCTGAAAATAGGTGGAAAAAAAATGATCTAACACAAAAAACTACATACATACATACATACATACATATATATATATATATATATATATATATATATATATATATAGTTACACAGAGTGGGACGTATATGTGTGTATATATATATACATACACAGAGTAGGACATTGATGGATGTCCCCTGTACTGCCTCCTTACCTGTTTTCTAAAACTATGATAATTGGTATGTTGCATACAGTATAAAATATATAAGTATACTGTATAAAATGAGTAAGTCATAGGAATTCACACTGTTCAGCAGATTTCTGTCTCTTTAAATGTACAGCTAGAGGATTAGTCAATACTATCATTTACTGAAACCAATAACATTTACAACTTTTATTTCCTCCCACCTACTCAAATTTTTAACAGTTCACCAGTGGAGGATTTTGCTATGAATGAGAGAATGGCTGCACAAGATATTTCACCCTAGGTAGCCAAAAAAGCAGCTGTCTTTGCAGAACTAACAATAGTTAGCATTATGACAAGGAATAAGGGACTTCTGTTAAGATACCGACTGATTTGCATCAGTTATGGCAGAAATCTGCCACATAGGAAAAAGTCTGTCTCTCTTTATATGCAGGCTTTTGTATTGTTATATTTTGTATGGATTAAAAGTATTTGAATACAGTTTTTAAAATGCAAGGCTGTAGACAACTTTGGACTAAGCAAATGGATCTGTAAATGCTGACCCTCCTCAGAAATAAAGTAATATAACTCTATTAAAATGCTCAAACTTGACAAAGATAAGGTTCTTTTTGGTTCTTAGACTTGTACTAAAAACAAAAACTACAGCTGTACTCACCGAGATACTGTCAGGACATTCCTCTGCAGGCCGGTGGAGCAGGAAGTCCCGTTTAGACGGCCCTTTGATGTAGATGCAGTTTGCTGCTGATTCCTCAGGGACGGTGAGCATTTCATAGTGGTGATCAGTCAGCTGTTCCATCATCTGGAGACATACATACACATTTATGTTACTGTGTGTACCACCATGAAAGACGCACGCACACACACACACACACACACACACACACACACACACACACACACACACACACACACACACACACACACACACACACACACAGCAAACCACTCCCAGCATCACATAGGGACTTAAAGCCGACACTAGTACTGTTATTAATATGATGTGTGTAGATGACAGAGATACAGACACTAACAGAATATAACAGAGTACTGGTAATAATAAGAGTATGTACTGTATGTATGATGGATAAAAATGGCAATATTAAGCTGCAAAAGATGGCCAGTGTGATGTTTCATTTCAAATGTGAAATAAAATGTTAATATCCACTTAAAATTTTGAATCATTGAGGTATAAATACAAATGGTTTGAGGTTGAACATAAAGTTAAATGTTAATTACCCGGAGTGTCTTCTTGGCTCCGTCACCGTTACTGATGATGATTGTGTCTGGGCCTCCCATGGAGCAGATGTTTTTAAGTCTAGCTCCGCCGCAGACGGGGACCGTGGACACGGCAAAGTCCTGAAAAGATGGAGGTTGAAATATTTAGCTAAGTCGCCCACCTTCCCTTCACAACAGCCAGTGTAACCTGATGTAGTGGGAGAACTGGTGTTACAGAAAAAAATGAGTGATGGCAGCATTAGATTCATGTGCACCAGTTGCAGTTACACAGGCAATATTTTTTCAAGCTGATTAATTCTGATTAGAGTTCAACTTAACTGTTTTCACAGACGCTGATCTGATTAGAAGTAAGTTGACATGTTTGAAGTGTTTAGAGTATAACTACTCTAACATGCACAAAGTGGCTCCACCGATATATAAGGCACAGAAATACAAAAAGTTTTTTTGGATTTGTTTTTTTAATCTAACACTAATTTCATGAACAAGATAGTTCCCCATCATGTCAAGGGCACAATGTGTTTAAAAATCTTTAAATGTTTAAAAATTTTCCACAAAAATGCTCAGTCAGCCACAACCATTACAAGGTTACAACCACTCACATCTTTGTTGTGTGCACTAACTTTGGTTAAAGTTATTCTTCTGTTTGCCACAATTTGAGCTGGTTAGACCACCCCAGGCAATATGAAACTGTAATGCCAAACAAAATTTCACCTTCATATACTTTATTTATATTTATTTTATCCTTTATTATTTACAGCTGTGTGTAACAGATTTGTTGGTCTTCCTCTATTGACACCCATTCTGATTTAAAATCTGATGAGTCTGACAAAGACAAAGGACACACAGGCTGTAAAAAGGCTTGATGAAACATATGTCGACCCAACATATAACAGATGTTTTCAGATGGCACCACACACACATTCTTGCATAGCTATCTTTGTGAGGACATAATGCATTCCCTAGACCCTAACCATCACAACTAAATGCCTCAACCTAACCTAAACCCAATTCTAGCCCCACCCCTAAAACCAAGTCTTAACCCTGAAATAGGAGTCTGAAAAAAGTAAGAACCAGGAAAATGTCATCTTTGATAGAAATATGCTAAAAATGGTGTGCACGCACGCACACACACACACACACACACACACACACACACACACACACACACACACACACACACACACACACACACACACACACACACACACACACACACACACACACACACACGCGAGTAGATCTATGTATGTGTGGTAAAAACAGAGGTCTGTAATACGCACTTAAGAGAAGTGAGGGAATCAATGCTAATGTGTGGGTCGTGTTGAGCCTGAGGGGTGCAACTGTGCGGTCTCCATTATTTGGCCAATGGAATGAGTTCATTCATCAATGTTTACAGACTGTAATTCCCCAAACACAATACAGCAAATGGCCACCTGCTCACTCTGGCAGCTGGGTTCATTTTCCCCACAAGAAACTTGGCACTAAAGATGTTCTTTGTTGCACTGGCTAAAAATGTAAGCTCTACTAATTATTTTAAAGTTTATTCATGAGCATTAGCCTGCTCTTTCTACAGGAAAGCGCAGCCAGTTTCACACCAATGAATGTAATATATTAAACTGGCTGTGGCTTAGATGGGTTTCTCTGAACAAAAGGCCTAAATCTAAAAAGCTATTTTACCGGTACTCCTCCTGCTCCACTGATTCACACAGAGATTCATTCTTTGGTACAGAACATCTGTCTAGCCAGCATCTTTCCTCCATGTCTCTTACCCTGAAAGTGTCTGCCAACACCTCCGCACCTCTGCGGTTGGTGTGGGAGGAGATGCCGACAAAGAACTCCCTCCCTGTGAAGAGGACATCACTGCCCTCCAGCGTGGCCCCAGCAGAGTCCCCCTCCTCAGCCCCCATCTCCACCACAGTCAGGTTCAGCTCCGACATGACCCTCCTCACTGCCTCCACCTGAGGGGAGAGGAATGGGAAGGAATAAGAAAAGACAAATTTAACTAAACAAGACTTAAACTATTGTACATACCTGTTGATTTTTTAAAGTTTTGTTAAGATCACACGATAATGCAGCTGCCGGCTGTTTTCAACCTTTCCTTGTCTGTGCACTTTTGGAACCTCTCATTTCTGAATGCTTCCCTCATGGTTTTGTACAATAAAGCACTGGACATGTAACATTTGAAAGCTTTTATTTTGGAAATGCTTTATTTTAAAGGCCTGATATTTCCTAATAATGTCTTTAAAATTAACTGGAAAGAACGATATGGTTTGGTACTAGGACAGGGAAAATAGAAATTCATTTCTGAGACTGCTATTTTATTTTAAATTCCAAATAATGAGGGACAGAGTGATATGATACATTATATCAAAATCAAACCCAGAGGACAAAGAGTAAAAGAAAACATGCACACTATGAAAAGGGGGATTTAAATTTGGTCAGCTCTTGTACTCAAACAAAAATACAAAAGTAACAAACATTTTCATGCCAATACTGATGCGAACACACACACGCTACTATTTTTCTACCTTTTTCCCCCCACAAAGCAACATTACATGCATTGTTAGAAGATTAGAGCTAGAAATGGGTCACTAAAGCCATTTGCTTATCCCCTGTGTTACCTCACTGCGTCTCTGCTGTTTGAAGGGCCTAGTGATGAGCACTGTGTCTCCCTGGATGACTGCCACATCCTCTATCCTCCAGCTCTCAGGCAGTTCAGGGTCAGGGGGGATCTCGATCAGCTGCAGGCCCACCTTCTGCCTCAGAGCTCCTGTCAGGCACCCAAACTGACGCTGAGCTTTGGCCAGATCCACTGAGACCTCCCCGTTCTCACAACTGTCTCCCACAGCCTTCCCAAAGGTCTCCGGGATGCCCCGTACCACTGCGTGGGTGAAGCGGCCATAAGGGCACATGTTTGCCATGTTTTTAATGAATGACTGCTTGTGTACTGAAACTGGTAGCAAATATTGGTGTTCTGACAAAATGCCAATAAACCTGCTCTGCCAGGAGACAAGTAAATAGTAATAAAAAAACAATGTGCTACGATAACACTGAACTCTAAATGAAGCTAATGTGATGGCTCAAGAGGTCCAGGAGAAAGATGGAGGGCATCTTTATCCCTGTCTCTCTGATTCCTCTTTTATTTCAACACTCCACCGGCTGCTCTGCTCCCCCAGATGCCGAGGTGTGGAAGCAGATGATCCCAGCCTAAGACAGAGGAAGATGGACACATCAAGGACAGTGACAACAGAACAAACAAAACAAGGAGCAGCATTTAAACCCAGAGCAAACATCTGTTGGAAACAAACCTCTGAGGGCTATGTGCCTTTCTAAAGTGACATATGAATATCCACACAAATGGTTGAGGTTTTAGGTTATATTAGAATAAAATCTGCAGAAAATAAATGAAGTTAAGTGACGTGGTGATTGTTGGATTGTAAAAAGACACAAAAATTAATTCAGTGCAAGTATGTTCAGCTGAAATAACACAGAAAGATAATACAGTTGAAAGCAGACAAAGGCACATTGTTCAAGGTTAGATTATGAGAGAGGACAAGATGCTGCAAAGCCTTTCCATATTTGGACAGTCGCTTAGAATTGGAACAATTGCCTTTTTATCATCTTCCCTGTAAGAGCAACAGCAGTGGCCCACTGTGAGGCTGCAGACTTCCACACAGGATGTTTCCTAAACCTGCTCCAACACTTATGCAACAAGTGCTGGGCTTTGGTGTTCATTTTATTTTGTGACACAGCAGCAGGCAAAGCTCATAAAGAGGAACTCCCTGCAAGTTTAAGCTCTCAAATCACAGTTATCACAGTTCAAATGAACTATTTTATGGCTGAGGTACACACAAAACGTAAATAACGCCACCACAAGCAACAGTATTGTTTCCAGATAAATATTTGTCAGTAGAAAAACAATTCTCATCTTTGATATGATCAGTATGAGCGTCGGTCGTACCCAGAACAAAACATCTTGAGCGTCTGGCTGCAGGAGTACACCGCCCAGCAACTCAATGCTCCAAGCCAAATACTTCTGCTCTTACACATCTTTCTAACGGGATAACTATCAGCAACACTTACAGAAGTTCAGCTAATAACAAATACAGATGTGAAGTGACATCTGCCTACCCGTCTGAAGTGGCGTATCTTCACGCGTGGCCACGTTTCCCTTTGTTTGACTTAATTTCCACAACGACCAAGCTCCGTTATCCCCACAGCTCCCTGCGTCTTCCTCTGCCGACCAACTGCGCGTCAACGTGGCCACGATGGACACGCGTAGTTCCGGTTGCCTGTTTCAAAATAAGACACACTGCAATTTTAACAGCGGATTACTTAAATTATGAAAAATACTAAGCAAGCGTCACAATCAACCGCTTTTGTGTTTCACATTATAATATTCTGAAAAACTTTGAGGGGTGAACGGATTCGACAGACAGAGCAAGCATTTTGATTCTTGGTGAATGTGAGGAGCATTTCAAATTAATGAAGTTTTACACATCAAAGAATAAAGCAAATAAAAATTGAGAAACTCAGAATGTTAATTATTAATAAAAGTCATCATTACATAACATACCTAAAGCAATTGCAGCAGTAAACCGCTGGTTATATTGGTGACTGATAATCAATAACAACGATCTAATCATACTAACTTTCTTATTTTGGCAACTTTAGTAACATTATCAATTCATGACTTTTATTTGTGATGGATTGAACGAATGTGTATTTGAATTACTTCTTATCGTCCTCAATTAACACTACACCTTAAATTAATACCACATACCTAATGTGATAAAACTCAGACAATATTTTCGCTATTGTTATGCTCTTATTTTCTTTAAAGCCCAACCACCTAACTTCCGGTTTCTCCATGTACGTAAGGTGAGTTTGACGCAGCTGATTCCCCCACCACGCCCCCCCATCCCCCACAAGGCCTGCGTGGATTCAATCAGCGTTGATTTGACTTATCACAGGCTGCTGTGTTGTCTGACTGGTAGCTTAATTCACATTAAGAGACATTAATCCAACTATGCTGTGATTTGAAAGGAGAAAAATACAATAAACATAAGTTAACATTACATTTTGCATCAACATAAAGTTGGTTTTGACTTTAGCGGCGAGGTCACCAATGAGCCTGGTTTTCACATAGATATAGTTCAACATCAGCACTAGCTTTTTTTTAGTGATTATTAAGGTCACGGAAAACTGTAACAAATTTAATAATTTTAACTTTATTAAAAGAGAGCAACAATGTTTAAAGTCACTCCAACACAACTCATTTAAATAGGCATTAAGAATTAGACTTTAATGCCTGATGTGGTGTTAATCCAAATATACTCAGATTTGTATAGTGACAAAAGATGATAAAATACATATGACATTTCTATTATTAGCCTGGTTGGGACCTTAACATTAACACAGTGGCC
Source organism: Mastacembelus armatus (assembly GCF_900324485.2). Taxonomy (NCBI): domain Eukaryota; kingdom Metazoa; phylum Chordata; class Actinopteri; order Synbranchiformes; family Mastacembelidae; genus Mastacembelus; species Mastacembelus armatus. Next base: position 15,791,566 of record NC_046643.1, read on the forward strand.
ACAAACCGAGCTACATTCCCTGAAAACTAAACATAAGTTAACATTAATGCTATCTTTTAGCCTGATGAATGGCAGTAACTGCATGATGGCTACCTAGGTGCATGTGCTGACTTTTTCTTTGAATAAGATATTATATTAATGATGCTCTTCTATTAGGCTTTCTAGGATTTAGAACTCCTACTTCATGTTCCCTCGAATCGTTTTGTGAAAGGTCAGATAATGCATCAGCAGCTCATCTTCTCTGCTTGTATCGTATCTGCCTTTGAAATATCAACTATGACTGTCTGCAGGAAATCAAATAAGTCAATATTCTCCTCACCTCTCCCACTGTGGTCTAAATAAAAGGCTGCATTAATTAGCTTTGCAGTTAAATCATTTTTCTGTTTAAACAGTCACAAGCTCATCACGTTTACTTGTACTTCATCCTTCTATCTGGTCAACGTCATCATAGATTACAGCCTATATACTGTATTACTGAACCATTGTGTGTTTGTTCTGTGTGACATGATTAAAAATAATCTGGCTTTTCTTGAAATGTAGGTCAACTGATGTTGGACACAGCTGAGATTGTTGGATAAACAGGTTGTCTCATTAGATACCAGAGAAAAAGCTGACACATGGATCTAGTGTTGCTACTGAACTTATCTTTTGCAAGAATGGCATTTGCAGATTTGGACAGAAGTTACATAAACATGCATAAATGCATTCTTGTTAACAGATGCATGTGTGTATATAAACATCTGTGCCTGAGTTTGTGTCACTACTTGTTGACTCATAAAGATATGAGGAAGAATATTTCCTTCAATTGACTCGACTGAGTTACAGCAGCCAAGGTTGTTCAACAGTAAGAAGGAGACAAGTACGCGGACGCAACAAAAAGAGAAATATCTCTGCGTGTACCTGTACACAGAGGAAGAGACAGAGAATTTGTGAGCTTGACGTAATAGTAGAGAGAAATGTGGAGGGGTGGAGAGGGTGGGGTGGGTGGAGGATGGGAGGTAGAGGTCACAGACAGGATTAAAGAAGACCATCTGTCCACTGAGATCCTTTAGCCAGCACACAAAACATCTCTGTCAAATCTAGTGATCCTCTACTACTACACACACTACAGTAAAAACGTTATGTATAAAAACTTTTTTTTCTCTCATAGCCCACCTTTTCTTAACTGGGTTTCAGTTTCTTTTCTTGCAGCTACAGATTTTCAACACTTTTCCTCCACACAATTACAAGTTTTAAAAACGCATACGATCATACATTTAGCCACTATTTCTTAGCTAACGTACAGCTGAAATATAGACAGAAATACAACAGTGAATAATGAACTAAAGTTTCAGTTTGGTGAGTATTTGCAAATTTCTTGAGCGAGTGAATCCAAAAAAACCTCCACGAATCATTTTAGAACAAAAGGATATAATTAAATCTAGATATGAAACCACCTCTGTTCAAAAATCTATTGCTTCATCAACAAACAAACCATCTTCAAAAAGCATAGCAAGTCATCAAAGCCATATAGTATTTCTGAGATTTTTAAGCTCTGTGATTGTGTCGGCATACAGCATTTCATCCTATCAACACCAAGCTTGTATTTACAAAGGAGAGAAATGCTTTTAAATAGTTTCTCTGAACGTAGCAGGAGAATTCTGGTTGTGTGTTGTGTAGTTAATCAACTGATAAACAGCTTATTCAGTCTGAGCTTGTTTGGCTCTCACCATCACAAGACTACTGTCAGCAGACCATCCTGCATGCTGCCCTCAAGTCTCCTATTACACACTAAAGGGTAATTCAGTTAAACATGCTCGCTGTCCAGCTCATTGACTGTCCATCTCTGACAGGCTGACTTTCTCATTTCTTGCTGTCTCGACGCTGTGCTGACTTTGTTGCCCTCTGTCTTTTCTGATTTGGCATCTCTCAACAGGAGCTACTGTTTCACATGCACACTTGAATACATAATGTCTTATTTTGACTCAAATATACAATATTTCTAACAATACACTAGCAAGAACAAGGTGCATTTCTGTTAGATTTTGTCTTTGTTCAGCACCATAGAAACTGTCCTTTCTCCAGATGGATGGTATGTTCTTTTCAGCAAATTTCCAGAAACAACATTACACAAAAGATTATTATTAAAAATGTAAACATTTATAGCAACAATGACTATTATAGAAGACTTCAAGGTTGTAAAAGTTAGTTTCAATATTTATACTGAAACAAAACTGCAATGCAATGTGTTTACAAAATGAATTTGCACAAATCCTCTCTCTGTATATGATATGTACACAAAGCTGCCTGTGGTTACCAGAGACAGTTACCAATAGACGGTTTTAATGCAAGTGTCTCACAAGTGTGTCAGCCCTGTGATAGACTGGTGATCTGTGCAGGATGTACCCTGCTGGGAATTTGCTTGAGCCTCTCTGCTTCACTGAAGGATAAGGGGTAGACAATGGATGGATGGATCTGAGAAGTTTAGGGTCAGTTTAGGTTAAACTGCTGAAATATATTTAGGCCTTAAATCACATTTGCACATTGCTGTTCACCATGTCAGCTGATCAAGATTCCCTCTCCAAATTAAATTTAACATTTCAGGGTGGAGACACTGACTACAAACCAGACCTATGACGAAGAGAAAACCTCAAACAGAAGGGTAGAAACAATATAAACTGCATTCAAGGACGTAACACTTCATCAGCTTAACCAAAACACTGCAAAAGAAAATTAGAAGTCAGCAAAAGACTTAATGTGAGTTTGAACTTCGAAAATGAAGGACAATTTAATTTAGGAATCAGTTGTGGGATACAACAGATCAGCTGCAGCTGTTGGTTCACTTTTAACATAACAGGAAGCTTTTTTTGATACGACTCAGCAGGAAGAGCTAACTAAACTTTTGGGGGACTTCTGAAAACACAATGCCTCGTTCACAACTTCTGATTGTTTTTCTGTGTTGTCTACCATTGGCAGGTACGTAAGACCGATAACAAGGAACATAGATTTCAGTTAGTTTAACAAACGAAAGTATTGAGCATGTCCCTGTAAAAAAATGGTTGATTTATCTTAAAATGTGTTTTCAGTAAAACTTTTGTAATGTTGTATTTCTCCTCTTTAAGAGTAGTTTAACCATTTTTAAAATTCTTAGAACCATATTCAGGCATTCGTATGAAAACACAGTGCGCTCACATTGTTTCCCAAAGTTTAACTAAAATCAACCTGTGGCTTCAGGGGTCAAAATTTTTCAACTTTATCCTCTTATCTTCAAAGCAGCTCAGCATAAAGAGATGCTTCAAAAAAACTTGTAAATAGTTTTTTCCAGAAAAGGAGGAGTGTAGATTTTTGCCCCTCACCTTTGCAACTAACAAGAGTTAAATAAATTCAACATTGATCCAAATGTGATGTTCTTCCTCTCATGTTTAGTAAAAGTTGCACTGACCTGTAATATAATATGTCACAATTACAGCTAATCAGCTGATATTAGCTTCTCCCAGTTAAACAGTCTAAACTGTACATGTAAACTGAGACTGAGTACTGGAGTACTGGACTACCATAGTTATCTCTGGGGTAATTGAAAGAGTCATATTATAGTTTGTCCACCAGGGTGCACTGACAATTTACTTTTCAATTCATACCTTATCTAAGAGCCACATTTAAAAATTTAAAACATCTTTTTTTTTTTTTCTTTTTTAATTGTTTCATTTGAAAAATCTTCGTCTTCCCTCAGCCTGCCTGCACTGTTACACCTGTGTGTTCCCCACCATCTCTTCACTGGACTGTTTTCCTCAGGAGTGTCCGGCTAGGCAGCGCTGCCTGTCAAGTTCTGCGACAGGAAGACATGGTGAGATTCACGTCTCCGTATGTAAAGTTTTGTGGAAAACTTGTTTTTGATACATCATTCTACAGGTCCCCACAGTGTCAAAGGGCTTATTGAGTGTTAGGATTCGGTGTTAAGGTTCAGGTTAGAATTAGATTTGGTTTAGAGTTAGGGTAAGGGTTGGGTTTTAGAGGTTAGGAAACACATTATGTCAGTGTCCTCACAACTATAGAAAGACAAATGTGTGTGTGTTTATTTCTGTGTCTGCAGATGAGATTATGTTCTGAGAATCTGATGCACGTTGGCCATAAATTTGCAAACAAAGCCTCATTGTACAGAGCATGGGCTGGAAACAGATATTTGTGAAATGTGCAGTGCAGTCCAGTTTTGTGCAGTCCAGTTTTGTGTAGTCCAGTTTTGTGTCAGCTTTATTCCTTTTTAGTTCTGATCCCTTCTTGACTCTAAAAGTAAGAAAACAAATGGCAGCAAAAGAATGACAACGCATCAGATCTCAGCACCATTTCTCATTAAGCTGGTTGTCAGCTCACTACTGCCTGTGATGCCATCAAATTATCTCTAAAAATAGCTCTTTGGGATCAGTGGGTGGCATGAAATGTTCACTGGATCTCATCAGAGACTAAAGCCCCATTTCCACTTTCACCTTAACCCTCTAAATACTCAGAAAGGAGGAATAGAAATTGGTGAAATTGATCATGTCCTATCAGGTTACATTCCATCATCCATCCATCCATCATCTATACCACAGGGATCTGCTGGAGCCTATCCCAGCTCTCTTTGGGTGAAAGGCAGGGGTACACCCTGGACAGGTCACCAGTTATGTTCTATCAGTCATATGAAATTCAAATGAATACCTGGCAAACAAATTGTCCTCAGTAAATCAGAGAATTCAAAGCACAATAAAGAAAGATGGGAACTTTTCTGAAGGAGTGTCAAGTTAAATTAAAGACTTTTTTAGCAGCTGTGACAGTGTTGACTGAAAAGATTCCAGAAAAGAAGAAAACTAATATCGCTGCTTATAGAAAGTAAGGGCAAATATTTAAGACATTTAAATACATTCTGCTACCTGTTTTAGGAAGTTAGAAAGGCAACTGAGTGCCATTTAAGATTTACCATTAGATACCTGTAGATATATACATGTCTGTTTCCTCCCCATCACTGCATGCACCAAAACAAAACTCCTCTCCTTACTCTGCTCTCGAAGGCTCACTACAAGTGACGATGTATGAGAAGAGCTGTGCCATCCCCTCCCAGTGTGGTTTGAGTGGACAGAAATACGCCTCAGGCCTCTACTTTAACTACACCACCGTCTGCTGTGATATGGACCTGTGTAACGGGGCCGTGTCTGTTGCTGCCCTCAGCTGGGGAGGAGCAGCTCTCTGCCTGCCGCCTGCACTCGCTCTCCTCCTGGGCTGAAGCTGGGGCGACGCTCAACACCGACTGTCTGAGATGACTTAGGAGAGTTTATCTGGAAGAGATGTATAGGAATGCACAATCACAGATAAATACATTTTTATGACTGCAAAGCTTGAAAATTCCTGCTGTTTAATGTAAATAACAGTATATACACTGAGGAACCTTTAAAAATACAATATTTTCTTGTTTGCCACAGGGGTTGTATTTATTACTTTCACTTCCAAAAATCAACAAAACCACTTAGCATTTTACTTGCTAATGGTGTTGTCTACATATGTATGCTTTTTTAAAAAAGGTTTGAATATTTGACAAAATGTTTAAAGATTGTGCCGTCTGAAATTCACACACTACTTGTATTAGAGAACTTTTGCACCATTTCGTATATCAGTATTTTGGCCTGCTACAGTGTTGTTGCCCATGATTAAAGAAAAATAAAAACACATCTGTCTGATTTATTATCAAGATATTTTATTGGGGACATCAGTAGATCTTCATAAGAGCTTTGAAGTACAAGATACATTTAGTTTGATTGTCTTCGTTGTTGGGATAAATGTACTGGTATAGTGTCCACACCACTTTTAAACCTGTGGACTTTTAATAACAAAATAAAATAAAGTAAATGCATAGGAATAGCAAAAAAAGGAAAAGCAGAGTACAGGTCACATAACGGAGAAAATAAGTAATGTTAAAAAAAAAAAAAAGTTAAAAACTATAATGAAAACCAAAACTAATGAAAGTAATGAATCCATTAAGCTGAACTGTCCCTGATATTACATCAGGTCATAAACTAACAAACGAAAACTCTTCCACACTAGGAGAGAAGAAATACTAAAATACATCAGCAATGAAATTACTGAGACACAATCCCTTTAAACATCATTCTACTTCAGAAAATAGATGAAATCCACAACACTTCAGTCAAGTAAAATAATCATCTCTCTGATCAATACTTGTGACACCCAGCAGTTCAGTGGGGAAGGTCTAACTTGTGTGAATAAGCTTTGTGTAGAAATATAACCAACTGTGCTCACATCTAATATTAAATATAATCAATCGCTGCATACACAAGACTTGCTGTTTCAATTGCACTTAGGTTTCTTTTTTTTTTTTTTTTAAATGAGCTTCACCCTGATTTGAGAGACCTAACCTACATGTTAACACTGCTACCTATAAATGAAGCCTTAGTTGCAAACAGCTTCTATACATATTAATCAGCATTAGTGCTCATCTTTCAGTTAAAACCTGCACAAGCTGCAACGAAGGACGGACAAGGCATGTTGTTGTTAGTTCCAGTTTTTCCCCAGTGACTTCATTTCAAGTTACTTTTACAAGAATTTGAGGAGCAAACTTCCACCAGTGGATTAACAAAAAAGGCAACATGACACTGAAGTGTACAAGGATTTAAGGACAAGTCTGACTGTAAACACGTCACATGAAAAGACCAAAGTCAACAATGTTTTCATCCTACTTAAATATTAACCATATACTGATACCTTAGAATAATTTTATTTTCAGGATTGATTTGTTAATTTCCCACAGCTCAAAATGATGTATTGTTTTAAATCTAAAAATATTGAGTTTACAATGAGATGAAAAATAGAGGCATCATGCCTTCATTTTTTACAACCTGGAACCAGGAAAGGTTTGGTCCATTTTACTTGGAAAATATTTGAAACTCAGACAAACTGACCAATACATCATTGGTTTTGATTTTTCATGGGTTTTGCTGACGAAAAGTAAAGTTTAGATTATTGCTTTTAACTTATGCCAGCCTACACTACAAAATTACCAATGCTACTTTCAATTGAAGAGCAGGCCTTGTACCTCAGGCTACAGAAGGAGACAGGCAGCGGTTACAAATCCTTCACCTCTTCAGAAATACCACCCTCATACACTCAACCCTTTTTATATGATATTTAAAACATCCTTCATACTTCACAGAAAGTACAGAACAAACGGTTGGCAAGGCAGCCCTGATAGCAGATCACAAACACGCTAGGTGATCTCAAATAATCCTCCACGCCTACTGTAGGAGCACAGAAAGGGGAAGCACACGTTTACCCAAACAGTTTCCGGTCTCTGTAACTGTTTTCAGCTCTGCCTCTTTATAGCGAGAAATTGTCTGCACCACCTTCCTGTCTGAGGTGTGCTATGAAGAATGAAAAGCTGTTACAGTCAAATTAAAGGTGGTTTTAGTAAAAGCAGTTTACTGTAAAAGGCCTTGTCCCCTCAGTAAATTGAAAAACAAAAAAGGAAAACAAAAAAAAAGTAAATGTGAAGCATCTGTTAACCACATAAGACACTTTGAGCTGGGCTGCGTGCATGTCACCTAAAAAACAATGATGCTGAAAAACTGAAAAAAAGTTGAGTCAGCTTGTGTAAGTTTGAGCTCATAGGCAGCTTTGTGTCTGTTGAATTCAACCCCCTCCCCCATAGCAACCATCATTAGAAAGGAAACAAAAATCATTCCCAACTTTACAGTGTACATCTACTGTACACAAACGTGCATGTAATTTTTTACATATTTTTACGACATTACGTGGACAGGTTAAGGTAAGACAGGTAGTGGTTATAGTTACTTAGGGCAAGTCTCCAGGAAATGAATGTAAGTCAATATAATATCCCCACAAGGTATAAAAACAAGTCTGTGTGTGTGAGAGTCTGCAAGCAACATGATCAACAATTTCCCAACAGGCTGAATGTCCAGGAGAACTTGGATGATATGTGGGGAGTCACCAAGTTTGGAACCTTAATAGGTGTTTGTATGAATGAGCTTTTTCTTTAAATGTTTATTTTCACAACAGCTTATCTGATTTGTTCACTTCCCTGTTTCTATTCATGTAAACCGATCCCTGTGGCTCAGTTTACACGGTCATAAAAAACATACTTTATCTTAGAGACCACACAAAAAAAAAAAAAAAAGAAATGGAAGCTGCCTTCTACACTGGCAATCATTCAGAACAGGGAAACAGATCAACCAAATTGCTTGCAGGGTGAATTCTCGTATGCAGGTGAGTATGGGTGTATTTGTATGCTGTTCTGCTGGTGTAGTCATGACTTGTGCGTCCTGATGTCGTCCTACTTGAGAGCCTTAGCTACAGATGAGTAGGCGATGTGGATCTCCTCATCGACCGGGCAGGTGGAGGAAAACTCCTCCCTAGCATACGCAGCATTCAGGTACCTCCAGAGGTTTGTTAGGTACTGAGGGATGCTGAAGTTTCTGTATTTCAAACAGACAACCTGGAGTAGAAAGAATTTGAGAGAGTCTGAGAGACACAATCAACAAGTCATGCAGAACATAAGCCTTATAATCTATTCATCCCATCCCTGTGCTGCACAGCTTGAAACTGAAGATTACCTTCACAATGTGAAGCTTAGGAAGCAAGTTACAGTCAGCCAGAGAGAGTGCTTGGCCATCCAGGAAGGGGCGGGATGAGGAAGTGACCTCATCAGAGCTATTCTCGTCAATCTCGTCAGGAAGTGGGGAGGCAAGGTAATCATCCAGCTTCTTCAGAGCCTTCAGCAGACCTTTTTCTAGATCTGAACACAGGTGCATACACAGAAAATGTTCAAATACAGTGTGAACTCAAGGCTGAAGGGATAGTGTGTAGAGAAATACACCCTAATTCCACATTAATGCCAATACATTTTTTTAAATGGCTAAAATGACAGTGAATTTTATTTAGAATGAATAATTCAGGAAATGACTGCTGCAGATCAGAAATCTGCACAGAAGAACAACACACTGAATGTGCATCAGAACAGGCATTGTAACATCTCCAATGAGATCACTTAGAGAGGACAGAGAGCAGCAGGTGACCTGTTCACACTGAGGCAGAAAAGCTCAGAACATAATGTTATTACCACAGACACTCCCTGCTGCTTTTCTGAGAATGGCAGAACAAGCTCAGCAGCATTTGACACAGAAAATACCGCAAAAAATAAAACAGAGATGTAAAAAACAAAGTCTGGAAGGAGTTTTATTTTATATTAGATCCACTTACTTTCATTGGCCTGAGGATTTGAGTTCTTGATGTAAGCAGAGAATTTGGAGAAGACATCCATGCCTGCTGTGTTGGACTCTGGGTTACGAGCAGCCAGACGGGGATACCTAAACAAGAGGCGTCAAACATAAAAACTCACAATACGAAAGGGTAGGGTGAAGCCAAAAGTCCAGCAAGTAAATATAGATGCAAAACAACATGGACTCCAACTAATATGTATTTTCATTATGTGATACATAAGTGAAATATGCATGAATAAGCACAGGTAACATCTTCAAATAGTTTTAGTCTGACAAAGTCCAAACACATTGAACTTACTATTAAGAGTACATAAGACAAAAACAGAATATGCAATACTTACTATTTTAGTGTAAAACATGATAGCCAATCGATAATCAAAGATGTTACTGATTAACTGTCTATCAAGTAATTGTTTCTGCTCTAAAAGACCATAATAATTTTGGTAAAGCAGAGATGGGGAGATTACTTCGGAGGGCAGAGGGTTTCCTCCAGGAACTCCTCGATCTTATTGGTGTCAGTTTTCACCTCGCTGCCGTACAACAGGAAAGGAGGCTGAGCACCAGGAGCCAGGTCCTTCAAGATGTCTGGCTTCCTAAGATGGACAGAAAAGGAAAAAGTCAGATGGAGGAGAGACAACATACAGGGTTCAATTAGTGGAGAGGAATGAAAGAAGAGGGACAGGAAAATGACAAAAAAAATGAAGCCAAAAAAGAAAGAAAAACAAACATATGAGTCTACGTGCAATTACTCATGTCTGCATCAAAAACATTCCCAGCTTTCACAAAAAATCAATGCAAGTGTATTTTGACGTCATATAACGCTCACTATCTAAATCAAATGCCTTGTTTCTTTACTACAGGGCAAATTAAAAACAGCAGGTGGACATTCCTCTGTTGTGCCAATAGAAACCTGCAGCACAGAGAGAAAAACACACACATGCCGGTGAAAAACCAGTTTTCACCTTTTCATATCCACTGTGGTCACATCAAAGGTGACTCCTTTCAGCCACAGCACCATGAAGAGACGCTGAGAAAAAGGACAGTTGCCAATGCTCTGACCATCGCTCCCCGCCTGAGAAACAAGAAGACGGTTTTAAAACATGTACTAAATACACCATGTGTTATTTTGTGTATGTGCTTTATGAGGCTATAACCAAGAAAAGACTTTTATTATTAAATTAATTCCAGAATATTTCCACAGTTCAATTTGCTCCTAGTTTGGGCAAAACACACAACTGAAATACACAACACTGGCCTCTGATAAATGATGATGGGCTTCACATTTAATGACTATTCTGATCAGTGATGGCCTAAAATGATCAGCAGGTTAAGGCACACTGAAAATAACTGCTAGTTTCAGCCTTATAAAAAACCTAATTCATTCTTGCATTCAAGAGGAACTTGTAGGCTACACAGGAAATGATGCAGCTCAAATGTGCGCCTTGTGTGGCTGTGGGAAGCCATTTTTCATGTTAAGTCGCGCTCTACCCCCCTGCGCTCTGTCCTGTGTAGCACAAACATGAATAAAGTTACAGTAAAACAGAGAACTGTTCACGTTCCATGTCAACCTAAACAGATATTCTCTTAATGAAATACTGAGTAGGCGGAATAGAAACCAGCATTTGCAGAAGTTACAAGAGCATCTTTCACCCTGGAGGAAAAAAAAAAAAAAAAAAAAAAAAGAAGGTGGTGGCACATGTTCATACAGTGGAACCATTATGGAAACGTGTGTAAGAGGCAGAGGCATGTTGGTTGGATATTAGAACATGTTTGTGGCAGGAAGAACATGGGATTAGCCTGCCAGGCCAACATACTAAATATAGATTAAACTCTTAAAGTGCATTTAATTAGATTAGTCTAACTGTAGTTTATAAGGCTGGTGAGTCAGCAGAGGTGGTCTCACTGACATAAATATTATAACGCAAACACTGGATGTGCCATTATGACCCAAACAAAGGCGCTATCAGCTCCTACTAACAGAACAATAAGTGTTAGCAAGATAAGATAAGACTTCAAACAGTCTGTGTCTGCAGCTTGAAGCCTGTTAAATAAATAAAGGTCTCATAACTTACAGTAATGTCGCTGCGTCACTGTCACCATTCAATCACTCACCTTCACAAACAGCTCCACCTTGGGCTGGTTTGCGTCGCTCATCTTCGCCTGCTGAGGAACAAAACCTTGTTTAAGCCCAGTATGATACCAGGGGGGTCAAACAAACAACAACAAAACAAACAAACTTCTCTTTTCTAAACGAGAAACCAGGCGAAGGCTAAACGCGGCTCAGCCCAGCCCATCTTCCGTCTACAGATCCCACAGAGTCACAAATCAAACTGTAGCAGCCACAACGGCGACCTAAATGTCAAACAAAGCGAGCTCCGGCCTGTAAAAGGCCCAAAATCTTCCAGTATCTGGACTTTTCAGTGGGCTGAACTTACTTCACGGTGCTGGAAGTTGTCGCCTGTCGCGTCCTGCTGGTCGCTCGTTTCTCCTCCCAGTTCTGCTGCTGGTCCTGCAGCTCATCACCAGCACAGCTCCCCCATTTCCTGGTGCTGCACAGAAACGAAAGAGGCGTTCAGGGCGGAGGAGCGCGCAGGGAGATGCAGTTTAGTTCAAACCAAAAACCTTCCTGCAGCGCACAGGCGCACATGCGCGCACACAGACACAGAAGTCCAGTTTTGGATTAAACCTTGCAGGAGAAAAACGGGCGCTTATGTAACAGAGCAGGCCACAGGGCGTGGGCACAGTAATAGGAACACCTGTAGCTGACAGTGTGACACAGCAGGCCTGTACTGTAGTTTGTTGTAACTGTTACAGTTGTGTGCAAGCTCACTGGAGTGGAAAGAAAATAAGACAAATGAAAAACGAGCCAAACGACAGTAGTTAGTGATATATAGTAGTGATATATAGTGATGTACAGTAGTGATATATAGTGATGTACAGTAGTGATATATAGTGATATATAGTTATATACTGTAGTGATATATAATGATATGCATTAGTGATTTATAGTGATATAGAGTAGTGATATATAGTGACATACAGTAGTGATATATGCAGAGGTCTGTGCATAAAGATTGTTTATGCATCTTTCCACTTCAGAAACCAACAATAGGCTCTGACTTGCTTTTGCATTCAAATGGTAAAATTACATATACTTATGCACAGTTTGTGGTACTTTTTTTATGACATTTATATGTCTTTAGTTACTGGTTACATTGCAGCTTGAGAATAATATATTGACTGTTATGTTGTTCTAGTTCAAAATAAGTCAGTAAAATTCAAGATGCTTCCTGCAACTTGGAATTTATTCCATTTTTATTGGTTGTAATGTTGTATTTTTACTTATTAAAGTGTCTTCCTGAGAGATGTGTTGCCCTTGTTAGCAGACTACATAACCACACCTAAAAATAGCATTTATAGAGTAGTAGCCAAAGAGAAATGGTGTTGAGCTGCCCTCCACTTAAACCTGTAGTTTTATGATGAGGTGATTTTATGGGCCAGCTTTGGACATTACAAGGCCAACCGTTGCTATGTTAAACAGGTAGCCAGTAGTGGGCACAGTACCACAGCATGTTGCTGCCTCCCATTCAAATGACCACATACTGACAGAGTGATAATGCAGCATAATAGGTCGCTTTTTTTGCTATTTCACAATGCAACAATATAGCATATTTTGGTATTCATTCTGTAAATGAAACATCACAATTACTATGCAATTCATGTCAAACATTTATTGATTGGAAATCATAATTTATATTAAACATATATACATAAATAGAATTCTGACATATATTAATTGCATATATAACATATTTCTTTCCCCATAACTATCCAAACTCAGCCTATTTGGTGACTAATATACTATATTACATTAATATACTGTCCAGATATTCCATATCTGAAACCCCAATTTTATAAAAATGAAAATCTTCCTATCTACATTTAATTTTACTTTGATTTTACTTTACTTTTTAAACCTGTACTTAGAGTCTGAACTGCATGTGCCAAATAGATGTTTCTGTTTTTTTTTTATCAAACACTTTCTTTAATTTGTAATGAGTATTCATGCTAAGCCCAAAAATAAGCCCCATCCCACCACTCAAGCAGGCAAGGAAAAACTCCCTCCCAAAACCTTTAACAGTTAAAGAAGAAACCTTGAAACCTTGAGGAGGACCCCACATGAGGGGACCCCCTCCCTGGGCTGATGGGTACCTGGTGGGCTGCATGACCAAAATTAGATGAGGGACTGTATGTATATTTAAAATGATAACAAGGTCTCTAATTTGGCCTCTAGTGTTGCATACTACCTGGAGGATTACTGCCCATGGATGAAACACGTGCCAGCAAACGTTTGTATTTAATGACGTGGACTGTATCTGCTGAATATGGGCACGTGTGAGTGGAGCGTGTGACCTCTGACAAACCTAAGCTGTTTGGAGTTCTTACTACATAGGCTTGTCTAATGGAGGGTGTAGTGGGGCCACCCTCATTTAGTCTGTCTACCACAGGCTTTGCCCTAGCCCTCGCAGACCACAGGACCCTTTGTGATTTTTCCCTCGCTGGTGCAGTATTCCATTCATTGGTCTTTTCTAGTTCCTGGACCTTCTGTGTTTCACTCTGTTTCCTCAGCTTTTTCATTTCTGAGGCCTTCGCTGTTGTAGGCTCTGTCCTGGCTGTCCTGGTGCTCCTTGCTCCCAGTACAGTAAGCACTGTAGGCTGTGTCCTGGTCTGTTCCAGTCCTGAGGCCTCTGATATTGTAGCTTGTGGCTTGGTAGTCTTTGGTTCTAATACATTGGGTTTTGTAGGCTGTGTTCTGGTCTTCTCTGGCCCTGAGCCCTCAGATGTTGAAGGTTCTGTCTTAGTGGTCTTTGGTTCCAGTAAGTTGGGTTTTGTAGGCTGTGTCCTGGTCTGTTCCAGTCCTGAGGCCTTTGATATTGTAGCTCGTTTGTTGATACTCTTTGGTTCTAATACATTAGGTTTTGTCAGCTGTGTTCTGGACTTCTCTGGCCCTGAGCCCTCAGATGTTGAAGGTTCTGTCTTAGTGGTCTTTGGTTCCAGTAAGTTGGGTTTTGTAGGCTGTGTCCTGGTCTGTTCCAGTCCTGAGGCCTTTGATATTGTAGCTCGTTTGTTGATACTCTTTGGTTCTAATACATTAGGTTTTGTCAGCTGTGTTCTGGACTTCTCTAGTTCTATGGCCTCAGATGTTAAATGTTGTGTCTTGGTGCTCTTGGGTCCCAAAACATTAGGTTTTGTAGGCTGTGTTGTGGTCTTATCTAGTCCTGAGGCCTTAGATGTTAAGGTTTGCATCTTAGTGTTCTTTGGTTCCAGTAAGTTGGGTTTTATAGGCTGTGTTCTGGTCTTCTCCAGTCCCGAGGCCTCAGATATTGTAGTTTGTGTCTTACTGCTCTTTAGTCTCAAAACATTAGGTTTTGTAGGCTGTATTGTGGTCTTCTCTGGCCCTGAGGCCTCAGATGTCGGAGGTTCTGTCTTAGTGCTCTTTGGTTCCAGTAAGTTGGGTTTTGTAGGCTGTGTTCTGGTCTTCTCCAGTTCCAAGGCTTCAGATATTGTAGTTTGTGTCTTACTGCTCTTTGGTCTCAAAACATTGGGTTTTGTAGGCTGTGTTCTGGTCTTCTCCAGTCCTGAGGCCTCAGATATTGTAGTTTGTGTCTTACTGCTCTTTGGTCTCAAAACATTAGGTTTTGTAGGCTGTGTTGTGGTCTTCTCTGGCCCTGAGGCCTCAGATGTTGAAGGTTCTGTCTTAGTGGTCTTTGGTTCCAGTAAGTTGGGTTTTGTAGGCTGTGTTGTGGTCTTCTCCAGCCCCGAGGCTTCAGATATTATAGTTTGTGTCTTACTGCTCTTTGGTCTCAAAACATTGGGTTTTGTAGGCTGTGTTGTGGTCTTCTCCAGTCCCGAGGCCTCAGATATTGTAGTTTGTGTCTTACTGCTCTTTGGTCTCAAAACATTAGGTTTTGTAGGCTGTGTTGTGGTCTTCTCTGGCCCAGAGGCCTCAGATGTTGAAGGTTCTGTCTTACGGCTCTTTGTTTCCAGTAAGTTGGGTTTTGTAGGCTGTGTTCTGGTCTTCTCCAGTCCCGAGGCCTCAGATATTGTAGTTTGTGTCTTACTGAAATAGAGCTTCTTTAAAATGTCCTTAATGCCTCTGTTCAATGAAACTTTTGCAGGTGCTGTAGATGTCTGGTCCTGTCTCTTCATGGTTTTATTTGTTCTCTGATTTCTGAGAAAATCTTTCTCTGGAAAAGATAATAACAAAACACAGTATAAGATGCAGACAACAAATTAAACATAGTTACAGTATTTCTTATTTAGTGTCTTCATTTTGAAACCAATGTATTAGATTACTAATACTAATGCTATTATATTTAATCATCATAAAACAATAACACAAACTTACCCCATAGCTCTTGGTGCTGGAAGCAAGCCATGTTGTTGTCAAGCTCATCGCTCGAATCTCTGTAGTTTTTCAAATCTGATATAAAGTCTTTGAGAAAATGTGGGATGTCAGCTGGCTGTGATAGGAGTGATGCTCTGCACATACACTCCACCAAGCTCTTCAGTCCATGTGGACACAATCTGTGAGAGCTCATCTTGTTGAATGCTTGTCGAAAATCTCCTTCCAAATGAAAGGTAAAGGCTGTGTGTGATCTAAAAGACATTCCTTCTGTAGAATGTCTTTATGATATCATAGGATTCTGCAGTAGTTGGGTTCTGTTTTATGCCTTTGACTTAGTAACATTCAATCAGAACCTTTATCCTTTTGCACTTACTTTTATTCACTAGATATTACACAATATGACTTCAAAATAATAAGCATTCTCTCTCTTAGCTATCTTGTTCCCAGTAATTTGCAATCTAATATGGTGATAATCATCACTCTGAACAAGAATTTATTGAAGGTTTCAGGAAATCATGAAATAAATATACAATAATCATGAATAAGTTTTTATCTGAATCCAAAATGGAGATAATATTTGTTGTAATGTATTTTGTATTCAAGTTTTTGAAAGATCTGTAGACCAAAAGGTTTCCAAGTATTTAATTCCAATCTGCAGAAAACTAAAAAAATCACTCATATTTCAAGTATGTGAAATTTGAAAATTCATTTCATTTCAATGTGTGAAGATTTTAAAAACAGTCCTTTGTAATATACAAAGTACAGTAAAAGCATAAAAATGTAGCAAATATATTGTCCTACAGTAAAACCCATAAAAAAAAAAAAAAGATTTCTGCACAGTGTGCTGCAATATACCATGGAACAACTAGAGGGGGATGTTGTTGCTTTGCAGGATAAACAAGACAAGGTCCAAAAGTCTGGAAAATTACTAGTGTTGCAAAGGAAGTCCCACAGTTCTTTGTCTAATGAGTCCCAGCTAACATTGGGGAAGAGACAGACAACCACTCACATTCACACCTAAAGAGTCACCAGTTAACCGAAGCCCAACCTGTATGTGTTTGGACTGTGGAATACCTGGAGAAAACCCATGTAGGCAAGTAGAGAAGATGCAAACTCTCAGTGCATGATACTACTTTACATTATCAAGATGGGTGTGACTGTATGCTGACTGCACTGTACTACTCCTGTTTGCGATGCACTAGAGGGCATCCTTGGTTTGGAAATGTTCTGCTGGAGCAGATTACAACGCACATTCCTTTTATCAAATCGTCTCAAAAAAATCCCTGCATAAATGCAAACAAACCAGCTATGAATAATAATAATGCAGCTGGTCGGACCTAATAGTTATGATTCTCTTAAAGGAAATCTTTAAGAACATGAAAACACTGTTCAGATTTTGAAGTGAATTATCTACTTTTTTATTCATCAGGATAATTTAAGTTTTTCAGTAGAAAATACAGTAATAATACAGTAATAAAAATACAGTAGAAAATCTAATAGAAGTCTTTGCTGATTAGTAGTCACTACCATTGAATTTGTTTTTTATTAGTTTTGTTTTACTACTTCATATTTGTAATGCATCATAAACTTTCATAACAGTTTCTTCATTCTAGAAAAAATGGTGCAATACATGGATAGTTAAAGCTGATAGCAGGCAGATAACTGGTGTTTTTCACCGTCAACAGGGCTGTCATGTCAGTAATATCGTACAAACAATCTCTGATAACATTTTTTCTTATCAGTGAAGAGAAAAACAGGCAAATGTGGGGAAATCTTGAAACTGTGATCTTTTCTACGCTGTATCCACAAACTCTGCCTATCTATTACCTCTACTGGCTCTGTCCCAAGGTAACAAAAAAATAAAAGTTACCAAAACTAAATGTTTTGTATAGTTTGAACATGTTAAGACTGTTTTGTATAGTTTGAACATGTTAAGACTGTTTTGTATAGTTTGAACATGTTAAGACTGTTTTGTATAGTTTGAACATGTTAAGACTGTTTTGTATAGTTTGAACATGTTAAGACATGTTATCTATGAAATGTTTAAACAGATATGTGGATTTTGTTATGACATGACAGATGCAGGCTAGATATGTCCACCTGATTCTGGCTTTGTGTCTTTGTGTCTGGTTGCACATAACAGAGAGATATGAGAGTGGTATCATTCTCATCTAACTCTTAGCAACATTTTTTCCAAAAGGTGAAATTAATGCTGAATGTAAACAGCTTTCATTTGTACTCCACTCAGAAACATATAGAGAACTATGTCAAACTTTTTTTAGTGATGAATTTTTTTTTACTATGTGCACAGCCTCAACTTTGATGATCTTTTAATAATTCAACATATGAATCAGTGTGTGAAATCCTGGGGTCAGAAACACTCAGACTTTCTGTTGTAACTGGTTATTCTGCTTCATCACAGACATCTTTGTCTTGAGGAATTTGTCTCTATGGGCCTGTATTTGGGAGATTTCTGTTTTTTCGCAACCTGCTGAATTGTAGTACAGGTACATGCATGCACAATGGCATTCGCTGTCACTTTTTGTGTTCTTAAAGTAGTGGTAGTAGAATTATTTATAATAAACTAGTGATACACAATCTTGCTTTTTCATATTATAAACCAAGATTATATCATTTCTTAAGTACCTGGATGTTTGCCCTCTGGCACATCCTTTCTTTCCACCACTATATCTCTCAAATGCTGTCACTTCATTTACCCACCCTGTCTTCTTTCATTCATTGACTCCCTTTTAACTCTCATGTTTCTGATTCAGTTGTCAGGTTTCAAGTTCCCTTCTGTTTCTCCTCAACCTTTGTTGTAATGTGTTGCAACATTTTACATATAAGGACACCATCTAACAAGACACTACATGTGTTTTATTTTCTGGTCTATTTAATCCCTGTTTCAGTAATATATTATAATAGACCCTATAAATTACACTGTACTTTAATTGTATGTATGTAATATAATATTGCACTGAAACCATAGATTTGAGGAAAGGACTATGGGGAACAAAGGTATAAAAGTGAACATTTTAGAGAGAAGAAGAAATACATTCTACTCAGTTTTTTGCATCAAAAGCCTAAAATACATTTTCTGCCATAGAAACAATGTGAACAATAATATATGAAGGTTTTGTTTTAGTAATAAATAAGTAAGTTGTGAATAAACATGAATTGAGGTTTGTTTTTTAGTAAATCTGCGTTCTCATTGATCACATATACCTCATAAGTTAAACACTTTTTTTCTGGAGTTCCTCATTCATCTTTCTGAGGGTTAGGATGGCATGGATTCCTTTTTAAAAACAAATACCTTCAGCCTCAGTCAACATATGCTGACCAACTATGGAAGGAGTTCAGGTAAGTCTCAGTGGAGTATGGAATATGCAAATAATGGGGTCCATCAGGTTTTGTTGGCAATGAAAGGGGAATCTTAGCCATTACTGAAAAATTTAAATTATTCCAAACATTTACATAAAAGTAGAACACAAAATGTGCGGTCCTTAAGTTTCTTCAGCTAATATGTGAACATGCTGTGAATGCTTCCGTGCATAAAAAGGATTTCTTTAGAGCATCTGCAGATGCATTGTTATTCAGATTTAATGAGACTGGTCCACACAATGTGACGCTGAAGCTTTGCACTGTAACTATTCTCTCAAGCTTTACAACAAAAGGAGTATCTCAATACTGAACAAGATGTAGTCAGTGTGGCAAAAAAAGCTAAACCTGTTTGTCATTCGCTAATGTAGTTCCATCCATGAATAGGGTCTTTGTTGTTGTTCTTAGCATCATATGGTAACTGTTTGAACAATGACGACCAATCGTGGTGACTTCCTGGAATCTTTCCATCTGTGCTCTGATGAAATAAATGAGATACAATATGTTAATTTATGAGCTTTATGCATATTTCAGACAGAGACTGGATAGCTGTATCCTCATTTCTCATCGAACTCTCGTCAAGAAGGAAAATAAGTGTAATTTTCATAATGTTGAACTATTTCTTTACAGAGTTTCAAGTTGCCAAAAGCACATGTAGAATATAAAATAAAAGCATTTACATGGGAAAACAGTTTACATCACTGTAAAATATCCAATGTGTGATACAGTATGAAGTAAATGGTAAAACATGCAAAAGCAAAAGGCTTATTTGTATATGTAGAGCAGAAAATTACTGTTACACTGCACCTATAGGTTTGTTAAATTTTTGGCTGCACCTTTATTTGTACTGGCAAGACAGGTTATTCATCTGCAGCACTGTTAAATGTTTGCAGTTACAAAATTGTTACAGACAAAGCAGCTATGAATAACATGGTTATTTGCAGACAAACACACACACACCCGCCCGGTTTACTCCCCAAACCTTTTTCTGGGTGTTGTTAAAGAATAAAGAGAACAGCAGATTTTCCCCAATAGCAGTTATGGTGAGCGTCACTACGGGTGACTTATCTGTAAGCTCCACCCTGCACATGTTACAGGTCAGGGACTCACCTATAGTCCAGAATGAAAATGAGACTTAGGACAGTAAAGAATGGACTGAGAAAAGAAAAAGAACACATGCAGAGACACATGAGGTGAGGAAGAGACCGCTTCCCTGTAAATCACTTTTTGGTCAAAAAAGGGAGGAATAAGTCAGATGGTGACAAAATGCCAAGTCATTTATGTTGTTTGTGTGGTGCGACAGAGTTTGTCCTCGAGCTAATCACCCAGGAATAATGCATAAACACTCCCAGACCAGAATAACAAGCATTCTTTCTTTTTGCTCCTCACGGTGCAGACAGTACATGGACACAAAAGAAAAAAAGGAACCTTTACTCTCACATGTTGCTGAAGTTTTGACCTTGTCCTTCTCTTTGTAAGCTGACACATCTTACTACCCCTCCCTACTCTCTTGTTCACGAATGACTATATGCATAGTTTCATTTGTGTGTGTCTGTAGATCTTAAACATGTGGCTTAGTGAAAAACAATGTCATAATCATTATCAAATATTTAGATATTAATACCATACAATGCTTACGTCAATAATAAAGTCATTGCTAAAAGAAACATTCCTTTTTAAAGTAACATTGCCACTCCTTTTAATCTCATGCTGGTAAATCTTCACATCTCACAGAAATTCAACCTTCATGTTTGACTTGAGACAAAATAACCTCAATTTAAAACTTACTAACCAGTGCAGAATAGAATAGAAATAAAGAGAAAATGGAATGAGGCCTTGGGAATTTAAGCTTGATGAAAAAGGTTCAATAACACAGTTGTATCTAATGAACTAGTTCAACATTTTATTATGTTTGCTCTCCTGGTGGGAGTTTGATAGTATTCTTTCCACAAACAATGGAAGCCTAAAGAAACAGTGAGCCTTGCTCTCTCCAAATATAAAAAAAAATTTAAAAAAAAAAATCACTGATTAGCTTGTTTTATCTTATTCGATGGCTTTTCTACACTCAAGTGCACTCAAACTGCTTTTACACTATCTGTCCATTCAACTTGGGGTTCACTGTCCTGCCCGACACTTCGACATGTGGACGAGCGAAGCCAGGGATGAAAGCACCAACCTTGTGGTTCCTGGTCAACCTGCTCTACCACAATAAATGTAAAAACACATACAACTTCTCATTGTCATATTTGTGTCCTGGTAAAACAAACATCCTACAGTATGTTAACTGTTACTCTTAAGAGGTCTGTGTTATCTAGGCTAGCTGTTTCCAATGTCTGCATTCTTTGTACTAATCTAACCAAGCAAGCAATAGCTTTACTGTAGAGAATCAAAGTGGTATCCATGTTCTCATCACACCTTCAGCAAGAAAATGAAAAAGCTTATTTCCAAGCATTTTATACTGTTTCATTAACTGCTTTGTCTTTATCTTAGCATGTCACATTGTAGGACATTAGTCCTAGTTCCAAACAAATGCACAGGTACAAAAAAAAAAAAAAAAAAAAAAAAAAGAGGATTAAACTGCTTTAAGATCATGCTGCATTCATATGAAGTGATTCACAGTAAAATCTATTTTGCACAGTGATGTCATGCATATCTGAAATGGGTTTGAAATGAACTGGACATTAACAAGTAATGACTATAGCAGTCCTGATACAGTATATACTGCTAAATTTAATTTCAACTGTAATTTCCCAGCAAAGCCATGTTATGCAGCCGGTAACCCTCCACTGAATATCATAGGGATACTAACATAGATGTTATCTAAAGCATATTCAAAAAATTAAAAGGACAGACGAGTTATGTAATTCTGAAATCGAAATGTAAAAAAAGACTTATTCCTCTTCTTTAAAGGTCCCATTGGCTCCAAAGTGCCAGTAGAGCAGCACATAGAGCTGCAGTCAGAGGCAGCTGGATGGAGGTGGCTCCATTACAGAGGTTGGTGCTGCAGCAGGTACTGGTGATGGTGTACGTAACAGTCAGGATGTCCCCTGTGCTGTTTTTGCATTTGGATTCTTCGATACAGCCTCGTTCATAGACATCCATGAAATGGGCAGAGAACTCTGGAAATGGCAAATAAAAGATTCTCCATTTTTGATGTGGTTCATTTTCAAGTGGAGAGAAGTAGAGTAAAGCCTAGTATGATGTAGCTTAATATTTAACAGTATTCAGAGAGTCAAACATGAAGAGGATACACTTTAAATGCATTTTTGTTCATTGCTTTGATGATCAGGAGGGGGAGTTTTTATTGACATATTAGCCATTTTTATAATCATGCAAAAAATATTTAACTTGTGGTTCAGCTGGTGACCTTACTGGCAACTGCAGTGTAGCATCTGTTCTGATTTTCAGTGCAATTTACAGGTGTGTCCCTGAGGCAGAAGCCAAGGATCGCCACATCACAGGTGTTACAGGTGAGGGACTCAACTGTGGGAGAGGAGACAACCAGAGAATAGGAAATTGGAAAGCACAGTGTGTGAGGGTTCCAGTTCTAATGACTTCAGCTACACCTTTATCAAGCAGGCACCTGCTGTAATCACAAAGTACTCATCAAAAGTTTGTTTTGTAGCCACTCAAGAACAATGGCCGCTGATGTGTTATCTATTATGCCACTAAATGCATAATGTACTGTACATGTGTGACTTTGAAAGAAGCTATACAAAACACCAGGTGTGTTTATAAGCCACTTACACATTGCTATGGTTTTGTTTGCTTAATTTCTGTGATATCTGAATCTACGCCAGTACATTAGAGGTGAATGAAATTTGTTTGGGGGTTTTCCGAACACTGCAAAATTACATTCGACATAACTTGTGTGTTCGGAGACGATGTGTTGGTTATTATAAAAACCGTTTTCAGTCAAAGAGATGAGTCGTGTCAGAAATAAAATGCTTAAAATCTGGCAGCATAAAATCAAAACCCACAAGTATAATCAAAAAGATGAAATGTTCTTTCATGACTCCAAGTGAGGTGCAGCATTTCATTTCAAAGTCATGCACATCTATCACACTGCATTGTGCAGGAGCTAATAAAAAAACAAATCAAATAACATCACAAAGTTAACTCACTAAATTCTGGTACAGTCCTGCTCTGACTAAACATACAGGATCATACAGCATCATGTCAGTAAGTTCATGAAATCTATTTAGAATAAATTAGAAAATTGACACATAACTCTAGTTTGTGAATGTATGAAAAATCAAATTGTAGAAAAAGGAGAATGTTAAATACAATATAATAATAATATAATTTGATAGTAAGAGCTGAAGCTAGAGGTTGTTCATTTCTCAGGGAGAGAGATTTGTCACAGGTTAACAAACACTGGCTTTACAATTATCAACATCTTATAGATCCTTATTTCAGCCCCAAAACAGAACCACACAGATTAAAAAAACCCTAGTATGTCTGCAAAATCTGGTAAAAACCTCATACCTGTAACAAACAGTGTCATAAGTGCTGCACAGCCCCACAGGAACGTGTTCATCATGATGTTCTTAGTTTCACCTACGTGTGAAAATACAACCAAAGTTTTTACTGTTTCAGGTGCTGATGGATACTGGGGGAACACTGCCTCACAGGCGGCACCTTTATACAGACGGCAGGCAAATTACAAATGCACGTCAGCTGGGTGATAAGAAAGTTTGAGTCTAATGTTTCAGCCTAAACATGGACACAGTCCTTCAGAAGAAGCATAGAAAAGTGACTCCCAGTTTAGATGCCTGATGCACTTACAGCCCCATTAGATCAACTTAGAAAACCTTATTTGGTACCAACCATCATTCATTTGGATGGATTTTGATGTAATGTTGGAATGCCATTTAACAAAAGTGGATATATATGAGTAAACTGAAACACAAATAGGTTGCTTTAGTCAAGTTTGCATTGTACAAAAGGACAGAGGCAGGATGTTGCAACATTTTATCTACCTGGAGGTTTGCAACCAGACTGGAGGTTATATGAAAAGAGAATAAAAGAGAATCAAAGCATACCTGGAGGTTCAGGTGGAACTTTGTCTTCATCTGTCTCTCTCTGCTGCTGTCCCTCTTCCTAATTCAGTTTCATCTTCATCCCTCGCATCCCTGTTTTTCTGTCATTCCCTCATCTCCTCCCTCTGTGGCTTTGTCCTTCTCTGTATCTCCTGTCTACTCTCTTCTCCCTTTCAAATGTTTTTCATATGCATTTATTCCTTCTGGCCAATTCTCGGCATTTTCTCACTGAAAAAAGCTGCAACAATAGCCATGTTTGGTTTGCACTGCAGACCAGTCAAAATACTGTTACCTACAGTACTGAAGATAAGATAAGTTAATGTAAGTCAATACTAGCATGGCCTTTATAGAAATAAATTGGTGTGGCTGGTTAAGCTTCACACAGAGATACTGACTTCACCTTCACATGCAGCAGCAGCAGCAGCAGCAGCAGCAGCAGCAGCAGCAGCAGCAGCAGCAGCAGCAGCAGCAGCAGCAGCAGCAGCAGCTCTCCATCGCTCCCAGAGTCAGTTTGGAGCAGCGATTATGTTTACACTTCTTGAGTTTTATTTCTTGCTTGTTTCAGCATTTGAAACATCTTATGTACGTAGTCTTGAGGATGGCACAGTGCCTCAAAGTAACAAGGTTCTAGGTTCAAACCCAAACTAGCAAACTGTCCCTGTAAAGACGTCACTGCCGCAGTACATCAGTGATTCTGTTGAGTACCAGCATCAAGCCAAATCTACTTTGATTCTTCTAAGTGAATTTAGATTCTGATCACCTGCTCCCCGCTGGATAAAATACAGGTTATTATTATTTATTATTAGTGTACACAGCCTGTGCACATGCCTGGAACAGGGCAGTAAAACAGTTGTGCATATACAAGGGATCTGGCCCAGCCTCAGCTGCTGTCTGGTTGATAATCACTGGAACAGAATAGTGCTAGTAAGATAAAGATGTTATTAAACTAGTGCATTTAATGCTGATATTATGGTAAAATAAGAGCAACTAGCAGAGGCAACAGATGTTTCAAAGTGATTTTCTTTATTTTGATATAAAGGTTTAGACACAAAAAACTAAAAGGATAAATAAATGTTGATTAAAAATACAAAGCAAAACAACAGCACGGAAGATTTACGAACTCAATGTTTCCCTGAAACATCCCATTGATCGACTTCCATGATGTGGACCCCTGTGTTTTGTGTTTTAAAAAAACTGTAAGATTTTAAGACTGATACATCATATGAGCATGTAAATAATCATACTTACAAGCTCATAGGGTTCATTATTTTGGATAGTGCTTTTGATCTTGTTTGGTATAATCAATCATATTGTGAATGGATTTCAGGAGCATCTGACAAAACAGATGTTGCCGTTTCTGTCACAAATGCATTTTACAGCATGGTTCCCCACATGGAAGCAACAATGGCTGCACCAAGAGCAGCAGTGAGAGTCATCTTGGTGGTTGGGGAGCCACTGATAGTTACGGGGTTGCACTTGTCCGCTGAGCAGCAAGTAAGTGTGATCTGGTAAGTAGCAAACAGCAGGGTGTGGTTGGTGGTCGCATTGCAGGTGGTGGCATTATCCAAGCAGCCCTGGGAGTTGAAGCCGGAGAAAGATGAGAGTGATGGGAAAGCTGAGGAGAAAGTATGGGAAAGTAAGTCAGTACATTTAATCAATAACATTATGACACATTATTTATTTTTCTCTCCATCCTTCTTTCCCTCGTTCCTTCTGTTGCTTGCTTCTACTTTCTTTCCTTTTCTTCTTTAACTGATCTGAAACCAGTGGAAACACCCAGAACTGCAAATACATCTTCCCCTGACAGTGAAACTTCTCAAATCTCAAATCTCAACTGATACAGCACCATTACCTCATTGGCATTATTTTATAAACAACATACACAAACATTAAGGACTTCCTGCTTTGCATCATTGTGAAGCTAGAACATGAATATCTAGTTACACAGGATACTTGTTTGTCAGCTAGGAACACAGGTGTGCTTGTTGATCTGTGTATGCATGAGTGGGTGTCACAGTATTTGGGAGTGATTTCATGCCAGTGTTGTTATGTCATGTTAAAAGGAAAAGGGCGTAAGCCTTTAAGGGGTAACTTACCTGCTTTTCCAGTGTAGCAGACACTTGTGTTGGTGGTGCAGGTCTCATTTGAACTGCCAAAGCAAGTCCCAAAAATACCTAAGCTACATTTGTTGCAGGTCAGCGACTCCACTGTAACACAAATAAAAGCACAAAGGTTAAAATCAAAATACATTTTACATTCATGAACAATGTACAGAAAACAGACTCAAGCTGTCTGGAGCTGAAATTAACCAAATGAGAGACTTGCAATTGAACTCATTCATATTCTGATATCAAAGTCATTTTTTGTGCAAACCTTTCTAGACCTTTACCAGCTTTGTGTTTTAATTTCATTTTTAATTTAATAGCAGTGATTGTTTTATTTTAAAGTTTGCATTAATGTTACAGTGAAATGAAATACTTTTGTACTACTGATATACTTTGAAGTAGAGCTTTTAGCAACCAGTGTTTTGAGGACTCTGTGGGCCACCAACACAACCCGCACTGTGGTGGAAGAAGAAACTATTATACTACACCCAGCTCAGGTAAATTCTAATGGACATTTCCAGAGGCCATCTGCCATCACCTCAGGTCAGAAATCAGAAAATTGTGGGTGTCAAAGAGTTGTTTTTTTTTTTAAAGAAATAAGTCTCTGAAATCTGTTGATTGTGAAGTTTGAAGATTATCCTGAGTAACTGACACCTGGGTGGCGAGTATTTATAATTTATCATTTTTATAGTCTTTCTTAGAGAACCCCAACCATGTCATTTAAGTGGCATGGTGTAGGTGAATATTTCTTATGTACATGCAAGGGCTCGAGTAAAATGAATTATTTTGATTTGTACATAAACACTGATTCACTGTTACATTTGCCTAATTTACTCAACTATGCTACTGAGTGAAAAAAAATATCTGAATAAAAGGCTAAAACTTTTTGGAGATATTTTGCACTGAATAAATGCATAATATACAGGATTTTTTCAATAAGTTTGATTTAAACACAATTACATCTCAATCACTGTATCATATTTCTCTTCAATAAAAAAAAAAGTGCAATTATTGATGGTGAAATCAGATTATTGGTTAGACTTACCAATCACGAGAGATGCAACAATTGCAATGACTCCAAACAGGACCCTGGCCATCTTAAGGTGTTGGTTTGATTCTTGGTTTCGGTCAAGGACAAAAAAAAAATCCTTCCACAGAGAGCTTGGAGCTTCTTAGATGCTAGGTGTAGGTAAAAGTGATAAGCTTGTTGGGTGGCCTGATATTTATATGGTCTGACAGATGAAGGGAGGGGACAAGTCTTGAGTGACAGTGGAGGAATGTCTGATTACCATGAGCTGACAACTTTCTGTTGTCTTAGGTCTATTTTTTTTTTAATTTACAAAATATAGCAGGATATTTGAATTGATGTGTATTTGACTTAAGTTTAGTTTTTATGCTGCTCTAATCTGGACCCAACAAGCTCTTACACTAGAGACATTTAATTTTAAATGTAAACCTAAGACATCTGTTCACTATTACATTTTATTTATTTTGGAACCAAGTTCTTTATCCTTTACACCATTCCTTTTATATGAAATGGGCTGTGTCAATTTATTTTCTTCGTCTAAAACCAACAATATTGAGTTTGAGGGGATGTAAATGATCAAATCTTCCCATTTGAGAAGCTGGAACAACAATTATTTGTCATTGGAAAGGAGCTTTAAAACATGACTGTTAGAAGATGAAAAGTACTGAAAGGGGCTTTCGAAATCATTCTGGATAGGAAACATACGACAAAAAACAACCAAAACTGGAGTTATGATACATGCTAGTGTGTGAGATACATCTGAATTTGTTCATTCTTAAATATAGTTTTGTTAGGAGCACCTCATAACTTTTATAATCATGAAAGCCTCTAAACCATCTAGATCAGACCACATTTGTTGTAAAACTACTTTGTCCTAAAATCAGGACTGCTGGTATGAGTCTTCATACCAGTAGCAGCAGCACTAACTGCTCTGGGGCTACTGAAACCAAAATAACCAGTCAATCCTGCAGGATGACAATTAACAGGCAGGAAGAAACCAAACCAGTAACACAGTAAGCCCCCTCCCTCCGACTTAGATGTTTATCACATTCTTCAAATTGTCTACATATTGTGTTTTTCACAGAAATATTAAGGGCAACACATTTCTTTTGTATAGTAAAAAAAAAAAAAACAAGTTACAGGAAGTTGTAATTCATCTTTAATAATTTGCATCAGCCCTGACAAACTTCCATTGGTTCGATCAATTACATTTCACTATATGCAAACACCGCAATGGTTGATTTAATCATGTCCTTCCATATATCCATAAAGCTTTTTAAAAGTAGAAAGGTAACCAAAAGCCTTGACCCCACAGCTTGTGAATGATGTGCAGTGTGGATCTGAAACCAATATCAAAAATAAACAAGTTAAAATTAAAATGTAACCTTTGTCAAAAAAAAAAAAAAAAAAAAACTAAACCCAGCTTTTTAAAAAAAAAAAAAAAAAAAAAAAACCTTACATGCTAAAGTAACAAAGCAGATGACAATTCAAGAGATGTGTTTATGTAAGCCTTAAAAATCTAGTTATTTGTTTTTGAAACCTAAGATTATAATATTATCCCCTTCTTGCACAGAGTTGCACAATAAATACCAATTTTGTGTGTAGGATAAACATGAAGCTATAGTCCAAAGATGTCAGCTCAGCAACAGAAATACAGGACAGACAGGTCACCTGATTATGACTAAATGTAACAAAATCCAATTCTCAAATCCAACTAAAGCTCACCAAGATGTTCTGTGTGGAAAATCAAAACAAAACTCACATTTACTAAAGTGTTGCATCATTCATTTAAGTTGTAATGGCACTGATGGACCTTTGACTAATGATGTTAGTCATACAGTGAAATACGTGACTCAGCTATTGACACCCAGTCATGCATCTAAGCTCTTTCAGGTGGAGAAAATTTAATTGTAGGACATTTAAACCTTTACGTCACAGCTGCCCACTTTAATATCATAGATTTGAGGGTGGAACCATCTTAAAACACAAAACCAAAAAGAGGAAATTAAATTTGAACAGAAATTCTTTGAAATGAAAGAGGGAAAAACAGAATAGAGTTCATGTCCCAGGAGAGGATAATTTTTGTAGTACTGGTGTGTGTTTTTGCGTTTTGATTTTGTGCCCTTTGTCATTTGTGGCATGTTCTGTCAAACCAGTACGTTGACAACAAACAGTGCAGCGATGGTGGCGAGAACCAGGTTCAGCTCAGAGGCCACAGGGAGACCTGGCGCAGCATTGCACAAGTCGCTGTTGCAGCACGTCTTGGTCATGCTGTAAACAGTGGAGTTGCTGATCGAGGGGAAGGTCGTGTCTTGGGTCTTGTTGCAATCAGATGGTGCTAAACAACCCTTCATCTTGACGGCCACAACTCCGGCTGTGGAGCAACAGCAAACACACTGACTGTCAGTGTCTATTGAGATGGGCTGGTTGGAGTAGCACACACAGAAATGCATACATACATTGTTTCTGGGCTACACATTGTTACTCCAGTCTTCCAGGTATTAACTACAACTAATTCACTACAAAAGACCAAACAATCCTTTAAATTGAATTTTATATTTAACCATCTCAAATTATAATTTGTAAGAACATTTGAAAAGGTTATTAAACACCCAGAACAGTAAATGTGTGACATTGAACATAAAAAGGCAGATAGGTGAGTGTGTGTCTCCACCTACAACTGATGCTTGATTTTTATTAGTCAGTCCCCCCCCCTCCAAATTAGTCACATCGCTCAAAGAGGATTAGGATCTAGTGCATCTAGAAAACTGAGGAAATTTGCTGATTTGTTGAGCAATTAGGAATCAACTAAGTGATTGGGTCATTTAAGGTAATCAACAAAAACAAAGTGTTCCTCATCTCTGCCTTCTCATGAATATGCTTTCATGTTTGCAGTTATCCTCTTATTGAGGTAACAGGATAAGGTATTGTGAAAATGCATCTGCTTAAGTTTCATGAGAACATTAACAGGCTTCAAGAATGCTGCTAGGTGAGATTTTTAGCTCCTGAGCTTCTTACCTGCTTTTCCAACACCATTGAAGCATTGTTCGTTAGCTGCACACGTCTTTTTAGTGGTGTAGCACAAGTTCCAGAAACCAATATCACATTTGTAGCATTCCAGAGCTTGAACTGATAAATAGAGTGGAGGTGATAGAGTAGGGGTGGGGGTGCAGGGAAACAGAAGGTAAGGAAAAAGGAAAAATTAGATGATCTTGTAATAAAATATAATTGCTGTAAATGTCTAAAATTAAAAACCGTTTCTGTGTTTGAGATAGACATCACTTTCATTTTTCATCAAGTTCAGCCCTTTAACATCTGTGATTGGTTTCAAGATGCAGGAAAAACAACTACCAATGTGAACTCTAGATAATAACACCAGATTTTGAACTTGTAAATTTAAGCATGAGACATTATCTCACACATATACACTGAAAACACCTGGAAACCTATATCCAATATGTCTACCCATGTCTGTTTATCACAATGCCGTGATCCCAGTGGCCAGTATCTGTATTCATTGAGAGGAAATTTCTGGTTGTGAAGTTGATTAGTTTCAGTGTTTTTCCAAAAACCTGAATTAAGAAAATACTGTTTAATTGTATACAGACATCTTACACACTGGACACAGGCAGTCTTGGAGCCCTCAGGGGCACAGCCACTGAAAATGAGTCAACTATCTAGTCAAACATCTAATTAAAAATAAAGAAAAACAGATAGACCAGAAGAGGATTTTAAATAAGGAAGAACAATCCTTTAGTTTGTCAATAGAAATTGGGGTGAAGTGGCTGAGAAAGAGATGATTGAGGAAGACAACACTGCCAACTCAATCCAGTCAATGTTGGCATGATTCCACCAGGCCTGAAGCTGTGAAGCCACAGTGATGCTGAAACAATGCAGCATCCGTGACTCAGTCCAGGGAGGGGAGCTACTCAGCTGCTGGAGGAAGACCTGCTGAAACATCAAAAACCTGTCCCTCAAGTTCCACCATGGGCATCCCATGACTAGCATTGTTCTGGAAAGTACACACTGAAAACATTACAAGCAGAGTTTCTTCTCATTTGATCTAAATTCATCTAGCCCAGGTGAAACTATTGAAAAGAGCAAATGAAGCTCATCCAATTTACACTGTATTAGACCCAAGCATGCTCATTCAGATTGTGTTACATTGGCCCCATTGGTTTAAACTTTAGGCCTGTAAAAACATTTAAATAAAGATCTTTGAAAACCTGTTTGATGGTCTGATTGCCTTTCCCTCATTGTTTGCATTCTGTTATTCTTTTTTTTCTAAGTAAGAATTAGTTTAGTAGAATATCTGAAATCCATCCACTTAACTATCAAAAACAAGAACATACCGATGTGACTAGTTAACACCATTGTTAGCCAGAATGATGTCTTACCAAGGTGTGCTGCTGTTTATCATGATGTTTACTTAGCTGACTCATGCCCATTTAACATTTTTTCCAGCTGAGTTCATTGCATCATTCAAAAAAAAAAAAAATCTAAAGCATTGATCTTTGATCAGTTTTTCCACTGTCCAACTGTTGAGAAATGCTATAGAAATAGGAAACAGAGCAAAACTGAATTTCCACCACATACAAAAGCATTTGACTTAAAAGCTTTTGATTCTACTCTTTTTAATGTGAAGGTTATATACATACTTCAGAAAGTAAAAGCTATATATTGAGTTGGGAAATGCTGACAGGCTTCACAGATTTAAACACACACACACCTATCCTTTTCTACAAGAACAGCCACACATCACACACCTTGTCCCACTGGTTTCAGTTACACCCAAGCTCAACTACACCTGACAATTTCAACACATCTGACATGTTCCTGTTGCATAAAATTTATAAATAAAATCTTAAGATAAAACCAAGATTTCTTTGTCCTGACAAAAAGTCTGTTTAACAAGGCCCCGACCCAGTGTCTTTTACAGAGCTGTGTACCAAATAGCATTAAAATGAGGGAACATAAACCTTCAGTCGGAGGAAGTGTCATATGACCACAGTACTGCCACTCCCACTTCAGCACAGTGATTGTTATGTGACTTATCACATCTCCTTTTATCTTCCTACTGCCCTGTAGGCATTTGAAATCCTGTCTGACCAGATCTCAGCCACTGTGCCGTCTCATTTACAAGCACATTTGTGCAACATCTGTCTTGGTTAACTTTTGTTTCCAGCATTGCAACCAAAAAATAAAAATAAAAAATTTGTCCTGTCAAGGTCATGGATGAATTAACTGAAGAGGCCAACCAGGCACAACAAGTGACCAACAACATTTCTTGTTGGAAAAAACCATGACAGACAACAACTAAAAACTGATACAAAACAATCACACAGCTGGAATTACCACAGAACAACTTGACAACCAAGAAAAAATGGCTACACACAGACTTAAGACTTGGGTTTAGGTGTCGTCTACATAAGCCACAGAAGGGGCCTTCACTGGTTTGTTCAGGGACCCACTGTCTCAATCTGTCCATGTTTGTTGAGTGTGACGCAGTGTGGAGGTGATGCTTTATGGGAACAGTAAAGCTAATGATGCGCCAGCAAGTTGTTCACTGCAGAAGTTTCGTTTTCACCTCTTTAAATTGGAACAGATTGGCATGTGAGAAGATCTGTACATATTTGCAGGCTTAATTAATCATGAGCAATTGTCAGATGAGTACTAGTCATTGTCAATAGACTTTCAAACCAGTACTTCCAGACTGAGTTCAAGTACTTTTCAGTGGGGAGGGGGTAAACAAATACATATACGCCTCACTACTGGAAATCATGTAATATTTTACTTCCTCAACATCACTGAAAGACATCTGACCAAAAAACAGCCGCATCCTTTCACAGAAGAAATTCCAAGTCTAAAATAGATTTATGCGAATTGGCAACTGGGTTCTCAGTTCCTTAAGTGACTTCCAGTCACCAGTTTATTAGGAACACTGAAAACTAACACAGTCTAGTACAACAATCCTGATATAAATCCTCCATGAACATGTTCACATTGTTTGCTAAATCAACACTGATTCAGTAGTTAAAACAGAATTTAAGCACTTTTTAGCTTTTAATACCAACTTCTTTAAATTGCATACTTATACACATTTCTAGAGTGTTCATGGACTTTGTAGTTTAGATTTGTTTAATCTATGTTAATGAGCAGCATCATTTCTCCTACATAAAATCAGAATCTGGAAGAGAATAGCATTGGTCAAATTGAGCATATTTCCATCACAGTAGTGGGGAGTAAAAACATGGCAGAAAATTCAAGTAGTAACAATACCGTTTTCTAGTAAATACATTTTTAAGGAAAGTAATACTAATTCAAAATTGTATAGAATAAGTGGTCAGCAAGAAACCTGTTAAAACACTCAGGTGTGGCACGTCACTGCTCACTCAGTGTGCTGCCTTTGTTTTAGACTGCCCTCTGCTGTTCACTCACTAAACTACAGGGCAGTGACATCCTGAGCAACAGGGGGGAAGAAAATAGTACAGAAAAACTAACAGAAGCTATGAAAACAACTCAAACCCAGTTAAGTCTAACACCTGGGAACAAGGTATTAACTGATTTTAGAGGATTTAACAACTAAAAGTGATGCATTACCTACTCATCAGTGCTTAAGATGGTTTGTGGACAGGATTTCCACATAAGGGCATTAGTGTTGCAAAATGTGTGTTTTGCAAAATAAAGTTTAAACCTTTTATGAATTCAGCACGACTGCTCTGTCCATCTGTGGCCAAATGAAGCATCTGAAAAACCACAAATCTCATTTCTGTGTCTAATTTAGCAATAAAAAGCTCATTTTGCTGAAGCCTTATATTCTGTGTGAGCTCACTGTGGGGGAACAGCTGGAAAGAAAACCAGTGAATAACACGAGCCAGAAATTAAACTAAATGTGAGTCATGCGCTACAACACCATGCTGTGCACACAGAAAGTTGAAAGGCAGCAGGTGATGCATATGTGCAAACAAACTTGTGAAAAATAAAACGAAGGCAAATATGCAGAGTCTGTTTTAAAAGACTTTCTGGACTCAATTATCATATACACGTTGCAGCTTAAGAAGACAAATACACCAGGGTGGATCTGATGAACTGTTCAAACATCCACTGTTTGCATTTGGATGTATAGCATGGAAAATCTCAATGATAATTGAGAGGGGATTTAATGATTGAATGGTTTTCATTTTTGATAGTTTTTTAATGATTTAACTTTCTCCTTAAAGCTACAGCAGGACAATTTTGTGACAGTAGGTCAAAGATGGACATTGTATTTTAAGTGTAAAATGCTTGTTTAAAACAGAACTTTTCGTTTTATTCATGTCTCCATCACTAAGCTGCTTGTTGCGATAGTTTAAAAAAGCATGGACAAGCAAGGCTTTTACCTTATTACAGTCATTATTTGTGTACACTCTTGATAAACTCAGCAAAAGTGGTAAACTATCTCAAAATTAAAAGATACAAATGTGGATAAATTAAAACAGCCTCCATTTCATCATCAGCTGCTCTGGACATTCTCCTTCCATCTGGATTTAAAAATAGCTGCAGCCACACAGGTGAGTTTGACTGTTTTTCTAGTAGCTGAGGCTTGGGGAAACCTCTCAGTAGCCTGTAACATGTTGACTTCAAAAACCAACTAGACCACCATGTGAAATCATCTGCTATTCTCCAGAGTAGACATGCCCAGACCAAAAGATTCCCCCCTCCTGGTCACATGTGCAGGGAGATTATAAACCCTCAGTATGTAATTATCTCCATTTATGAATCACTTCTCTCAAAAACAACTATAAGCAGAGGATTGCTGGGCTCACATTATCACCTTAAAGTGAAGAAAGGTAGCCAGAATAGATACTGCGATGTTCATTAGGAAGGGTGTGGTCTGAAATAACAGGAAGAAATCGATACAGCAGGAACCTGACAACACAAATGGACAACAATAACCTCAAAACACAATAGAAAGAAGTGAAGGGCTGTTTATGTGCACAGCCTGCACATGCACAGAGATGGAACCTATGAGTTGGCCAAAGCCTCCACTATTACACAGTGAGGAATTTCACATGAAATGGCTGACAGGTTGGGACATGACTGTCTGATAACAGCTACTGAAGAGAAAAAACACCCTCATAGCACAAATGGGCTCCCTCATCCCAACCTCTAATAACAGCATTAAGTAAAGACTGGAATGTGACTATAAAAGGCCACAAAACTCTGCTCCTACTTTCTGTTCAAACGAGGTCGACGTATTGTCAGGATTCCTTTTCACATCCATTAAATGCTGGAAAAATAACCAACTCCAAGTTGGAAGTCTAACAAGACCAAGACCAATTTCTTGTTTTATCCAGCCAACTTTCCAAAACTCCAAAAATATGCAGTTTACTGTCAGCTCTGATGAAGCAGCAAATTCTCATGTCTGACAAACTTAAAAAAAAAAAAGAAAAAAAAAAGGATGTTTGCCCAACTAAAGTCAATTAATGATCAACTTAATTATTAGCCAATCAACTATTTATCTGCTAATTTCACCACTTTCAACATTTTACCTCAGCGGTTGGACCACTACTTTAAGCTTCCTTAAACATTTACCTTTACCTTTAGAGAGCAATTTAAACTCTTCAGCTTTTAATAGACAATTTAAACTGTTCAATCACTTTGTAAACTTGGCTCGTTGTTAACGCACCAATAGCTGGTGATTCTTTCAGATACTTTTCAAACAGATGATGGATCATTGCTCATCATCTCATCTGGAACAAAAGCTCATCAGGTTTAATCAGTTTAACTAACTCACAGGCCATAAAACCAGGAAAAGGCAGTAAATCATGATTTGACTGCGACCAAACTCACACAGCTGCATTTAATCCCCCATCAGGGTGTTGCCAGGTTTGTTGCCAGGTTTGTGCATTTGTATGATGTGATATTCAGCATAAAAACGTGAGAATGTTTATTTTAATTGCTGCAGCTTCATTGCCAAATGTGTCACAAAGGTGCCCACTCCTACTTTGGGGGGGGGGGGGGCCCAACGCCCCTAAAACGATGTAAACACATCACTGGCATGAAAAGCGAACACACCCAGTCAGTCATTATCCTCAGGCTCTGCACCTTCCACTGAGCACACCCAGTAAACAGACACATAAGCTCCCAACGCCCAGAACCAAACCAGATTTCATAAGTCATAGTTTCTTATTTATATTATCTGACGCCATCTAGTTGTTTCTTTTCCCGTTTAACAGCAAATATTAAGAAGAAAATAACGGAAACTAAAGACGCACTGAAGTTACATTCACCCTCAAGACGAACTTCATGCAAACAATGTCGATGTTATTGGGAGAAAACCTTTAAACGTTAATCCCTCAAATATTTTACATTTTAGAAACGTTAAAATCTAAATTCGATGATAAATAAGAGTCTCACCGACTGCAAAGCAGAATCCGACTGCGAACACCTGGAGAATAACTCTGTTCATCTTGGCAGAGAGACGAGAATAAAGTCACAGAGAGAGAAGACGCGGTCCTGTCTGACTCAGACCGTTATAACCTCCAACAACAAACTTCTGCTCCGCCACTCCCTTCATTTATAACCTTGCAACGCCTTAACCAAACGTCACCGTTATCCAATGAGAGGAGGTCTTCCGGTACATCCACCCAGCTCTTCTCAAAGTGTCCCACCTGTGTGATTAACAGGTGGCAGGACCAGACAGTCCAGCACGAGGCTAAAGGATGGGAAGGCTGGAAAAACTGAACTCATAGTGTTTGTGTGGTGATTTTATCGTC
The DNA here is from genome assembly GCF_900324485.2 of Mastacembelus armatus. Classification (NCBI taxonomy): domain Eukaryota; kingdom Metazoa; phylum Chordata; class Actinopteri; order Synbranchiformes; family Mastacembelidae; genus Mastacembelus; species Mastacembelus armatus. Next base: position 15,828,542 of record NC_046643.1, read on the forward strand.
ATGGTGTTTTATTTACAGTCAATTAAAGTCACTTCTATGGTCTGGGCATCTATAGATCTGGGCTCTTTTTTACTCTGGTGACAGCTCACGTGCTGCTCGACCCCTGGAGGGTTTTAGCACTGATACATTGACTAAAGTTTATTATCAGATGTTAATGATGAGACATGGATAAATTCAGCTATAGTTAAGTTAAAGATCTGGTTTTTCAGTCTATATGCATTTAATACTTCTGCTTTCTACTTCACTCAGTTCATTCGACAGACATTTTTCATACAATGATTTCCCATTAAAACATATGATCAAACCTGGCAAAGATCAAATCAGTGGTGTCTGCTGGGTTTTTCTGCAGAGTGACTACCTTTCACATTGTAAGTACATTTTGTTGATTACTTTGACTTAACTAGGAATTTAAATGCAGAACTTTCACTTCTTTTAGTTCTATATTCTTAAATTGTTACAGTGATAGTCAGTCTAAACAAAAAGATCTGAAGATCTGGAAAACCTTTATTAGCTCATAAAAGTTTAATGTGTTCTTCAAAATCACTAGAAGAAAAAACATTGATGTAAAATCTCCCATCAAGACGACATGTTAGGCTGAAGAGGTTTTAATAAACAAGGTGAAGGCAGTGGTGTGGGTGTATGTCAGGTCAGTGACGCTTTACAGTAACACAATAGACCGCCTCACTTTTTGCTCTACTCCTTGTTCCTTTTGTACAACTGTGTGGTCCTAACACGCAGTGAGACAAAGTGGATCACAGTGTTGTATTTTAGCTAACACACTTAAAATCATCTCACTAATGTAAGAAAATAAGCACTAAAGAAGATAATGGAACTGACCTCTAGTTATATAAAGTTACCTCTTGCACGGATTCTTAATATTCATTGATATTTTGATCCTGACAAGTGTGTAGAAGTTTTCAGGACACAGTAGAAAGTAGTAATACTTGATTCACTGTTGGCCTCATTTCAGTTTTTAAGTATCATACAAATTCAGGTTTTCCCACAGGCAATATCTCAGTGTACCTGCAGCTGCAGCCACAGTAAGAGCAACGGACTGCAATACCCAAAACGTATAATGCATCTAACACAATTTGTGTGAGACTAAAACTGCTTGAAGGGACCCTTCCACACCAGCAGCCTCAGTCTCAGGTGTTTTTGTAGAGCTGGTAGAGACAACAAACAGAGCTAAAAGAATATGAATGATGATGGTACTACTAGTAAATAAGCACCTATTTGCCAACAAATTCACCATCTCATATTAAAAGTTTGTCATATGTAAATATTTTCTCAACATGTCTGCAAGTGACCCAAACGATCAGATCTTGCTCATGCTTTTACCCTCCATAAATGACACAGGCCCTGAATATTTTGCAATGTACCTGAAGGGCTTGATGAAGTTGTTCTTACAGTTGTTTACTGCAGGATAAGGCAGGTCACAACAGGCCGTTGTGTATTATCAAGGCCAATGTCAGGAAGGGAGGTTTCTGCGAGTCCATCCTCACATTCTGACTTTAAAAGAAATAATGACAACTTTACTTGACTTCATTTCAAAGACAGAAATTGTAAATGAGTTAAATTATTCATACAACCAAGTCTGGTCTTGTCCCAGAGTTGTCTGTTTTTCTCTATGTGTTTGCAAACACCCTTGGTGAGAGATGACAAAACTATTCAGTGAATGACTGACAAGTGGAGTCATGGGTGAAGCAATTAAGCAAGAAGCAAAGACTTACTATATTGGTTAGTGAGGATGATTCTTATCTCTCTGAATGTGACTTTAAAAGGGGGTATGATTTGGTTTTTGGCTTGAGGGGGGAATAATTATGAAATGGCATCTTCAGAGTCATCATTTTGAAACACTTTGCTGAGGAGGAGGGTGTTTGGACCCGGCGAAATGCCTCTATTGTTTTGCCCACAGATCCTTGGCGTTTCTCAACTGTTGTCATTTGGAAAGAGGGCGTGTAGAACAAACCAGCCAAACTAATCCTTATTCCAGTGGCAGCTAAGTCAATAGAAAAATCCACACTGTGGGAAAGACTATGAGAAGGAACACAAGTAGGACAGTTCCAATATATACAGCTGAGACGTTTCACTCAGAACCACATCCTGGAAGAAAAGGCTTCATCAGGATTCATCATCTGGGAACTGCAAATGTCTGTACAGAATTTTGGGGAGTGGAAATCTACAAGAAATTGTCACTCATCAACACAGGGAGGAAACCTGCAAAGTGTGTGCTTAGACAGCTTGTAATGGTAGAAAAGTCACAGCAAAATCCAAGGAAATCCTACATGAAAAAATGAAGCATAAAGACAAAAGCTACGCAGGGATTCTGTTTTTCATTCTTCGAGGTCTAGTGCTTTCTGTATGCACGGCACATTTTCCATACTGACTGCTATCAGGTTCAGCATGTCCTGTCAAGTTTGAGCTCCTAAAGTCTCTACCACAATCTTTTTACATTCTTGTCAGACCCAGTACAGATTGAAACTTTGGCTATGGAGTTAAAGATTCTATCAACACATTATATATTTTTTTTTACAATCTAACAAAACATATTTTGGAGGTGCTTTAGCATGTGACATCACTTACTGGGACTGGAATTTCCTTATTGGTATCTGTTGTAGGGATACAGCCCAAGAAAGCTCTTTGGGAGGAAAATGGTGCAATGTTGCCTCTGAGTGTGTGAAAGCAGAGGCTGAACATTTCACATGACTACAGTATGAACAGAACCAACAAAACTTTAATTCAGCTGTTTTCTTGCCACAGGAACTTCAGGGTACACTCAACATCTATGAAAATGGGAAATTCCTCCTCATCAAGTAAAAAATGAGCTGGGCAGTCCCTGAGCTGTGGTTTGAGGTTACCCTGAGTCCTAAAGGAACCGCCTCCCTCCTCTTCTCCCTGTGGAAAAAATGACAGCACAAGGCCACATGAAAACAAGTCACCCTGCCAGTCATTTTGCTAGAGACAGCTGCAGTACAGAGGGGAAAAACAGTGTTTATGAGTCATACGTAAAGAAGCCATAACATGGTGTCTCCTGCTGTCTATTTTAAGGGTTTTAGCTGGATGAGTGCAGCATATTTCACATTAAAGATGAATTTTGCTTGTTTGCCTTCTTCTTTCATGTATCATAACAATAAAATCTATGTTAAAAAAAAAACTCCTAAGTGAGAATAAAGGTACAATGTGTTTTGTGGTGATGGTCATTTTTACATTATTGTTTTGTAAGTACATAAGATTTGAATCCTGAGAAGTTTAAATGAAACTAAGCTCTTTGCTGACATGAGGTGGCAGAAGCACTGAACTACAGGTTTAAACACAATGAAGGACTAAAGAGTATGAAAAGAAAATATAAGTTTATTGAGAATTCTGAATCCTGCTCACTCTTCAACACAGACAAACATTTGTTAAAATCTGGACACACCAATTATCTTGTATAGTGAAAAACAAAAACTCCTTTACACAAAAGAAAAAGAGGACAGGAAATAAAGGGGAGGGCATCCCCACTGTTTCAGAAACCAAAACATTGCAGCTGGTGGTCTGTCTCTATTAAGTAAATAATAAGATGGTGGAGTGAGCAGAAGGATTCAGATTGTCTTAATTCCACTTTCTCTGAGTCTCTTCAATCTTCATGGGAATAGTTCAACACATGGGAAAGATTTGCTTTCTGGTGGAGAGTTAGATCTGAAGGCTGACACCATTCTAATATCTATTAAACGTGAAGCTACAGAGGCTGACTGGCTTGATTTAGTTTAGTAAAGACTGGAAACTGATTAACAGCTAGCCAAGTACCTAACCTCTAAAGCTTACCAAATTAATCATTATACATTTTTTGTTTAATCCAAAAACAGTAACTACAATGTACAAAATAAAAAAAGCACAATGATGACTATTATACCAGACTATTCTTGGCTTGCCTGAATTGAAAACTTTTAGAAGTTAACACTGGTTAACTAGAAGCTGCTAACCAGCACAAAACCCTCCAGTGAAGTGGCGATTTGTCTTTTTGATATTGCTATTAGGATTTTACTGCTTTTGGAAAGCCAGGCTACATGTTTCCCTTTTCCCAGTCCAAGATAAACGGCTGCTAGAATTGGTTTCATTCACTTCACACCCACATCTACTTTCCACCAGAAAGCAAATAAGTATTTCCCAAAATTTTAAACTATTTCTTTGGGGGAGCTGAAGTTACGAGAGAAGGGGGGAGACAATACAAATGCAGCTCAGGCTGCTGCTGTGGGGTGGATTCTCAAATAGGTAGCAATACAGACAGATGGTTGACACACACACAGACAGCTGGAGAAATTACACAGTAACTACAATTTTCTCAACCATTCAGAAATCCATGATATCTATTTCTACTCTACCTCATCTAACAGAAAAAAATAATTAACTTTGCAATTGCCTCTTAAAAAGCAAAACAATCTGGTTATTTTCACTGCACCTTAAGGCAAACTTTAAAGAACGCTCCAGGCAACAATGCCACAAAACATCAAACCAAACTGGGTGATACAGAAAGACACTGGTCACCTCCATCCTAACTGTCTCTGCGAGTGCCAGCTTGAGTGTGCATGCATTGGGAGCTAAGGGGGAAAGAAGGGTTCAAATGACAGAGGGTTTACCACTACCCTTTACCAAACTGTGCCAAATACAGACCCAATGCAGATCCAGAGGTCGAAACTAACTAAACTATAGTATCTTTTCAGCTATCCATCTAAAAGCCCTGGAGATGAAAAGCCTTTCATGTCAGCCACCGCTCATTTATGTTTCTCGTCAGTGACCAATGGCAGCAACATTGAACTCCTGTATTGTACAGCTTCCTCTTTCTTCACCTCCAGTTTTGGCACTGATGAGTTTGGTAAGGTACATGCATGGAATCCCAAGTGTGTGAATACATTGATGTACTTTCGCATGTCTGTGTGTGTGCATGAGTGTGTCTTTGTGATTAAGATCATTGCTGTGCGTTCTTTGTCTCGCTCACACTCAAAAATCTTCAGTGTTTTCATTTGCCCTAATCTAAACCAAAATAATACAGTCTTCAGGGTGAGGAGGGAGCACCTAAAACGCTCTGTAAAATGCAGGTGACCCCTCCATTTCTGACAGTAATGTTTTCATGCCTTCTGTCTCTCTCTACACAAATCTTCCTCCTCAGTCCTAGACACTCTAGCGGATGGCCTTAACAGGGCTCTTGAAGCTGGAGGCGGCTTGCAGCTGGAGCTGGTAGGCCATGGGGTGGATCTTGAACCCATACAACCTGTAGGAGGAACAACATGTGAATATTTATTTTGGCCCCTGGTCATGTGGGTTAAAGTTAACAGAACACTCCCAGGATGCAAATATCATCTTAATTACAAAATAAAATAGACAAGACACCACAAAAAACATGTACAGTGCAACTTGACAAGTTTGTTTACACTGATCAGTGATGGGAGAGCACAGTGTTCCATTCCTGCAAATACATGTCAGAATGGAAGCACATGTCAAGCAGAGTTCTGCAAACGTGCTGGGAACAACCATCCAAACTTCTGACACACACGACCAATAACCTGTTGAAAACCCATCACTGTCGCACCCAACTGCACTCTGATATTAAAGAATGAGTGAATACATTTCCAATGTAGAGTCTCTAACGAAGCTTACAGTGCAGTTATGTTGTATGGCACTTTATGAAGCAAGTCATAATTATTTATAGTATTTTGTCACATAACTGGCTTATTAAACACTGCTATAGCATATAGGAGTAAATCTTTTTTTTTTTTTTTTTTTTTCCAACCTGCCATACAAACCTTGGGACAAACTGGTTGGCGGGCCTCTTGGGCCTGTACTCAGGGTGAACCATGAAGAGCATGTGAGGGAAGCCAGTGCCAAAGTACGCTCCATCTGTGTGGTGGTGCCTGGAGGATTTAGGTGTGTACACATCCATGCATTTAGGGCAGTAGAGCTTCACCATGGCCTCCCCAGGGATGTCCGACAGCCCTGTGGAAGAGCCAGAATAGGAACGGGGGAAGGAAGAAACAAGATTAGATCACTAGCACTGCTTGAATAACACAGACAATTCCTAGTACATTATGTGAAATTTCACTCTGCACCAATACTGTCATTAGATCCATTTAAATTGAATGTTAAATTGAAGCACATTTTGAATCCTCACCAATAGGAAGCATAGGCTGATTCTCACAATAGACCCGAGGGCAATAACCAAAATCTCCCTGCTGATACTTCTCCAACTGTATAACAGAAATGGAGAAATAATTAATAATATGACAGAAATAAGAGGAGCCAGTCATTTTCATTTAACAAATATACTGAAAATAGTTTTTAATATGAAGAGGTAATTCTCCATATATACATTTAATATCACTAATGAAAAAGGAAATCCTGCCATGTTGGTCAGACCTACACACGGTGTGGGTGTGACATATCACATGGTGTAAACAATTTTTCAACACATCAAGAAAAAAAAGAATGGAAAAACATTTTCTTTTATGGAAAAAGAAGTGGTGTATTTGCTGATCCAGCTGGTGCTTACCATCTGTGCAATGCCTCGGTTAGTGAGAATGTAGCGTGCATGTATGAGACCATATAGCATCTCAGCTGCCTGCTCAATCAGGTCACTCTGGTTGGGATTGTCCTCCAGCTCCTCATCTAAGGAACAAAAAGACCAGAAAGTGTTTATAAAAAAAAAAAAAAAAAAAAAAAAAATCACTTTTGACAGTTCAGAAAATTGAAAAGCTGTACCAAGTCACATTTTTAAATGGACAGGAAATACCATTAACACAAACGGGAGTACTCTTTTTGATCATTTATTTCTACACAAGTGTTTTTTTCCTCATGTGCTACATCAATGAATTTTGAAGCAAAGACAAGAAAAAAAGAGTCTAAGGTGCAGCTAAAATAGCACACACTTCAAAAAGCCCATACAAAAGAATATCTGAGATCAAATGTTCATTCAGATTTTTATGTTTTAGATAACTAACAATGCTTAAGATGACAAATTACAGTTCTGAAGCATCTGTAGCTCATGTAATCTGATCTCTGCTGTGCATGCTGGCTGCCAAATAAAGACGCAGATAAACATTCTGTCTCATTATTAATTTTAGGATTCTATGCTGTTGTTTGGGATGGCACTGTTAGTGTGCCACACAATTATCCAATGTGTCAAACATAAAATTAATTTATGTTAATTTATTTTACATGAATCAATACAAAAATATTTATAAACGATTCAGAACACACAGTAAATAGTGTTTAACTCAATCTGAGAATATGAAGGTATGAACATGATATACAGACCTGGCTCAAGGTCCAGGATCATGTCAAGGGCCTGGCGGTAGTGGGGGACTTGCTCATTAAGCCCTGTCAAGTTGAACTTGTCCTGGATGTAGTCTTCATCCACCTGTCATTAGAGCAACCACATATGAAGACTGATTATTCATTAAGAACTAACAGGGCTTCTAAGTGAAAGTCCAGTGTGTCTATGCTAAAACGTACGATAATGCAAAAATGGGAATACGAGTTGATATTGTTGCTGCTTTTGTTATTGTCAAGCTTTTCTGGGTGGCAACAAACCACAAAGAAGAAACTCACCTCACAGAAAAACTCATTACCCCTCAGTCCACAAAACCAGGAGATCCATGACACTTCCTCTGAACTGCTCATCTCTGAAGACCTTTAAAACACAGGTGGAAATACTCAGATCCCAAAAATTAAATTAAACCAAAATAAACTTTTTCTTCAAACATAGTTGGGAAATAGACAAGAACAAAATACATATACAAGTATGTGCATGAGTTTTCTGTGTTTTGTTTCATATATGCATTTATATAAATATGTGAAAAGTATAATTTATTTAATTAACTTGACTGTATGAAGACACAAATAACGCTACTGCAAAAACCTGATTAAGGCTAGGCTAACTAGCTAGCTAGCGTTATCGTCTGAACATTTCATCTAAAATACGTCATTGAAAATAGTCTCATCCCTTAGTTTTGAACGCAGTGTGGGGTTTTCGTGATAAAGTCAACCGTAAATATTTTATGTATGAACTGGTTCAACAGCAGTTAAGCTCATATAGCCGGCGTTAGCTCGCTGAGCTAACTCCCTCTAACAACCCAAAATGAAACGCAATATGGCGCATCGTTAGAAAACAGGCCTCGCTACAACGACTAGTTCTGGTTAAAAGCCAGTCGGTTGCTGCGTTTTATGCGTTTAAACACATGCACATGCACATGAGGAATTCTGTCAACTTACCCGATTTTTTAACTTTTTTACTTCCGAAAAACCCGAGAAACCAAAGCGTTAGCACTCACACCGGTGTAAATAAAATGGACACCACCTCCCAGTTCACCCCGTCGGTTACGTTGTTCCTCTTCCTCTGGTGTCAGAAAGTACCGGACTGATTGTCCGCTGCCGCCCCCCGCTGCTAATCTGGAGTATTACATCTTCTTATGAAGTGTTTATCAAGAAATTACGTGTAATCAATATCACAAATAAAAAAAAAGTGTGTCTGCAGTACGATCTAATGTTTCATAAAACATAACGTACATAAAGTTAAATCCTGAAATATTTTTCTTGTTACATAGAATATTTATACACGAGTTGCAACAGAATATGTATTTAGAAATAAATCTACATATTTAGCTTACTACAGGGAAGTGTACATTTTACTTCATTACTTTTTCTAACAATTTTTACATAAAGTATGAAGTGCTTGTAAAATATCAGGCTTTGTTACAGATTAAAAAACCTTAAAAATAAAAGCATGTACAGTTAGACTGGCAATAATTAGTTGAAGCGGTCAAGTGACAGAATTTAAACAGGACACTTTCTTGATAAGTCTAAGTCCTTTTTTAATGCCAAGCATTTCAGGATTACAGAATCTCAGATGTAAACAGGCTCTGGGAGGTCAGGAGGTTCTTGCAGATGACTGGACAGCTACAGCTAAAATGATCAGGGAGACAGGTAGGAGGGTACTTGGTGTGTCATCTGGAAAGAGGAAAGCAGATAAGGAGACTTGGTGGTGGAATGAGGAAGTTCAGGAGTGTGTTAAGAGGACAAGGTTAGCTAAGAAGAAGTAGGACACTGAGGACAGAAGAGAACAGACAAGAGTACAGGGAGATGCAGCGTAAAGTGAAGGTTAGGGTGATTAAGGACAGGGATGGAAATGTGTTGACAGGTGCCACAGTGTGATGGAAAGATGGAAGGAATATTTTGAAGAGTTGATGAATGAGGAAAATGTTAGAGAGCACAGAGTAGAAGAGGTGACTGATGTGGAGCAGGAAGTAGCAAAGATCAGTAAGGATGAAGTGAGGAAGGCGTTGAAGAGGATAAAGAGTGGAAAGGCAGTTGGTCCTGACGACATACCTGTGGAGGTATGGAAGTGCTTAGGAGAGGTGGCAGTAGAGTTTTTGACTGGGCTACTTAACAAGATCTTGGAGAGTGAGAGGATGCCTGAGGAATGGAGACGTGTACTGGTGCCCATCTTTAAGAACAAGGGAGACGTGCAGAGTTGTGGAAACTACAGAGGAATAAAGCTGATGAGTCACACAATGAAGTTATGGGAAAGAGTAGTGGAGGCTAGGCTGAGGTCAGAAGTGAGCATTTGTGAGCAGCAGTATGGTTTCATGCCAAGAAAGAGAACCACAGATGCAATATTTGCTTTGAGAATGCTGATGGAGAAGTACAGAGAAGGCCAGAAGGAGCTGCATTGTGTCTTTGTAGATTTGGAAAAAGCGTATGACAGGGTGCCGAGAGAGGAGCTGTGGTTTTGTATGAGGAAGTCTGGAGTGGCAGAGAAGTATGTTCGAGTGGTGCAGGACATGTATGAGAGCTGTAAGACAGTGGTGAGGTGTGCTGTAGGGGTGACAGAGGAGTTCAAGGTGGAGGTGGGACTGCACCAAGGATCGGCTTTGAGCCCCTTCTTGTTTGTTGTGGTGATGAACAGGCTAACAGATGAGGTTAGACAGGAATCTCCGTGGACCATGATGTTTGCAGATGACATTGTCATCTGTAGTGAGAGCAGGTGGAGGAAAATGTAGAGATGGAGGTTTGCTCTGGAAGGAGAGGAATGAAGGTTAGCTGCAAAACAGAGTACATGTGTGTAAATGAGAGGGACTCAAGTAGAACAGTGAGGTTACAGGGAGTAGAGGTGAAGAAGGTGGAGGATTTTAGGTACCTAGGGTCAACAGTCCAGAGCAACGAAGAGTGTGGAAAAGAAGTGGAGAGACGTGTGCAAGCAGGTTGGAACGGGTGGAGGAAAGTGTCAGGTGTGATGTGTGACAAAAGAGTGTCAGCAAGAATGAAAGGAAAGGTGGACAAGACAGTGGTGAGACCAGCAATGTTGTCTGGTTTAGAGACAGTGGTACTGAGAAAAAGACAGGAGGCAGAGCTGGAGGTAGCAGAGCTGAAGATGTTGAGGTTCTCTCTGGGAGTGACGAGGATGGATAGGATCAGGAATGAGGACATCAGAGGGACAGCTCATGTTAGATGTTTTGGAGAAAAAGCCAGGGAAGCCAGATTGAGATGGTTTGGACATGTTCAGAGGAGGGACAGTGAATACATTGGTAAAAGGATGCTGAGGTTAGAGCTGCCAGGAAGGAGGCCTAGAGGAAGACCAAAGAGGAGGTTCTTGGATGTAGTGAAGGAGGACATGAGGATAGTTGGTGTAGGTGAGGAGGATACAGAGGACAGGGTTAAATGGAGGCAGATGATTCGCTGTGGTGACCCCTGAAGGGAGCAGCCGAAAAGAAAAGAAGAAGAAACCATATAAATGTATAACACTATTATAGCTGTGCTATAGAGCATTTGTGCTTTCACTACTTCAAAGTACATTTTTTTGATTATACTTACATACTTTTTCCTTTGTAACATTTTCTACATAAGACATTTACTTCTAAAGTAGTGTGGACATTACAATGGCTTGAGGGAAGTTTGAACAGGCTTTCTTCACTGACATTTTCAGGTTAAAGCAAATGATATATGAATTCAGAAGATATTCTGCAGGCACTTCATACAACTGCTGCTTGCAGCCTCACTCAAATTACTTTCATGGAGAACATGTTGTCAAACACAGTTTTAACTAATAACATGAATTACCTCTGCATTACATTAAGGTATTCCAGTATCACAAATCATCCACCAAAGAAGAATGAGACGAGCAACTTACATGTTCCATTAAATCAAAAGTAGTTTATTTAACTTTGCCTTCTCTGTATAACTTTATTATAATAAGACACTTCTCTGCTTGTACATTGCTCCCTTGAACTAAAAATGGCAACATTTGTTTGTGGGAATGTAAGTTGGGGTAGACAAAACTTAGATACATACCAATATACATACATGTGTGTATATTACGGTTCTATTAATAAAACCATAAATGCTAAAAACAGTTTGAACCACTCCAGGTACCTTCGTAATGCTGAAAACATAGTACAATCTTTTGAGTTTTTTTTTTCTGGAATACACTACTTTTGTTTTCTTTTAACATGGGTACATACAATAATGCGCACATCAACATTAAGAGTTAAGGAGGGATGAAGGACTCTTTGAGCCAGTGTTAAGTGTACAGCTATCAATGTATAAACCAGTAACAGGCAAGGCAAGCTGCACCCATCGGTGTGTGTTCATGCTTAGAAGTCAAAAGTGAAAAATATGTCCAACTTCACTTGCCTGCTGAAGAATGTATGCTTAAATTACACAAAAACGTTTGATGTTCTCCACTATATGTTCTTCATTTGGATGAACATATACACACATCTGAATGTATATATGTGGATGTATTTAAGAAACAGTACAACTGTTGTAATGGTAAAATCAAATGTGGGCAAACAAGGCAAAAAGTGCTTGCCATTCATGTTAACCCTCTGGTCCTCACCCCTTCCAGAGTTATTACACATACACCGGAAAATGCACACATGCTACACACAAACACAAACGCACACACGCACACAAATCATCAAATGCCCTACTCATGACGTCCCAGAGACGAGCTTCAAACTGTTGTCAGTAAACAAACAAACCCCAACTTACAGCAGTGACAGAACTGATGCACATGAGAATATCAATTTTGTTCACCTCGGATGTGGTTGCCGGTCACTTTGCCATTGCATGTCTTTCATATGGGACAGACTGTGTTTACAAGTGTAATCCCACATACATCCAATATTTACGCAACACTCCAGGTCAGCATAATTTCTGGGAAAACCGTGTGATGAACTGTAGAAGGTGGCTTGCCTAATACTTAGTCACCCTTTCAGCATAGTCCTGTAGTTTGAGCTACTGGTTGCCACCGAGTACTGAAACAGCCATTCCAAGAACACACACTTTAAAAAATATTTCCTCAGACCAGGAGCTCTTGGTAATTGTCCTTCTTGGTATGAAGAGTCTCTACAAGAGCACATTCCCTCTGCTCTTGCATTGTGGCATGAGCAGAGAGGGTGTAATAGTACAATATTCAGCTTAGCTCTGTACTCTGGGCCCAGACAGAGTACCTGTCCTATTGCATGACATGTAACGTGCCCAAAAACATTAAAATAAAGGGGGGGGGGAACAAACAAACAAACAAAAAAAAAACACCACAGCAACCATGGATTTCTGCTGTACGACAAGGAGTGCTTAATAGAACATCTTCAATTATCTACTGAAGCATAAACAATTTTATGACAAACATTTTCTCTTTACTCTATTGTGATGTAAAATTTTATTAAACTAATATTTCCCCTAACAAGATTGATAGGTATTTCACCTTGGAGAAGAAAAACGTTTCCATAAAGATGGAAGTCACTGAGGAAAAAGCCATCAAGCTATCAATACAGTCTTCAAAGAGTAAACGAAAGTCATGAGTAAAACTATGTCATTGGGGTAATTTTGACTTTTGCATTTTGCAGAACTACTGCAGGTAATGAGGATGTTACGATGAGGCAGAAAAAAAGCCTTTATTTCCTAAAAAGAACAACCCAATAGCAAATGAAATGTCAGCGCAGATCAAGAACTTCGATTCACACTATCTGACCAAGCAGCAGACAAAGATATTAAAAACAAATCAATGCAAGTGTAGGTGAGCACTGAGCAGTAGTACTTCAATGGATCTTATTACAGTTATCAGACATACTTTACAGGAGACCAAAAAGTCAGCAAAAGGAGAAATTGGGGAATTTAGAAAAAGATATTTTAATGACCTGCTTTGTAGAAGGAAAAAAACAAAACATAACAAACAAAAAAAAAAAAAACACACACCTCCAATATTTCTCAGAGGCAAAAACTCTACTGAAGCAAGGCCAAAACAAAAAGTCACGACGACAAACCAAACAGTTTATGTTACATTTGTTGTTAAAAGATGAAGCCACACACTCTCCCTTTGTTAGGGAAGTAATGTAGAACTGCGCTACTCAATACCACCCAAGGCCAAAGTGTGGTAGAAATATACACAGGTACATAAATATAAAAATTTGCCCAATCCAAACATTTTTGCCAATTTAACCCCACGTTTTAATTTCGCACCCTGCATGACTGCATGTGTTATTACGTATTTGTGCTTGTATATGCAAATGCGTGTGGAACTGTGAATGTTGACGTGCACCTCCATTGCAAAAACCAAAGGGGGAGGGGGATACAACCGAACAGTGAGAAACTTGGAACAAGCTGGAAAATTTACAACAACGGACGGTAGATAATTGATTTATACAAAATGGAAAGAGGTAAATGGGGTGGGGGGCAGCTAAAGTGAATGTGAATACCATCTCCATATACTGTACAATACACTAATATGTTTAGAGATGTAAACAGATAAGCCATGAAATAAAGATGAAAGGGATTAAGATGTAGGAGGGGTTGCCTTAATGTGGGTGGGGTTCATCAGTCATGTTAAGATTTATTCCATCACTTTCTATTTTTTGCCACGCTTCTCCCCGCGGTTACCACCTCCATTACCAGGCCCACCAGAACCACCAGCAAGTGGACCACGTGGGCCTCTGCCACCTCCTCCACCTCCTCCACCTCCTCCGACATTAACCCTCCGGTTCTGTCGCTCCATGCCAGGACGTTGACTTGAGAAGCTTCTTTTATTAGCTGAGGGCTCTTTTCCCATCATCTCGCGCTCAACCACACCTCCACCTCCGCTGCCCCCTCCTCCCCTTCCCAGGTGGTGGTGGTGGTGATGTGAAGAATATGACTTTGCTCCTCCTCCCTCCCGGTCTCTGAACTCTGTGAAGTCGCTGCTTTCAGAGGCGGTCTCCCATTCCTCATTCGCCTGGTCTGAGTTCTGGTTGGTGAAGTCAGGGGACTTTGCTCCATGGCTGTGGTGGTGCTGGCCGTGGGGTGGCCCAGGGTTACCCTGGTTGTAGTGGTGATGGTGGTGGCTGTTTGCATTACCAAGCTGCCCACCACTACTGTTATTGTTGTTTGTTAGTGTGGCATTGTGGTTCGCATTTTGGGCATTGCCTGTTATGGGAGCAGAGACAGGGGCCCCATTACTGTCCTGAACTGAATTCAGGGAAGGAGAGGAGGGCCTTCCTCCACCTATGACGCCCACTCCTCCATTAATTCTTGCGGCATTCTCTCGCTCCTTCAATCTCCGGAAGCGTGGAGGCTTGTCCTGCTGGTGCTGGGAACGCCCATGTCGGCGACGTCTAGGGGGTCGCTCGAACCCACTGGGAGGGAATCCATGATTAGTGGGAAGAGGGAGCACATTCGGCCCTGCAGAGTTTGATGTAGCATTGGTTGAGGTTTGCTGAGTCACAACCCCTCCATTTTCAGAAGACCCTATAGTGACAGGAGTAGTATTAGTGGGCAAAGAAGGCTGAGGGGGATTGGTCCCCTGAGTTTGACTTGCATCAGTTATTTTGTCCTTCTTCTCTCCACCATTTCCTCCTCTGCCTAGGTCTTTGGGGCCAGATGTTTGTGGTGGGCCCGGCTGCTTCCGGGCTGAGGCTGTTGACTTGGAAGGCCCACTGTGAGAGCCTGAGCTGGGTCCAATACGCCGTCCACCAGGTGTTCCTCCAACATTGCCACTACTCCTGTAGATGTTTCCTCCTCCACTACCTCCACCCCTACCCCTTCTAGAGGGCACACCTCTGGGGGTGAAGACCCGGGTTTGGGAACCTCTGGGTGGCGCAGATGGCACCATGCCACTGCTAGAGTTGTTGGCATTATCAGGACCACTCTTTGTGTTGGGTTTCTGTTTGTCGTCCTTGTCTGAGTGACCAAGATCACTTGCACCACTCTCACTGCCTGTCTCTGAGCCTCTTTCCCTCCTCCTCTTGGGGATTTCCTCATACTCTGAACCCTCACTGCGGGTTTCACTTCGGTTTCTGGCCCTTGCTGGGTTATGCTGGGATCGATCCTGACCATGCCTGCCGCCAGGTATCTCACCTTTTGACTCTTGGTGGGGGCCACCGCCAACAGCTGAGCGGTAATCTCTGCCACTCCTACCACCCACTCTTCCCCGACTGCCACCAGTGGGCCCAGCACTGGCTGTGTAGGTACCCCGATAACCACGGCCACGCCCATAGAACTCTCCTCCTCGTCCACGGCTGCCTCTGCCACCTTTGGTGGCTACTCCATGGTGGTGGGAGGTGCTGCCTCCTCTCTCAAAGGAGCGGTCTCTTTCCCTCCTGGAGGACGACCCTGAAAATCCAGAAGTGTCTGCATCTTTAGGCCCTCTACCTGATCCTCCCCCACCTCCTCCTGAGGAGCGCTCTTTTCCTCCATTCCTGGGTTTGGCTGTTGAGGCAGCCTCATCTTTAGATGAAGCTGATGTGTTCTGAGGGATGGAGCAAGCCTCCTGCTTCGAGGAGGCTGGATGGCCACCATTGTGTTCTTTATCTTTACCAAAACCTGGATTTGTTTTTTCTCCTTCAACTTCCCCTCCTTCTCTCTTCATCTCCTTCAGCACTGGCTTCTTGATAGGGCCAGCCCTCTTGTTGGCACTACTGCCTCCTGGATGGTTGGAGGGTTTGTAGTCTGATGGAGTGCCGGAGGAGTCTTCCCCTCCACGGGTGCTGTTCCCACCTCCTGCATTGTTGGCTCTTCTGGCATGTGATGACCCCCCGCCAGTATTGCTGCTGCCAGGGCGCGGGCCCCACTGGGTCTCTGTCTTATGCTCCCGGCCTCCTCTTTGGTTTGATTTAGGGTGGGGATGCTGCTGCAGCTGAGTATGACTGCCATGTTGAGAGGGAGGTGGACTAGGGTTCACGGAGGAATGAGGAGCATATCCTGGGCCTGTCTTCTCCTGCTTCACATGGCTACTACTGCTAACATTACCACTGTTGCCTCTTTCACCAAGGCCGTGCCCAATTCCAGATTCAACCTCTCTCTGAGATGGGTGATGATGCACTGCAACTGTGGCACTCCCGTCTTCCCTTGTAGAAGACGAAGAGGAGGAGGAAGAACCAGAAGATGACACAGTAGGTTGGTTGAGAGGAGGGGAGGAGTCTGTCTTCTTAGCAGGGGTTTCAACAACAATCTCACGGCTGTTCTCTGGCTTTGGGGAGGGGAGAGGGAAGTGAGGCTGTTGAGGGTGGTGGCTATGATGGTGGTGAACATGAGAGTTGCTCTCTACAGAGGGAAGGTCTGCACGGCCATTGCGGTCATAGTGAGGGTGTGAGGCTCCCCATATTTGGCCCTGCTGAGGCCCTCGAGGAGGCCCTTCATCCTGGTGGGTGAAGTTATGTGGCTGGCTTCCCCGTTCACCTGCCCTCTGCTGCTGCTGATGGGAGGTCATTCTTGTAGCCTGATCAGGGAAGTTGCTGTAGTTTCCCCGTCCACTCATGTAGTGATGAGGATGGTGGCCGCCTGCCTGGGCACCAACTTGAGTGCCAACAGGAGGAGGGGTCTGATTCGACGTCCCAGAGCTGGAGCTGGGCTGCTGTATGGGTCCCAAACCACCCTCTCGCATGCGGTGTGGAGGAGTATCACTCCTAAGATAAAGCAAATGGGAAGCATACAAAACACTAAAACTGAATTTGTCACAAAAAGACATGTTCTTCTTGCATTTCAAAAGGTGTTATAATATCTGTACAAGAGATGTTGCAAGAGTTATGCAACCAAAAACTTTACATCTGGGATACTGATATTGATATATATACACTGATATATGTTTATATAATCCCCAAAATTGGCTTTTTCATACATACCTTGACCCTTTGGCCACATCATCCTCCTCCAAAGCCTGCTTCTGCCTCAATGGGGAGGTTAGCCCACGACCTTCTCCCCCACCAGGGAAAACCTCTGGCCCCCAGGCTAGCTTAGGATCCATAGGAGGTGTCCCACGATGAGGGTGCCCTGGATGCTGCTGTTGCCTGTCAAAGGGGTCTGTAGCAGATCCCCCAGAATCAGACCGCTCTCGCCCAATAAGCCCTGAGATAGTGAATTGTTTTTAAAAATAAAATATCTTATCTTCCATAGACATCATATTGTTGACGCCTGATACCAGACAAAAAAAACACGTACTGTGCCAGTCTACAAAGTTACTAAATAGTAATCAATCTACAGGCAACTGGCTCTTGTATTGGCTCACTATATATTGTCATCCTTATTGTTTTACAATATGTGAATGTTCTATTATTTACATACTTAACCACTGATATTTTGAATGATTAATAACTGAATTATCTTCCTTACCAGATGGGTGCATTCCAGCTGAATAATAGTCTATTGGTGGAGGGCGGCCCTGCATCATGCGAGGATCCATGTAGGGCATCATCATCCAGCGAGGGTCGAAATTAATTGGCAAGGGCGGGGGTCGCACCATATTGCTAGTCTGGTACAGGGGTCCACCTTGCTTTGGTCCAGGCCCAGGCTGGGGTGTTGAACCAGGTGAAGGACCCTGTGGAGGCTGGGGAGACAGTTGGCTTTGTGATGCCTGGCTCTGCTGCTGCTGCCACTGCTGCTGCTGCTTCAGAAGCTGCTCCTAAAAAGAAAAAAAATTACAGACATAGCATTCAGGCTGTTTAACCCTCTGGGGTCTGAGGGGGTTTTTGGGGCCTGGACAAATTTTGACATGTCCTGACATTTGTGCTTTTTTCAGTGTTTTTTAAACATATTAATGTCTAAAGTCTAATAACACTGTAATCAGCACAAAATTGGCTACAATAATATGTGAGCAGCAAGTTTATACATTATTGTGTTTTTGAGAAAAAAGTGTTTATGCATGGCTAGTGAAAAACTACAATTTTTTACTCACTGAAATAAGACCATAAAACACAAACAGAACATTGGTTCACAAGACTTTGGAGACCAGCATGTTGTAGGCTAAAGTGTTTACTTCAGAGTGCTGTGAATGTCATCTTGTTCACACATTCACAGTAAACAATACACTGATTTAAATTTTCTAAGACACTTTTTGTCCAGAAAGGCCATATGCAAGAGGGTGTGTCTGAGGATGAATAGTCATGTGATTTACCTGAGAACACAAAAGACGCACTGAACGTCCAGACAAAGCCGCGCATAATGAGCCTTTCAGTCAATGTAGATGGGACGGATTAGTGCTGTACAATACAACACAATGAGGAGCCAAACGATCCTCATTTGAGTTAAAATCAGTGTTTTTACTCTGAGGACAAGCTAAACTGTTTGTCTCTGTGTGGAATGTAAGGAGCGCCGCTTCACGTGCGTAACGCGCCACCATCCAAACGCGCCGAAAAAGTGAGTAAATTCTATGATGAAGTTTGACATTTTGTGTCATTTCTCGGGGGCGTGCACATATTTACCTGGTTCACCTGAGATTATTTACATGTGAACAGTGGACAGTGTACAAGGCGGGACCGCATTACCTGTAATGAGGTGAGACAGGAAAAAACGGACTTCTCCTTACGTTCATACGGATTAAATCAAAAGTGATGATTTGTTTTCGACTTGAATTGTTTCACTCAAAAGAAAACATTTCAAGCTTTCTAGCCATATAATTCTTATTTTTATGAGCCAAGTATTCGCTGAGATTCTGGTTGTTTTATTTACGCGTCTGTGAAGAGAAATGGCAGAGACAGAAAAGTCCGAGAGCGCACCCTGTCGGCTTTCTTTATTTAAAAAAAGCACAAGGTTTTGTTGTTATTATACCACTAAAACTAGACCCTTTACAGATTTGAATGATATGCTTCTTTTATCTGTACGATCAGAATTGACGGAGTAATTTAAGTTTGTTTCGGCCTTATCAGAAAAAGATGCGTCAAAACGCGCCGGCGCGTGCGTCGACCCCAGAGGGTTAAGAAACATATATGCCAGCATTGGAAATAGGGTTGTTTTTTCCTGGGAATGTACCAAAGATTAAAGCAACAAAAGGTACAAATACTAACCTGCTGCTGCCTCTGAAATCGAGGTGGAAGAGACTTCTGGTACTTTGAATAACCCTGGCCAGGAGGACCACTGGCTTGACGACCTACTCCCCCTCCGATATTCTCAATCTTCACAGGGTCAACTGCTCTTTCACTTACTGCACGAATATGAGGACTAGTGACAGTCTCTTCTTTACTATCTCCTGGTATATCTGGAGTGGGCTGCTGTGGTTGTGGCACAGCTGGCTGGGGACACTGCTGGGCATCTGAAGCAACAAAGAAAATTGTGTTAGAATTAGTTAATTTTCAAAACCAAGAAGCTTATTTGAACTGCCTGCTCAGGCACATATTGTGGTGAGATTGCTAACCCACATTTTACTGGTCCAAATTGATTCAGGACAGCCAGTACTGTTCACATAAACCTAAGAAACTCACCAGCATTGGAGTCATAACTGCTGTTGCTGCTGGCTCGCTGTCTGTCACTGACTCCAGGAATGGGCCCTCCCTGAATGGTCAGCACTGGAGGCTCCTCAGGGTCCACACAGGGTGATGGGGGCTGGCTGATATTTGGGGAGGAGGCAGAGGCTGAAATCGATGGACTAGGGCTGCCTGCTGTGGCAGCTGTAGAGTTTCCATCAAGGCTGGGGGTTTTACTGCTGCTACCACCACTTCCTATGCTGCTGCCCTGCTGCTGTTGCTGCTTCTCATCAAGCCTCTTCAGCTTCTCTGCACAGGCAGCACGTCTTTCTTCCTCCATCCTACGTTCTTCCTCCTCTCGGCGCCGACGGGCTCGTTCCACAGCAGCCGAGATCTCAGAGGAGGACTGCTTCCTGCGTTGACGCCAAGTCTCATCTTCATCATCCCCTTGAGGTCCGTGAACCAGTAGGCCTGGCTGAGAAGGAGGTGTAGGGCGTCCTGCTGTTGGCTGATGCTGGGCAGGACCAGGTTTTCCAGGGCACACAGTTGCACCCTGGTTGTGAGGCCGGTCCTGATCATTTAGAAAATATTTGATGCTCCATTATAGAGCTTGAACTTTGGACTAGATAAGATCATTGCAAAAAAAGTTGTATATCAACTGTAATAAAACTCAAGAGGCAAAAAGCAAAGTTTAAACTGAGGCTGAAGATGACTCATCTATAAAACCTGTGGGCGGCGGATGAGATAATGACAGGAATGATTAGTCTATGATGCCCTATCCAGATGTCTACCTGTCGGTAATAGGAGTAGGGCCCTTGTCCGAGGAGCGGCCCAGGTGGGGGGGAGGACTGCTCCCGGGGACCACCCAATCCAGGCCTGCGCCCCTGTATACAGGCAGACACAGTTAGCCAAGCTCCACCAATAAATAATCTACACTGACAAAAAGACACACATACTAACATATCTCTGCCCACAAATAAGGCTTTGCTCAAAAGCAGTCACAAACTGTCTCGTGTCAAAATGGCTCTGGTACAACCTGTCTGGGCAACGCTTTGTTGTTTGTTTATTCAGTACACTACCTGGTAATTAGATGGTGCTCCCTGGCCAACCCAGCCACTGCCTCCCTCCTCGGCCCATCCTGGCTTGCTGGAGGAAGGTTGGGGCCCATTGTCAGTATTAGAGGGTGGGGTGCGGTGGGTGTCTCCACCACTATCCAAGGCTCGAGAACGCGAGGATGCAGAAGGAGCATCCTGGGCCCTCTGCTGCTCACTGATAGTTATATATATATATATATATAAAAAAAGCAAGCATGTTTTTATAAGGAATAAACATAGTGCTAGTGTAATATTGTCACTTTTATGGCAAAAACTGCATTTTTAAGCATATTACATTGTTTATATCACATACCGTGAGTCATTCTTGCTCTCAGTTCTGTCCTCTTCCACCTCTTCATCTCCTTCATCATCACTGAACTTCAACTTGGCAGAGTAATCAATCTCTTCATGAGCCCCTGTTAAAACAAACAAAAATAAAAGAATAAATAAATAACATATATTTGCACATTACTTTTAAATTCTTTACTTTGATAACCCTGATCAATCACCACTTTCCTGTCCACCTACCATCCCACCCTGAGACAGTTGTAGTGACTGGAACACTTTATGCTTGGGTCAGCAGGAAATTTGATACAAAGGAAGAATTGCAACATTAAAAAGCATTAATCTCACCCACTACCACTATGTCATTACCCCCTCAATGATTCAGTAGCATAAGCACTGAATCAACATGCAAAGCATTAGGATAATGTCCACATATAGTATGGGTGGACATAACTATCTACAACAAAAATGAAAGCCTCTACAGCACCAGCTCACTATAGCTAAATTAACAAAAAAAAAATACTACAGTCATGAGCACAAATGAAAATGTTGCTCCAACTAAATGCCACATATAGAAAAATACAGCTAGTCTTGACCAACTGTTCATTCAAATGCAGTTAAATATTTCTTGCACATACACAAACAAGCACTTAAAACAATGTATGTGTTTGACTCATTTCATCATTCTTTTACAGTTAAACAGATTTGTTCTGCATCAGATATTTGTCACTTTCACTTCTTAGCTTTTCTGCAGTGTTTTAAATGAATTAGGAACCAACTTTAAGCCAACCATGTATTTTTTGGAAGAACATGTCCTGACCTGCCCAACCCTCATCTCCATCGTGGTCCAGCTCATCAAGCTCCTTCAGGTCATCCTGCTTTAAGATAGAGGGTCGTTTTACCACCTCTCCACTTGGATCCCGTGGACCAGCCTGGGGCCTGTTGTCAGGACCACCCTGCCCACGTGGGAACCTGAAAGAGGTTTAAGTAATATCTTAAAAATACAAAAAGCCCCATAGTCCCATGGTACCTGAGAAATCTGGTATCAATCTGAACCCTCTAAGATCATACAATTGTGACAAATTATAAGCAAGCTCAATAATTTAGCAGACAATACCTTGGAGTGGGCCCTTCCCCAGGTGGCGGGTACCTGTAGGGCCCTTGAGGGCCGTAAGGGGCAGGGAAAGGCAGATAGGGAGGATACATCTAGAAAAATAAACAAACAACTGAGATTCAGACATCCATTATTTTATTCACAGGTAGAAACAGAAAAGCAAGAAGAGAAAAAAAAAAAAAAAAACTTACAAAGGGAGGCATGATCCCTCGGTATGGAGGGAACCCAGGCCCCACAGGGGGCTGGGGCAGGGGCAAGGCAGGGCTGCCTGCAGGAGGGTTCCTAGGTGGTCCAAGGGACTGGGAGTTTGGAGGGGGGACCCCAGCTGCCCCATCCATCACCAAAGTCCCACCGGTACCACCCTCTGCTGCCCCCTCCCCAGACAAGGTGGGCGCCAGGGCTCGGCCCCCACCGTCCCGCCAACTTGTAACGTCTGTGAAGGACAGACATAAAAGTACACAGCACAGTCAGTATTATTTATGGGATCTAATGGAATTAAATTTAATCGCTCTATAATGCTAACACATCATTACAACTATTATGAATGTCTCTAAGGAATAGTAATGATGATAAGAAGAAATTTACATGAGAATAAAATAGTAAGGCGGTCAATCAGATGTCAGTGTCACATGGTGTTAGTCTGTTGTTAAACAAGAATACACAGGTGAACAATGACAAATTTTGCATCAGCTGTGGAGTCTAATGGCAGCAGCGATAAAGGGCCTGTGGTAGCGCGACACACACTGCAGTAGCCTATCACTGCAGGTGCTGCTTAGAGCGCTCAGGGTGTTGTATAGAGGGTGGGAGGTGTTACGATCACTAACATTTTGATCCCCATTCCCTTATGCCCAACCTCCTCCATTGAGTCAGGACAGCAGCCCAGAGCAGCCTTCTTTATCAGTTTGCCTAGTTTCTTTTTGTCTATTGTGATACCACTGCATAAACAATGGATGTGCAAGCACAGGGTCCTAAAATGTTTGAGCAGTGTGCTTAATCTTGGGTGGTCCTCAGCATGTATAGTCGATTCCATCCTTAATACAGGACCATGATGTTGTCTGTCCAGTCCAATTTATTATTTAGATATACACCCAGGTATTGGTTGGATTTTGTCCAGCTATGTTTTTTCCTGCAAAACTAAATAGCTCTTATTCTTATTGAGCTGGAAGCCATTCTATTTGACATCAGTAAGCAAAGTCCTGGATCACAAACCTGTATTCATTCGAATTTCTATTAGCGATGCACCCCAAAATACCGGAGTCATCAGAAAATTTTGGCAGGAATGGAGCTAGTACAGTCCCTTATGGAGTCTCCTGTACTACAGAAAGCCATGTCTGACACAAACCTTTAGTCTGACATAATGGATTCTGTTGGTGAGATAGGCCATAGTCAACTGTATATGATAATCACGTTACACATTTGTAACAATAATACAAGTCACATTAATAATTAACAGGAATCGAACTTTGACTATGCCTATAGCTGACATATGCTATCAAATCACCCATACTTAATATTTTCAGTGCACATTCTAAAAACAAACTTGTAAGATGAGTTGTCTCAAAATTCTCACTGTAGCTATGAGATTTAATTAAAACGGTTGTTCAGTCGTTGGGGACTAAAGCCATCACTTACTCTGGGGGCGGAGGCTTGGTCCGGGCCCATACCACTGATCTGCAGTGCCCTGTTCTCTGCCAGCTCTGTCCTGGTCGCCAGCCGCCTGCAGGGTGGGAAATTCCTCGCGAGAGAATGGCAATGGTAGGTTTGATCCCTTTCCACCTACAAAAAGGAACAAGATAAGAATGATTTGCAAAGAGGATTAAATGTGTAACTAGAAGCTCAATCCACAGAAATATAAGGGAGAGAAATAGAAGGGGAGAGTCACCATCCCCTTGTGTTCCATGTGTAACACTGGCTTGTGCCCAGGACCTTGCCCCTACGGCCTGGGTTGAAGCTGGCGCCAGAACCTGGAAGGATACCATGAGAAAGACTTACTGTAGCTGCTTTAAATATTCCAGCACTTTATTAACTCAGACGATGATTTTGCTTTTGTTACTGTGACTGAGTACCTCTGAAGCTGGCGGGGTTCTCGGGCGGGTCAGTGCAGGTATCTGTGAAGCCACAGGCTGCTGCGATTCCGGCTGCGGTGCTGACAATGCATCGGTACTGTAAGAGTGTAGAAAGTATTTAAAAAAAAAAAAAGTCAAAGCAGGAGAGGCAGGTATTAGAAAATTGATAAGCAACAGAAGAGGGCAACAAAAAGGGAAAAAGGAAAATGGTGTCAAAAAAATAACCATAAAAGTAATAAATGCCTCTCCTCACAGGAACATTCCTCAAACGTTCTGCTGTTTAACTCCTTTTCACCATTTAGATTCAGTCTATAATACAAGCTTGTTAGTTGAACCTACTTACCTCTTTGGGTCTGCTGGTTCCTGTTTGCTTGCCCATCCTGTGCCGTCTTTAGGAACAAGCGAGACGTTCGGATCGTTGCCTTTGTTCTCTGCCTTCAGACTGGGCAGGTTGGCAGGGGGTGGCATACGCCGTGCGGAGGCAACTTTACCAAGAGACTGCAGGCCATGACGGGGGGGAACTGATATGGGAAAGAAAAAGGGGTCATTAGCATAGATGGACCACTGAGACCCGACACCAATTACATCTACCGGGATGGCATCTACTGCTTATTTTGCTGGATAATTAGAATGCTGAACAACCAACAAGGATAGAGGCTTATTTCAGTCTGATGGTTCTAAAGAATCTGATTTTGGAAAAAAAAAAATCCTATGTTATGAAACACCTTTAGCAGAACCAGGTGAATTACAGTTTATAGAAAGGTATTAGGATATTTTGATGTTCACAGAAGCATGGAAAAGCCTTCCGATTCTGAAAAGTAAAGCTTTGCTGATATTAGTCCTTAATTTATTTCCTTGAGGCCCAGAGAAAGCACAGCAGTGTATGGCTTCACTATGTAGGAGGGGGAAGACTGTAGATTGGAAATGAGGACAGCTGCTTAGATCTAGTAGGAAGCTTCTGAATAAAACATAGACTGGGGACTCAGCACAGATGTCAAACACCATCCACAAATAAGCCTCTGTCTCAGGTCAGGCTCAGAGGCTCAGCTGACATGCCAAAGCTCGAGAGCCATTTGCCCCCTAGGCTATGCATAATTTCTTTCTATATAAGCTTTTTTCTGAAAGAAAGTTGTACATGCCAATAAACAGTGGTGGTAAACATTCTTGATGCCTGAATATTATTGACAGTATCAGCAAAACAGGTTTGCAGACAGTTGAGAGATGCAGACTATCATACACTTCCTGTATTGGAAATCAGCACTAGAGCTATTAGGGAAGCAGTAGGCTAATGCAGCAAAGTTGCAATACTTGGCAGCAGAAGATGGGCAGCATAGATAAGCTTCTGAATCACAACTCAGCTGGTAAATCCAACCAGGTCAGTTTCACAAAACAAGTGGCA
Source organism: Mastacembelus armatus (assembly GCF_900324485.2). Classification (NCBI taxonomy): domain Eukaryota; kingdom Metazoa; phylum Chordata; class Actinopteri; order Synbranchiformes; family Mastacembelidae; genus Mastacembelus; species Mastacembelus armatus. The sequence goes on from NC_046643.1 coordinate 15,854,176, forward strand.
CATAATAGCAAAGCAAAAGCATTTGGCAGAACTTAAACACAGTCTAAAAGGCAAGCAATTAAAAAAAAATAAAAAAATCACATGTAGAACAGAAAAACTTATCGTTTGGATGCTTGTTGTGAAAAAAGAAGCTTGGACATGACAGAACGTAGATACTCACCAACAGGCTTTTGTGTTTCAAGGCTCTTTCCTTTGTATGTATCAAACAGGTTGAGAGACGCATACTTGGTTTTGCCTTCCTTCCCCTTTGCAGTTTGCCCAGAGCGCTCTGACATTGCGCTGTCCGCTCATTGAGTATGGTGAACCCTGAGACTGGGGTAAAAAGAAAGATATTTAAGACCACGTATGCACAGAATGTGAAAGTATATCCTCAACATGTGCTGTAGAACGACAGATTCAAACACAAAATTTGACAGTAATTGTGACTCTGTTGGATATGTGGTTTGATTAGGTACTCACAACGTAACTTTTAGTACAACAGTATAGATTATATGCTGCGTATAGAAATAGTATCATAAAATAGGACTGTGAAACTTATTAGATAAGACCATCTTTACTGACTTAAGTGGGGGGCTAATATGCATAAAGGAACAGTAATTTTTAAAAGTGGGGGCTATATTAGAACACTAGCCCCAAGTAGTAAGACTAAATAGCAATCCACTCAAAAACAGAAATATTGCTCCATTTAAATACGTGTGTAGATATTGTTCAGTATTTGCCAAAACAGTAAAGATATCTAACTGGCCATTGGCTTTCAGCAATGTTATGAAATTTTACAATATAAACTATATGCAGGCTCTGTGACAAAATTACAAAGTAATATAGCTGGATTTTCTCCAGCTATATTACTTTGTAATTTTGTCACAGAAGGCCTACAAAATGACATAGCAAAATCAATCACATGTCTTGGTGTGCCTTCCCTTAGATTAGAATATATTTCAAGCCACTTCACAACAAACCTAAAAACTGTCAAATTAAACAACACATTTATAATTTGCACTGAACAGAGATAAAATGCCTTGTTCCTTTATTATGATGCAGCATGTTAAACTGGGTACAATAAATAAACAAATAAATGAGAATAGTTAACCACAGTCAACTACTCCCTAAAGGCTATTTTGGAGTTTGACTCTGCCATATTGTCTGCACTGTTTACCTACTGCTGTACCATTCTGATCACAGGATTCTTACTGACACTCAATGAAAACTTGCTGTGGTGTATATGGGTTATTTCAGGCTGTTGCACCTTCATTTGTACAGCTTTTCAATAAATAAATTCTGGCTTGATGCAGCCTTTTAGTACTTGGGCACATAGTTCAGTATTGGGATAACTTGGGCATCATTCCCGACAACAATGTATTGTTACAGAAATTGTACTGATAGAGATTCATTATTATGCCAGTATAAATGTTGTTAGATGAAAGTAGACCTAGTACAGTGCATGGCTGAACACCTCATCTCAAGAAACATTGTATAAAAGAAAGGGGAAAAGGCAGAACCATGGTTTCTAAGGCAACAGATTATAAATGATATTCTTCTATGCTTTGCCTTGAGACAGTGTTGGCTCCATGGCAACTGCCAGGTCTCTAGCTTGAACTCATTTTAGCACACATCAATAAAACACACTGTGCTGACATCTGTCCAATTCAGAATGATTTGGCTATAGCCAGCAGGTTAAACTGCACCCCCCCATTAAAACACAATTACTGAGAACATATGATTAATCTCAGACTGTTATGGTACAAAAAAAGCAATTTCATTCACTACCTTTGAAAGGAGTAGTGAAATGATGTGAGCCAATCCAAATGGTCCTTGTCTTGAAGAACAATTTTACAGCCAAAGAGTTAAAATAACAGCTAAAAGTCTGTATCATAATGACTTGTTAATTTCTATAAATAAAAACAGTAAGGTTGATGAAATATCAGTTCATAAGTTTAATATTACCTAAATAACAAGTCTAGTGATTAGAAGGCTCCAACAATGCTCACACCAAAAACATGAGCAACAGTGGTGTAAACTGTGTTTGGTCAAACAGAAACCAGAACCAAAACAGTGTGTTAAAAAACAAATGTAAACGGCCTTCAATTCAGAGCTGACAATTCATATAATGCCAAAATACACCATCTCTAAAGTATAAACATCACTGCAAAAAAAAAAAAAAACCCACAAAAAACAAAACAAAAACAAAAAACAAAATTCAACACAAAACAAGATTTCACAGGATGACTACCGAGCAGCAAAACTACACGGTGTCCAAACAGCCAGAAGAGATTAGAAAATTGGGTCGTAGGATAGCTGGTCAACTACATGCTGTATTAGGATTAACGGGGGCCACCAGCTACCAAACCATAACTGAAGGAAAATATACCACAGGTGGGCCTTGTAAAGCCAAAGCTAATGAGAAGGACTGGCTAACCGTACAATAATACCTTGCCAAAAACCAACCGATAGCCACAGAAGCAGCAATTGCAAAAAATCAAGTTTAATAACCTATCTTTATTGTAGTGCTAACTAACGTCAATGCTAGTTGGCTAATACAGGGCCTCGGTGTTCGCGTTGGGAGGGGGACTGCGTTCATGTTTTATAATGTATTTTCAAAACCTTGCAGTAACATTTACTTTGTGAACTCTTCAAATTTGCGAGCTGCAACGTTATGAATCAAAACGCAACGTCCCAGTTGGCCTTTTTAATCAAACAGTGTCGGTTATCTGTCGTTCTTACGAGACACAGGACAACGCAGAAAAAGATTTTATTAGGAGAGCAAAACAAAATGGCGGTGGAGACAGGCTGGCTGCATACTAGTTAACGTTGAAAAGGACAGGCTATACACCACAGCTCTAACGAGTTCAAATTCCCATCAGATTGTACTAAACAAAGACAGTGACCAGTCAGGCGGCGTAGAGTTACACCATAAGTCTAAATAAATCCGGTTTGACTAATGCCAATGTATCGTAAAGTGACGCTGTCCAACCGAGAGCTACACGGCTAACGTTAGCTTCACAATGTATTCCGGGTGAAAAACCTGCGCTGACGTTTATGTGGTCACAAGTGTTTTTCACACGATCCAATGATAAACGACCTGAAAAGACAGTACCACCATGAAATATACAATATACATGGCTATTAAAGTTAAACCCCAACCATTTGAGCTATTACAGACGCCTGCTAAGCTCATAGCCTAGCTCAGCTAAGGAGCTAGCTACGTAACTACCTAACGTCAGTTAGCTTAGCTAGCAACCAAGACAATCACTGTCTTCTCTCAAAAAAACGAGACGGTCCCTCCATAAAATAAACTCTCGGTGAGCTTACGGGAATTGCTGCCAGTTTCTGTTCGATATAACGTAACTGCTTAATGTCTGCGTAGATCATGCAAAATGTTCAGGCCACTGACCTGGTCTTGTCCCGACTTGTCTCGAGGTTGTATCGCAGAATGAGGTTAACGCTAGCTAGCTATGCTAAGCTTTCTAGCAACTGCCACTGTTAGCTAGTTAAGCAACGTTATCCTTTTGCTTACTCAAACGCATACGGTCTGTGCAGTAACTCGCATTGACCCAGGTGTGAGTATAAATACAAAGAAGGTATTCGGCTTACTTGCACTCCTTTTCTTTTTTTCCAAAAATAAATGAAAAGGGGTGAAAAGAAAATTGTAATACTGGACTCGATCCGTCACCTAAAGAGCCGTCAACGGCTACTGGGTGAGTTCATGAGATGGGAGCCGCTTGAGACCTCTACAGTGCGAGACAAATGCGACACTTATTTTCTTAAAAAGCGCCATAAACTTAACTAATGTTCATGAGGGATATGAATTGACATAAGTGTAGACTGTTCTCATATAAAATATAATTTATACACTTTCTTTATACCTCTTAAAGGTGCCATAAAGATTATTTTAATTGTGATTTTTCTTTTTGAGGAATGAAAAAGAATTTATAAAAAAAAGGACATAAGTGCAAGACAATTCATGATTTACTTTGCTTCATATCCCAAACCGACTATTGAAAACTATTAAAAATTTACTGTAAATTTCCTTGAACACACATATACAATAGAATTAATGTTGCCAGTACAGATTTGTTAATTGTAAACTTATTTTTAACTCAACTCTGGTTTAAATCAAGTCATTTTCTTCTATTGTGTTGTAAGGAGTTACTCAAAATACTTATTTGGTGCATATATTATCTCTAATCATTTGAGCAAAAACAATGACACTTTTATATAGACTTTGATGAGAAAAGTACTGAATTCGTTTTTACTGCATCAATTGCTGCTCAGGAAAAATGTGAGTTCTTTGCTTCAATCATGAATGACACTGCCAGTCTTCTTGGCTGTGCCCACAGTGAATAAAACTGCATACAACTGCTCTGAATCATTTATTTATTCCAAAGACAATACAGATAGATTTGTTTTTCCAATTCAGTACAGACATAATTAAAACAATGTCACCCTGTGTCCAGTGCTGGTAATACAGGGCAAAAATGGACCAGACAGTTGAAGTGAAGGTCTATCATCCAAATCTGAGCAGAGTGGAGTTCAGACTGATTAGAAAATGTCAGAATACATATTGCAAAAGTACAAAATAGGATACTTCATCTACATTATGTACTTCCCTCTTTATGCTTACATGCACATTTTGTAATGATTCCTTCTATTTTCCTTCTAATGATTCCTTGTAATGATTCCTTCTAATAACCACTTGAATTCCAGTTTTGAATTATTAGAGGACACTCAAGCACATTCTCTTACACAAAAAAGGCTATTACCATAATTTCACACATTTATGGTTTTACAAAGGCAGGGCAAATTTCAGTTAGCATGAACTCATGGCATACATATCATAATAAAGGGAATAAAATCTTCATAATTACAAGCACAAACCCATATGAGAGTTTAAAATAGGCCACAGTACATTATCTGAGCAAATAGGAATAATTTTGCACCTGTACTAAGAATAGAGTGAATCTGTCAGTTGGTCAATGATAGATCATCTATCAAAAAATGTACATAGCATTAACATTTTTTTCATTTTATGTTTCCCAAAGCAAACATTAGTCTCCCTGTCTATCAAAAACTGATGTGATACTTTGGTATAGTATCACATTTAAAATGACATGTTGGTAACTTTATAACAATCAATATTTACATGACAATATGATTTAATTTCTGTGGAAACTAGTGCAATTTTGTAAAATATTCTTTAGATTTATCTTCTCAAACACTGACTTACTTAAATACATTCTCTTATGTAGGGTGAAAGAAGTCAAAACATATTGGGGTTGTGCAAATTTTAAACAGAACATACACTGGACAAATGGATGAGACGTGTGACTTAACTGTGGGTCTTTTAGAGAACACAAAGATAAAAAGATAGCTTCATCAACACATTTCAATGTTAATCTTAATTTCCCATATTAATCACCATAAATTAAGTTTAAAACGTCTTATTTCTTCCTGAGTAAGTTGCGAGAGTAAACAACCTTCTCTCTCCTTTTCCCTTCAGCTTTGAATATGGGAAAATAAAACAGTCAATACAGCAGGTGTATTTTCTATTAAACATTTTTTACAAACAAGAGTATTTAAAAAAAAAAAAAAAAAAAAAAAAAAAAATCAGTGGTCGCTATGGTCTTTCCTTGTACTCGTGCTCTACCAGCCACCATACAGGTGGATCTTGGCAATTGAGACAGTCTCATCATAGTCCCTGTGGCCCTTCTCATAGATGACAAAGATGTACTTGCGGTCCTCTGGTGAACCAGTGTCCAGCGATGTGATGCAAGAATAGCCACTTGGCCCAGCCCATATCTGAACAGTTTTGTTCTCCCAAGATTTGCCATCGGTCAGCGACCAGCGTAAGGTTAGGTTAACTCCTGTAAGAAGTTAGTATGCACATTAGAGATGAAACAATCTTTTGACTGTGAGTCTTTAAGAGTCTTTATAGAGCTGCTACTTTTTCATTACTGACAAAAGTGTACGAAAGGAGTAGAGATTATTAAGGGTTCTTACTGTGTTGCTCATTGGAGGGGTTGGTAAAGTACATAACTCCATCTTTCTGCAGAGCTCCAGCTGCTACTACAGGATCTATTAGCTCATAGTCAAAGTATAGATCATCTATTGGCAGGGACAATCCTCCATCTCGGCTGCGTACCACCACACGGCACCGACAGTGGTAGTTGTTCTGGTTCCGCACATTAATGACAATGCTGCCATCTGTCATCTCAACCGGCTACAGATGGACAGGAAAGGGTTAAATTTGAAACTGTCTAATGCTTTGTGCTTTAGAAATGAGTGATGTTAAACTAAGTTAGTGATCTAACTATGAAACCTTGGTATGATTGTAGTGAATGCATGACTGCAGTTGGAGTTTTAAAATCTAAAGTTCAAAACTGCAATACTTGCTTTTTGAAGGGCTCCATAACAATCATTGATAAACTGCAATAAAAGAGTTGATATAGCTAACAATTTCCCATTCATATACCCAGGTTACACAAAGCAACATTAGCATTAATTTGGAGTTGTATTCCTGTTCACCTGACACATACAATATTTTTAGCTCATTTTTGAGAAGAATATTTGCCTGTTGTATGAGGTAACATTCAAACTAAGCAGTTGTGATATTCCAGCAATATGATATATATAGCACTCGCAGCTCATGTCAACAGTGTAATGTGACTTCAATGAGCTGTCAGGACCGAGGTAACGATTATCATGTGAGATACAAAACATTTTTAGAAACAACTGAAAATGTACCTGGCACTCGTCGGGGTTGAAATCCTGTGCTTTTTTCTTCTGGTTGTAGGGGATGCTTTTCAGTGCTGCACCATTGTACCAGTTACGGCCATGGTCGTCACTCAGGATACAGAAAACGCCATCACCCTCTATTGTTCCATGACCGCAAACCACCAACCTCCCCTTTGCTGGGTCATAGCGCTTCTGAAGTGAAAAACACAAAGCACCATGAACAAAAGTGCAGAGAAACATACTAAAACAGAAACTCTGCAAATCGCTACACGTCCAATTAATTCTAATAACATGAAAGAATTTAATAAGGTTCACATCCGAAGAGGCAATTTAAACACAACCATATTTACATCGTGAAAGTTTAACACAATCAATGCTGAGCTTGTTTAAATATCCTATTGATTACTTCATATTGATGGTATGTAGACTAGAATGCCTGACTAGAGGTCATATCAGCCAGTGTTACTGAAAACACCTATGTGGGTGTGTAGAGGCTTTAGTTGTCTAGCAGCTATAACTGTCTGGTAAATGGAGTCAAGTATAAAATGTAATATTTCCCTCTGAAATGTAGTGAAGTAAAAGTAAAGTAGCATGAAATATAAATGTTCACGTAAATTACAAGAAACAAAAACGTTAAATACAAATAAATAAAAATTGTACATAAGTACAATTCCTGTGCAAATGTGTGACTTTCTATCAATGCTGAACTGTCTAATTTCAAAAGGTTTCCATGCCAACAACAGCACATTTCAGTCCTTTACCTTCAGCATACAAATGTCATTTATCTCCCTGTTCAGGTTAAAATTGCGATGGCTGCTCCTTTTTATAGATAGCGTGTCACTGAGGGTGGTATCATTTGCCAAGGGTTTCTATACTTCCATCTCTGACACTTTAAATTGCATGTGCTTGCAGCTATTAGATACCTGCCCTTACAGCAGGTACTTTGGGCAGGTAACTGACAAATCAAACTGCTGACAGCCAGATCTCTAAAGTAGCTGACACATGTTGCTGACTTGCATTAAAAACCTGTTCATTCTACTTTTCTAGTTCTCACTCCTTAATTTAAAAGTTTATTTATGGGGATCAGTCAAATTCAGTGCCTACAGTATTAATACAAAGTTCAGTTTTACAAAGATAATTATACTATCTCTGCAACGGAGTGACACAAATGTGTGACTCAACTTTACTTTATAAACCACAGAGAAGTCTGCCTCACTTTAACACCTACAATCACTGCGAGCACATGACCAGAATGACTAACTTCTTGTTAGTGGCTTATAATAAGTGAAAACAATGTGACATAAATGCTAGCTTAAACATTAGCTTACTTTACAGCTAGAAAACATCTGAGCTGTGGATTCTCACATGTTATCCTATCTCTCTCCCACCTGGATGCCAAAGCCCGGTCCAGGAGAAAAGCTCTTGACTCCGAGCTGGACCGAGAGGTTTCTGGGGTGGCTCCAGCTGTCCCCATCGTCCATGCTCTCCACCATCATGGTGCTGGAGGGGCTGCAGTAGTAGAGGTGGAAGCAGACGGTGTAGATCAGAATCACTGAGCCCACTTCTTCATCCACCACCACTGAGCCCAGGTTCAGACCATCGTCTGTCACACCATCATTGACAATAAAGGTGGTCGGGGACCAGGTGGCTCCTGGAGGGATGAAAGGAGATAAGGAATAAAGCAAGAGAACAATCTAGTTTTTACTTTAACTACAACTCTTCAGATATATGAAGTTTTTGCATTAATTATTTTATATTTTACTCCCAGACTGCGATTTGTGTGGGTGTGATCGCCTGGGTGGTCCTGCCTTTGTCAGTGGACTTCCGCATTGCAATAAACTTTGCTCCCACATCACTGGATGAAAATTTCCTGGCCTCAGTAAAAGCCAGCAGACTTCCTTTGGGGGTGAAGGTCAGTAGTGGGATCCTGTAGGTGTTAACTTGTCCCTGGGCTCCACTCACCCACAGCAGCTGCTCCTCATACAGCAGAGGGTCGATCTGGGCGGAAGAGAAAGACAGAATAGTGAAGAAAAGAAAGAGAAAGAGCTGCATTATCTGTGTGTAAAACCAGTTCAGGCAAGAATCAACCCTTCAACATGCATCAGGTTACTCAATCAGAAAACAGAAACTTTCACTTTTTTTGTTAAATCTTAAACACAAGGCTGCAAAAGCTTTACTTTCTAATAAAAAGCTACAAAGGGACGCAAAAGACTGGACGAAATAACAGAGAAGTATTAAAGTTTTAAAAGTTTATCACTGAAATCAAGCGTCCTCAACACTCCTGAAAGTTTCCAAACATTATAACTACAAATCCCTCGTTTGTCGATGCCACTAAGCTTCTAAAACTGTGTTATATTGTGATATTTGTGCAGCTAATAACATTTCACTGTACCATTTGAGCAACACAGGAAGCAAATGAAGCGTAAAGAAGAACCGACACTGCAGCGACTCGGTTTCCTTTCCCCATGTTGGATCAGCGACTTCAGAAGCTTTTCCTTTACGCCAACAGATAAATCACACAGAACCGTTTGTTTCTATACAAAAAAGTCAACAATAATAAAAACCTGCAGATAAATAAACGAGGAAATTCCTCTCTCTGCTCGTCCACATCGGGATCCAAAACTTAGCAGCTACCTTACTTTGTCATATGACCAAGGAGGGCGTCACATGACCAGTATCACGTTCCAAAATAAAAGAGGAAATACAAGACCAAAGATTATTTTCATTTTTTTAAGTACATTTACAATTACACTCTGTATATTATTTTATATAATAACTATCATTTATTAATATACAATTGTCTTTATTTTATCTTGTTTGTATTTTAAGTTGTATTTTTTTCCTTTACTCTTCTTATTTTGTTTAGTTTTATAAGATTGGATTGCTCCGTGCTGTATACATGGTTTTTATATATTACCTATGTAAGGTTTCTTTTTACAGACATGATAAATAATGCGTTGTATTTGTATGCACATTAATGCAGCTAATCAGTTTTCAAATAATCTTTGTTGCACATGCTTCATATGTGTGGCTCTTCTTTCCAGAGATGGAAGATGAGCTGGGGAAGAACTTCATTTCAACCTGTGTCTATATTTTACATAAATGTTGTCCCCAGATGAATGCAGTTTAGTGTAATTCATTTATGCACTTTTTTTCAATATTCCAAATACACTTCCTGCTTTTGTCCACATGGGGTCAGAATTTACCTAAAACAACTTAAGACACACTGACCAGAGAAACCTGGACAGTATTCTAAGATTAAGATTTGGGTTTTAGGGCTAAGATTAAAAATATTTATTTGAAAGGATGTGTCCATGTGCAGATATTGAGTGAACTCTGGGGATCTGAAGGAGATGGCAGTCCTGTGTTAATATGCCATATCTGTCATGAGATGGTAGAGTCGGGGGAAGCATGTATGTATGAACGTGTATCTCTTATATGACCTCGATTGATCCACTACTATTACTGGATATCAGTTAATGTGTAACAATTCCTGTAAAGCTGCTACATGATGCCAATGAAAACAAATGGTTGTTCTCCTTAAATACCTTAAAATAACCACATCTCTTTTATTATACATTTTTCTAAGAACACTAACATTTTCTACCTTTGAGAAAACAATCACAATCACATCCCACCTGTTCAGGTTTAATACACTTTCCTAACTTACCTCTGCATATTTAAAGTGGATGAACTAAGACCGTCTATCCTTTTTCTTGTGTGTGTGCATTGAGCTGAGAACTACAAGACACATTCCTCCAGTCATGAGGCTGAGCAGATCCAAGTCACACGCTGTGAGAGAGAGAGAAGCACAGAGAGAGAGAGAGAGAAGTAGGAAATAAATTCATTTGAATGAGAAACTAACATACGCCACAAGCTACATACGCTGCTGTGAAGTAATTACTGGAAGTGTGGAAATGTTTTCTGGAAAGGATTACAACAGGACTGGCGAGGGAATAGATTAATCACAGCTTGGTTGAAATGCAGGTAAGATGTCTTTAATCATGTAATATAGAGACTTTTTTTATGTCACTTGTTTTGGTTTACTTGATATTGATTTTAAGGTTTCATTGGCTCAGAGTGAATCACTGAAAACAAACATGTTGGGCCATGTCATGCAAACAAACCTGAATGCAAAGAAATGTGGCATAAGGGCTTCCCCTGGTGCAGGTCCTGTAACTGAGCTGTAACTATTTCTATAACAAAATATATAAATATGTGAAAGTTCTTTAAGCTTCTCAAATGCGAATGATAGTAAGCTCAAAATGTTTAGATAAACAAGACAAACAGACAGGAAGTCATTTTCAAGTAAGAGATGAGACAGAAGATAGTGAGTTGTGTTTTTGATAATGGGCTCCTGATACTTATGCTGTTTCCGCTTTTTACCACTGAAAAGCTGAAGACGCTGCTTGTGCAACAACTCAGCCTTCTGCTTGCCCAGATGAACAGCACTTTTTTCTTCTCCCTTTTCTATGCGCCTCATTGAGCAGAATAAGTCTACAATGATAAACTGTTCTGGTGTGATATAATTTACAGGTAAGGAGTTAAAAATGAAAATGAAAGCAGAGTTGGGAGCTTGTGTATAAAGAGAGTCGAAACAGCGGTTATACTAAATTTGGGACCATGACTGCAGTGTTGACTTTTCATACTTCAGTGGTAAAATGTGGCTTTGTCGCAGGCAGGAAGGAGTGTGGGATGGAACAGGACCTGCACATACAACCAGTTTTCTCTATAAATAGCACGTATATTGTTTTGTGTGTTTATTTCCTCGTTTTGCTTCTATCACATACGTTAGACTGTTGGCAGGATCAGAGGAAGTATGTCATGTGTGCTGTGTTGAGATGGGTTTCTCTTAAAGTACAGTGCATAGTGATATGACCCAGACCCAGCTACACTGCCATGCTAAAACATTACATTGTCAACATTTTTCTGCAATACTAGTAAGATATTGTCAACTCTGTAGGCTCATAAAAATGTAAATTCACTTAAGTACTCCTTCAGACTTAATCTACAAAGTAAGAGGGTAATAGCCTTTTAATGAAGAAAACACCATTACCTCTGTATTGCAGTAAGGCCATCAAACCTGAAAGCAAAAGTGCTGAAATTTCCTGCAGGTTTTGAGATAAATTGTATTATTTACCTACTTCAATACAATTTGAAAATGATTATCAGAGAAAAATGCTGTGGCTTTCCTGAAATACATTCCATAAATTTCACTGGTGTGGCATGAAGATTTTTCTCCTTCAAACGTGACTTATCTAACCTCTGTGTTAGGACAGTGGTTTCCAAATGTCCCCACTGCTCAGATGAGCTAATACCACTCATGTTTCAAATATGTTCTTTTTTGACTGTATAATAAACTGGATGTTATCATAGAATTGAATCATCTGTTTATATTGCTCTGGTCATATTTGCACTGCCATTACATGGAACGACTGGATGTTTCATCTATATGTTTTACTATTTAACCAAAAATGTTCCCTTCTTAGTTAAACACTGGCTGTTTTACTTCAGGAACAGGAAATAATGGAGAACAAAAATGGAACTTGTCAGTTGACGGAGGAAAGTGATGTGGATGTTAATATCAGTATAACCAACGCACAGTCACAGGCCACCAGCAACAAAACCAACTGGTTAAATGGTAATCGATCTATCTATCTATCTATCTATCTATCTGTCTATCTATCTGTCTATCTATCTATCTGTCTGTCTGTCTGTCTGTCTGTCTGTCTGTCTGTCTGTCTGTCTGTCTGTCTGTCTGTCTGTCTGTCTGTCTGTCTGTCTGTCTGTCTTATTTATCAGTATCATCTATTTAGTATCAATTTGCTGTGGACTGCTCTCACTATTTCTGTCTCTCACTCTCAGGTCAGTGTGTTGTGGCAATGCCAAGCTGTTCAGTGTTAAACCCTTGTTTTGATTTGTCTCAGTGCCACACCAAACTGGAGAATGAAGGCTTTCAGGTCAACACACACTTATACACAGACAACTATCCTGCTGGTGCACTGCCACAGTCAGAAAAATTTACTTTGATCTGCGTTTAATTCAGGCTGCTAACTTGTTGGTTTTATTTGTTTTTTTTTTTCATGTTAGATTCCAGCTGGAGACATGGAGGCTCCACTGCGGACGGCACTGGACATTCCCTCAGTCAGGAGATACATGGTTTTCAACTCAGCGCTCTTTCGTTTCATAATGACACCGGTATGATTGTCCATCTCTCTACCTCTGTACCTCATTTCCTCTTCATTCCACTACAGTTCTACCTCCCACTGTTTTTTTTATTTACACTTTATTCCTTGATGCTACTTTACTTTTGGTTTGCTTTTATTGGTCACTCTTCTGATATAACATTTCTATGAAGTTGAGGGACTTACAAGAGACAGATAAGATAAAAAATGTTTGAAGATTCCAAGATATCCAGTATTTTTTTCCCATGTTTGAGTGTGTGTTGATAATTGGAGAATGGCTGCAGATCAAGCCTTAGCTTTTATTGACCATGTACTGCACCTCCATGGATTTTGCATGAACTACTAATTACTTACCATCTGTTACTAGGAATATTTATGTTTTTCTACCTTTGTGAATATGCACAACCTACCCTCTCCTTCCACCAGGTGCTCTACATTGTGGTGTGGTGTGCCGTGTTTTCCACCCTCCATCTCTACATCAGTGTCAGCGAGTACTGGCTCCTCTGTCTCTCTGTCAGCCTGGTCTCCATCTTCTTCACCACAGCTATCATCTTTGTCCTGCACCACAGTAACAAGAAGGTGAATAGGAACTGTACTTTATATGAAAATTGTCAATTTCATATTAATAATGTGATTATGGCACAATCACCCCCAGCAGGGAAGATCTTACATACATTTTACTTTGGAGTTTGAAATCAAAACTTCCTTTTACTAATCAGCAATTGCAACATTTCATGTCTCGGTGTTTAATTTATTTTCATACATGTTTATATGCCTGTTCCTTCAGATCAACATGAATTTAGATGTTCGGTTAATCCAGGTGAATGAGAGGATGGTGAAATACAAGCTGTTGGTGGCCGTGGGCGACTGGATGCAGAACTGCACTGGAAACATGCAGGTTGTTCTTCTAAAATCAGTCACACTCGCCTGCCAAACATGAGTGATGCAAGACGAGAAAATAGTTGAGTTTTTAAAAGTGATCTATCAGTTTTATTGACCAAAGGGCCAGAACCTGTGTGGGTTTATAGTCTACAATAAACAGCACAACATTTATCTTCAATATATGTCTAACTTACATGTATCATAATGTTAAACACTGTGTAGTAAGTAGAAGAAATAAGCAGATTTTCACTAAAGGGGAAGATTCTGTTTAAAGAATAAAGACATTTGAGTTCAGAAATAAAAGAAAAAATAAAGTAATAACTAATAAAGTAATTTGAGAATGTTAAAAAATTGGCTTCCATGGAGTAAAAATAGCAAATATGGCTTGTACTGTAGTGTATTTTCAGTTGTCATGTTGGTGTAAAGCGATTTATGCAATCAATAATGTGTTTTTATAATAAAAGTCCAAATTTTAATGTGGGTGGTGATTAGGTGGTTTTGGAACCAGACTAGTACATCAGAAAGAACTGAATTTTAATCATTTGGCTGTGGCAGGTGCTAATATCGCTATTTTTATCTTTATGTCAATCTGCAGTTGTACTTTGTGTACTGGGACATTTCCCGCTGTCTGAGTGCTCTGGCTGAAACTTTAGAGGAGTGCAGTTTTGGGGCAAATGACACTCAGGTGAGTGACCCAAGAACATCTGTCACTCTGTTTATTCACCTGCTTTATTGATTTTTCTAGCACTTTCATGTTTGTTCTTCCTTGAAAACAATAGAAACATAATTCCATGTGCTCTTAAGATTTTTTATTTCTAAACAGAAATAAAAATTTAGCCTTTGAACGAGAGCATCACATTTCATAGCTTTCATTTTCGGTAAGAGAAAGAATTTAAAATGATCTACACTTTCACCAGAACAAACTGAAGAAGAAAATGTCGCATCTTGTCCTTGTGACCGAAGTCAGCGCTGTCGACCCCGAGGTCGGTGAATCGGATGTGGAGCAGGACATGGACGAACAGAGGCCTCTGCTGCGAAATGAGGACACAGCCTCCAGCGCCTCATCCAGCCAGCGGGAGAACACCAAAATCACCACCAACTACAGCCTTGTCCCTGACGCATCATTATCTGCTCAGGCAAGAGAAGACATGATTCTTCAGGACCTCATGCTGAGGGCATTTATTTAAGCCTCAGACACATTAACAGTGTTAACTACATATTAATCATACACAAGAAGAAACTGAAATACATATAAACTCCAGCCATAACTGTTCAAAGGTTTTAAGGGCACACTCCATCAAAATATAAAAACAGGAGATTATTCTGTCTTATGTGAGACAAAACTTATAGTTTGCATTTGCTATTGATTTATTTTTTAAGTGTAACTGGACATAAGAGCTGTTAGCAAGATTAGGGTCAATAATCGATCAGTTGATCACAAGAAAATTAATTAGCAACTATTTTGATAATCGATTTGTCAGTATTTTGACAAATAAAACTGAAAAACACTTCCAGCTTCTCAAAGTGAAGATGTTTGAGTTCTAAGAAATGTCTCAGTTTTGTGGAGAGACCAAGCAATTATTTGAGAAATTTAGGTTCGTTAGATAAATTGATAATGACTGGAAATTATAGGCATTTAGTACTTTGCAAAAATACATTATTAAAATATACACGTAGAAATGTATTTTTTACATTTATATATATATATTTATTTATTTTTTTCAGGCTAAAGCGTACCAGCTTCTGATGACCTACAGTGCAGTTTATGTAAAGTTGCTGGTGTCTGAGAGGCTGTCGGGATCGTCACGTCACCGCCTACAAACTCCAACAAATCACTGCACCACTGCCCCTTTTTGTCTTTGCCAGTATGTCAAAAAACAGATTCTTTGATAACATGGCTGGTCAGTGACAAACCAGCAACCCAGCACAGGAAACTGACTGTGTTTTCTAAAAACCTTTATGTTGCACCCAGACAAACTGACATAACGGAGCATTTTCTTTTGTTCAAGTACATTCTAATAGGATGGACGACTGTTTAGAGCATGGCGCTATTTGTCCATCCTCTGCTGCTGTTTTTATGCCAACTCCGTGTTTGTACAACCTGAATTTCATCCATTTGCACCCTGGCAAATGCTGTCACACTTAGAACAGGTACATCCAGCTGCTGTCAAACAATATTTGTCCTCTTGTATACATGAGAATCACCAGATACTGCGGTTTAAATTATTTGCCCAAATAAACATAAAGATCCCTGTGATTTGCAATAAATTCTAAATTATTTGTCACTGTCACTGATGTGGTGGCTCAGCTAGAATATTGTATCGTGCAATTTTGACCTACTTGTACTTTACTTGAGTATTTCTATTTTATGCTGCCTTATACATAAACTCCTTCATATTTACCAGAAAAACACTGCACATTTTATAATCATCTGAGGTCTCAAAATACCACTAATATTACAGATTATGATTTTTCATTAAATATGTATTTGTTTAAATACATTAACTGTGGATTTTAAACCTTTTTGTCTTGTGACAACTTGCTGCAGTTGTGTAATGGAGCAGAAACAGGGTTTCTTGGCTATAATGTCAGCAGAAACACAGAGAAACTGTGAGTTCTTGCTGCTACAGTTTTATGTGTGTAGGTGGATTAGTTATCTATGTATTTGTGTTTGCAGGAGGCTTTATATTCGTAGCATTGCCTAACATTACCAGTGATCATCCTTTAGTCCTGATGCTGCGGCTGAGATGACAGCCCTGTGAGGAAGCTGCAGGACGACACAAACACACACAGTAAGACAACCAGCATGGCCAACCCAGGGGAAGCTGGGACTGTGTGATGGAGGAGAGAGACGTGCAGCGTGAGGCCAAGTTAAATGATCTCAGAGATGCTGGCTCTCCTCAGGAGGCTAAATTGCCATCTGTGATCCTGCACACACAGGCTGGCTGGACTCCCACCTTTAGTTTCTCCCTCCAACCTACTACCCATTGGCCAGATAGTTTGGATCTATATTTCACTTTTAACAGACTTATAATTATATTTAAAATATCTATAATCAATATTTATATAGAACACAGAGTTAAGAACAAAGTTAAACCATGACAAAGAATAGTCAGAAATTTGGGTAAGCTGTTGCATGTAACAGTATCCTAGCTTCTGCCAGTCTGCTCCAGCTGGACCTGGATATGGTTCTTATATGTGCAATACGTAACCAGAAGAATGTGTTAGTCCCAAAACCTGATCACATTCAGGATACCCTTGCACATGCACACGCAATGTGTAAAGACTCTGTCATAATGATGACCCTAGAGAGAATTAGCACCTGAATCTGCAGCCACCCACAGCTCTACTGAACTTCATGATGAGTTACAGCTCATTGCTTTGCTGTCCAGCTGGTAATTTTAATTTTTTGGCTCAGTCCAACCATTCTCAAAGCAGCAAGCAGCAGTTTTCAGTAAAAAAAAAAAAAAAACACTACCTGCTCAACAAAACACATCTAGTCACAGTTAATGACTAGCTGGTGAGAAGAACATGTGGGTTGGTAGGGACCAAAAACCAAGCTTAAATAGAATGAATATGGAACTTAAGACTCTAAATAAACAATACATGGTTCTCTGTAACTGCATATATGTATATGTATATGTATATGTATATGTATAGAAGCAGCATAGACACAGAAGTATGGTTTGAAATGTTTAGAATAGCAATGCTGTAGTGAGCTTAAATTTAGCTTTGTATAGTGACTGAATGGGAAAGCATAATTATTTTTATGTGGCACAGATGCACCAAAGCAATTGTGACCATAATGTAGAAAAATTAACAGATGTAAAACACCAACCTGCAAGATCTTCTGTGATTAAACATAAGATCATGAGAGATACCATAGCTCATACTCTGTCAGAGAGGAAAACGAGACAGAGAGGGAGAAAACGGGGCAACTATAAATAGCACCTTAGTGATGAGGAGAGAGAGGCCAGAGAGAGACTGATAGGATGGAGACTGAGAGGTGAAAAAACAGACCTTCAAGAATGAGACATCGTCTGCTCCACTGCATCGTTCACAACCCCAAATTAGTCTTTTATTCATTACTCAAACAACTGAAGTCAGAAACAACCAATGCATGTGCAACACAGTCATGAACATAATTATAATAATCCCAAGAGAACCACATGTGCACAGGTCATTTTTGGCTCTTTGAACAAGCAACCCCTTGCATTTACTGTACAAGCAAAAAACCAAACCAAAAATGAAAAGAAAATGAGGAAAACATCTCCCAGCTGTATAGCAGACAGTGGTTCATGTTGCTGAGCACAGTCCTAAAGCACACAGGGAGATGCAGCCTATCGCTGTATAAACTAGATATGCTAGAGTGATCTATTTAGTAGACACACACACCCACTGCCTGAGCCTTCTGTACAATAATAATACTAAACAGCACTTCATTTTCTCTTTTAACACTTAAGTATCACTGCATCAGTTATACATATAAGGAGCATGTATTTATCAAAACTGCACTAAGATGTAAGATAAAGGTAAAAACCTTTACCTCTATTCACACGTTAAACAAAAAAGTCAACTTTTGGGGAAATATATTTGTTTTCTTGCTGAGAGTTAGATGAGAAAATTGATAAACAGATAAACAGGAAACTACAGTCAGCAGTCGG